>NC_141184.1:700000-1300000 GCF_055505025.1 Bos grunniens | reverse complement strand
CATACACTGACATGAATCAGCCATGGGTGTACATGTGTCCCCCATCCTGACCTTCCCTCCCACCTCCCTCCCCATCCCATCCCTCAGGGTCATCCCAGTGCACTGGCCCTGAGCACCCTGCCTCATGCATCAAACCTGGACTGGTGATCTATTTCACATATGATAATATACATGTTTCAATGCTATTCTCTCAAATCATCCCACCCTCGCCTTCTCCCACAGAGCCCAAAAGGCTGTTCTTTGCATCTGTGTCTCTTTCGCTGTCTCACATATAGGGTCATCGTTACCATCTTTCTAAATTCCATATATATGCATTAATATACTGTATTGGTGTTTTTCTTTCTGTTTCATCCACCTCATTAGGACTGATTCAAATGCATTCTGTTTAATAGCTGAGTAATATCCCATTGTGTATATGCACCAAGTTTCTTGAAAGGGGCTGAAACCATCACATGCGAGTAAGGAAGCCTCGAAAATCAGGAAGCCTTCAACACAAGCAGTGCTGGGAGAAGAGAGCGAGGGGTTGAGCAGCCCTGCCCCCGGGCGCCACGCCCATGGCTGTAGTCTCCTCCTGACACACAGGAGGGTTCCTGTGTCTGCTGTGGGATCTGTCTGCCCACCTGGAGCCAGAGCCCCGAGGGTGGAGGGGCAGGCACTCAGGTGAAGTTCAGCAAACACCACTGGACACGTTAGTGGAGAGGGAGCTTTGGGAACCAGGCAGGGAGGTGTTCAAGCAGGAGCGGGGCTGGAAGTGCCGCTGCTGTGGGTCAATGCAGGCTTGGCCGGCCCTGGAGTCAGTGACCCATGATGCCAGAGTGGAGACTGCAGCCCCTTGTCTGAGCATCAGCAGAAGAAGCCTGATCAGGAGACTTGAGAGAGGCAGTGGGGGCCCGGGCTTTGCTGGGACAGAAGCCCCGGAAGAGGGGTAGATGAATCAAGAAGGTACAAGTGGTGGTTTAGTCGCTAAGTCGTGTCTGACTCTTGCGGCCTCATGGACTGTAGCCCGCCAGGCTCCTCCGTCCCTGGGATTCTCCAGGCAAGAATACTGGAGTGGGTTGCCATTTCCTTCTCCAGGGGATCTTCCCAACCCAGGAATCAAACCCAGGTCTCCTGCATTGCAGGCAGATATTTTGACTAACTGAGCTACGTGAGAAGCCCAGGGAAAGTGGTAAAAAGCCAGGCTCCTGTCAGGGGAAGGTCCGGGTGTGGAGGAGAGGTGCTCTTTGAAGAACAGGTGCCTCTGATGTGTGGTCTGTGGTGTGTAAGCGTCACATGGGTTACCACGTGACCAACGGGGTGCCACACGCATGATGCGTCCTATGACCACCGGGAGTGAGGTGTGACGTCCATATGGCAGGCAACCACCGTGCGTCCTGGGACCCCCTACACCCATGACCTCGACACACAAGCCCACCACATGTCACGTGACCCCTGCACAGCACACGTCGTGTGGTCTTTAGCTGCTTCAACTGTCTGTCCATCTGCCCACCAGCCCTGCACCTCCTGTGAGCTGGGAAAGACTGATCTGAAAGATGAAGCTTCAGAGAGAAGGAGAACGAGTTTAGATGGCCTCCAGAGGTCTCCAAGTACTCGAATCCCAATGTGATTTAGTATTTTCACTCAGATTCTGACCTCTTTTAAGACTCCTTTTGAAGCAGGAAAAAGAGAGTGAACATCTGCCAAGTATTTGGTAATAAACAGACACCCAGACCTCACGGTGCAGCACAAGGCCCCCTGCACGTCTCAGGAGGCTGGGGACGCAGGCGGATGTACCTGCCCAGCCCTGGATGGTCTGCTGGGGCCGTGGGGCTCCATCCCCCGTCCCAGCCATGAAGGGGGGTGCCACATGTCTCCCTGCTGGGCTGTCACGAGGGTCCTGGGAAACAACACACGGAAAAGTGCCAGCCGTGCTCACTGGCCGTCTCTGCCAGGGGCACTTGGCACACAGCAAGCTTCAGCTCTTCTTGTTCTTCTGTTTTATTCCTGCCGTTTTCCTCAACTGCACTGTCACCTGAATGATGCCCAGACTCTCACAGTCCAGTTTGTCCTGGAAACTGGATGGTATGTCATCAGGTTGCAGGTTCTGTGTTCAGAAACATTGCAACCGGAGTGTTTTATGTGGGGACTAAGATCATGGCATCTGGTCCCATCACTTCATGGCAAATAAATGAGGAAACAGTAGAAACAGTGGCTGACTTTATTTTGGGGTGCTCCAAAATCACTGCAGATGGTGACTACAGCCATGAAATTAAAAGACGCTTGCTCCTTGGAAGAAAAGCTATGGCCAACCTAGACAGCATATTAAAAAGCAGAGACATTACTTTGCCAACAAAGGTCCGTCTAGTCAAGGCTATAGTTTTTCCAGTAGTCATGTATGGATGTTAGAGTTGTACTATGAAGAAAGCTGAGTGCCAAAGAATTGATGCTTTTGAACTGTGGTGCTGGAGAAGACTGCAAAGAGCTGACTCATTTGAAAAGACCCTGATGCTGGGAAAGGTTGAGGGCAGGAGGAGAAGGGGACGACAGAGGATGAGACGGTTGGATGGCATCACCGACTCCATGGACATGAGTTTGAGTAAACTCCAGGAGTTGGTGATGGACAGGGAGGCCTGGCGTCCTGTAGTCCTGGGCGACGGAACTGAGCGACGGAACTGAGCTGATAAACCAAGTCTGCTTCAGTGCTCACTCCCCGCCGGTTCTGCCAGGCGGCTCAGCGTCCTGCAGGGTGCAGACAGAAGACAGAGGCGGGGGGCCCAGCCCCGAGCCCCCCACCGCCTCCCTCCCACCCCGCACGCCCCCCGCTCCATCCAGGCCCTGCCACCCCGTGGCTCCTCTGTGGTTTTTGCTGACACGTGAGGCAGTGCCATGGAGCTGTAATCCTGAGATACAATTTCATCACATCTCTGCGCCCTCACAGACCTCCTAGTGTTTTCAGGGCTCAGAGAGGAAGCTAGGTCAAAGGCCCACAGCCAGGTCCAAACACGTTTGGAAGCTTGTGGCCAGTCCCTCCACTGGAATCTGCTTTATCCTCCTTCCTGCTCAGAGCCCCGGAGTGGAGGGGCAGGGGTTCCAGGTGGGCACCCTTGCTCTCCACTCTGGCTGTCCAGGCTGGGTGCACAGGACTCTCCTGGGAGGCCCCTGGTTTGGCCCGGGCGTCAGGGGGCGACCCCTCCCCACAGGCAGGGATGGAGCAGAACGCCAGCATGAGGGCCACGCACACGGAGGCCCCCAGCTCCTCCGGAGCCTCGATTCTTTGACGCGGCTGGACTTGGACCGAGGGACGGGAGGTCAGAGGTCGTGGTCCCCGAGCGAGGCGTGGGGACGAGCCTGAGGCCCTGCAGCAGCAGGAGCCCTGCGCCTCCGCTCGGAGGCCGCCGGCAAGCCCCATTTAGCTTCCTCTTATGCAAGTCACCCAGTTCCCTGATTTCTTGTTTTGTTCCCGTTTGTAATGGAGCATGTTGCTATGTAACTTCTATTATAAAGATTCCACCTTCCCAGCGACACTGTGCTCTTCATGAGGCCGGGGGGAAATTGTACTTATCTCTCTTCTGCCAGGGAGAACCAAATCCAATCAGCCCAGAGCTGGAGCCCCAAGTACTCCTGGGGGCAGGGGCCTGTTCACACTCACGGGCCATCTCAGCAAGTGACCCTGCTCTGAGGCCATTCAAGGCAGGTTCTGTGGTGGGCCTGCTCGTGCACAGAATGATCAAACATATTGATGGAAAGCAGATTGTTTTTTTCCTTTAAAAAAATGATTGATTCTTATAAACCGGATACAGTTCAAGGAAAAACGCTGAACCCATTGATCACCTGGGTTGTGGTCAATGTCCAGATGGGGCAGGGCCCAGGACCCAGCCTCCTGACACGCTCCGTCCCCTGCCCTCCTGCTAAAGCACAGTCTCCTTTCCTCTCTCCTGGCTTTCAGACCCCATAGATAGAACTGGTTATTATCGCTTGTTTGTATCACCCTGACACAAAGCAGGCCACACTCGCTGACCCTCCTCCCTGTAAAAGTCTCAGAATCGAAGGGGAACCTTTTCCACAAAACGTGCCGTGAGGAGGAAACGTCCTGCCCGTGGTTTTCGCAGCCCAAGCAGTTTAGAGACGCTGTGTTTGCCCTGGAATCCTGTTTTTCTTCTCACCAGGATTTGCAGGTCTTGGAAAACATCACCTATTAAAAAAAAAAAAAAATTCAAAGGAGACAAAGGAAATGAATAAAATTCCAGCTCTAAGGGGGAAAAAACCAATAGAAGCTTCAAGGAGAAGCTGCCAATAGGGAGATTTCATGGTTTTGTTAATTAAACGAACAAAGCAAAAAAAAAAAAACAGAGCAGTAGTCTGCATCCTACATAACAGCTTCCACTAATAAAAAGTAATAGACAATTTCCTGCGTTCAGGGCCTGAATACCATTACAGCAGGTAATGGAGTTTGGGAGCCGGGCGCCCTCGCCGGCTGTCAGAGGAGGCCGGCCCCACCTTCCTCCCTCCTTTTATTAAATGACTAAGTGCAGCCGCCTGTGTCCTATCTCTTCCTCTCGCAACTATTGGATTGTATTATTTTACATTTTGATTGAAATGATGTCACAGCCAGATAAAAGCCAGGGCCCAGCCTTGTAATTGAATCGGCCGGAGTTGTTTATTCTGGTGATCTACAGCGGGGCTCCTCTTGTCCGAACAGCGCACACAGAAAGGGCTTCTCTTGTTCAACATGCTGCTGATTAGATCTATTAACAAAAAAGGTATCGAGCTGGGGAGTCAAGGGCCTGGAGCTGGAGTTTCAGGGGGGAAATTGGAAAAAAAAAAAAAAACTAAGCGAAAAGAGACACCATCTACCAAACTTTCCGAGTGTGACTGGAAGTTTCCATGCGTGCATTTTGCGAGGCATCAGCACCAGGTGTAAACTGCTTGGATGGACAGCATCCACGGGCGGGCACCGGAGCCCAGGCTTGGATGCTCCTAGATGTCATGCCCGCGTCCTCACTGAGAGTGGCTCTGGCCTCACAGACAGCAAACTCCCATTTCTTTTATTTAGGCATCGAAGTCACGTAACATGTACAGTCACGACGAAAATGGGGGGATTAATTAGATTATGTTCAAATTGTTAGTTTTGAGATGTGATCATGCGGAGTGAAATAAGTCCGAAAGAGAAAAACAAATATCATCTATGAATGCACCCATGTGGGATCGAGAAGATGCTACAGATGATCGTGTTTGAAAGCAGAGATGGAGACACAGATGTAGAGAACAAACGTACAGACACCAGGGGGAGGGGGAGTCGGGAGGCTGAGGCCGACAAGCGCTCGCTGTTGCTGGTACACAGAAAGCACATAACTAGGGAGAGCACACTGCAGCACAGGGAACTCTGCTCACTGCTCTGTGGCGACCTGAATGGGGAGCAAATCCAAGAAACAGGGGTCCCTGTGGCTAAGATGGTTAAGTACCCACTGCAATGCAGGAGACGCGGGTTTGACCCCTGGGTCAGGAAGATCGCCTGCAGTAGGAAATGGCTGCCCACTGCAGTGTTCTTGCCTGGAGACTCCCATGGACAGAGGAGCCTGGCGGGCTACAGGCAACTGGGTTGCAAAACCATCGGACACGACTGCACGACTCAGCGACTGACGACAGTTTCACTTTCACTCCATATGTAAATATGTGGCTGATTCACTTTGCTATATAGCAGAAACTAATACAACCTTGTAAAGCATCTATACTGCAATACAGATTTAAAAAAACAATGTTCCCGGGAAAAAAAAACCCTGCCTCTAAAGCAGATGACATGCTTTACGTTGGAAGGGACTGAGCCTGCCACCCTGTGTAATCACACGCAGGAGGAAGAAAGGAGTCGGGCTATCACTGTTTGCACGAACAAGTGAGACCACTGTTCAAGCCCGTGTGTTTCCAGGCAGTGCTCAGACTTCACTGTGAAAACAAGGCAAGCTTCTCATTTAAAAGTAAAACCTACAGGAAAAGCACAAAGCTGTGCCTTTCAAAACGTACATCTCCTCTGACTGTCTGTGTTTCCAGGACTTAAATCCCAACCTCCCAGCATACTTCTGGCCAGTCGTTAACAGAGGTCACTGTACGGCAGGTGCAGACCTGGAAAGGCAGGCACGCCTTCAGGCAAATCATTGTTCAACTTCATCATGTCTTCATGTTCTCTCCACGTGGCAAATGTTCAAAACTATGTTAAATTTGTCCTTACTATGGCCGTGTTTGTGTGTGTGTGTGTGCACGCGTATTAAGTTGCTTTCGTCGCGTCTGACTCTCTGCGACCCCATGGACTGCAGCCTGCCAGGCTCCTCTGTCCATGGGACTCTCCAGCAAGAATGCTGGAGTGGGTTGCCACAGCCTCCTCCAGGGGATCCTCCCAAACCAGGGATGGAACCTGTGTCCCCCGCATCGGCAGGCCAGTTCTTTACCACTGAGCCATTGGGGAAGCCCTATTATGGCCCTAAAGTAGCCATTTTTCTGTTGAAAATGGAAAATATTTAGTGTTTATTTGACCTGCTCATTGACCTAACCAGCAACCCAACTAAGTACTTGTTATCAGCAGAGCTAAAAGCACTTTATAAATATTTGCTCCTTTACATTTCTGATTTCCCTGCACCTTGGAAAACAGGTTCATAGAAGTCCAAGGGCATTAAAGCCTCTGTCCCTGAAAAATACACGCAGTATCCTGGACTTGCTGCTTCTCCTCCGGAAGAGTTTGCTGGGCAGCACGCGTGCCCTTCAGTGGCGAGCAGATGAACAAGCCATGGTGCGTGCAGACAGTGGGTGTTATTCAGCCCAAAAGAAATGAGCTTTCAAGCCACACACAGACATGGAGGCCTCGCAAGTTCACGTCACTGAGCGAGAGAAGCCGATCTGAAAAGGCTGCGTCCTACGCGACGTTTTGCCAAAGACAAAACTGTAGAAACAGTAAAAGGGCCAGTCCTTGTCAGGGTCCGGGGAGAGATGAAGGGGTGGAGAATGGGGTTCTCCAGTGGATGAAAATGCTCTGTAAGACGTTATGCATTTGCCGAACCCACAGAATACATGAGGGCCAGCATGGACACTAACGTATCAATGGTGGCTCGTAACTGACAACTGTACCACGGGAAAGCAAGATGTCAGGAGAGGGAAAAGCTGGATTTGGGGTATGAGCAAGTATGAGAACACTCTGCACTCTCTGCTAAGTTTTTTTGTAAAATCTAAAACCATTCTTGAAAATCAGTTTTTAATGCAGAATCAATCTCAAGCTTTTCCCTGAAAAGCAGGAGAAGGCCAGCTCAAAGCACAGTAGGGGGTCCCCACGTCCTATCTCCAGCCGCTCCTGCTCAAAACCGGGGGCCCTCGGTTCCCGCTGCTGGGCAACAGGACAAAGTTCTGGGGCCTGCACTGTCCGTCTGTCCTCCCTGTGAACTGGCAGCAACCAGGGCTGCGGTCACCCCCGTGCCCCCTCAGTGGTCACAAGCAGAGCTGCGGGGACGCCCCACAGGTGAAGGGGGGACGCGGACGGGGGTGGCCCTTCAGGCATTTCACCTATGTCTTCCCAGAGACAAAGCAAGTTACCCTGCCACATAGGCCCTCAGCCCCTTGGGGGCATTTTACCAATTTTAAAAGCGAGGAAAACACCATAACGATGTGACTTAATTTGCTCTCAGTTTCTTTTGACATCTTTATTAAAGAAAAAACGCAGATACATTAAAACGTTACCTGCCTACACAAATGGTTTTCCGGTTAATAAGCACCAACGGCGAGAAGACGGTGCAGAGTCAGCGCGTCTTTCTGCCTGCCTGGTCCCTGCCGCCCTGCCCAGCTCACATCACCGGGATGCTCGTCATCCGTGGGAACAGCCCCTCTGCCCGCCCTGCCCTCCCCGGCTTGTCTGCACAGACCCCCACCTGGCAGCCGTCTCCAGGTTACGGGCACAGTTTTCTCCCACTTCTCATCCCACAGCCTCATGTCCTCACTTTCCTCCATATTGAGCTGTGGCTGGAGCGCCGCCCCTGCTCAGAGACCCCAGGGCAGCCACAGACGTCTGTAGAAACCCCTTACGAAGTGACCAGCCAGGGAAGTCTCTTCACTCTCCCGGGCCCGAGGGTCTTCTTGGCCAACAAGAGACACGGGAGGGCCCTGTCAGGAGCCCGAACCACCCTCTCAGGTAACACCAGCAGGGGCCACCCGGAGCACAGAAGTCCCAGCTACACCGAGCTGACCAAATAGCACCACAAAGGCCAGAAAATTAAACCATCACTGGAGCCCCAGCCCACAGACGGAAGCCAGGACCCACGTGCAACACCCAAAAGGGACGCCTACCAGGAATCAGCATTTCCCAACAGAGCAGACAGACTGTCCAGGGCCCGGTGACACCGAGAAACAAGCAACCACACCTGCGACAAGAGGAGGCGTTAGCCAGTGACGACACCGAGATGGGCCAGACGCCAGAAATGTCCACCGAGGGCTTAAAGCAGCTGTCACAAAAAATTTTTCAGTAATCGATTACAAATTGCCTGAAAACAAGTGAGGGGAAAACACGACAGAGAAATGGAATTTCTAGAAATAGCCAAATGGAAAGTATAGCCTGAAAGCTCCAGTCGATGAGCCGCCGCCTGGGTGAGCTCAGCAGGAGGGTGCAGCTGACAGAGGCAGTGGTCGTTGAACTTGAGGAAAGATCAGTAGAGTGTACCCGACCAACAACAGCAAGAAGACAGGCTGGGAGGGAAGTGAGGGCAGCCTCGTGGACTGCATGGACTCTGACAGTGTCCAGGGTCTGTCTCCGGGGGGCCTCAGAGGGCGGCAAGAGCGAGTCTGAATCAGGGTTGGAAGAAGTCACAGCGGGAAATGCCCTCAATCTGGTGAAAGACACAAGCCTGCAC
The DNA here is from genome assembly GCF_055505025.1 of Bos grunniens. Taxonomy (NCBI): domain Eukaryota; kingdom Metazoa; phylum Chordata; class Mammalia; order Artiodactyla; family Bovidae; genus Bos; species Bos grunniens. The sequence continues at coordinate 1,291,142 of NC_141184.1, read as the reverse complement.
ATACTGCAGACGAGCAAACTCCAAGCGAGACGAACGGAAAACAAAAGCACACAGGACTTTCCTGGGGCCCAGAGGGTAAGCGTCCACCCGCCCGTGCAGGAGACGCAGGCTCAAGCCCTGGTCCAGGAAGACCCCCACAGGCCACAGAGCCACTGAGCCCATGTGCCCCAGCTACTGAGCCCACGCAACCGAGAGCCTATGCTCCTCAACCAGACAGGAGCCTCCATTCTGCGCAACTCCAGAAAGGCCTGTGCAGCAACAAGGACACAGAACAGCAAAAAAAAAAATTAATAAAAATATATACATAAATAAAAACAGAAGCATACAAACATACCATAAACTTCTGAAAGCAAAAATCAAAGGAAAAAATCTTGAAAGCAACGAAAGAGAAACAACACTTACCTCCAGGAACATCAGTGAGGATGGCAGCAGGTTCCGCTCCCTAAAGCATGGGGTCAGAGGAAAGCAGAGCAGCACTTACTTTCTGTGTTTAAAGAGCAGCTGAGAACTGTGACATCTCTGCCCAGCGAGACTGCCCTTCAGGAAAGAAAAGGGGTGAAGACATTCTCAGAAGAAGGAAAGCTGGAAGGCTGTCACCAGCAAATTTACTGCCCCAAGCTTTTCACTGAACCAGATTAACGTGATGGCATTTAAAAGCAGGGTGTGTTTTTATTCTTTACTCTGGGAAGTTTAGAACTGCTTTTCCTAGAAGAATGAGAAACGATACCTATGTTCTCCTCAATAGCCTGCCGTTCTCTGAGTATCTGGCAACACTGATAGTAAGTCAGTATAATGACAGGAAACCGTGGCCACAGGACACAGCCTTTTTACTCTACCTGTATTTCTCTACGCAGAATGAGTCAAGGCAATTCAGCATGCTTATGAAAACAGCAAAATGATCATGTATTATCTGGAGCATCTGAAACGTGCCTGGCAGTTCTTGGCATTTCCTGGACAGCTTCTCGCCAATGCAAATACGTGCATTTTTTATAAACATGTTCAACAACATGCCAACATGTTTTATTATGATTAAAAGAATTGCAAATCTGACAAAATCTCTCTTTAATCCAAAATGCAAATGCTCTCTTCTGGGGGGATAAAGCAATCTGCTAAAAACAAGACTTGGAAGGAATAAAATAAATACTGATCTACATGTAAAAGAAACTTTTATCTTGAATCAAATCTTAGAAAGGTTAAGTAAACCTGAGACATAAAATTAGAAAAGGGGAACTTCAAGAAAGTACCACCCCTATTGAAGACGAAGAGTGTTACAAGGCCTGGCCAAGTGCCGAGATGACCCAGCGTGGCCCCATCACAGCCAGTGAAGATGGCCCAGTCACGGCCCATCTCACAGACTCTGTACAGTGTCTGGACTGTTCTCAGCTTCCCAGGAGTGAGCCTGGGGCTTGGGAGCCCTGTTCCTCTTTACCTCCTCACTCCAAACTCCAGTGTCCCAGAAAAGTTCCTCCATACTAACTTCAGAAATTTCAGGGCAAGAAAATGTATGAGAACAGCTTGGGGTGAGGCAGGGCATAAAACATGGAAATTAGTCATCAAAGTGCAGACATGGTTGGCCACGCTCTAGGACAGAAACTTAAAATATTTATCATAAACAAATGTACTTTGGCCTCCTCTTAAACCTCGTTGCTAATCCCCGAGCCAGCCAAACTGTGTCCGGAGCAAATCAATAATCTGTGCTCCTTAGGTTGTGCATGTCATGCATGACTCTACCACCAAAATTTGATAAGGCACATTTTGGCATATGTCAGGAATGGAAAGTACAATTTAGATACAGAGCTTTAGTCCTGTCTTTAAAAAAAAAAAAGTAAAAGCAGGAAATGTAGAAAAACAGTTGTCTCTCCATGGAGAATCTTATCATTGCCAGGAGAAATAATAACCTCAGATGCTCAGATGATATCACTCTTATGGCAAAAATCAGAGGAACTAAAGAGCCTCTTGATGAGAGTGAAAGACGAGAATGAAAAAGCTGGCTTAAAACTCAACATTCAAAAAACTCAGATCAGGGCATCTGCTCCCATCACTGCACAGCAAATAGATGGGGGAAAAGTAGAAAGAGTGGCAGAGTTTATTTTCTTGGGCTCCAAAATCACTGTGGATGGTGACTGCAGCCATGAAATTAAAAGACACTTCTTTGTTGGAAGGAAAGCTATAACAAACCTAGCTAGCACATTAAAAACCAGAGGCATTACTTTGCGACAAAGGTTCATCTAGTCAAAGCTACGGTTTTTCCAGTAGTCATGTATGGATGTGAGAGTTGGACCATAAAGAAGGTTGAGCACTGAAGAATTGATGCTTTTGAACTGTGGTGCTGGAGAAGACTCTTGAGAGTCCCTTGGACTGCAAGGAGATCCAACCAGTCCATCTTAAAGGAAATCAGTACTGAATATTCATTGGAAGGACTGATGATGAAGCTCAAACTGCAATACTTTGGCCACCTAATGCAAAGAGCTGACTCACTGGAAAATACCCTGATGCTGGGAAAGATTGAGAGCAGGAGAAGTAAAGTAAGGTAAAAGAGAGGTAAGGAGAAGGAGGCAACAGAGGAGGAGACGCTTGGATGGAATCACTGACCCGACGCACATGAGTTTGAACAAATTCCAGGAGATAGTGAAGGACAGGGAAGCCTGGCGTGCTACAGTTCATGGGGTCGCAAAGAGTCAGGCATGACTTAGTGACTGAGCAGCAACAACAAAGTAGCCAAAAATGGAGTTTCACAAGCAAAAGTATCAGATTTTAAAAGGGATTAACCATCTATTTCTGCTTTATTGACTATGCCAAAGCCTTTGACTGTGTGGATCACAATAAACTGTGGAAAATTCTGAAAGAGATGGGAATACCAGACCACCTGACCTGCCTCTTGAGAAATCTGTATGCAGGTCAGGAAGCAACAGTTAGAATTGGACATGGAACAACAGACTGGTTCCAAATAGGAAAAGGAGTACGTCAAGGCTGTATATTGTCACCCTGTTTATTTAACTTCTATGCAGAGTACATCATGAGAAACACTGGGCTGGAAGAAGCACAAGCTGGAACCAAGATTGCCGGGAGAAATATCAATAACCTCAGATATGCAGATTACACCACCCTTATGGCAGAAAGGAACCAAAAAGCCTCTTGATGAAAGTGAAAGAGGAGAGTGAAAAAGTTGGCTTAAAGCTCAACATTCAGAAAACGAAGATCATGGCATCCGGTCCCATCACTTCATGGGAAATAGATGGGGAAACCGTGGAAACAGTGTCAGACTTCATTTTTGGGGCTCCAAAATCATGGCAGATGTTGACTGCAGCCATGAAATTAAAAGATGCTTACTCCTTGGAAGGAAAGTTATGACCAACCTAGATAGCATATTCAAAAGCAGAGACATTACTTTGCCAACAAAGGTTCGTCTAGTCAAGGCTATGGTTTTTCCTGTGGCCATGTATGGATGTGAGAGTTGGACTGTGAAGAAGGCTGAGCGCCAAAGAATTGATGCCTTTGAACTGTGGTGTTGGAGAAGACTCTTGAGAGTCCCTTGGACTGCAAGGAGATCCAACCAGTCCATTCTGAAGGAGATCAGCCCTGGGATTTCTTTGGAAGGACTGATGCTAAAGCTGAAACTCCAGTACTTTGGCCACCTCATGTGAAGAGTTGACTCATTGGAAAAGACTCTGATGCTGGGAGGGATTGGGGGCAGGAGGAGAAGGGGACGACAGAGGATGAGATGGCTGGATGGCATCACTGACTTGATGGACGTGAGTCTGAGTGAACTCTGGGAGTTGGTGATGGACAGGAAGGCCTGGCGTGCTGCAATTCATGGGGTTGCAAAGAGTTGGACACGACTGAGCGACTGATCTGATCTGATCTGAACCTTTTATCTAATGAGGTTTTTTTGATCATTTAAAAAATATTTGCCACTGCACATCATAAGATTTTCTTTTTCAGTCTGGAATTCAGGAAAGTCCTCTGTGTACATCCGGGAATCCTGGACCCCTGGGCACAGAACTGGGTGCTCTGTCCTGGACTCATCTACTTGGACAGAAAACACACAAGAGAGCAAGCAGACCCGCAGAGATGAAAGTTTGTAATCTGATGCTTATAAACCACAGAATTGTCTTGCAGGAAATTAGAGGGAAAATATTTCAGAAATTGGCATCAGTTCCTAGTATTTTGAAAGCACGTTTATATGTACCGTGATATTCACAAGGTCAGGCAGGAAAACATGAGATGCATTTAGAGCTCCCTCCGCGTCTCCTCCTGGGGTCGGGGTGGGGGTAGTCTGTCCAGATTGTTCCATTTTTCTTCTTGGATTGGTGGGTAGAACTCTATGTGGGAACCGCCAGGAAAAGGCAGAAGACTGTTCTCCAAGAGACACTGTGGAAGTGCCCCTGTTGGAGAACAAATCGGGGAAAATTTCCAGAGGGAGACAGATGGGGCCTGGGACCAGGAGCAGAGAAGGCTTGGATTCTGTGGCATAGAATTCTGGCCTCTGCCACTAACTTCGAGCATCTCAGCAATGTTCTGTTTCTATTCAAGAAGAACTGCATTTCTCACGCAGGTGTTCTAGAGTGTGTGTGTTCACGTAGTGTGTGTGTGTGTGTGTGCATGTGTGCATGTGTGTGTCCAAGGAAGGCCCAGTGAATTGGGCCTTTGGGAGGAGCATGGAGCCCTTGTTTGCCTTCAAGGCCACGTCTTCACTGATCGTATTCCAGGGGCCAGGTTCTCTAGTATCTACTTTAGTGTCAGTCGCTTAGTCGTGTCCAACTCTTTGTGACCCCTTGGACTGCAGCCCGCCAGGCTCCTCTGTCCATGGAATTCTCCAGGCAAGAATACTGGAGTGGGTTGCCATTTCCTTCTCCAGGGGATCTTCCCAATCCAAGGATCAAACCCAAATTTCCTGCATTGCAGGCAGATTCTTTACCATCTTGGCCACCAGGGAAGCCCAGTGACTACTTTACCAAGTTCCCAATTTCTTCCTCAAGCAACCACAGGAAGCAGTGGTTAACTCCACTTCTGAGACAAGCATGCTGAGCCTCAACGAGTTTAAATAACTTTCTTTGAGTCATAGATGAGCACATGATGAGAGAGACCTTTGTCTGTGTTTTTAAAAACCATCGCCATTCAACTGCAGAGCAGAGAGTTTCCCCCAGAAAAACTTGGTCTGGGGCTAAATCTTAGGACCTGGCACGTGGGGAGTCTCACTGGGGTCACTAGGGCCCATAGCTTCTTTCAGTTGCAACATTTTACTGCTGCGAGTTGGCCAACCAAGAGTTGTGAAATGGGACTGGAGGGGCCTTTGGGTTCTGAGGGTGTAAGGGATGTGTCCTTTCTTCCACTGACCAGAAGAACCTGGACGTGGTCCTGAGCTCTCCTCACTTCTCCACCAGGTTACACAGTGGAAACTGCCTTGAGGGGAAGTTAGAGATTGCCAAGATGTTAGGGAAAAGTGAAAGAGGAGAGTGAAAAAGCTGGCTTAAAACTCAACATTCAAAAAATGAAGATCATAACATCTGGTCCCATCACTTCATGGGAAATAGATGGGGAAACAGTGGAAACAGTGACAGACTTTATTTTCTCAGGCTCCAGAATCACTGCAGATGGTGACTGCAACCATGACATTAAAGGACGCTTGCTCCTTGGAAGAAAAGCTATGACCAACCTAGACAGCATATTAAAAAGCAGAGACATAACTTTGCTGACAAAGGTCCATCTAGTCAAAGCTGTGGTTTCTCCAGTAGTCATGTATGGATGTGAGAGTTGGACCATAAAGAAAGCTGAGTGCTGAAAAATTGATGCTTTTGAACTGTGGTGTTGGAGAAGACTCTTGAGAGTCCCTTGGACTGCAAGGAGATCCAACCAGTCCATTCTGAAGGAGATCAGTGCTGACTATTTGCTGGAGGGACTGGTGCTGAAGCTGAAACTGCAATACTTTGACCACCTGATGCAAAGAACTGACTCATTGGGAAAGACGCTGATGCTGGGAAAGATTGAAGGCGGGAGGAGAAGGGGACGACAGAGGATGAGACGGTTGGACGGCATCACCGACTCAGTGGACGTCAGTTTGAGCGAACTTAGGGAAATGGTGAAGGACAGGGCAGCCTGCTGCGCTGCAGTCTATGGGGTCACAAAGAGTCAGACACGACTGAGCGACTGAACTGAACTGACTGAGACTATAAACACGTCTTTATTTTTTCAGCGTTTAGGAAAATCCAAGGCTTTCTTATAATAAATAGGCAAAACTTTGATGACGCTGGTGCAATCTGACCTGTCATCATGCTCCCTGCATACTGAAGCAAAGGACAGTTGGACATTTTCACGGTAAAGGAGCTGATGCTCTCTGTGGGGTGTGCCTGCCTACAGGTCTGGTGCCTGGTTGGTGGAGGAAGGCAGAGATGGAGCCCAGCACCCCCACCACTCACACGGCCCCACACCACCCCCACCCCTGCCACGGCATGGCTGGAAAACAGCATGCTTCTGGAGCCCTCCCTCCTAGGAGCAGAAACATTTGTGGTATAATCCACAGCGTTGACTCTGCATTCAGGTTAAACAATGGCTAACATTCTTCAAGAAATGTCTATTTCCAGGTATTGTGCTAAGCATCAGATATGCATGTAATCCTTGTAAGAGCTGCATGAATAAGGAAGATTATTCATTATCCACTTGAGGCAGGAATGTGTGCTTAGGCTCTGATCTGCTAGGGAAGTATGGGGCCAGAATGCAAACCCTATTGACTGGCTTCCTGGCTCCCACTTGTAAATAATGCCAGTCTGCGCCTCCCCAGGGCAAACATACACATCATGTTTCTGTGACTCCAAGGGGTGCATGGTGGGGAATGTGGCAGCCGACGTGTGACCTCCAACGTCATCACCAGGTGTCTGACCCCAGCATCACCCAACAACTTGTTCTTAGTTACAACTCATATTTCTTTGTTTATATTCACACATATCTTAATTGCTTCCATAAAAGACTTGAAAGAACCTACAAATATTAAGAGAAAATAAAGCATTAGAAGCATAAGTAAAATGTTATTGTCAAAACCCACTGAGCTTCCCTCCCTCAGCACCACGAGGAGGTCTTGGCTCCTTCCAGGGATGGGACTCAGGGGGGCTCCTCCCTGTTCTCTCAATGCCCACACCACACACAGCTCTGGCACGCAGCTCAAATCTCATCCTGTGTTCCCGCCACCAAGGCAAAGGAGCTTGTTTGAAAGCTCCTCATTTTATAGAAAACTCAGATATTCTGCAGCTTAAGTCTTGTTCCTTTCCCAGAAATACATATTGAACATTGATGACTGCATGACACAGGGTTCTCCAGAGAAGCAGAGCCAGCAGGAGCAGATGATTGATGGTGGTGGTGGTGGTGATGGTGATGGTGGTGATGGTGGTGATGATGGCGATGGTGGCAATGATGGTGGTGATGGTGGCGATGGTGGTGATGATGGTGGTGATAGTGGCGATGGTGGTGATGGTGGTGATGGCGATGGTGGTGATGGTGGTGATGGTGATGATGATGGTGGTGATGGTGGCAATGATGGTGGTGATGGTGATGATGGTGGCGATGGTGATGATGGTGATGATGGTGGTGATGGTGGCGATGGTGGCAATGATGGTGGTGATGGTGGCGATGGTGGTGATGATGGTGGTGATAGTGGCGATGGTGGTGATGGTGGTGATGGCGATAGTGGTGATGATGGTGGCGATGGTGGTGATAGTGATGATTGTGGTGATGGTGATGGTGGTGATGATGGTAGTGATGGTGGTGATGGTGGTGATGGCGATGGTGGTAATGATGGTGATGATGGTGGTGATGGTGATGATGGTGGTGATGGTGATGATGGTGGCGATGGTGATGATGGTGATGATGGTGGTGATGGTGGTGATGGTGGTGATGGTGGTGATGGTGATGATGATGGTGGTGATGGTGGCAATGATGGTGGTGATGGTGGTGATGGCGATGGTGGTAATGATGGTGATGATGGTGGTGATGGTGATGATGATGGTGGTGATGGTGGCGATGGTGGTGATGGTGGTGATGGCGATGGTGGTGATGATGGTGGCGATGGTGGTGATAGTGATGATTGTGGTGATGGTGATGGTGGTGATGATGGTAGTGATGGTGGTGATGGTGGTGATGGCGATGGTGGTAATGATGGTGATGATGGTGGTGATGGTGATGATGATGGTGGTGATGGTGGCGATGATGGTGGTGATGGTGATGATGGTGGTGATGGTGATGATGGTGGCGATGGTGATGATGGTGATGATGGTGGTGATGGTGGTGATGGTGGTGATGGTGATGATGATGGTGGTGATGGTGGCAATGATGGTGGTGATGGTGATGATGGTGGCGATGGTGATGATGGTGATGATGGTGGTGATGGTGGCGATGGTGGTGATGATGGTGGTGATGGTGGCGATGGTGATGATGATGGTGGTGATGGTGGTGATGGTGGTGATGGTGGTGGTGATGGTGGTGGTGATGGTGGTATGGTGGTGGTGATGGTGGCGATGGTGGCGATGATGGTGGTGATGGTGGCGATGGTGATGATGATGATGGTGATGGTGGTGGCGATGGTGGTGGTGGTGATGATGGTGGTGATGGTGGTGATTATGGTGGTGGTGATGGTGGTGATTATGGTGATGATGATGGTGATGGTGGTGATGATGGTGGCGATGGTGGTGATGGTGGTGGCGATGGTGGTGGTGGTGATGGTGATGGTGGTGATGATGGTGGTGATGGTGGTGGTGATGGTGGCGATGGTGGTGATGATGGTGGTGGTGATGGTGGCGATGGTGGTGATTATGGTGATGATGATGGTGATGGTGGTGATGATGGTGGTGATGGTGGTGATGATGGGGGTGATGGTGGTGATGGTGATGGTGGTGATGGTGGTGATGATGGTGATGATGGTGGTGATGGTGGCGATGGTGGTGATGATGGTGGTGATGGTGGCGATGGTGATGATGATGGTGGTGATGGTGGTGGTGGTGGTGATGGTGGTGGTGGTGATGGTGGTGATGGTGGTGATGATGGTGGTGATGGTGGCGATGGTGGTGATGATGGTGGTGGTGATGGTGGCGATGGTGGTGATTATGGTGATGATGATGGTGATGGTGGTGATGATGGTGGCGATGGTGGTGATGGTGGTGGCGATGGTGGTGGTGGTGATGGTGATGGTGGTGATGGTGGTGATGATGGTGGCGATGGTGGTGATGATGGTGGTGATGGTGGTGATTATGGTGGTGGCAATGGTGGTGATTATGGTGATGATGATGGTGATGGTGGTGATGATGGCGGCGATGGTGGTGATGGTGATGGCGATGGTGGTGGTGGTGATGGTGATAGTGGTGATGATGGTGGTGATGGTGGTGATGGTGGTGGTGATGGTGATGATGGTGGTGATGGTGGCGATGGTGGTGATGATGGTGGTGGTGATGGTGGCGATGGTGGTGATGATGGTGGCGATGGTGGTGATGGTGGTGGCGATGGTGGTGGTGGTGATGGTGATGGTGATGATGGTGGTGATGGTGGTGATGATGGTGGCGATGGTGGTGATGGTGGTGGCGATGGTGGTGGTGGTGATGGTGATGGTGGTGATGATGGTGGTGATGGTGGTGATGATGGCGGTGATGGTGGTGATTATGGTGATGATGATGGTGATGGTGGTGATGGTGGCGATGGTGGTGATGGTGGTGGCGATGGTGGTGGTGGTGATGGTGATGATGGTGATGGTGGTGATGATGATGGTGGTGATGCTGGAGATGCTGGTGATGGTAGTAATAGTGATGAATATGGTGGTGATGGCAGTGATGATTATAGATATTCAGATAGATACATACATACATATTAGATGGTTACATGATTGATTGATGGATAGACAGATAATAGAGAGAGACACAGATAGATTATCAACAGATGGTTAGATAGATGACAGATAGTTGTTGGATGGATAGACTGATAATAGAGACATAGATAAAGAGATATTTAATAGATACTCAATAGATGGATAGATTACAAATTGGAAAGAGATGGATAGACAATACATAGAAAAATAGTAGATAGAAGATTGATGGATAGATAGGTGAATGGATGGATGGATGGACAGATGATAGATAGATAATACATAGTTAGGTAGATAGATCGGTAGACAGACTTATTGTGAAGGAAGGATTGGCTCATGTGATTATGAAGGCTGAGAATTCCCGTGATCTGCCCTCTGCAAACTGGAGCCCCAGAAGGGCCTGTGTTCGGCTCAGTCCGAGTGTGATGGCCTGAGAACAGGAAAGCCAAAGGTGTAAGTCCAGGTCTGAGGGCGGGAGCCCCATGTCCCAGTCCAACAGTCAGGAGACAGACCCTCCCTCCTTCTGCCTTGTTCTGTTCAGACCCTCAAGGGAGAGGGTGCTGCCCGCAGTGTGGAGGGCAGACTGCTCCACTCAGCCCCCATTCAAGGGCTGGCCTCATGCAGAAGCACCCCCACAGACACACCCAGAAACAGCACTCAACCCGGTACCTGGGAGCCCAGCCACTGCAACCTGGGACACCTAAGATGTGGGGGAGGTGGGACTTGACTCTGCTGGGACCTTCAAAGCACCCCTCCAACCAGGGCATCACCTGTTAACCACTTGCATCTTAAAGAAGGTCCAGGGACTTCCCTGGTGTCCAGCGGCTAAGCCTTTGCCTTCCAATACAGGGGGATCAGATTTGATCCCTGGTCAGAGAGCCAAGACCCCACACACCTTTCAACCAAAAAATTAAAACATAAAACATAAGCAGTATTGTAACAAAATCAATAAAGACTTCTTTAAAAAATGGTCCACATCAAAAAAAAAAAAATCTTGAAAAAAAGGTCCAAATGGCCAGCCATCTTGATCTTGAGAGGGAAGCAGAGGGGCAGCATTTTAGGCAAAAAGAAAACTGTTCTTCCGAAAGTGAGGGATTCTAAAGATTTTGAGGGTAATTTTCAGGGGAAGAGATTTGCTACCGCCCTGACCTGGTGGGAACGGCAGGCAACATCTCGCTGTCAGGGCTCTAGGACCGAGTCCCAGCCAGCAGGGTGCTTCCAGGAGGACAGAGGAGAGGTCTCTGCTTAGAAGTCTGCAAGCTCCAGTTCACTGGGAAGGGACAAGACTTCTACAGTCCTGCTCTGTCAGATGCTGTTCTTCCTACAAAAGTATTCGAATCTCTCCTTCTTCAGGCAAGGAAGTAAGATTAGTACATGATTATTCAATGCAGATTATTCAGCACAACATTATTGGGCTTTCCTGGTGGCTCAGATGATAAACAATCTGCCTGCAGTGCAGGAGGCCCAGGCTTGATCCCTGGATCAAGAAGATTCCCCGGAGAAGGGAACGGCAACCCACTCCAGTATTCTTGCCTGGAGAATTCATGGACAGAGGAGACTGGCTGGCTACAGTCGATGGGGTCACCAAGAGTTGGACACGACTGAGCTACTAACAGACACATACTCAGTGGAAGAAGTTCATCCCATTCCCCAGGCCCCCCAGCCCCACTGGCCAATTGCAGGCGTATGCCTGGATAAGGTGGTGCCAAGTCTGAGCCCAGCCTGGCAGGAGCCAGCGGCATCTGAGTAAGAAGGAGACACCAGCCTGAAGGGCTAACGAGGAACCCTCCTGAGAGGCCGGGTGTCAGGAGGCCAGATGCACAGAGTCTGAGACAAGCTGAGGCCCAGTGCTCCCCAGGAAGCCAGGGCCTCGGGATGGGAGCTTGGGGGAATTGGGCAAGCTTTCCTAAGGGACTCCTTGCTCCCTGGGGAAAGCCAACGGAGGCGGGAATTGGGTGAGTGACGAGCAATCTCGTGACGGGACCACGCGGCTGGATTCATCTTGGGACAAACACACTCGTACATTTCATAAGAAACTTAGAGGTCCTGATACAAGCGGAGGACTTAAAAGCCCACTCAGAACCATCGCTGTGGCTTCTATGCTGAAAAGGCAAACGCTTCCTCTACTGTGATGGCCAGTTTGGGGAGGAGCAAAGCCAAGCTCCGTGAGTTACCAACATGCTCACATCTGGCTTTGCACAGTCCACCCTGACATCTGTGGGCCCTATCTCTGTAATGTTTACACAATTTAATCAGCCAATGTCTCCATATGGACGAGGTTTAGTTAAAAGCTAATTCACCAGTTGGGAATTTTCCTTCCAAAATATCCCGGTTTAGTTCCTCAGGCTCTCCCCTTGCATGGAGCTCCTCACAAGCCCCTCAAAGTCCAGCGTGAACGTGGCCTTGTTCTCGCAGCCGTGAGAGGCCAGGAGGGGAAGCGATGGTCCTCAGAAGGCGGGTGGGCTAAGCGTGACGTGGAAGATTTAATCTTGGCACAAAGGCATAGACAGGAAAAACCGGTAAAATCTAGAACCAGAAACATGAGTTGTGGTCCCCACACAAGCTTGCTCCATTTGCTGGGACAGCCATCCACACTCACGTGGGACTGTCACCGACAACAGGCCTCACCACGGAGGCTGGTGTGGACACACGTGGATGAGCGCAAGCTGCTGCGAGGGCTGGACCAGGTCAGCAGAAACGTCCCAGGGATACTTTTAGGAGTTTCAGGGCAAAGCTGGCTTGAGCACGAAGCACAGCACTGGGAGGCACGTGCTCTCTGTGTTTCCTGAAGTTATCACTGAACCCCACTCCCTGGGGGTGTGATGTTCATCCTCTCTCTCTCTCTGATGCTGGTAACTGGCTGGGAAGCTTCACATGTGCGCTGTGGGTGCGCATGTGCCAAATTTATAAATATTAAATCTCACGATGTTGGCATCTCCCCCCACTTTTCTGTCCTTGTTTTTTGAGGGAGACATGGGGGCCATAACTTCCCAGGCCCACACACACAAGTCATCTGCTGGCACTGCTCTTTCATAATGATATTTTCTGGGGCTGACATCATCAGGAAAGCATAATTCAATTTTTTTAAATTAGCTGTTTATTACAGTGTGGGCAAGACATGGATATTTCCATGAATCACACATGCACAAGCAGTGAAAACTAAAAATAAAATGAGTTTTCCCGATTGGCCGGGTAATAGTTTAATTGTATACAGTTACTCTGACATTAAAAGCTGCATACCTGGCAAGCTTTATCGAGTAACAGGGACTTTTAAATGTGCCAGTGTTCCTCCACATGTAACACAGGTCAATTGTAAGAGGGATAACCATAATGATTAAATCATTAAAATTTTGTCTATGCTTCACAGAGCATAGAGAAAATTAACTTCCCACCAACCTCATTTTTCTGCTGAACATGAAATAATGATTTTCTGCCAGTATAATTACAAAGTTAACATCTGATAGAGTCAGCATCCGGGGGGGATTATCGCAGGCATGAGTATTAGACCTCATTACCAGCTTGACTGCAAAATTATTACATCTTGTAATTGGAGGGTGAGATTTATATACAGATTGGCCGGGTTTCTGTAAGATTGTAATTACAAGCTTCGTTGGTTTGCTACTTATCACACACTGCAGGAGGAGGCAGAAACAAGCCTAGGGAAGACCATTTCATTAAGCTGTAACCCCATCAGGGGAGGGGCCCTGTAACGTCTCTGTATTTATTAGGCCAAACAGAGCTGTTTGCAGAAAGGGAGACCATTTATTACCGCCTGACAAATGGGATTTCATTTATTTAACCTCGGCGATCTATTTCAGTAAAATGTACAAACGAGCCATCCATTTTATGATTCCAGAGTCAACGCTCAATTATCTAAAGGCTAACCGAGTGTTAAAGTGGCCATCTGCTAGGATGAATTCATTGATTTAATTTGCTCCATGCTGCTGAATGATTCTGGGCAGGCGGGGAGCAGGGCCGCGCCGTGTGAGTGATGGGGGCGCGGGCCGTGCCACCTCCGGAGCGCGTGTGCGCCTGTGCGCGCGTGTGTGCGTGTTTAATCCTCCTCACAATAGAAGCAGGCGATCAATAGCAGCTTAAATTTTATGAGACAGGAGTTAAGTTGTTCTGCCCAAGCCAGAACACCTTTGTTCTCCCAGAACAAGTAATCTCTGTGGTGGAATTAATATTGACAGGCTGGCTTCTTTGTGGCTAATTTGGAGGGCACCCGGGCCAATGGGCGGGCGGCAGCGATAGAGCTGTTATTCGAGTTCATTACCGGAGTCGAATCGATGCCGCAGGCCTCCGCCTCCGCCGGCAGGAGGCCGCTCCCCGCTGTCTGCACCGGTCAGTCCCCACTGGCCCTTGACTTTTTTTAAAGAAAAAAAAACTATTTTGGACATGTAATAAATCAGTAGGTGGGCGTTTCTTTGTAAGGCATTACTGATGCTCTCGACGCTGAGAGCAACGGGAGGCAGACGTGGGAGGCTGGCGCTCAGGTCCCCATGCGGTCCCACTGTATTTCCAGAACATTCTTCTCCCTGGAAGTCTGTCCCCCGCCCCTAGAGAAGGGCCCCCTGCCCCGCAGCTGCCCACCTCTCCGGGGGTCCAGACGCCCAAGACAGGCCTCCCAGAATCAGAAGCTGCTCCAGCACGTCTGACTCTCTCCGCAGGACCAGCCAACGGCCTTGTGCGTTTAGCCGTGAGACCGTCCACTCCGGGGGCATGGCCGGGACACCCCCGGGCTGAGGCGCGCTGGCCCCAGGTCCCCGCCTCACAGCGGCCTTCCACCCCCGTGCTTGTGCTCTTTCCCAGGGCTGGCCTCCCCGTGTCCTGCTCCTATCGGTGCCTCTGCCCTCTCTCCTCCATGATACTCTGGGCGCATGCCCAGCCAGCCTCTGCACCCCACACGCACCACTGCCCATCTCCCCCTCGCCCACTGCCCAGCGCCCTGTCAGCAGCAAAAGTCCAGGAGAGACGGAGTCATGCCTGCGCACTCTTCAGCCTCTGGGCTCCATGGGGTGCCGTTCAGGAGGCTCCACCGTGCTCAGGTGAACACCAGCTTCACACCGGGGCGGAATGAACGGGCAACCAGGGCTTCCAGCAGGCTCAGATACGAGGGCATCCGCAGGACCAGCTGTCCAGAGTGAGACGGGCCACAGAGAACCTAACCTATGGGTGCAGGCCAACAGCACCCTTGCTGGCCAAGGAGGGAACCCCACCTCCTGCCCACAAACACCCAACACCCCGGGCCCTCAGCTCCAGCTCCATCACCCTGGGGCTGCTCCTCCTGGTGCCATGCTCACATCGCTGCAGACAGACGTCCCCATGGGCAAGAATTTGTCAGTCCCCTCCACCAAGAGCATGGGCTTCCCTGAAGGCTCAGATGGTAAAGAATCTGCCTGCAATGCAGGAGACTGGAGTTGGATCCCTGGGTGGAGAAGATCCCCTGGAATGGCACCCCACTCCAGTATCTTTGCCTGGAGAATCCCATGGACAGAGGGGCCTGGCGGGCAACAGCCCATGGGGTCACAGAAGAGTTGGACAAGATTTAGCAACTAAATAGCAGCAAGAACAAAGTAAACTTGACAATTGAAACTTACCTCCACGGACTCAGAATTATCTTATTGATTTTTGTATCTAAAGCAGCTATAAGATGCTCCATCCGTCCATCCTGTTTGCTCCTTGGGGCCAGCTGCTTTAGGCTGTATTTATTTGGAGCAATTGATAGGATGTATAATGTGACCATTTATTTGCACAATCTAAATGGCTCCCAGAAACCACTAGAGCAGGAAACCGACTCCATTGATCTTGCAAATGGCCCACATGTCTGGATGGATTCTTACACTCGCATCATCTCGGCTTTAAAGACAGTGGTCTGAAAAAGACCAACCAACAAACACAAAAATAAAACCAAAAGATGACAATGTCCAAGAAAATAGGTCTTGAGGAACATCAGTTAGGAGGGACTGTGTCATACCTACGGTTTTTCCAGTAGTCATGTATGGATGTGAGAGTTGGACTATAAAGAAAGCTGAGCGCCAAAGAATTGATGCTTTTGAACTGTGGTGTTGAAGACTCTTGAGAGTCCCTTGGACTGCAAGGAGATCCAACCAGTCCATCCTAAAGGAGATTAGTCCTGGGTGTTCATTGGAAGGACTGATGTTGAAGCTGAAACTCCAATACTTTGGCCACCTGATACGAAGGGCTAACTCATTTGAAAAGACCCTGATGCTGGGAAAGATTGACGGCAGGAGAAGGAGGGGACGACAGAGGATGAGATGGTTGGATGGCATCACCAACTCAATGGACATGAGTCTGGGTAAACTCCAGGAGTTGGTGATGGACAGGGAGGCCTGGCGTGCTGTGATTCATGAGGTCGCAAAGAGTCGGACACGACTGAGTGACTGCACCGAACTGAACTATGTCATACCTAGTTTGGCTTCTGTACCGTGTGGGTGGACGCTGTCCACAGCAGCACCCACGGGCATCAGGAGGCCCCCACTCTCTGGTCATCACCATCACAGGGGACTGAAGGTGGAGAGGCCCACAGTCCCTACCTTGGGAAGCCACTGGTCTGGGAAGGATTTGAGCAGGACTGTGAGGGGTGAGAGGAGGCGGACCCTCCTACTGACGCTGAAACGCCTTCTCCAGTCCAGGAGGAGCTGGGGGTTGGCCGGCTGCGGGCCACAGACCCAGAGGGCCAGCAGGAGGGGGCCCCGGCCTCTGAGACCACTTCCTCCACGCAGGTCGGGTTCCAGGGAGCATCCTTGTCAGACGTGTGACCTTTTCTTTCTGTTCTGTAAAAGAAATAGTTGTTCATATCTACTTGTTTTCAGTAATAGATAAAGCAAACTGCAGAATATGTCTAAAATTTCCTAAATATCAATGAATTAGTGTGCATTTCATTCTTTTTTCTTTAAGACCTAAAAACTACAAGATTAATTTATATCCCGAAAGAACAATTTATAATAAACAGTTTATTATATTCAGTTTATTTTATATTTATATTTTAATTTATATTTATATTCATTTTATTATATCCAATTTATAATAAACACGAGTACATAAATGTAGCTGCATCCACATTATCACTTATACCTAATACACTCAGAGTTCAAGAAAGTCATGTTATCTCTTTTTAAAAAAAGAAAAGTACAGTGACACCACACATTGATCAGGAGAAGAACAATTTGTGTTATGTGATTTGAAATTATAATTTTTTAATTCTGTTTCTTTTTTTAAAAAAAACCTTTGTCTAACAGCAAATCTTTTTTCCAAGTTGAAGGCCTGTTGGACCTGTTTGGCTGAATGAAGCATTTTTGTGAATAGCACACCACTCACATTTTATTTTTTAATATAAATTTATTTAATTGGAGGCTAATTACTTTACAATATTGTATTGGTTTCGCCATATGAGCTCTGTGGGCAAGGTAAATTGGTGTGCTTCACGTGACCACTTACTGGTGTGACAAACATGGTCTTCATCCAGCTCGCCAGGGCCCTGGCCGCGGCGAGAAGCAGAGGTCAGGGTGACCCAGGCTTGGAGGGCAGATGTGGAGGGACAATCGGGGAGGGGAGTGGGTCCCCAAGGAGAAGACACAACCGTCACAGGTGAGAGGAGGGGCAGCCACAGGATGGTGGGGCTGGTCCCCAAGGACAGCGTCCTCCCGTGCCCCAGCCCATTGATTTTTCCCAGATGCGAGCTGAGTGCTCATGACGTGCTCGTCATGGGCCGTGTGGCCACTGAGATGGCCATCGCCATCCAAGAGGTCCTGGAAGAACCGCTCGAGCCGGTCCTGGAGCAGCTGAGTGGAGCAGAGCCACCGGGTCATGCGAGCCCTGGAAAGCTGGGCTCTCGGACATCAGAAGCCAGCTGCAGAGAGAAGCCTCAAAAGTGGACCCATACTGATTCAGTAACACCCGCCCTCAAAGCTTCCCAAGGGTGATGGGTCCCCGGGGGGTTGCCTGGAGTGGACACATCAGGGAAGGGGGGCGATGGGGGCCCACACATACAGAACCCAGCAACACCCAGGGAGTGACTCCAAGCCAGGGCCGTCTGCATCACCTGGAGAAGAGTGGTCAGGTGAAGGTGGGCAGATGGGGCCCTCAGGTACAGAACCCAGCAACACCCAGGGAGTGACTCCAAGCCAGGGCCGTCTGCATCACCTGGAGAAGAGTGGTCAGGTGAAAGTGGGCAGATGGGGCCCTCAGGTACAGAATCCAGCAACACCCACACACCAGCTCCAGACCCAGGGCCATCTGGACCACACAGCTGCTTGTACTCAGGTCAGCTGCAGAGCCTCCAGGAGAGTTTATCCATCAGCTATCGATGTGAGCACGTTGAAGGAAGATGTTCAAACAGGGGGCATTGGACTGATCACTCCTCACAGCCTGTCTGGTAAAGGATCCTTCCCTGATAGCTCACTCGGTAAAGAATCTGCCTGCAATGCAAGAGACCCCAGTTCTATTCCTGGGTCAGAAAGATCTGCTGCAGAAGGGATAGGCTACCCATTCCAGTATTCTGGCCTAGAGAATTCCATGGACCATATAGTCCAGGGGGTTGCAAAGAGCTGGACACGCCTGAGCAACTTTCATTTCACTAAGCCACTACAATTTGGGGTAATGTATCACGCAGTACTGAATTATTGGAAAAGTGTTCATGACTTTGGAGACTCAATACTTTGGGCTTCCCTTGTGGCTCAGCTGGTAAAGAATCCGTGTGCGATGCGGGAGACCTGAGTTCGATCCCTGGGTTAGGAAGATCCCGTGGAGAAGGGAGAGGCTACCCACTCCAGTATTCTGGCCTGGAGAATTCTGTGGACTGTATAGTCCATGGGGTAGAAAAGAGTCCGACACGACTGAGCGACTTTCATTTTCAGGAGCTGTCGGTGGATCCCCACGTTCCAACTGCAGGGAGAGTTTTCAACAGGCTTGGCGACCAACCATCAACCAATTTTACAGATTTGTGGTTTGAGATAATAGACCGAGCTTGTGAGCTCCCCTTACACACACCCCAACTGAACATCCTAACCTGGTAGGGAGCTTGTGTGCACCAAGCCACAACGACAGCCTCGCAGAGCAGTTGGGGCACTACTACAGACCTGGGGCTTTTGTGGTGGATGAAGCTTGATGGGGACGTCCCCGCCCAGGATGGACTGGGACAGCAAGGCTGTGGTCAAGGATGAAAACTCCTTCCAGCGAGAATCCTGCCAAGTCTCACCACTGCATGTGTGTGTGTATGTGCGTGTGTGTGCACGTGCATGGAGGCAGGTGTGGGGGGTGCCTAGGATGAGAGAGGAGGGGAGAGCCTCTTGCCACAGGAAACTGAGTTATCAGTTGACAAGTCCTCAGCAAGATGCTGGCCATGGTATTGCCCACAGCCCAGACACAGAACCATCTGCATGGACACTGAGTGGTCTTCCTGGAAGAACTCAGGCTCTCAGGGTAAATCCAAGGCCAGGAGAGGAGCAGAAAAGAACACTGGATGACCATAAATGCCAAAGCAATCCCAGGTGGAAGTAATGATACTAGTACTATCCCACTGATATCAAAGACTGCAAGTAATCTAGAGAATCCATTCAGTTCAGTTCAGTTGCTCTGTCGTGTGCGACTCTTTGCGACCTCATGAATCACAGCACTCCAGGCCTCCCTGTCCATCACCAGCTCCCGTAGTTCACTCAAACTCATGTCCATCAAGTCAGTGGTGCCATCCGGCCATCTCATCCTCTGTCGTCCCCTTCTCCTCCTGCCCCCAATCCCTCCCAGCATCAGAGTCTTTTCCAATGAGTCAATTCTTCGCATGAGGTGGCCAAAGTATTGGAGTTTCAGCTTCAGCATCAGTCCTTCCAATGAACACCCAGGACTGATCTCCTTCAGAATGGACTGGTTGGATCTCCTTGCAGTCGAAGGGACTCTCAAGAGTCTTCTCCAACACCACAGTTCAAAAGCATCAATTCTTCCAAGGAGTAAGCGTCTTTTAATTTCATGGCTGCAGTCACCATCTGCAGTGATTTTGGAGCCCAGAAAAATAAAGTCTGACACTATTTCCACTGTTTCCCCATCTATTTCCCATGAAGTGATGGGACCAAATGCCATGATCTTAGTTTTCTGAATGATGAGCTTTAAGCCAACTTTTTCACTCTCCTCTTTCACTTTCATCAAGAGGCTTTTCAGTTCCTCTTCACTTTCTGCCATAAGGGTGGTGTTATCTGCATATCTGAGGTTATTGATATTTCTCCTGGCAATCTTGATTCCAGCTTGTGCTTCTTCCAGCATAGAAGAAAAGTAAAAATAAACAACTTTTCTTATTAGACTCCCAGAAAGATATAATAGGATATTGCATTCATAGAAGTATACTGGCACTTTTAAGAAGACATGAGGAAGTAGTGGTGGAAATTGAATATGGAGTTGCTGAAATAAAATATAAAGAACACTGTTAGAGACCTCAGGAGAAGTCAAGTAACCCACCTTGATCACAGAGGAAAAATGATGAATAATGAGTTAAGAAACACGGTCCACACACAAGTTCCAGAAAGATGCTGGAGAAAATGGATGGAGGAGAAATTAAAGGCTCAACAGAAGGAAGACAGACTTGCGCTCACCAGACTAGGACATTTCACAACAGAGCTAGAGGTTGATCGTGTGTCGATCTTCCAAAGCCCTTGTCTTTTATCTCATTGACTTCCATAGGTTCTATTGTCTTTCCAGGTTCTGTTCCTTCTTTACCTAGTTTTTATAGACCTTAGATTATTAATTCGAGTCTTTCCTTTTGTTCTGACATGAGCATCTAATGCTGTACATTTACCTCTATGCCCTGCTTTAGCTGTGCTTTTGATGTTATCTTTTTATTTTCATTCAGTTAAAAAATTTCTTGTTGGGGTTGAGGGTGAGATGTATGAATCGTTAGAGCTGAGTTGTTAATTTCAGCCTCTCTTTGCGATTGTCTCTAAATGAACGTCATTAGTGTCTGAAGACTCGCGGTTAGAGCTGAGTTGTTAATTTCAGACTCTGTTTGCGATTGTCTCTAAATGAACGTCATTAGTGTCTGAAGACTCGCGTTTTGTTATTCCGGTCCTTCTGGGCCTATGGAGGTATGCTTAAGGCCCAGAATATGGTGTATCTTTCAGACTGTGTTACTTCCAAGCTGAAGTGTGTTTTGCTGTTGGTGATTCAGTGTTACAAGTCAGGTTGGTTGAAAACACTGTTCAAATATTTTTTACCAATTTCTACCCATTTTTAGTCCAACTCCTGAGAGAAGAAGGTGGAGATGACTTTACTATACTTGTGGATTGTGCGATTTATCCCTCTCGGTCTTGCTTCATGTATTTTGAGACTCTTGTTGAATCTATACACATTTTGGGTTGTTTCGTTCTTTCTGTGAAACAGCTCTATTGCTGGTAAATATTCCTCTCTATCCCTTGTGATGTTCCTTATTTTGAAATTCAATCCTGATACTAATACTGCCACTTCAGCTTTATTTTCTTTCTTTTGATATGTATTTATCCAAACTTTAGTTCTAAACTGTGTGTGTTCTTATATTTAAAGTGAAATTCTTGTGTACAAGATGCAGTTAGGTCTTACTTTCTTTTCCAATTTAATAATATCTGCCTTTTAATCAGTGTTTAGACTATTTCCAACTAATCTAATTACTGATACAGTTTGGTTAACTCTACCATTTTCCAAATTCTTTTCCATATTTTCTATTTGATATTTGTTTTCCCCATTCCTGCTTATTTTCTATTAATATTATCATGATTTAATTTTGTATCTTCCATTGACTCAGTAGTTCTGTCACCTATACGTCTGTGTCTGTCTGCTATCATCTGTCTACAGTGCGTCTCCTTATCTGTTATCCAGCTCTTGCTCTGTCTCTCGTCTACACTTCTCCAAGCATCTGTCTGTAAGGCATCTGTTTACCTGCTATCATCTGTCTACAATGTATCTGTTTTATCTATTTATCTTGTATCCATCTCTCAACTATCATCTACACCTCCATCTTTCTGTCTATAAGTATCTATCTGTAAGGTATCTAGCTGTCTATAATCTATCCATTAATATCATCCATCTATCTCCTTCATTCCTATCTTTTGGCTTATTATTATCATTCCTTAAACTAAAACAAATTTTATAAAATTTGATTCTTTTCATGGTTGTTATCAAATTACAATATACATTCTTAACTTTAAATGGGTCCACTTTTCTTGTAAAACATTGAAATCTTGCAACATTAAAGTCTACATTTCTCCCTTACCCCTTACATTATAACAGTCTGTTAAATACAACTTCATGATACAATTTTATAGTTTCTTAGGCAATTTTATGATTTAAACAAAATCAAGAGGAAAAAAAGCAAAAAAGGCAGCATTTTTAATTTATGCACATACCCACCACTCCTGATACTCTTTATTTTTGATGTTCTGGTGTCATTCTTTATCCCAAAGAATTGTCTTCAGCATATTTTGTAGTGTAGAAGGCCTTCTGATGCTGAGTTATTTTACTTATATCTGAAAATATCTTTATTTTGCCCTCATCCTTGAATAGTTTAACTCAATGTAATATTTAGGGTTGAACAGTTATTTTTTCCAGCACTTTAAAGATGCTGGTCCGTCTGGCCTTCGTGGCTCATAATGAGAAGCAGCTATTGAATAGCTATTGATTAGACTAATTCCTCCCCTGATCCTGCATCATACTGACCAGCTTCGACACATGTCTGATGGGTTGTTACTGAACATTGCTTGGTTGGATGGTAAAGTGTGTTATATTCTTTTAAAGATTACTGTGCTTTTCTTGCTTACACTTAAGTTTTTGGAATGAGTTTGATCTTTGGAGGATTCCTTTGGAGCTTTGTGGGGGAAGTCACGGTGGTCCACAGCCTGGGGCTCAGTTGGCCCCCTGCGGACGTGACTCCCCATGGGCTCTGCCTGATGCCTCAGGCCTTACTGAGTCCCCATCCTGGCAGGTTGGCCACATCTGTGCAAGGCTGGGGAATTTCTCAGCCCACTACTGTCTGAGGGTCTTCCCTTTGTAACCTTCATTTCTGTCTTGACAAGAGAAATCTTGTCCTTGCCGGTAATATTCTTCAGTCTCATTATATCTGGGAGAGAACTTCTCTCTATTCATCTTGCTTGGGGTTCACTAGGCCTCCTGAATTTGAGATGTGTTGTCTACTAACTCTGGAAAATTCTTAGTGTACATCTTTGAATATTACTTTCATTTATCCTTACTCTTGTGTCGTCTGCTCTGAACTCTGCCATATTTTCCGTTTTTTTCTCATTCTGTGATACTTTGAGTCATTTTCTAAAACGTCTTCCAGAGATCGTGTGTAATAACTTGAGTTCTAACTCAGTCTCTAAACTTCAGTGTGACCGGCCCATTGATTCTGTTTTGACTACTGTGTCTTTCATTTCTAGAAATTCTACTGGTTCTTTGTCAATTCAGCATGGCAGTTTTGATAGTCTCTTGTTACTTCTTGGTATGAATCTCCTTTTGTTTCTTTGATCATATTACATACATTTATTTCATATTCTGTTTCTTATGATTCCAATATTTGAACTGTGTGTGGTTTCCACTTACTGTTGGTTGTGACGGTTCATCTCCTTTGCTTATTAAATTTTTATTCTGAGCCCACGTCTCACAGAATTGCATCTGTGGGACCCTCCAAAGCCATTGCTGTTGTCTAAAGTGTCGTTCTCTGGAAAGGACCTTGAGTGGCTGAATGAACAGGATCTTCCCCCTGGTCCTTTCTACTAGCGTCAACATTTAGAAATGGGCAGCATGTTCTAGAAGGCATGTTTCTCCCATCTGCCCTTTGGGACACCGTTCCTCAAAAGTACTGACTTGGCAGGAGCCTCCGATATGGTCTCCCCCTACCCAGACCTCGTCTCCTGCCCCACCATCCCCACCATGTCAGACCTTTTAACAGCCAAGTTCTAAACCATCAGGCATCAGCAGACACCGTCAGGAAAGCACCAGCTCTGGGCCACGTTGCCCTGCAGGAGCAGATGGCCACAGGCATCTTTGTGGGTCCTCGTGGCGCCGTCCTAGGGGACTGTCCCCAGGCACCGGACGGGAGCATGGCCCTGACATGACACCCGGCCAGCATCTCTCCGCTGCCCCTCTCAGACGCTTTCCCAGAGAGTGTAACTTCACCCCGTGTTCATAGACGGTCCTCACGAGGGGGATTTCTCTGAATATTCAGTCTGAAATAACACCGGAAAGGCAAGTCCCGCAGCTGCCCAAACTCCCTGGTTTGACCACATCTGTTTTGGGCTCAGTTTCACGGATGCTGTGAATTTTCTGTAAATGCACAAATATCTCCCTACACATCCCACTTGCATCATCTAGCCAATAACTGTTGCATTTTTAGAAGTTAAAAAGCAATTTTAAATCTTCGTGGGATAGATTTAAAGTTGTCTCAATCATGTGCCTAAGATGAATTCAGAACTATGACAAATAATGCTTATATAAGTAACCAGTATAATGAATGCATTTCAAAAGGAAACAACCAGAATAAGCTAAAATCATGATGTAAATGTGAAACAGAATATTGCATGTGATTTAGAGTAAGACTAACAAAGAAAAAGCAATCACCATTCTGTAAAACTTTTGTTGATCAGAGGTCTGGCTTAAATTTGGGTTAAATTCAATATAAATCCACTTAGATGAGCCATTTTAGCGATCAGCTTTCACTTTGTATTTCTTATGATAGCTCCCTGAGGAAGCAAATTTCTTGCCATTTCACATTCAATGTAAGTCCACTGTTCGGGAAAACATGGATAAATTGGCCCATCATTCTGTAATAAAATATCTCATGATTTGTTTATCTGATCAATGAAGAGTGTATTCTCAAGCTGTTCATCGTTAATGGGCTCGCTGCCCTAAAATGGTGAATTATTGACTCTCAGAGAGTCAGGAGGGGCTGCAGACTCAGATCGGATTTCCTGCTGGAAACCGACATATTGCAGTTAAATTGCTGGAGCCAAGAATGCGTGTCCTCTGCGTCTCACACCACAGCAACACCTAAAACACAAAACCACTTCCAACGGAGAGTTATTAAACTAGCTTTTTTAAAAAATACATCTTGACACGGAATCGATCATTTGAATATGGCAAAGCTATCAACATAAGCACAGAAATACTTTGGTGGAATTTTAAAGGCCCGACTCCTGCACCCCAGGAATTTATTTTTGTCCAGACCATGTTAAATTTTAAAATGCACCTACTTGTTAAATCCTTTATTGACTCAACAAGTTTTAATTGTATGCTGACTGTAAGCCAGGAACTGGATAAACGATTAGGGCAGAGCGGTTGAAGAGACCGGGGCCTGGCCCCAGGCGGCTCTCAGAGGTCTGGGTGTGCTGTGTGTGAGCTCGGTCCTGGGCGATTCGGATCAGAAGGTAGATCGCACGCCGGGGGACAGAGGCACCACTCAGGTTGCCTGACTCGTCAAGACTCCCCGTGATCCGTGGGCTCAGCAAGGCCTAAGCCCCCATCACCACTGGGACCGCCCTCCTGCCTGGCAGACGCCCGGATGCAGTGTCCTCAGAGCGAGTGCAGGAAGTGGCCCAGCGTCCACCCCCACCCCAGACCCCGGAGCCAGAAGCGGAGGCGACCCAGGGGCAGACCTACCCTAGATCTGTTTGATTCAGAGCAAACGTGGAGGCCTCTTACATGCTACAACCGGGCTAAAATAATTTGAGACGCAGTAAAAGATTCAAAGGTGAATGTAGGCCACGTTTAAGATATTAAGCAGTTAAAATAAGGAGCACAACACAGGGATGCTTGATGGAGTAACTCCATAAGGAGCAGCGGCAAGCTTCCCCAAGAAGCGTACAGTGGAAATGGCCGGCGTCTCCATAAATGAGTGACTTGATGAGATTCATCGTGAAGATTCTGCTTCTAAAAGGGACGCATTTGTGAAAATTGCTGGAAACAACACAGGCCTGAGAGAATCTAGTTGAAGCCTTTAAAGGCATGGGTGCCCGTGGACCCCCTCCCCCTGGTGCCAGCCCGGCGAGGTGAAGGTCCAGATGGAATACCTGGGTCATTCATCCAGCCCGAGGGCAGCCTCTCGTCCATCACCAAAGGGTAGTGACGGCCAGAAAAAGCAGCGTCTTGGGTAAAAAATGGTCAGATTTTAAGAACATTTAAAATCTTGCAAAATACTTGTTACCTCTAGATTGCTTTTACTGCTAAGAATCCTAAACCTCTCTGTGGTCATTTCCTAATATCTAGTATCTTCATAATAAGGATCCCACAAATGCAGCATCTGGTCAGTGGTTGAATCTCAGATGGAGACAAGCAAGTTTATAGTTAGAGAGGAGGGAACAAAATAAGACAGCAAGAGTGAGTGAGAGGGCGACAGAGAGACAGACATAAACAGGGACAGACAGACAGAAACAGGGACAGACAGATGGACAGAAACAGGGACAGACAGACAGACAGAAACAGGGACAGACAGACAGACATACATAAACAGGGACAGAGAGACACAGGGACAGACAGACAGACAGAAACAGGGACAGACGGACAGAAACAGGGACAGACGGACAGAAACAGGGACAGACAGACACAGGGACAGACAGACAGACAGACAGAAACAGGGACAGACAGACAGACAGACATAAACAGGGACAGACAGACACAGGGACAGACAGACGGACAGAAACAGGGACAGACAGACAGAAACAGGGACAGACAGACAGACACAGGGACACAAAGATACACAGACAGAAACAAGGATAGACAGACAAGCAGAAACAGAGACAGACAGAAACAGGGGCAGAGGGAGACATGGGTGGTCAGGGGCAGTGTGCTGGTTTCACCCCAAGCCTGTTTAGGAGAGGATGTGGGACGCAGACTCAGAGAAGGCTGTCTCTGCAGCCACCCACCTCCAGGCCCCGACGTGCTCAGGTCCCCTGGGAGCTGAGAGTGGATTTACCATCTCAAGAAGGGAAGAGAAGGCAAGAACCCTACCTCAGGCCAGCTCAGACAGCCTCTTCTGCAGAGAAGGGTCCCTGAGGTCATCAGGACTGCACCTCTGGGTGCAGTTCAGAAGCAGCTACCACCTCTGGGAGGGGAGGGCAGCGGGAATGCCCTCAGACGGTCACCAACTACCTGGAGCAGGAAAGCCCGATGCTTCTCACTGATATGATCTCCCGCCAGATAAGCAGCTCCTTTGTGACTGATTCCTGCAGCTTCAGCCATCCCCCCACCCATCACAAGACGAGCGATCACATTCCACGGTGGCTTGATATAACAGCCACGTCGTCTCAAACTCAGGTAACAGAACAGTGCGTGCGGTCACCTTTGGCAGCAAAGCCCAGCGACAGACGCTGCTCTCGTGGGCTCCTGAGCACGCCTCGTCAGTCGGCCGGCGGATCCCGGTGATACGGAGCCCGCTTTATAGTCACAGCCGGCACTCAGTCCCTGGGGGCCCTGTCGCCAGGGGATAAGGTTGTGGAAGCTCTTTTGGTGTCATCCCACTGGAGATGTTATCCGATGCTTGACCCTAAAGCAAGAGAAACAAAGTGATAACAAAATTCAGGTTGGGGCAGGTGCAGGCAGGGGAAGACGTGATAATCCATCAACTCACCTGTGGAGAAAGTACCCGGGAAAAACAGTATTGATTTTTTTTACAAGCCAGTGCACAGATTTGTCAGACAGGACGATGGCGATGTCAGCCCAGGTGCACAGGCTCGGGCAATGGCAGAGCAGCGGCGGGGGTGGGGGGTACCTGCTCGGGCTCCCTCGGGCCTCAGGATGGTCACCAGCTTTAATAAAGGAAGAAGTGTGCTCAATTCCCACCAGGGCAGGTTAGGGCGTTAGAACAGAGGGCATCGGGTTGGAAATGCACTGAGCACCTCCCCAGGGAGACAGGGGCTCCTGTCTCAGGACTCATGAGGTTGGCGGCCTCTTTGACATCACGTGATTCCCCGCATCCCTGACTTCACCAAGGCTGCCCAGCACACACATGCAGAAAATTGCCTGCTAAGCTACTTCTAAGGAAGAATTTTGAAGGACAGATAGAATCTTGAGGGCACACCGGGCACACGCCATGGCCTCAGCGCCAACCGCATCCCTGACGTTCCTGAAAGCCCGGGAGATGCTTCTGCCGAGGGGTCACAGGAAGGTCGCCAAATCCATGCAAGGAGCCGTTCAGCTGGAAGGCTGCATAACTAATGGACAACTTCAGATCCCAAAGAGAGTCTGCTGGACTGTGTTCTCTTCCTGAGGGTCCACTGAGGGGGGGATGCGACCCAGTTCAGCCTCCCAAGCCTCAGGTGCTCAGAGCGCAACCCAGAAAACACCCACCGAAGCAACATGAATACGTGGGACATCGCAGGACAGGAGTCCATCCACGCTGTTCACGGTATTGGGGGAATCTAAACCCAGCATGCCCTCGAGAGTCTACCCATCCTTCAAGATTCTTTCTTAGAAGGAGCTTAGCCGATGATTTTCCACGTCGGTGTGCTGGGCAGCCTTGGCAAAGTCAGGGATGCTGGGAATCACGTGATGTCCAAGAGGCCACCAGCCTCAGAACACGAACGTCATCCTGATGAAGGACCACAGGTAGAGATCCGCAGACGAGGTTCGAGGGCTGCGTGGAGGCCGGGAGAAGGCTCTCCTTTTCTTCTGGGTTTGTTCTTTTGCTCACGCTCAACCTGTCTTCCTGAGCTGTGTGTCTCCTTTAGAAGCCAAGTCACAGAAAGTTCCCACATGTCATTTCTCGTGGGTAGAGCTACAATCCCGGTGACAGTGGGTCCTCAATAAAAACGTGAGTGGACAGTGCTTCTACTGTTATATATATACATATATATACATGCACACATATGTACACATATATACACTAACATCAAAGTGTCTGGAAATCTACTCACACTGAGTCATTTTTCATTACCACAGCTGGGTGTCACATTTTCACATGCCCGAATTTGTCCTTTTATAGGAATACCTGAAACACTGACGGTATGGATGGAGACCTCATCCTCCCAAACTCATTTGTTGAACTCCCAGCCCGGATGTCATGGGAGGCGGGCCTTCGGAGACGATGACGTCTTGAGGGTGGAGCCTCAGGGATGGACTTACAAACAGAGCTCGCTTCTGCTCTCAGCCGCCCACCCTCGGAGGACGCCGGGAGAAGCTGGCGGTCTGCGACCCGGAAGGAGACCCACACTAGAGACAGAATTATCCGGTGCCTGCATCGCGGCCTCCCAGGGTCTAGGACTCCGAGAAAAAAGCGTCTGCGGTTGAAGCCGCAGTCTGCACCATTTCTGCTGGCAGAAGCCTGAACTGGGACAGCTGCTGCATCCGTGATCATTATCTATGGTGACAGCAAAGAGAAGGGAACCCTCAGATGCTGTACCCTGGGGCCCGGGGAGCTTCACTGCCTGTTTGACGGTCGGGACCCCTGAATGGCAGCCCCATTTCAAGGCCCTCCAGAGCCTCGCACCAGCTGGGGGGTCATGTTCAGGGTGCCGGGGCTTCAGGACCCCAAAGCCGCAGACCTTGGCATTACTCAGCAGTGGACGAATAAGTGACGGTGGGTGGCCTGTCCTCTTTGAAAACCCATTTGCTGGGACACAGAAGGCAGAGGTTTGTGACACCACTCACTGGACAGTCCTGCCCCGAGCTTCAGCCTCCTCAGAAACCGGATCCCAGCCAGCGGGCAGGCTGGGACTGTGGCCGCACTGGAGAGCTGGCCGGAAAGGCCACCGCTACCCGGCTGGGGTCCAGGCCTGAGATGAAGCCCCGCCGGGGCCCACGTTCCGTCTTCGCCGTCACTGGACGGCAGTGTTTCTGCGGACCGGCCCCGGGCTCCACCCTGGCCGGGAGGGTCCCCTTCTCGTGGGTTCTGTTGGCAGCAGACACCTCAGAGCCCTGCAGAAATACCTTGGACTAACGACAGGAACAGAGCTCAGTTTTACTGCACAAAATATACTTTATAACCCAGTGTGCAGTGAGGAACGAGCTCCATGAAGATAGAACGGTGCACTAGCCGCTAGGCGTGCCGCAGAAGGGAGCGCTGCTAACCGCGGAGGGAAGCAGCTGTGCGGAAAGGAGTCCCGCGGGCCCACAGCCACCGCGCCTGCAAGCCCGAGCCTGTCCCCCAGAGGACACGCAGCGTCCCCGGCGGGGCCGGCCTTCTTTCAGCCTCGGGGTCCAGGGACTCGCTCGGTCACTAGAGGGTGGTTTTCCACCGTCTAAAAAGGCACAGCCATGGGAGGAAGACTAGT
Organism: Bos grunniens; assembly: GCF_055505025.1. Classification (NCBI taxonomy): domain Eukaryota; kingdom Metazoa; phylum Chordata; class Mammalia; order Artiodactyla; family Bovidae; genus Bos; species Bos grunniens. The sequence goes on along the minus strand of NC_141184.1, from coordinate 1,261,070 downwards.
GTCATATGATCTCACTTATTTGTGGACTCCAAAAACAGAAAGCGACACGAACGCATTCACAAAATAAAACAGACTCACAGACACAAACAGACGGGTGGTTACCAAAGGGGAAGTTGGGGAGGGATAAATTAGGGGCTGGGATTAACAGAGACACACTGTTAAAAGGAGCGCGTAGCCGGGAAGCATGTACATTGCCACAGTAAAAGACACAGCCAGTGGAAATTTACTGCATGACGCAGGGAGCTCAAATCCGTGCTCTGTGACAGCCGAGGGGCCGGATGGGTGGACGGTGGGAGGGAGATTCTAGAGGGAGGGGACGTGTGTATACCTGTGGCTGATCCATGCTGATGCATGGCAGAAACTGGCACAATATTGTAAAGCTATTATCCTTTGGTTAAAAATAAATAATTTTTTTAAAAAAGGAAAGGCGCCAAGTCGCAGCAAGTGTGACTGTCCCACGTCCCAGGAGTCTGTCTCACAGGAGGGTGGGATGAATCCCTCACTCAGCCAAGCCATAGGAGAAATTCTAAGGACAGATCCCACCAATTCATCACTTACGATGCAATTTCTTTGACATTCTGGTCAAACACACTGTACGTGCACTGGTATATTACATCTCTGTTAGCTTCCTAGTATGGCTTTTGAGTCAGATTTGAGGTTTTTTAATTGTTTCTCTGAAGTTTACGATGCACCCCATTAAGAAAGTCACCACCAAATCTATCCAAATCACTGCCCATCACCTCCAAGTCTTACTCTGTAATTCTCCTTTGGTCCTGTTGTCTCTATGCTCAGGCTGTCTGCTTTGTCTCTAGAGAGCTATTTGAGTTTTCTCTAATTCTTTAAAACAGGACAATACTTGATGTATTAATCTTCGCCTGGACTTCCTCACTTCCCTGAGTATTTCTGAGACTGTCCATAGAGTTGTGTGTCTCAATATTTTGGGTTTTTTCCCCTTTCTTTTGTTTAGTAGTATTTCACTGAACGGATGTACCAGTTTTATCCAGTCACATGTTGATGGATATTTGGGTTGTTCCCAGTTATTAACTACCACAGATAGAGCTGCTACGAACGCTTGTATTCACATCTTCGTAACAACACATGTCCTTTTTCCTGGGTAAGTGCCCACGAGCAGAATGGCAGGGTCAGGTGATCGCCTTGCGTCTGTCTGACGTCATAAAAGCACTGTTTGCACAACAAAGCGAGTGCACTTGACACTGCTGGAGCGCACGCTTGGAGAGGTAAACCCTGCGCTTTGTTTTAGTGTTTCTGCGTGCGTGCGCTCAGTCGTGTCTGACTCTGTGGCCCCATGGACTGTAGCCCTCCAGGCTCTTCTGTCCATGGGATTTTCCAGGCAAGAATGTTGGAGTGGGTTGCCATTTCCGTTTCCAGGGGATCTTCCCGACCCGGACAAAACCCAGATAAAACCCAGGTCTCCTGCATTGCAGGCAGATTCTTTACCACTATACCATAGGTGTTCTTAACCACAATTTTAAAATAATGTGACTATTCAATTTAAAAAAATGAATATGATAATAATGTCACCTTTCTTAGATTAATCATTATACTATAACCTGGCATCTATGATTGATAGATATAAAAATTTTAGGGGATCCATAAATGCTCTTACATAAATAAACTCAACTATTTTTTATCACAGCATGGCCAGGCATTTAAATCAATAGAAAAAACAGTTTTCACTTGATTATTTTATTAATTAATAAATTGTTATATGTGGTATAAAATGAAAAAGAAATTAACCTTATTAGACATTCAAAGAAATTTCACCTGATTGATAGAAAACAAAACCTAATAAAAATTTAACAAGAAGACAGAATATAAAATTGTTGCCAATAATTCTGAAGTGTCACATTAAGACTTTCGCTGTCATGAACTGAGACGGGCTTGGTCACTCCAGGTCCTGTTGTGTGCTCGAGATGCATTTGAAACACTTTAAGACCTGCTAAAATGTATTTCTCTTTCTCCAGTCTTCTCTGATGCAATTCTATTACCCTTTTATTTCAAGGACAAAATGTGACTGCTCTTGTTTAAAAATTGCTCTGGACAGGACTGTCTACAGGCACCATTGCCTGCTGGCCGCCAGTGTGGTACGGTTTGTGCCAAAAACCGAGACACGAGCTGTCCGTGGAGTAGGTCAGTGGGGAGATGAGACGTTATATGTACACGCGTGTGAGGCGTGTGCAGCCGACTGAAGCAGGAAGGACTGCCTTAGGCGGCCACAGAGGGTGACTGTGCCACACTTTCACGCTGACATAGCACTAGAGTGGTGGTACCAGTATAGTGCGGAAATGTTATTTTCTGTTGCTCAAAAATGCACTAAGGGATGTTAACCAAAGACAAATAATACAAAACTCAAGAAGTTACAGAAGTGTTTTCTGAGGGGTGGTCACACGCTGTATTCTAGCTGTTCCTACTCTTCCCGAATAACACTTGGCAGAGGGCGCTCTCGACTCCTAGTCATCTAACGTGCTTTAGTGGCATCTCAGTGGTTTTAATTTGTGTTTCCTTAATATTGAACCAGTCACTCCTAAAATAAATCAATCCTGAATATTCACTGGAAGGAATGATGCTGAAGCTTAAGCTCCAATTCTTTGGCCACCTGATGCAAAGAGCTGACTCACTGGAAGAGAACCTGATGCTGGGAAAGATTGAAGGCAGGAGGAGAAGGGGACGACAGAGGATGAGATGGTTGGATGGCATCACCAACTCGATGGACATGAGTTTGAGCACGCTCTGGGAGATGGTGGAGGACAGGGGAGACTGGCAGGCTGCAGTTGATGGGGTCACAAAGAGTGAACACGATTTAGCGACTAAACAACAATAAACCCAACGATATTGATCATCTGATTGTGTGCTTATTTGCTGTTCGTACATCCTCTATGTTGAAGCTCTATTCAAATCTTTCATACTTTTTAAATGGGGTGTTTGTCATTTTACTAAGTTTTGAGAGTTATTTACATATTCTGGATACAATGCAATATAAGATGAAGAAATATTGTTCTCAGTCAATGGTTCTGTCTTTTTTCATTAGGCTATCAGTTTCTTTCAAAGAACAGATGTTTTCATTTCTATGAAGTCAAATTCATCAAATTTTTACTTTATAAAATGCTTTGAATGTCATAGCTGGGGAACCTTTGCCTAACTCAAGGTCACCAAGGCTTCTACAATTCCTTCTAAATTTTGTATAGTTTTAGTGGTTACATTTAAGTCCGTCATCCATTTCTGTATGATGTATGGATCAAAGTTCATTTTTTTGCATGTTGATATTCAGTTGCTTCAGCACCACTTCTTAAGAAGTCTGTCCTTCCTCTGCTGAATCGCCCGTGTGCTTGCTGAAACCCAGCTCTTCACAAGTGCCGTCATCATTTTCTGGGCTCTATTCTGTTCCATTTATCTTGTGGCCTAACTTGGTGCCAATCAGTCTCTTGATTATTGTAGCTTTACGTCTTGAAGTTCGTCCTTTACTTTCAAAGTTGTTTTGACATTTCAAAGCACTTTGAAAATGCAAACTAATTTTAGAATAAGTTTATCAGTTTGCACAAAATAGCCTGCTAGCAGTAATATTGGATCCTTGGACCCCTGAATCTGATATATCTCTCTATTTGTTTCGGTGTTTCTTAATTTATCTGAGCAAAGTTTTATAGTTTTTAGTAGGTCTTACACATTCTGGTCATACGCACTTGTCATTTTTTGAAATCGTAGTTTCCAATAGTTTATTGCAAGGATATAGACTAATGGTTGATGTTTGTACATTGAAGTTGTATCCTGCAATCTGTTAAGCTACTTTCCTAGGCTTTCTTACACAGGTGATTACATCATTTGAGAATAAAGATAATTTTACTCAGCACTTCTAATCTAAATGCCTTTGTCTACTGTATTTGTGTGTGTGTGTTTAATATCCTGCAGTGGTTAAATTGCCCAATACAATGTTGAAAAGAAATAGCAATAGAGATATCTTTTTCTTCTTACTGACCAGAGGGGAAAAGCATTTAGTATGACATCATTTAATATGTTAACTATAGTTTTTTGTTTGGCCAGTTTTTCATTAATTTATTTTCACACTTACCCTTTATCAGTTTGAACTAGTTTTCCTCTTTTCTTAATTTGCTGGTTTTTCAACAGGAATTTCAGTTGGTTTTTGTAAAAAAAAAAGTTTGGCATATATTGACATGATCATGGTTCTTGTTTTATAGTGTGTCAATATAATGAATTACATCTATCAATGTTTTAATGTTTGGCCAAACGTAAATTCCTGAAATAAGCACCATTTTTTGAAATGTATTGTCTTTTTTACATTTTGCTGGATTCGATTTGCTAAAACTGTGTTTAGAATGTTTGCATTCACATTCATGAGGTTTATGGATCTGTAATTTTATTTACTTGTAATATTTTTGTCAGATTTTGGTGTCAGAGTAATGTTGGTCTCACAGAACATGTTCAAAAATAGTCTTTCCTCTTCATTTTTGTCTAAGAGTTTCTGTAGAATTTGGTACTATTTCTTCCTTACATTCTTGGCAGAAGTCTGGATCAGAAGTTTACTTTTTTAGGGCTATTCAGGTGGTCTATTCTTAAAAGAGATTTGGTAGTTAGTGATTCTCAAGGATTGTTTCCATTTTGCCTAAGTTGTAAACTTCACTGGAAGAACATGTTTTATATCCTTCCCTTCCTGTTCTGTTAATCTGTTCAGTTGCTAAATCACATCATACTCTTTGCGACCTCCTGGACTGCAGCACACATGGCTTCCCCGTCCTTTACCATCTCCTGAAGTCTGTCCAGCCTCTTGCCCACTGAGTCAGTGATGCCATCCAATCATCTCACGCTGAGTCAGTGACGCTATCCAATCATCTCACTCTGAGTCAGTGGTGCCATACAATCATCTCACTCTGAGTCAGTGATGCTATCCAATCATCTCACGCTGAGTCAGTGACGCCATCCAGTCATCTCACGCTGAGTCAGTGATGCCATCCAATCATCTCATGCTGAGTCAGTGACGCCATCCAATCATCTCACGCTGAGTCAGTGACGCCATCCAATCATCCCATCCTGCATAGGCCCTGTGGCAATGTACCCTTTCTCATGCGTGGTATTAGACATGTGTGTCTTTTCTCTTTTTTCCCTAGTTCATTGGGCAAATTTTATTGATCTTATCAAGGAACCACTGGTGGCTTCATTTAAATTTCCTGATTGGTTTTGATAGACATATTTTTCCAAGAGATTTAAATAGTAAGAAAAGATCTGACATCTTGATCTCTTCATGACCATTTCCAGGGTTCCTCCACCCTTGTGTAAACGCATCCTCCCATCTGGCTTCATCGTCCACTCTCTAAAATTCTTAGTTTAACTCTGCTTCTTGCATTTCAAGTCTGCTGGCACTGAGTTTTTCAACTTTTGTATGTCTAAAGCCTTATTTCACTTTTATTTTGAAAGTTTTGCTTAGTATAGAATTTCAGGTTGATCTCTTTTTCTTTCAAAACTTCAAAGATATTGCTTCACTGTCTTTTGACTTGCATTGTTTCTGTCATTATTAAAGTGATTTGTGACCTGCCGCAGCATCACATACATGCATTTTAAAATATTTAATATTTCTCACTGCCTATTGATGCTCTGTTTTTCTAGTAAAAATCCTTTCTACTGCTGTTTTCAAGTTCACTAAACTCTTCTTCTAACTTTTCTTCTAGTGGGACTCAGTTCTTATTCCCATCTTGTGCATTTTTCAACTCAGATATTACAGTTTTTTAATATATCTAGATTTTCTACTTATGGCTTTCATTATGTAACTTACATCCAACCTCCTGAGGTAAGTTGTGTGTTTTCCCTTAGTTTCTGCAACATCTGGGATATGCTCATAATTCCTGTTATTCCTACCACCTCCGTCATTCCTCAGCCTGTTCCTATTGCTCAGTCTCTGTCTCTGTTGTGGGTCATTGCTCTGTTCTTTTGCACATCCAGTAACTTTTTCATTAAATTATGGACATTGTGACTCTTGCACTGTTAGATGCCAGGGCTCTTGTATTTTTGATATTCTCCTTTTACAGGTTTTGGACTTGGTGTTTCTTTTTATCACCCAGAGATGCAGTTAATTGGCATCAACTGGATCTTTTGAGGCTTGTTTCAGTGAATTCTTAGGGTCCATCCAGAAGAGCTTCACCCTCTCTGACTGCTGGGTGACACTGTCCAAGGACTCCTCTCGATACCCAGCCCACTTCGAGGACATCCCGCTTTGCTCCTGGGAACACAAGCTCTCTGTGGCCCTGGGTGAATTCCAGGTACTTGTCCAGTCTCAGGAAGCTGCAGACAGGACCCTGTAGGGGGCTCAGGAGAAACTCTGGTGTCTGCTCCTTCCTCTGGGCACCTCTCCACTGCTCTGCCTATGACTGACGGCCCTCAGCGTCCCCGGACGCCAGCCCAACCCACTGTGTTACAGCATCTTACAGTTACTGCTCCAAGAAAATGCTAATGATGTAAGTCCTGACAACTTACTTTCACCTCAGTGGGCTTTTCACAATGGACATTTGTTTCAATTGAATTAACTGGGTTGCAGTGAGAAATGCAAATAAATTAGCAGCTTCATTGTATAATTTTTATATCAATTATAAGATAAAAACTGATGAGCCATAATCTCCAGGCCTTAAAAACTGCCAAACACTAAAGAGTTTTTGGGCTTCCTTGGTGGTGCTAGTGGTAAAGAACGTGCCTGAATGCAAGAGCCATGATGAGAAGTAGGTTTGACCCCTGGGTCAAGAAGATCCCCTGCAGGAGAACCTGGCAACCCACTCCAATATTCTTGCCTGGAGAACCCCACGGAGTGAGGAGCCTGGTGGCTGTGGTTCATAGGATCGCAGAGTCAGACACGCCTGAAGCAACTTAGCACACACAGAGTTTTTACACTGTTCCTCAGCCTGGTAGCAGGTTGACAGGTATGACAAACGGATATTTTTAATATTCTTGGTTTTAGCCAAGGCAATTTTCAGGGAGAGAAACACACACACACCAGAAATCACCAAGGCTTTAAGGCAATGGTGCTGCCGATACTCTAGAATAAAGACTTCCTCGTTCTTTTGTTTGGGAGGCTGGTCTGCTATCAAAGCTAGTCCACGTCTGAGAGGTCTCGGCCTTTCTGATGGCAGTAGCAGCTTCAGAATCCTTTGGGCTTTCAGTGGTTAAAGATAAAAAGGCTGATCTAGGCATTCCCAGCCACTGAAGTGGTCTAAATTTTCTTTGTCCAGTTATTGTATTTCGTAGCCAAATTCAAACAAAATTCAGCCGAAGTGGACATAATTCAGTTACAATTTAGATTGATTTTTGCAAGGTTATTAAGAGTTTTAATGCACCGACTCTATTTAGTGGCCACAGAAACATCACTGAAGCCTCAGTCTGTGGGCCTCACTGAGACGCACTAACTTGCTTCTGATGGTTCTGATGGACTGTGACAAACAGCAGGGCCCAGGGGCTCAGATGGAATCACGCTCGCCTCCCGTGCTCAGGGTTCCACTGGACGGCTCTTCTGCTCTCGCTCAGGCCTATGGGGTCTTCCAGCTGAAGGGTCAGGGGACAGCAGGCACCACTGGCCCTCTCTGCGTGGCCTTCCACCCCCTGGAGGAGGGCAGGTTTGTGCATGTGCAGGCTCAGGGCTGGACTTGGGGGAGAGGGGCGAGCCCAGGGCAGGGGGCTCGCCAGCCCCTCCTCTCTTGGTGTCTGCTGGTCCCCCCCCTGCCCAAAGCATGGGGGTGCCGAACCCAGAGTCCTGGTGAGGAGGGCTCACAGGGCCTGATGCCACATTGAAGGGCACCCTTTCCTGGCTCCCGAGCTCAGATCATCCATCATGGGCAGGGAACAGTCAGGAGGGGCCTCTGGGACTCCCCAGAGATCTGCTAGTGTCTGCTCCCAGGAGATGTGGGCATCCAGCCTCCAGTAGGACAGGACGATGGCCATGACACACACCATGGGCTTTGTCCTTTGCTGGCAGCCAGGCCCTCGTCCCCGGATAAGAGGAGGGGGCAGAGCAGGAAGCGGCCACAGTCTCTGGATTTGCCCTGTGGCCTCTGTTCTCTGGAAGCCCCAGGATATGGTTGTTTTGAGAAAACCAGCTTCCTCCTAGGCTAGGGACGAGAGGAGCGAAAGGAGGCAAGTTCTTTCCATGCAGTGATGCGAGGTGGAGCTGCGTGGCCAGACCCCGCGCAGGTGAGCAGCTGCTCTGGCCCACAGAGCAGCGGCTGTGATGGCTCCTGGGGATTCCAGTGAGGATAGGCCATAACCAGGCACGTGCCCACTATCTGGAGAAGTCTGATCCGTCATTTACCATCAAAGAGTGGGCCGGTGGCTCAGCAGGTAAGGGATGATACCACTCCAGTGGCAGAAAGCTCTCGCTAGGGTGAAAAAAGAGTGAAAAGCTGGCTTAAAACTCAACACGAACAAACCAGGATCACAGCGTCTGGTCCCATTGCTTCACAGCACAAGATGGGGGAAAGTGGAAGCAGTGACAGATTTTATTTTCTTGGGCCTCAATTTCACTGTGGATGGTGACTGAAGCCATGGAATTAGAAGACACTGGCTTCTTGGAAGGAAAGTTATGACAAAACTAGACAACACATTAAAAAACAGAGACATCACTTTGCCATCAAAGGTCCGTATAGTCAAAGCTGTAGTTTTTCCAGTAGTTATGAATGGATGTGAGAGTTTGACCATGAAAAAGGCTAAGCACCAAAGAATTGATGCTTTTGAACAGTGGTGTTGGAGAAGACTCTTGAGAGCCCCTTGGACAGCAAGGTTTGATATCCAGTCAACCCTAAAGGAAATCAGTCCTGAATGTTCATTGGAAGGACTGAAGCTGAAGCTGCAGCTCCAATACTTTGGCCCCCTGATGCGAGGAGCCGAGTCACCGGAAGGGTATGTGATGCTGGGAAATATTGAAAGCAAAAAGAGAAGTGGGCAGCAGAGGATGAGAGGGTTGGATGGCATCACCGACTCGATGGATGTGAATTTGAGCAAACTCCGGGAGATAGTGGAGGACAGAGGAGCCTGGTGTGCTGCGGTCCATGGGGTCGCAAAGAGTTGAACATGACTGAGCAACTGAACATCAGTGATCCAGGTCAAAAACTTGGGTCTAGGATCCTGCTAAATAAGAGCATCTGATTCTAAGCTCTAGGCGCTTATTTGGCAGATGCTGTGAGCAAAGCAACAGGTTAGGAACCGAGAATTCAGGACAGAGTAGAAGGCTGGAGGCAGGTCAGAGCAGGCGGTGACAGGGGAGATGCGGTGAGGGGCCCTATTCCCCCTTCCTCACACACCACGGGCTTCGGGACACGCCCGGTGCCATGGCGACTGAATGACAAGCCCGGGGCCTGTGAGATGGATGGCGCCGTTGTGCCCAGTGACCCCGGGGCTGCCCCCAGCTCCCGGCAGTGCAGTCACTCCAGTTACAGGTCCTAACAAGACGCCCTGAGCGCTTCAAGGCCCAGACCATCCATCACAGGCAGGGAACCGTCAGGAGGGGCCCCTGGGACTCCCCAAAGACCTGCTCATGCATGGGGTCCGGGGTACAGCTGGATGCTAAGTGGAGGGGCTCAGTGGGGTGAGGGATCTCCCTGCAGACACCCCAGCAGCGGGCGGGAGTTTCCTCCTGGGGAAGCGTTGTATCCTCAGTGCCAGCGAGTGGACTTGATGGGGACCCGTGGTTTCACTGTCAGCCTTGGGGTCTGAGGGGATCAGCGGTCACATTCCTGTAACATGCATCCCCCTCGCTTCTCACCAGTGTCCCCACAAGGGCAGCAACTGCTGAGCCAGCTTCAGAGTCTTAAAGGAATCTGGGCCCACAGCTCTCTGGTGAGCATGTCCACGTGTCTCAGGGGAGAATGCTCACAGGAAAATGTTCACAAAGGCAGCCGCCCGCAGGGCTGGCCTGCGCGTAACTGGCGAGAACACTTAAGGATATCTGTAGAATAAAGGCGGCCGATGATTGAAATAGAGGGTCACAGGATCGCTTTCCCAGGAGAGCTTCTTACGTGAAATTGTTAGAGGACAGAAAAATTAACAAGATGAAGATCTCAAGGGGGAAAAAAACCAAAGCTTTGTCCAAAGCAGACTTCTGCTGTGACCTGCTCAGATTCTGTGGTTAAACGTCTCTCTCTCTCTCTCTGGTTAAGTCTTCCTTTCCTTCTCTAGGGCTGGGAGGAGGGCAGGCAGTGACCCCTCCATGGGGCAGTCACCGAGGGCAGCTGCTGGGCGCAGGGTGCTGACCAGGGAAGGGGGTATCTGTGTCTTTCTTTTATTGACATAATTGCAAATCGACCCTGTGGTTATAAGAAATAATCAGAGAAGTTCCATGGACACTTCACCCAGCCCCTTTATGGAGAAATTAAAGGTTAACTATCATTTGGGATTTCCCCCAATTCTGATGTTAAAGACGAATTGGTGCCGTCGTTCGATCACTCAGTCGTGTCCGACTCTTTGCGACCCCATGAACTGTAGCCCACCAGGCTCCCCGGTCCTTCACTATCTCCTGGAGTTTGCTCAAATTCACGTCCACTGAGTCAATGATGCCAGCCAACCATCTCATCCTCTGTCAGCCCCTTCTCCTCCCGCCCTCAATCTTTCCCAGCATCAGGGTTGTTTCCAATGAGTTGGCTCTTCCCATCGGGTGGCCAAAGTATGGGAGCTTCAGCTTCAGCATCAGTCCCTCCAATGGATATTCAGGGTTGACTTCCTTTAGGATGGACTGGTTTGATATCCTGCTGTCCCAGAGACTCTCAAGAGTCTTCTCCAGACCACAGTTGGAAAGCCTCAGCTCTTCAGCGCTCAGCCTTCAGGACTGTTTCGGCCTCTCAGTGATCTGACCCCTCTACCATGTGGGTCCCCTCGTCACCTTTATCTTGTTCTCTAGCATAACTTGGCTTGTATCACTGTCACCACAGCACCTACCTTAAAATTAGTATTTTCATAGTTTACATGTCTTTGTACCCATTTTTTAAAATTAATTTACTTTTTATTGAACGATAATTGCTTTACAGAATTTTGTTATGTTCTGTCAAACCTCAACATGAATCAGCCATAGGTATAATATGTCCCCTTCCTTGTGAAGCTCCCTCCCTCCCCGCCCCACCCCACCCCTCTAGGTTGATGCAGAGCCCCTGTTTGAGTTTCCTGAGCCATACAGCAGATTCCCGTTGGCTATCTATTTTACATACGGTAATGTAAGTTTGCGTGTTGCTCTCTCCACACATCTCACCCTCTGCTCCCCTCTCTCCATGTCCATAAGTCTATTCTCTATGTCTGTCTCTCCATTGTTCCCCTGTAAGTGAATTCTTCATTACCATCTTTCTAGATTCCATACATATGTGTTAGAATACGGGATTTATCTTTCTCTTTCTGACTCACTTCCCTCTTAGAGTGTGAAGGTTCTAGGTTCATCCACCTCGTTAGAACTGACTCGAATGTGTTCCTGTTTATGGCTGAGTAATATTCCATGTGTACATATACCACAGCTTCTTTACCCAGTCACTGTCGATGGGCATCTAGGTTGCTTCCATGTTCTAGCTATCGTCAATAGTGCTGCAGTGAACAATGGGATTCATGTGTCTCTTTCAATTTTGGTTTCCTCAGGGTATATGCCTGGGAGTGGGATTGCTGGGTCATATGGTGTTTTATTTCTAATTTTTTAAGAAATCTCCATACCGTCTTCCATAGTGGCTGCATCAATTTACATTCCCACGAACAGTGCAAGAGTGTTCTCCTTTCTCCACACCCTTTCCAGCATTTATTGTTTGTAGACTTTTATATGAGGGCCATTCTGACCGGTGTGAGATGATATCTCATTGTAGTTTTGATTTGCATTTTTCTAATAATAAGCAATGTTGAGCATCTTTTTATGTGTTTGTTAGCCATCTGAATGTCTTCTTTGGAGAAATGTCTATTTAGGTTTTTTCCCACTTTTTGATTGGGTCATTTGTTTTTCTGGTATTGAGTTGTATGAGCTGCTTGTATATTTTGGAAATTAATCCTTTGTCAGTTGTTTCATTTGCTATTATTTTCTCCCATTCTGAGGGTTGCCTTTTTACCTTGCTATAGCTTCCTTTGCTGTGCAAAAGCTTTCAAGTTTAATCAGGTTCCACTTGTTTACTTTTGTTTTTATTTCTGTTACTCTAGGAGGTGGGTCACAGAGGATCTTGCTTTGATTTATGTCATCGAGTGCTTTGCCTATGTTTTCCTCTAAGAGTTTTATAGTTTCTGGTCTTACATTTAGGTCTTTGATCCATTTTGAGTCTATTTTTGTGTATGGTGTTAGGGAAGTGTTCTAATTTCATTCTCTTACATGTAGCTGTCCAGCTTTCCCAGCCCCGTTTATGAAGAGGCTGTCTTTGCCCCGTTGTATATTCCTGCCTCCTTTGTGAAAAACAAGGTACCGTAGGTGCATGGGCTTATTTCTGGGCTTTGTATCCTGTCCCCTTGGTCTATATTTCTGTTTTTGCGCCAGTACCATACTGTCTTGATGACTGTAGCTTTGTAGTATAACCCAAAGTCAGGAAGCTTGATTCCTCCAGCTCCATTCTTCTTTCTCAAGACTGCTTTGGCTACTCGGGGTCTTCTATGTTTCCATATGAATTGTGAAGTTTTTTGTTCTAGTTCTGTGGAAAATGCCATTGGTAATTTGATAGGGATTGCACTGAATATGTAGATTGCATTTGGTAGTATAGTCATTTTCACAATATTGATTCTTCATACCCAGGAACATGGAATATCTCTCCATCTGTTTATGTCATCTTTGATTTCTTTCATTAGTGTCTTATAATTTTCTGTGTACAGTTCTTTCATCTCCTTAGGTAAGTTTATTCCTAGATATTTAATTATTTTTGTTGCAGTGGTGAATGGGATTGATCCCTTAATTGCTTTCTGATTTTTCATTGTTAGTATGTAGAAATGCAAGTGATTTCTGTGTATTGATTTTGTATCCTGTGACTTTGCTAAATTCACTGATTAGCTCTCGTAATTTTCTGTTACTATCTTTAGGGTTTTTTATGTATAGTTATGATGTCATCTGCAAACAGTGAGAGCTTTACTTCTTCTTTTCCCATCTGGATTCCTTTTATTTCTTTTTCTTCTCTGATTGCTCTAGCTAGGACTTCCAGAACTATGTTGAATAATAGTGGTGAAAGTGGACACTCTTGTCTTGTTCCTGATCTTAGGGGGAATGCTTTCAATTTTTCATCATTGAGAATAATGTTTGCTGTAGGCTTGTCATAGGAGGCCTTTACTACGTTGAGGTAGGTTCCTTTTGTGCCCATTTTTTTAAGAATTTTAATCATAAATAGGTGCTGAATTTTGTCACAGGCTTTTTCTGTATCTATTGAGATGATCATATGTTTTTTATCTTTCAATTTGTTAATATGGTGTATCACATTAATTGATTTGCATATATTGAAGAATCCTTGCATCCCTGGAATAGACCCAACTTGATTATGGTGTATGAGCTTTTTGATGTGCTGCTGAATTCTGTTTGCTAAAATTTTATTGAGGATTTTTGCATCTATGTTCATCAGTGATATTGGCCTGTAGTTTTCTTTTTTTGTGTTGTCTTTGTCTGGTTTTGGTATCAGGGTGATGGTGGCCTCGTAGAATGAATTTGGAAGTGTTTCTTTCTCTGCAATTTTCTGAAAGAGTTTTAGAAGGATAGGCATTAGCTCTTCTCTTAACGTTTGATAGAATTCTCCTGTGAAGCCATCTGGGCCTGGGCTTTTGTTCTGTGGGAGATTTTTTTATCACAGCTTCAATTTCCGTGCTTGTAACTGGGTTGTTCATAGTTTCTATTTCTTCCTCATTCAGTCTCAGAAGACTGAACTTTTCTAAGAATCTGTCCATTTTTTCCAGGTCAACTATTTTATTGCCATGTAGTTGTTCATAATAGTGTCTTATAATCCTTTATATTTCTGCATTGTCTGTTGTAACTTCTTTTTCATTTCTAATTTTGTTGACTTGATTCTTCTCTCTTTTTTTCTTGATGAGTCTGGCTAAGGGTTTGTCAATTTTGTTTATCTTCTCAAAGAACCAGCTTTTAGCTTTATTAATCTTTACTATTATTTCTTTCATTTCTTTTTCATTTATTTCTGCTTGGATCTTTATGATTTCTTCCTTCTACTAATTTTTGGGTTTTTTATTCTTCTTCTTTTTCCAGTTTTAGGTGTAAAGTTAGCTTGTCTAGTCGATGTTTTTCTTATTTCTTGAGGTAGGATTGTTGCTATAAACTTCCCTCTTAGAGCTGCTTTTGCTGCATCCCATAGGTTTTGAGTTGTCGTGTTTTCATTGTCATTTGTTTCTAGACATCTTTTTGATTTCCCTGTTGATTTCTTCAGTGACCTGTTCATTATTTAGAAACGTGTTATTTAATCTCCATGTGTTTGTTTTTCTTACAGTTTTTTTCTTATAATTTATATCTAGTCTCATAGCATTGTGGTCAGAGAAGACACTTGATACAATTTCAATTTTCTTAAATTTAATGAGGTTTGATTTGTGACCCAAGATGTGGTCTATCCTGGAGAATGTTCCATGTGCACTTGAGAAGGTGTATTCTCCTGCATTTGGATGGAATGTCCTGAAGATATCAATGAGCTCCATCTCATCTAATGTGTCATTTAAGACTTGTGTTTCCTTATTAATTTTCCATTTTGGTCACCTGTCCACTGGTGTGAGTGGGGCGTTAAAAAGGCTCCTACTGTCACTGTGTTACTGCCAATTTCTCCTATTAAGTCTTTAGTGTTTGTCTTATGTACTGAGGTGCTCCTGTGTTGGGTGCATAGATATTCACAATTGTTATGTCTTCCTCTTGGATTGATGCCTTGATCATTATGTAGTGTCCTTCCTTCTCTCTTGTAATCTTCTTATTTTAAGGTCTATTTTGTCTGATATAAGGATTGCTACTCCAGCTTTCTTTTCCTTCCCATTTGCATGCAATATATTTTTCCATCCTCTCCCTTTCAGTCTATATGTGTCTTGAGGCCTGAAGTGGGTTTCTTATAGACAGCATATATATGGGTCTTGTTTTCTATCCATTCAGCCAGTTTGTGTCTTCTGGTTGGAGTATTTAATCCATTTGCATTTAAAGTTATTATTGATACATATATGTTCCCATTGCCATTTTCTAATTGTTTGGGGTTGATGTTATAGATCTTTTTTCTTCCGTTGTATTTCTTGATTATATAAGTCCGTTTAACATTTGTTGTAAAGCTGGTTTAGTGGTACTGAATTCTCTGAACTTTTGCTTGTCTGAAAAGCTTTTTCTCCATCAATTTTGAATGAGATCCTTGCTGGGTACAGTAATCTTGGTTGTAGATTTTTCCCTTTCAGTACTTTATTTATTTTTAGATTCATCTGACTTTTTTTTTGGTTTGTTTATTTTTTTTAATTTAATTTTATTTTTTAACTTTACAATATTGTATTGGTTTTGCCATATATCAACATGAATCCGCCACAGGTATACATGTGTTCCCCATCCTGAACCCTCCTCCCTCCTCCCTCCCCGTACCATCCCTCTGGGTCATCCCAGTGCACCAGCCCCAAGCATCCAGTATCATGCATCGAACCTGAACTGGCGACTCGTTTCATATATGATATTATACATGTTTCAATGCCATTCTCCCAAATCATCCCACCCTCTCCCTCTCCCACAGAGTCCAAAAGACTGTTCTACACACCAGTGTCTCTTTTGCTGTCTCATATACAGGGTTATTGTTACCATCTTTCTAAATTCCATATATATGCGTTAGTATACTGTATTGGTGTTTTTCTTTCTGGCTTACTTCACTCTGTATAATAGGTTCCAGTTTCATCCACCTCATTAGAACTGATTCAAATGTATTCTTTTTAAAGGCTGAGTAATACTTAAATATATCCTGCCATTCCCTTCTGGCCTGCAGAGATCAGCTATTGAGCGTATGGGGTTTCCCTTGTATGTTACTTGTTGCTTCTCCCTTGCTGCTTTTAATATTCTTTCTTTGCATTTAGTCTTTGTTAGTTTGACTAGTATGTGTCTTGGCATGTTTCTCCTTGGGTTTATCCTTTGTGCCTCTTAGACTTGATTGGCTGTTTCTTTTTCCATGTTGGGGAAATTTTCAAAAACTATAATCTCTTCAAAAATTTTTTCATACCCTTTCTTCTTCTCTTCTTCTGGGACCCCTATAATCCAAATGCTGGTGTGTTTGATATGGTCCCAGAGGTCTCTGAGACTGTCCTCAGCCCTTTTCATTCTTTTTACTTTATTCTGCTCTTTAGAAGTTATTTCCATCATTTCATCTTCCAGCTCACTGATTCGTTCTTCTGCTTCAGATATTATGCTATTGATTCCATCTAGAGTATTTTTAATTTCAATAATTGTGTTGTTTGTCTCTGTATGCTTATTCTTTAATTCTTCTAGGTCTTTGTTAATTGATTCCTGCATTTTCTCCATTTTGTTTTCAAGGTTTTTGATCATCTTTACTATCATTATTCTTTCTCAGGCAGTTTTCCTATTTCCTCTTCATTTACTTGGACTTCTGTGTTTCTAGTTTGTTCCTTCATTTATGCAGTATTTCTCTGCCTTCTTTTTTTTTTTTAAGTTATTGTGTTTGAGGTCTCCTTTTCCCAGGCTTCAAGGAAAGTTGAATTATTTCCTTGAGGAAGGTTGAATTCTTTCTTCCTTTTAGTTTCTTCCCTCCTAAGGTTGGCCCAGTGGTTTGTGTGAGCTTCGTATAGGGTGAGGTTTGTGCTGAGTTTTTGTTTGTTTGTTTTTCCTATGATGGGCAAGGCTGAGTGAGGTGGTGCTCCTGTCCGCTGATGACTGGGTGCCGGGGACCAGCCCCGGCTGATCCAGGGTATTCAAAGGAGAGACGGCGTAGGCGAAGATCAGGAAACAACTGCTTAATTAAACTTTAATTAAAGATATAAAGAGTAATAGAATGAGGATAGCTCAGTGAAGAAATTCAGTGGAGAAAAGAGGCTAAAATAAGGATAGCTCAGTAGGAAAATTCAGTGAAGAAAAGAGGCTGAATAATTCAGCCTGAGGGTAAGAGAAAGAACGACAAGGGGAGACCAAGTTTCGGTGAACAAGGCCCGCACTTTATTTTCCAAAGTAGTTTTTATACCTTAAGTTATGCATAGAGGATAATGGGGGAAGGGGTAGAGTCAGGCAGCAAGCCAGGCTTTCTTCCTGCAAACTTATCATATGCAAAAGCTTAGGTGATTTACATCATCTTCTGGCCCGGAGGCCTGTTAACATTTTAAGACCCTTTCTTCAGAAAACTTATTTTTCTCTAAAGGTGATTGGTCAGGAGCCACCCTCCAAAAGCATTAGATAAAGTTGCATTCCTACAGGGCAAAGGTGTGGTGGGCTATAACAGGAAAAAGAATTAACTCAAGGGTCCAAGGTTACAAACATTAAAGCTACTACTTACACCAATTATATTAATCAATACACTGCCAGGGACACAGCAGGTAAGGGATATGGAAACTTAGCAGCAAACATTGGCCCAAGAAGTGAAAATCCTTTCACCAATACAATGTCTAATCAATCTTTTAACTACTCAAAAGAATCTGTGTTTAGACAGTTTAGAACATCTCATGTCTCTCACAGTTGGGAGGCTCTGAGCAATCACATGTGGCCGGAAAAACCTATTCAGGCAGGCTAGAGGACTTCCAAAGGAGTTTGTAGGTTAAACACTGTCACACCCAGGAATTATTAACTGGAGCTGTAAGCTAACTATTTTTTTCAGAGAGAGGTAGTGGGGGACAGCCCCCTGTAAAGTCAGAGGTGTAGGTGAAAGCTCAAAGCAGAAAGTAGGCAGACTCTGGTTTTGGGGGTAGATGGGGGACTCCTGAGGCTCGATCCCGCCTTTGCGTATGCCGAGCCTCCTTCCTCATGACCTTTGTCATGGGCGGAGTTCCTCACACTGGCTACCGGCAGTGATAGAATTCCAGTTGAGCTATTCCAGATCCAGAAAGATGATGCTGTGGAAAGTGCTGCACTCAATATGCAATATGCACTCAATATGCAATATGCCGGCTCCCGGCAACTGGGCTTGTATTTTTGTTTTGTTTGTTGTTCAGATGAGGCGTCCTGCACAGGTGCTGCTGGTTGGGAGATGCCGGGTCTTGTGTTCAGGTGCTTTCCTTTGTGTGCGTTCTCACTATTTGATGCTCCCTAGGGTTAGTTCTCGGGTAGTCCAGGGTCTTGGAGTCAGTGCTCCCACTCCAAAAGCTCAGGGTTTGGTCTCTGGTCAGGAACAAAGATTCCACAAGTGGTTTGTTATGGCATCAAGGGAGAGTAAAACAAATATCCAAAAATGAGAAACCAGAGATGAACCCCAGACAAATGGCGGTTACAAAATCAGGCAAACAATAATTTAAATAATGGAATATACACATAAACACCCATGAGCAAAGTGAAAACAGTCCAACAAAAATAAAGTACAGTAGATTGATCCAGTGAACAAAGGAAATCAAAAATTATATTTATCAGTTAAAAAAAAAACTAACTTAAGCACAAACTGGAAAACAAAACTAAAGCAAGGTGCCAAGTGGGCAATAAAGCAATGAAAACAAAACTAATAAATATGTTGAAAAGAAAGGAAAGAATAGATATGCAAAGTTAAATAGAAGTAGGTGAAGAAGATTTATATACATTAAAGATTAACTGCAAGGGGGAAAGAACAGTAGGAAAAGCAAACGAAGGAATAAATGTGGGGAAAATATAGTAGGTTTAAAAAAATTAGAATTGTAAAAAAAGAGGAAAGAGAATTTAAAAACAGAAGAAGAAAGAAAAAAGGGGGGAAAGGGGAACACCCCACAGAACTACAAAAGCCCAATGTGGAGGCAGACATTTATAACAACAACAGAAAGTGTGACTGAATACACACACACACACATACACCCATAAGCAAAATCAAAACAGTGCATCAAAAATTAAGAACAATAGATTGACCCACCAATCAAAGGAAACCAAAAATTATATCTACCAGAACAAAACTAATTAAAGTACAACCTGAAAAATAAAACTAAAGCAAGGTGCCAATTGGGGAATAAAGCAATGAAAATAAAACTAACAAATATTTTGAGAGGAAAGGAGAGAAAGAAAAGAAAGCAAGAATAGATATGCAAAGTGAAGTAGAGGTAAATAAAGAAGATTTATATATGTCAAAGATTAACTGCAAGGGGGAAAGAACATAGGAAAAGCAAACAAAGGAATAAATGTAGAAAAAATAATAATAGGTTTAAAAATTAAAATTAAGAAAGAGAAAAGGAAAAAAGAGAGAAAAACTCCACAGAACTGCCAAAGCCCATCATAGAGGCAGAGGTGTATGAGAACAATAAAAAATGTGACTGAGGGAAAAGGGAAAAAAACGCTCAAAAGCTTAATTGCATTTCTGAATGCCAATAACGGAGAAGGCGATGTCACCCCACTCCAGTACTCTTGCCTGGAAAATCCCATGGATGAAGGAGCCTGGTGGGCTGCCGTCTCTGGGGTCGCACAGAGTCGGACACGACTGAAGCGCCTTCGCAGCAGCAGCAGCAGCAGCAGCAGCAGCTGTGCCAATAAAACCGACAACTGCAACACGGCAGTGGCGGGGTGGAGGGGAGAAAAAGAATCCAAAAGAATCTACAACGTCAAAAATAAGAGTCTCTTATTTCTTGAGTCTCTTCCCTGCTGTCAGAGTCCTTTCCCACGCTGGGAATCACAGTCCACCTCACCTCCTAGGATGCCCTCCAACACTGCTGGTCTCTGGACCTGCTGTGGGGGCAGCTCAGATTCTAACCTGGTCCTACTCCTGGGTGTTCTTGCCTCCAATGTCCACAGCTATCAGAGCTGGTGTGTTTTCCTTTATGGGAGCTCTCAGTGGCCTTTTATATATTCCATAGACACAGAGTCTGCTTAGCTGATCATGTGGATTTGATCTGCAGCTTGTACAGCTGGTGGGAAGGTTTTGGGTCTTCTTCCTAAGCCACACTGCCCCTGGGTTTCAACTGTGGTTTTATTTCCACCTCTGCATGTGGGTCCTCCACTGGGGTTTGCTCCTGAGGCTTCCCTGGAGGGCTTGGGTTTGTCCGGGTGAGGGCCAGGTGTGGAGGTGGGGCAGCTGCTTGAGTTGCAGGGGTTCTGGCAGCACCAGGTACTCAGGGGGGGGTGGCGGCTGGGGCAGCAGGAAACACAGTGCTCTAGAAGGGTATAGCAACCAGTACTGACCAATACACTCGTGTTCTTGCCTGGAGGACCCCCTGTCTGACAGAGAAGCCCGGCAGGCCACAGTCTACAGGGTCGCAAAGAGACAGGACCAAAGAGATTCTGCGCGCATAGACACAAAGACTTTCTTTTTTTTTTTTTTTTTTTTGCCTGTGGCAGCTCTGCCCCAGTGAGGGTTGAGCATGAAGGTGGTGTAGCCGCTTGGCTCGCAGGGACCCTGGCAGCGCCAAGTGTGCAGGAACACAGACTGCCTCCGCCGCAGTCTATAGCCCTCTCATGGTCTTTTCTCCAGCCTCTTGTAGCTGGTGATCAGAAGGCCTCTTTGGCCAGTCTTTCTCTGCAGCTCTGCCCATTCAGGCACTTAGAGAGATCCCTCGACTGGGGCCCTTCTCTGTAGATCAGCGCATCAGGCACATAGAGGGGCACCCTGACTGGGGTCCTACTCTGTAGATTGGCACATCAGTCACTTAAAGGAGCACCTGGGGGGGTCCTACTATGTAGTTTGGTGCATCAGGCACTTAGAGAGGCACCCTGGGTGGGGTCCTGCTCTGTAGATCTGCGCATCAGGCACATAGAGCCCCCCCCCCGCCCCTCCACCGAATGGGGTCCTACCCCCTGACTGGGGTCCTACTCTATAGATTGGCACATCAGGCACTTAAAGGAGCATCCTGGGTGGATGGTTCCTTCTGGAGAAGGAGCATCCTTCTCTGTTGTTTGGTGCTCAGGCACGTAGAGGGGCCCCCTGACTGGGGTCCTTCTCTGTAGTTCAGTGTGTCAGGCGTTTGGCGGGGCAGCCTCTCTATTGTTCAGCGATGCTGGCCTGTGGGGAGAGAGAGGCTATGGTGATGACTCCACCCCCTACGCTTGACTCAGCAGTATCACCTTGCTTCCATGGCTGCCTGGCTTTCCTCCACAGGCATTTCCCACCACCATCTCCTCCCTCACATCCCCTCCATCCGTCTCTCCACAGTCAATGGCAGCCCTCGCCCTGGGGTTGTTCCACAATCTCTCAACTCCAGCTCCCAGGCGCTGGGCCTTCCAGGAGACCCACATTCCTGCCCCACCTATGTGTGGCTGCTGCAAGGACTGTCTGCTTCTCATGCCATTCAGGCTGCCACAGATCAGCTGTTTCACTCTCAGGTTTCTCCTCTGACTCAGGCACTGCCCTGATGCGGGGTCAGATCCCTGCTTCAGTTCCCTCACCCACCAAGGGCAGGTCCGGTCCTACCAACACTCCTGTTTCTCCCCTGGTTCCTTCGTCCCACCGAGTTTTGCGTGGGTCTATATGTTCTTCTCCGTGGTCAGGTCCTCCTGTGGGCTCTCAGCTGGTATTCTGCATGCACTTCTGTGTCTGAAGCTGTATTCCTGATGTATCCGTGGAGAGAGACGTGCTCCACGTCACCTACTCCTCTGCCATCTTATTCTCTCTCTTTTTACTCATGCATTTTTTTAACTTAGTGTCTTTATATTAAAAGAATGTTTATTACAGGCATCATAGAGTTGAATCTTGCTTTTTATCTGGCCTGATGGTCTCTTTCTTCTGGTGAGTATTGTGGTGGGGTGCCAGTCCTGGGATGGAGTCCAGAGTGGTCCTCAGAGGCAGAGGTGCAAGGAACCAGCCAACCTCTGGGGCCAGCCCAGCAGACTGGCATCTTGGCGCTTCACTTTGCCAGGAACAGAAGTCTGGACGAGTCTAGTGATTTGGAGGAAGTTTCTGGAAAACACAATTCTCTGGGCTTTCCTGGCCCCAACCCAGATCAGTCAGTTCCTGGGTGTTTTGTTTCCTCCTGGAAAGAGAGATGATTAGAAACCAAGACCTAGGGAAGAAATAGATTCAGAGACAGATACAGACAGCTGCACAACGTATGTTGATACTTCTCTACCTGTAAAAATAAAATTATGAGTTTACTGAATATACCTCGCATTACAATCCAAAACCACGGAGCAGAGCCTAATCCTTCCTCTTCAATACATGGAGCTCCTTTCTCCTACTGTGAGAAGCACGGGCTCCCACTTTCCCAGAACAGGCGCTCATTTGCTGAGCCCGGGGACACCCGGAAAGCAGTTTTGGGTGTGTTAACCCATAAAAGTGATAAAAGCAAGCCTGTAACCAGAGCTCGATGTTTGCAGGTTTCCTCGGGTTTCCTTTGTTTTTACCTACAATTTACATACAGTGAAGTGCACAAACCTTCGGTGTACAATTTGATGGGGTCTGACAGGTGCGTGCACCCATGTAACCATAAAAATGCTGAACATCCCACCACCTCCAAAGTCCCCTCATACACCTCACAGTCACCACAGAGCAAACTTTTCTGATTGTTGTCACCACAGATTAGTGTTTCCTGCGCAAGGACTTCGCGCAGTGGCTTCATTAGTCTCTGCCCTTTGCCTCCGACTCCTCCTTTTCTTCATGATGGCTGTCAGTCTCAGCCATGTCATCACTTGTATTAGTAGGTTGTCCCTTTTTTCACTGCTCTTTTATCCCATTGTATGAATGTGCACAATCTGATTATCCACTTGTCTCTTTATGAACACTTGGACTGCTTCCAGTGAGAGGTTGTTACAAACAAAGCCATGTGAACATGTCTGTGCAAATCCTTTTGTCAAAATAAACTTATTTCTTTCAGGTAAATATCTTGCACTATCACCGCTAAGTCATGGGTAGTTGTGTGGTTAGTTTTACCAGGACCTGCCAAGCTTTTTCCAAGCAGTTGTGCATTTTAACATGGCCAGGAGCATCGATGAGGATTCTAGTTGCTTCTTCATTTATCTTTGTCTTTTTTCTCTTAATTTCCACTGGGATAAAGTCTGTGTGGTATGATCTTCTTATGGCAGCACACCCCTGATAAAAAAATAATGGTAAACATTTTTCCATATAATCATTGGCCAATTGAGTATTGTAAAGTGTCATTTCAAGTAGTTTACTTTTTTTTAAATTATGTTGTTTGTATTTTATTCTGTTGTAGAAATCCCTTATGTTGTGGAAACTAGTCTATTATCTATTGGAGAAGGAAATGGCAACCCACTCCAGTATTCTTGCCTGGAGAATCCCAGGGACGGAGGAGCCTGTTGGATGCCGTCTATGGGGTCACACAGAGTCGGACACGACTGACGCGACTTAGCAGCAGCAGTAGCAGTCTATTATCAGATATATGTTATGCAAATATTTTCCCAGTCTCTGTTTTGCCTGTTTATTTTCTTTATGATTTATTTTGATAAGCTAGGTTTTTAAAATTTTGATGTATTAAAATTTTTGCATAATTTTCTTATTTGCTCTTGCTTTGGGTGTTTTTTCCAGAAAATCTTTGTATAAACTCAGGTCATGAAGATATTCTCCTAACATTTGCTCTGGAAACTATATGCCTTAGGTCTGCAATCTCAGATTAAGATCTAAGTATGATGTGAAAAGAAAATTCAAGTTTTGTGTTTCATCTCTACAGATACCACCCTAGTCCAGTCTACCTCATCGATTCACTCTTATATTCTTGTCCTGACTCCATACCTTCTGACTATCACAGCCTTGTATTGACTGGAATCAAGTACTGCCAGCAGGAGTAAGGGCAGACACTCCCACCCGGCTCCCAGCTTCACAGAGGCCACGGTCGCCGCCACCGCCAGTCACAATGCGTCTCTTGTCACAGACGCCCTTCCTCAGACTGAGGAATTCCCTTTCTAGTCCCAGCTTGCTGGGTATTTACGTGTGTGTTAGTCGCTCAGTCGTGTCCAACTCTTGTGACCCCATAGACTGTAGCCCACCAGACTCCTCTGTCCATGGGATTCTTCAGGCAAGAATACTGGAGTGGGTTGCTGTTTACAACATGAGCAGGTGCTGGATTTTGTGGAAGATTCTTTCTGCACCTATTGAGATCATGTGTCTTTTCTCCCCTAGTATGTTAAGATGGTCAACTGTATTAATTGATTCTTAACTGGAAACCAACCTTGTGTGGGTTAGACCTCACTTGGTCGTGTTATACAGTGTTTTTCACAAATGGCTGAAGGTAAATCCTTTTGAAAATTTGAACTAAATGAAAATTAAAACACCAATAACCAAAATTTGTGGGAAACCATTAAAGCAGTGCTGAAAGGAAAATTTTTAGCAAGAATACACACCTCAGAAAAGAAAAAAAGTCTGAAATCAATAATGTAAGCTCTCACTTTAAAAATCTAGATGAAAAGCAAAATAAACTCAGAGCAAGCATAAGTAATGAAATCATAAAGAGGAGATACCAGTGAAATTGAAAACAGAACAACAATACAGAAAAATCAAGGAACTAGCTTGCCAAAAGCCACACACCCAAGTTTTCTTCATGAGGAAAGTGGGAAATAGAAAGTCAACTTTGTGTTCAAAATAAAATGCTCCATTGTCTTCCGGTTTCCTTTTTGGACATGAAATCAGCTGTGATTTATACTGGGCTTCCCTGGTGGCTCAGCCGGTAAAGAAACCGCCTCCACTGCAGGAGACCCTGGTTGATTCCTGGGTTGGGAAGATCCGCTGGTGAAGGGATAGACTACCCGCTCCAGTATTCTAGGGCTTCCCTGGTGGCTCAGCCGGTAAAGAATCCACCTGCAATGCAGGAGACCTGGGTTCAATCCCTGGGTTGGGAAGATCTCTGGAGAAGGAAGATCCCACTTCAATATTCTGGCCTGGAGAATTCCACGGACTGTGTAGTCCATGGGGGTCTCAAAGAGTCAGACACGACTGAGGATGTCATTTATGGGCTTCCCACGTGGCACTAGCAGTAAAGAATCCTCCTGCCACTGCAGGAGACGCAAAAGACATGGGTTCGATCCCTGGGTCAGGAAGATCCCCTGGAGAAGGAAATGGCAACCTACTCCATTATTCTTGCCTGGAGAGTCCCATGCACAGAGGAGCCTAGCAGGCTACATCCATGGGGTAACAAAGAGTCAGACAAGACTGAGTCATTTGTATTGATGATAGAATGAAATGTGGAGGAGGTTAGACCAAAGAAGGAGAAGAGAGATGGCATGGAGGAAGAAGGAGGGGAGATTCAGACTCAAGGGCAGGGCTGGACCTCCACTGCTGTCTTTGAGGCTGAGGACCTGCCGTGAACCTTGGAGCGTGGGTGCTCCTGGTGGGGGTGGAGGTCTGCACTTGACAGCCAAGTAAAGGTCTCAGCCCCCAACACAGGACCTGGACTCTGCCAGCACCACGAGTGAGCAGGGAGACGGGCCCACCCAGGGTCTCAGACGGCAGGTGACGACGCCTTGATTTCAGCTGGGTGCGGTGAGCGCCAGGCTTCTGACGTAAGGGACCTCAAGACAGCACACGTGTGTTTGCTGCTGCTGTTTAATGCCACGATCGCGCATCCCAGCAGCAACAGAACACTCATAACGCATGCGCCTTTAATCTGGCTGCTTTCAAGGTTTTCTTCCCTTTGGTTTTCAGCAGTTTGATGATCCTGTGCCGTGGTTGATGTTCTATTTGTGCTTCTTGAAATTCACTAGGCTCTTGGACCTGTAAGTATGAAAAAAGTAAAAGTTTTAGTCACTCAGTCGTGTCCAACTCTTGCAACCCCATGGACTGCAGCCCACCAGGCTCCTCTGTCCATGGAATTCTCCAGGCAAGAATCCTGGAGTGGGTAGCTATTCCCTTCTGCAGGGGATCTTCCCCACCCAGGGGTCAAACCCGAGCCTCTTTCGTCTCCTGCACTACAGGAAGGTTCCTTACCATCTGAGCCATTAGAAAAGCCCTCTGTTAAGTATACGGAGATTTGAAAACCAAATTTAGAATAATTTTTTATCATTATTTTTGAAAACAATTCTGCTCATTCTCTGTGTCTTCTCCTGGAGATCCAGTAACACGCGTCCGACTGGCCGATGGTGTCCACAGGAGACCTCGTCCATTGTTTTTAGTATCTGTCTCTTGTTTTCTGGGGGTTTCCCAGTGATCTGTCTTGAAGTCATGAGGGCTCTAGTTGTTGCTAGAACTACCCAGTGGATTTCTCTTTTTAATTATTACACGTCTCAGTTCGGGCATTTCAGTTTCATTCTTTCTTTCAAGTTCCCTTTCTCTGCAGAGATTCTATGTCCATATGCCATTTCATCCATCATGAGAACATTTTCCTAGAAGTCCTAAAAGAAATCTTGAGCAGTTATTTTAAAAAGCCTTTGCCTATTAGTTCCAATGTCTCAGTCTTCTTGGGTTAGTTTCCACAACCTGTCTTTCTCTTGAGTGTGGGTCAGATTTCCTGTTTATTCGCATGTCCAACATTTTTCACCACACACTGGATACTGTGAATTATACCGCATAAAGACGCGGGGCCTGCTACCTTCTCTGATGATTGATGCTATTTTTCTAGCAGGTGTTTCCCTTGGCTGGGCTCACAGCCCGACTCTGTCCACCTTTCAGGGGACCGCAGCCAAAATCCCCACTCGCTTCTTCCAGTCTCGCAGCTGATTCTTTTTTTTCTGGGAAGCTTGGAGCCCCTTGTCCCTGCGAGTCTGAGGCTGAGCACACGGTAAGTGCAGACTGGGGGCTCCCGGTGTAGCGTTCCCTCCAGCAGGGAATTCCCTCCTTCCCTTTAGCAGCTCAGGCACCCCGCAGCCGTCTCCAGCAAGCCAGCGGCTTTCCCCTGAGCCCCGGAGGTCCCACACTGCAGACGGAGGGTTCCTACAGCTGAAAAGCCAAATAGCTACAAATCACACCCAGTAAAGCTCCTTCTCATCAGAGTTGGACACACTCCTTTTCTGGTTTCAGTCACTCTCTGCTGCCTTCAAGTAGCTGGGGTTTTAAACCACGTTTTTACAGGGTTTGTAAGTGTCATCTGGAGGAGGAATAGTCTAACAAGCTTCTCCACCACCGCGTTCACGCATCTGAAACACTGATCCATCCTCTGCTCCAGGTTGCTCACCTGTCACCCAGGTGACACCCAGCTGTGAAGTAGAATTGTCCCTAATGAGAATGGGGATGACTCCATATGTTACCCGTGCACGTGGAATAAACAACCACACCTCTAGCCAACGTTGCACGTGGACGAAGATTCTGAACTGGCCCAGGACTGAGTCCCCTCAGTCCCGGAGGCTGAGTCCCCTTAGTCCTGGAGGGTCCTGGAGGCCAAGTCCCCTCGGTCCTGGAGGCCGAGTCCCCTTAGTCCTGGAGGGTCCCGGAGGCCAAGTCCCCTTGGTCCCGGAGGCTGAGTCCCCTTAGTCGTGGAGGGTCCCGGAGGCCAAGTCCCGTTGGTCCAGGAGGCCACGTCCCCTCGGTTCTGGAGGCTGAGTCCTCTGAGCCGAGCCCATCTCAGTGACACTCAGACCTGCTTCAGGTTGAGCAGGGGCCACTCGCCACAGCTCACTGTTGAGACGAGTGGCACTGTGATGATCACTGTGGCCGTCTCTCTGAGCTAAGAGGGAAACCGCGTCAAGAACGCAGGCGGCACAGCCGCCAGCTCGTGTGCTGAGCTCTCTGAAACCAGACAGCCCCTCCAGAAGACGGTGGTGTAGTTTTCACTGCTCACTACCTGGAGTAGTTTTGGGAACTCACCTCCCCCACAAACACATGCCAAACACATCCACACGCGGAGCGATTCTCCGTGAAAACAAGCTGGAGACTGGCAGACTCCTGCAGGGCCCCAGCTGCAGGAGAGACCCACACGGAACCGGGAGGGAGGGGCAAGATGTGGTCGAGTTGGGACCTGCTCCCTGGGCGGGGACACGGAAGGGGTCACACGGGCTCGGGGATCCTCGCTGGGGACTGTGGGGTGCAAACCACACACTGGGTGCCCAGCCGTGGGGTCCCAGAGCAAGGAGGCACCTCCCGTTGACGGGCTTGACAACTCATGGGGCGGCTGGGGGCTGTAAGGAGCCTGCCAGCACCCACAGAGCAGGGCAGGGTTACTTCTGAAACTGGTGGGGGTGCAGAGCGAAGCCGCCTGGGACTCCGGCCGGGTTCTCCCGCTGCCCCGGCATCTCCCGGGCCTGAGCCAGCACCCATCCCGGGCCCTGTGGCCCCGCACTCAGGCCGGGACCTCCGCGGGGCAGGCAGTGCTGGGTGGTGAGGATGAAGCCGGCTTGGGCCCGAGCAGCGTCTGACCGGGCAAGGGCAGCCACTGCGGGCACCCCAGGAGGCCACGGGTATAGAAGCGCCCAGCACCCTGAGCAGGGCTGGGACCACAGCCTGCGCCCTACCTCTCCAGGAGCCCACCTGGCCCTCTGGCTCCTTGGGGCTCTGGGCTGCAGGGCGAGGCGGGTGCTGGGGGGAGCACGTGCTTCGAGGGCAGGGACCCCCTCTAGCCCGACCCTCAGGCCTTGCCCCAGTACTCCGGGACCCACCCCCAGCCCCCCTGCTGCTGAGCAGGGAAGCCCCAGCTCACATCTGGCTCTGGCCCCAGCCCCTACACCCCCGGCCCCACGCCCCACCTCCTACCAAGTGGTAGCTGCCAGCACAGTGGGGGAGACATGCCCCATGCTCACATCAGATCCAGCACCCCACTGGGCACAGACAGACGTCACAGGGACACCCCCTCAACCAGAATATGTAACTGTGCCATCTTGTTCCATGCAAAGTCAAGCAAAATGAAAAGACAGAGGAATGTATTTCAAATGAAAGAATAAGGGGAAAACCCTGGAAAAGCGATTAATGAAACAAGTAATTTGCCAGAAAAAATGTTCGAAACTTAGCAGTAACAATGCTCACTGAATTAGAGGAAGGAATAGATGAACACAGTCAGAATTTTAACAAGAAGTAGAAAACGTAAGAGAGTACATTCAGAACGGCTGAACACAATAACTGAAATTAAAAACACACTAGACAGAATTAACAGCAGACTAGGTGATATGGGGGAAGAAAGGCATGAGGAATTTGGGAGAGCCCAGGAATAAACCAATGCCCTTAATTATCTACCACAAAGGAGGCGAGAATATAAAAAGGAAAAAAGTCTCTTCAGTAAGTGGTGCAGGGAAACCTGGACAACTGCATGTAAAAGAATGAAATTAGAGCTCTCTCTAAAACAGCACACAAAAATAAACTCGAGATGCATTCCAGACCTAAGTGTAAGACTGGATACTGTAAGACTCCAGAGGAAAGCATTGGCCAAAAACATACTCTTTGACGTAAATTGCAGCAATGATTTTTTAGATCCTTATCCTAAAGGAAATAAAACAAAAAACAAACTGGGCCTAATTAAGCTTCAGCACATTTGCACAGCAAAGGAAACCACTGGCCAAATGGGAAGACGACTTCCTGAATGGGGGACAGTATCTGCAAATGACACGACCAGTAAGGGGCTAATGTTCAACACAGATCAACAGCTCGAACAACCCAACATCAAAAGAACAAATAAATAAACAGCCAGATTAAACGGTGGGCTGAAGAGCTGAATAGGCATTTTTCTAAAGAGGAAATGCAAATGGCCAGCAGGCACTTGAAAAGATGCTCATCACTCACCATGAGGGAAATGCAAACCAAAAGCACAAGGAGGCACATGAGACGTCACCTCTCACCCGTCAGAAGGGCTTCATCAGAAAGATCACAGATAAGTGTTGGCAAGGATGTGGAGGAAGGGGACCCTTGCAACGTGTGCACTATCGGTGCACATCTGAATTGAAGCAGCCACTGTGGAAAGCAGTGTGGCGCCTCCTCAAAAACCTAGAAATAGAATTACTATATGATTCAGCAACTCCAATCCTGGGCACATATCTGAAAAACCAAAAACCTTCATTCAAGATGATATATGCACCTCAGTGTTCATAGCAGCATTATTTACAAATGGTAAGATGTGGAAGCAAGCTATTCATCCATCCACAGATACACGGGTAAAGAAGACACACACAGAAAGATAGGCAGAGATTTATGGAGACATATGTGTGTGGAATATTACTCGGCCATGAAAAAGAATGAAATCTTGCCATTTGGCAAAAACAGGTGTAGACCTAGAGGTTATTATCTAAGTGAATTAAGTAAGACAGACAAAGACACTATATGCTGCCACTCATGTAGGGAATCTAAGAATTTAAAACAAAAAATGAATATAAGAAAAAAGAAAGAGACTCACAGATACAGAGAACACACTAGGGTCACCAGTGGGGAGAAGGATGGGGAGGGGCAGGAGAGAGGAAGGGGACCACAAGGCACCAACTGCTACGTAGAAAGTAACTGAGCTTCCGGGATATACTGAACAGTTCAGGGAACACAGCCGATGTCTCATAGGGCTTCCCTGGTGGCTCAGATGGTAAAGAGTCTGCCTACAGTGCAGGAGACCTGGGTTCAATCCCAGGGTGGGGAAGACCCTCTGGAGAAGGGAATGGCAACCCACTCCTGTGTTCTTGCCTGGAGAACTCCATGGATAGAAGAGCCTGGGGGACTACAGTCCCTGGGGTAGAAAAAGTCAGACATGGCTGCCATATTTTATAAGTTTAAATGGCATATAATCTATAAAAATAATGCATCACATGTTACACACCTGAAACTAATATTATATTGTAAGTCAGCTAGAGTTCAATTTTAAAAAGACAAAGAATGCTCCTGTCCAAACGCCCTAGAAGCTAATCTCATACCTGAAATAGCTCTCATCAGAGTACCTTCCTTTGAAAATTCAGGATGGCTTCAAAAGCCTTGGTTAAAATTGAAATGTGTCGTATAAACTAGCAGCCACTGCAGTGTCAGGACCCGACTTACTCCATCAGCATTGGGTGCTCCGAAGGAAGAAGCAGAAGTGAGGAGACGTGAGTGAGCGGGGAGCTGGGCGTGGCCGGCAGGGACGATGAGCGGGCATCAGTGAGGGGCAGGAGTGCAGGGCCCTGGTGCCTCGGAGGACGGCGGCTGAGAGGCAAGATTCCAGCCACGTGGGTCTTCCTCCGGGCAACGCAGCTCAGAGAGCGCTGCGGCCAGAGACAGGAGCAGCCGGTGTGCTGGCATCGCAGCCTGTCTTTGCTCAAACCAGGTAACACCGATCCCTGCGTGCGTAGAGAGATGAAAAAGGATACAGCCGTATAAAGAAGACGGAAGATGGAAGAAACATCTCACGCGTCAGGAAGCTTAGTTTTTTTATCACCTTGCCAATAACTCCTGAGAAGAAAGCAAAGCAGGTTTTTAAAAGTGGATTCTATGCTGTCTCCTGAGTTTCTTTAAAGTAGAATTTGCTTGAGCCATGTTTGAATAAATAGACCTATTCCTCCTAATCCAACCCATGTCCCCTGAAGCTTCATTCATCTGAGCTAACTTGAGCATTTTCCCTTAAATTCCTGAAGGGGGACGAATGTGTGAGAAAAACAGCTTATCCAAGATCACATTACTGTAGAATCTCTTTTCTCTGACTCATTCTGGACCATGAAATTCATGAGTGGTTTTGACAGTTGGTAAGTTTTTCAAGTAACAGTTACTACAGAGTTTAGTCCTGGCCATGATGGTGCTCAGCTGTTGTTGCTGAGTCACTCAGTCGTGTCCAACTCTTTGCGAATCAATGGATGGAAGCCCACCAGGCTTCCCTGTCCTTCACCATCTCCCAGAGTTTGCTCAGATTCATGTCCATTGACTCACTGATGCCATCCAATCATTTCACCCTCTACTGCCCTCTTCCCTTCCTGCCCTCAACCTTTCCCAGCATCAGGGTGTTTTCCAATGAGTCGGCTCTTCGCATCAGGTAGCCAAAGTATTGGAGCTTCAGCATCAGGCCTTCCAATGAATATTCAGGGTTGATTTCCTTTAGATTGACTGGTTGGATCTCCTTGCAGTCCAAGGGACTCTCAAGAGTCTTCTCCAACACCACAGTTCAAAAGCATCAATTCTTTGATGCTCAGCCTTCTTTATGGTCCAACTCTCACATCCGTACTTGACTACTAGAAAAACCATAGCTTTGAGTTTCAGACCTTTACGGGCAAAGTGATGTCTCTGCTGTTTAACAGGTTTTTTATAGGCTTTTGTCTAGGTTTGTCATAGCTTTCCCTCCAAGGAGCAAGTGTCTTTTAATTTCATGGCTGCAGTCACCATCCACGGTGATTTTGGAGCCCAAGAAAATAAAGTCTGTCGCTGTTTCCATTTTTCCCCATCTCGTTCTAGGATGTTGGTTAGAATATTTGACAAAAGATGTTTTCCTCTATCGGCCTCCCTTTTCGGTTCTTCAGTGGAATCATTAAGGGACAATACATGGAATTCTTAGCTCTCTTGAGTGGGAGTTCAGTGTGCACCTTGCTTAGACAGGAAGCCAAGAGCCTTTGCAGAAACAAACAGGGGTCAGTGCTTCAGCCCTGCCGACGAGTCCCCCAGACAAGAGTGGTGCTGGCTCCACTTTGCCCCAGCTCCTACTTTACATTCTTCGTGAAAACAACTCATCTTGCTGCATCCTGGTAAAATTACATGCCACAGAGGGATGTCTGCACCAAAGAAGACTGTTTAGCATTTTCATTCACCAGGGGTTTGTTTGTATTTGTTATTAACACTAATCATTCGATTATTTAAACAAAACACGAGGTTTCCCTACATGAATTAATGCTTATCCTAGATATGAGATTTATACAAAAAATTCACAAACATGATACAATTTCCCAGTCTTACACACTGAAACAGAAGCCTAGCATTTGTCAATATTTTTTGCATAATGGCAGTTTTATTAAGAGGAAAGCCTTTACTTTAAAAAAAAAAAAGCCTATTCCTCATAGCAATGATCATGAGATGATAATTAGTCTTCTCTCTTCTGTGACTCATGCTTGACTATGACATAGCTCTTTTCGTATACCATTTATATTATTCATTTTTAGAAATCCGCTAGTGATTCTGATTTTCATATCAATGTCTGAATTCAATCCGTGTTATGACTCTCAGATGTTCCTTTCCGTGGAGTTTTGCTAAGAACCAGTGATTCACTTCATGTCAAAGGAAGTTGCTTCACTCGGTTTTCTACTCTTGCCATGCTAAGTCGCTCAGTCATGCCCAACTCTTTGTGACCCCATGGACTGTCGCCCCCCAGACTCCTCTGTCCTTGGGGATTCTCCAGGCAAGAGTCCTGGAGTGGGTTGCCATTTCCTCCTCCAGGGTATTTTCCGAACCCAGGGATTAAACCCCGGTCTTCATTGGCTCCTCCATTGCAGGCAGACTCTTTACCACTGGGCCACCTGTTGATAGCATTTGGGAGAAATTCTCAACGGAGCCAGGAGCTCAGGGGTTCTTCTGACATATGGCGAGTGAGCATACTGGGGAACAGCGAGAGGCCTTCTGAAAGGGAACGTGAGTTAGAAACACACATGCTGGCCTCTGCCTGCGATTCCAGGCGCAGGGCTCCTAAAACCCTAGTGGTTTGCTGAGCGGTAAGAGTGCCCTCTGTTCTCATGGGGAGACTCCGGCTGGGCTTCTGGGTGGGGCCTAGTTACCAGAATGAAGAAACTATGGTTAGAAGCTTGGAGTTTTCAGCCCTGAGCCCCATCCTCCAGAGAAGGACGAGGGGCTGGAGGTGGAGAGAAGAGTGGCACGTCTCCAAGAGGAAACCTCCCCCCAGATCCCATAGGACAGGCTCTCTGAGCTGCCGGGTGGATGAGCAGAGCCGCGTACCCAGCGGGGTCACCCCAGCTCACGGGGACGGAAGCTCCGGCTCTCGGGACCCCCAGACGTGGCCGTGCATCTCTTCCCCTGACTGCTCAGCCGTGTGCTTTATCCCGTCCTTTACTAACGCGGTGAACTGAGCTCCGTGAGCTGCTCTGGCAAATCAACTGACCCTGAGGAGGGGTGGCGAGGCCTCCCACTTGTAGTTGGGGCAACCTGGGCACCCGCTACCTGCCGTTGGCATCTGACAAGCGGGGCGATCTCATGGGACTGAGCCCCTCGCCTGTGGGATCTGACGCCGTCTCCAGGGAGACAGTGTCGGAACTGAGGCTGTAGGACCCCAGCTGGTGTCCCAGAACTGCTTGGTGTGGGGGAAACCCACAGGTTCAGAGACAGAAAGTATCAGAGTGGAGTGTTCCATTAGGGGAGCCACGGAGACACAGGTGTGAAGACTGGGGTTTTTTCCTGCCTAGTAGACACTCCTCACTGTCTTCTGAGACTTTAGCAGTAAAATGAAGGATCAAAACAATTATGACGTGATTAAGGACAGCCCTTAGGAAAGAAACTTAACCAAATCTACTTGAATTAATAGTTTACGAGTCACCAAACAGATCATGAAAATCAGGTTGAATGCAAATGATGCAGTGAAACGCGAGGAATTAAAAGTGACCCACTTCGCCTTATTTCCAGGTGAAAACCGCGCTGAGAGTGCCTCCGGCTCCTAACTGGGGACGGATTATCACTCTGGCTCATGCCGCACAGGTGAATGGGGCCAGGACAGCAGCCTAAAAATAAACCCTCCAGATGAACCATGAATCGATGCGGAGCCTGGCCTTCAGTGCCGTTTCAGGGTGAGCCCAGATACGTGATTTCTGTCACCCTGTGGTTGAGGCCTGCGCTCCGTCAGTAGCTGAGCACTCGACCTCGGCCACAGGCGGGAAGCAAACGCAGCACCAAGGTCTGGGGACGTGGGGAGAGAAGGTGGTGGTCCGGCGGTTCATCTCGGAGCATCTCAGCCTCAGAGCAATGCTGGTGAGAAGGAAACACAGCTCACTCCCGAATCAAGCGCGGACCCAGCCCCCAGCCCGGCAGGAGCCCCAGACTCCCCGCAGGGACCTGAGTGCCAGCAGCTGGTGACTTCACATCAGAGAAGCGTAACAAGCTCTCTCACGTCAGAAGGTTTGCGTTTCACTTCAGAAAAGGGCCCTCCGCCCCCATCTGCCATGGTCACCACCCAGAATGGGGGCGAGGGGCGCAGGCCAAGGCGAGTAGCAGCACCCAGCCACGCAGCCATGGTTCTCGGATTCACAGGCCTGAGCACTTGGAGCTGCTGGGACTGAGAAATTGTGAGAGTCTGCTCCATCCCAGGGAAGAAAACAGGCCAGGCCAGCTCTCCTCACGTCCCCACTCCCTCCATCAGCTGAGACAAGTCACAGAGAGAGGCCAGGCCCAGCTGATACCCCTGCACACAGAGCCCCCAGAACACCGCCACCAGGCAGCCCCCTGGGCCTGCAAACCCACCACCTTCCCTCTGTTTCCAGAGTTCATTCTGGGACGTGATCAGCTCCCCTAGAGACGGTATAGTCTCTCACCTTTAAATTGTTCCATTTTGGGTGATAAGACTCACTGTCTACTCACATGAGCAGTGAGTGAAGTAAAGTGAAAGTCGCTCGGTTGTGTCTGACTCTTTGCGACCCCGTGGACTATACAGTCCATGGAATTCTCCAGGCCAGAACACTGGAGGGGGTAGCCTTTCCCTTCTCCAGGGGCTCTTCCCAACCCAGGGATCGAATCCAGGTCTCCCACATTGCAGGCGGATTCTTTACCATCTGAGCCACCAGGGAATTCCGCTCACATAGGCAGGGTGTCTTTTTTTTTTTTTTTAAGATGGGTTTAAAATGTGAGCATCCTTTGACAAGAAGCAAAATAGAGAGATGGGAAAGGTGAGAAGAAAAAGTTATCTCCTTGGAGAAAAATAAGAAATTATTTCTATCTGTACAATGTTTTGTTAAATCTAAAAAAAAATTTTAGAAAAATACATGGAAATGTGTTTAATAAAATTTAACATAAAATACATGTGGATATAAAAGAGATTTCCCACGGCTGAGCCCTCACCCGCCCCAAGCAGGCAACACAGGAAGTGATGTCGGGACTTACTGAACACGGAAAGGCCCGGAGTTTTCACTCCGCCAGCCCCTCCACTCTTGTGTTTTCGGTCCAGAGGCTGCTCAGGTGTGTCACTGCCCGAGGGCGGCTTTTGTGCAGGTAATAGACTGCTTCAGGGACCTGGTTTAAAGTGACATTTACTACGGTTAGGAATGAAAATTGGTGCAGCCACTGTGGAGAACAGCACGGAGCTTCCTTAAAAAACTGAAAACAGCGCTGCCGTGTGTGTGTGTGTGTGTGTGTGCTCGCATGTTGGTCGCTCAGTCGTGTCCGACTCGTTGCAACTCCACGGACTCTAGCCCAGCAGGCTCTGTCCATGGAACTGTCCAGGCTCTGTCCAGTAGAACTCCCCATTGTCCTGGAGTGGGCAGCCATTCTCTTCTCCAGGGGATCTTCCGGACCCAGGGACTGAACCCCGGTCTCCTGCACTGCAGGCAGATTCTTTACAGTCTGAGCCACCCGGGAAGCCCCATGACCCAGCATTCTCGCTCCTGGGCGTTAATTCTGAGGAAACCATAATTCCAAAAAATACTCGTACCCGGTGCTCGCAGCAGCACTGTTTATAATATTCAGGCCACGGAGGTGCTCTAAACGCCCGTCAGCAGAGGAGTAAACAAAGAAGTGTGCATACAAACAACGGAACATTACTCAGCCATAAAAAGAATGAAACAATCCCATCTGCAACAACATGCGTGGGCCGAGAGGCTTCCCTGGAGGCTCAGACGGTAAAGAATCCACTTGCAGTGCGGGAGACCTGGGTTCAATCCTTGGTCGGGAAAACCCCCCTAGAGATGATCACACAAAGCTAAGTAAGTCAGACAGAAAGACAACTAATATATTATATCACTTATATGCAGAATCTGAAAAAATGATATGTGAACTTATTTACAAAACAGAAGCAGATTCACAGACTTCAAAAACTTATATTTATCAAAGAGGAGACACGGGCCAGAGGGGGATCCATCAGGAGTTGGGAATGAACATACACACACTACTACATATAAACCAGATAATCCGCAGGAATCTACTGTGCAACAGGGAACTCTACTAATCAGTCTTCGATAGCCTATCTGGAAAAAGAATCTGAAAGAAACGGATATACACCTACGTGTTACCGAGTCATTTGGCAGTACACCTGAAGCTAACACAACTTGGTAAATCGACTATAATATAAAATAAAATGAAAAATATTTACTATATTAATCACACATAAGAAAGTCACAAACTTAAAATCCTAAAATTCCTTTGGATTTAAGTCTGATTCGAAAGAATTGCTATTCTATTTATAAATACCTTATAAAGTTAGAGGACTCATCCTCCAGTTTTTCTCTTATCAGTTAACGATTTTCTTAGACATCAGTTTTACTTACAACACAGTGAACAAAATTTTCTTAAAATCTGAAACAGTGGATCCAAAGCTATCTGGAGTCCTTATTTGTCTGCCTCCGTGAGAATATACTCCTCCAAGAGGAAAAACTTACCCCCATGTTTCGACAACCTCTTGCAAAGATTTCTGAAATAATATGAAAGCGCCGTGTCTCAGGCAGGCTTTTGCTGACATAACGCTGCTCAAACGACCTTCCAAGTTTCACAGTGAAAAGAGCAAGCCTGTGTCCGGCTGTGGGTCTGCTGTTCAGCAGGGGCTCTGCTTCAGGCTGCAGCTTCAGCCCCGTCTGCTCCGGGGAGTTTTACACCCAGGGTTCCCAGCTGGCAAGCCCACGTTGAAGGGCCAGGAAGTGTCCCCACCAATCGGCACAGCAGAGGCCACTCAGGGCACAGAACGGACAGGTCCTCAGAGGGAGGGCGGGGGGCCTGGCCGGCTGTCCAGTCTCCATGCCCACGTGTCAACTCGGACCACCTCCAGAGTCAACCGCAGGACGGGAAAGCATCTAATCGATAACAAGGGCCTTTTAAACTGACACGATTCATAACACTCAATGAGGGAAATTGTCAGAACCTTGGTTAGCTAGATACTGCAGGAAGGAAACAGAAATACAAGGAGAAATTTAAACTTACATCAAGAACGAACAAAGCTAAACCCCTCTCCGCCTGCAACAGATCAAGCCAAGACAACAACAGGATCTGTGAAACATGATAAATAAATTGTAAATTAGTGTCTATGAAACAAACTGCTTTCTAAAGGCAAAGACTTCTGCTCCGTCACTTAGAACAACAGTCAAACGTTTATGGAAAATAGTCGAATGTGAGTTTTCACAAAAATCCTTAATGAATTTACTGGATGATGTATTTTTGCCAGAGTCTAAGGACAATGAAAGGAAATTGGAGAGACAAATAGCAGGGGTTTAAAATAAAAGCCAATTACGCAGTTTGAAGAACAAAATCTTACATCACTACTCAAAGAGTAAAGAAAGATTTCAATTAAAGGCATTTTTAAAAAGTAAAATGAGAACCCAACCCACAAAAATGAAAAGGAAGTGGCAAAAGCTGAATTCAGAGGAAATATAAATACTGAAATGTTTTCATTATTTAGAAAAAGAAATAAACTGTAACGGATTTTTCCTTGCTGAATATTTTCCAGCTTTGAGGGAACACAAAGGTTGAACGCTTGGCAGAGTCAAGAGAGAAGGAAGTCTTCCAGACTGACTTCATGAGGCCCCGTCACGCACACGCTAGTCTCTGGCTGCTGTTTAGCCCCTCAGTCGTGTCTGACTCTTCGAGACCCTATGGACTGCAGCCCGCCAGGCTCCTCTGTCGATGGGACTCTCCAGGGAAGAACGCTGCAGTGGCGGCCATTCCCTCCTCCAGGGCATCTCCCCGACCCAGGGATGGCACTCGCACCTCTTCTGTCTCTTGCATTGGCAGGTGGGTTCTTCACCCCTGAGCCACCCGGGAAGCCCTGAGTAGCTTTTTAAGAACATGATGGTTTCAGTAAGTTTTGTGTTTTCTGTAACAAGCAGCATTCCTTCCACAATAAGAAAAAATAATAATAATGTTCTTTCAAACAGTAAAACGGGAAGGGGAGAACCTTTTCTGGAGGATGCTGAGAGTTGCAGAATTTGCACGTCCCATGGTGACGACAAGGGGAAGTGAGTTCTTTCACTTCCTGGCCTATCGGCACATCTTTGAAGAGGTGGCCCACACGGAGACACGCAGGTTCTCTCCTGATCACGGCCTGACTGTGTCTGCTGTACTCGGGCGGGTGGTAGGGGGATCCCTGTTGTCTTCCCTTCGTGATGCTCCTGGAACGGAGGACCCCAGCCTCCCTGCCTGAGCTCCAGGTCAACACCTCCACAGGCCCGTTTCTCATCTTGTCTCCAGGCGGGGAGGTCTTCCGAGGACACACGCCCGAACGGGGCATCTGGGTGTCCCGTCCCTGAGCTTCGGTCCCCCTGCACTGGGACGGCAGCCGTGGTCTGCACGGCCCCTGGGGGGACAGGACAGCCTCACTTTCTCCTCTCTGCTTAAACAAGCGCGAGATTCTCGGGTATTTAGCCGCCACATTCTAACCCCCTTTGACCACAGGAGCAGGCTTCCAGGTCATCCAGCTCGGCCTCCGGCCAGGCCGTGACGGGGCTCACGACCCCACACCCGCAGGACGGGAACCGCCCGCAGCCACGCCCGGCCGGCGCTGCACCCGGAGGGTTCCAGGTCTCCCTGTGTCAGCACTCGGCCACGCAGCCTCTCCAGAAAAAGCTGTTCTCTGGCTTTGTAACGCAGCCAGGGCGCTGTTCACCAATTTTACACAAAACACCATGTTGCCGGGAGGACCCTCTGCCCGTGGCATCTACAGCAGGTGGAGTCAACACACACTGGAAAGAGCGCAGTTTAAACGCATCGGCCGTCGTCCTTTGTCTGGTCTGCCTGCGTAACGGCACAATTTTTAAACAACTAACAAAGTTCCAAGCAACCCCAGGGATATAATGTGGAGGACTTGACTGCAGTCACGGGGACGGGCTTGGAAGCCTGATTCCTTTCATCCCCGTGGGCCCGAGAGTCTCTGTTTGGACATGCAGCCTGGACACCTGGCTGTGTGACGCGGGAACACGGAGTTATTTCCCAGCTCTAGCGCTGCGACTTCACAGGCCTCTCCTATTAGTGATGAAAGATGGTTATTTCCACCCAATTAATTACCTCGGAGATCGCACTGGCTCCAATTACAAAATTATCGAGGTGCCAGCCTGTGTCATTAAGTTTCATACCACCAAATTAAGGGCACATGGTTTTCCTCAATTACCATCTCCAGCCGCCACTTCTGCGTTGATTTGCTCCGGTATGTTTTATCGGTCTGTTTCTGCGGTTTGCGGAAAGGACCTCATTTGGTGGTGGCCGAATACAGACCAGACCTCCTGCCCCAGCAGGGTCCCGAGGAGCACGCAGTTTGGACGTTACCGGGAGACGTGCTTATAATGAGGGTGACTCTGGTTGGGTTTAATTATGTGGAGTTGGGAGGGGAAGACGCGGTGCCCCCACAGCTGGCAGGCTCCAGCAAAGGGGGGCCCAGTGACAGCCGAGGGGCAGGACACGTCACCCACCCTGCCATTAGCCACGTGCTCCCCTTCTGGGGCCTCTGTGTCACTGACACGCGGATGTCACGGGGGAAATGTCACCATGAAAATATTCTGCATCAGGAATTAGTTATCCCGTCGTGAGGATATGTCGGCCGTTTCACAGCAGCTATTTTAAGCTTCTATCTCTTTTCAGAGTCAGCTCTCAATTATCCGTCACAAGAGAAGGTCAGTGGCAGGAGCGTACCTGACGGGAGCCTGGCTGACAGGCAATTAAACGCAGTGTACGTTTGGCTTTAAAATGAACCGTGCTGTGAAAACAAGCAGAGGACGACTTGGGGGTTATTAAAGCACCGAAATTTTAAATTGCACTTTTAAATTGTTACAAAACAACCCAGCTGCACGCGGACTTTAAAATCAAATGGTGAAACCCAGCCAAGCTCTCACCCCACAGTCCAAGCACACATTCTCTGGGAAAAGTGTTAGTGGCTCAGTCCTGTCTGACTCTTTGCGACCCCACGGACTGTAGCCCACCAGGCGCCTCTGTCCATGGGATTCTCCAGGCAAGAATACTCGAGTGGGGTGCCATTCTCTTCTCCAGGGGATCTTCCTGGCCCAAGGATTGAACCTGGGTCTCCGGCTTTGCAGGCAGATTCTTTACCATCTGAGTCACCAAGGAAGCGCTTTCCCTGGGAAAGACCCCTGCTAATTGTTGCTGGTAATGGTTCTTCCAGTTACTTCTACATTCACATCTCCTAATAATATGTCTATAGACTTCCCACGCCCAGAGTGGGAGACGTGACCTCAGCGCATTTCCAATACCTCGCCGTCTTCACGTCGGACCGTTTTGGCTCCTGCATTGATTGATCCCTTTGGCACTTTACATCATAGAGTCGGAATTTACTTCTTGTTCCATTAACTGTGGAGTAAATATTTGTTTCCCTAAATCACGGCATGAGCTCCTGACACCCCTCACGGCTCCATCAACTCATCCATCTCCCGCCCACCTCCCAAATTCTCTTCATAATTTACCTTTATATCCTCAAATGTGATAACATTTATGTTCTATTACATAATCATAATTAAGAATTCTCTGATTTCTATATGATTTATTCTAAAGCATGAAAAATCAATGAACCATATTTACATTATGGACTTTATATCTGGTGAAGTGGAATCATAGACTAATTCTATTCCCTTCCTTTCACAGCTTTTTGTTTTCCCCCAAAAAAGTGCCTTGTTTTTCTCACATTAACTGCTTCAGCCTTGACCTCTGTGCTTAGTTGCATGCAACCCTTCACAACCCCCTGGACTGTAGCCCACCAGGCTCCTCTGTCCATGGGACTCTCCAGGCAAGAATATTGGAGTGGGTCGGCATGCCCTCCTCCAGGGGGTCTTCCCAGCCCAGGGATCAAATCCACAACTCCTGCATGGCAGGGGGGTTCTCTACCAACGAACCCCCCGGGAAGCCCACAAGGACACCACTCAGAGTGCATTAGGGCCCAACCTCGTGACCTCACTATGACCTGATCCCCTCCACAAAGACCCTGTTTTCAAAGATTGCACTCAGAGGTCCTGGGGCTAGGACTTCAACATGTGGATTTGGGGAAGGGGACACAGTCAATCCACAACACCCTCCTGAACAACAGCAGCGACGCCCTCCTAGCTCTCCCCTCAAGCCCGCCTCAGACCCAGCTTCCTGCCTTCCTGCGCCTGAGACGCCCCCACTGGGGCCTGTGTCTAAGAAGGCTGCTCTGCCAGGTGCCTGGCCTTCTGCCTCCGGCATTTGGCTTGAACATTTTCCAAGATGCACAATCAGCCCTTCAACGATTTGCTTGTGCCAGTCACACTTCTGTCGTTGTTCAGTCACTAAGTCGTGTCCAGCGCTTCACGACCCCACGGACTGCAGCACGCCAGGCTTCCCTGTCCTTCACCATCTCCCGGAGCTTGCTCAAACTCATGTCCATCAAGTCCACGATGCCATCCAACCATCTCGTCCTCTGTCATCCCCTTTTCCTCCCGCCTTCAATCTTTCCCAGCATCAGGGTTTTTCCAATGAGTCAGCTCTTTACATCAGGTGACCAAAGTATTGGAGCTTCAGCTTCAGCATCAGTCCTTCCAACGAATAAAAATTCAGAGTTGATTTCCCTTAGAATGGACTGGTTGGATCTCCTTGCAGTCCAAGGGACTCTCAAGAGTCTTCCCCAGCACCACAGTTCGAAGGCATCGATTCTTTGGTGCTCAGGCTTTTTTACTATCCATCTCTCACGTCTGTACATGACTAGGGCTTCCCTGGTGGCTCAGATTCTAAAGTGTCTACCTGCAATGCGGGAGACCCAGGTTTGATCCCTGGGTTGGGAAGATCCCCTGGAAAAGGAAATGGCAACCCACTCCCGTATTCTTGCCTGAAAAACCCCATGGATGGAGGAGCCTGGTGGGCTACAGTCCATGGGGTCACAAAGAGCTGGACACGACTGAGCAACTTCATTTTCTTTGACTAGACAGGCCTTTGTTGGCAAAGTAATGTCTCTACTTTTTAATATGCTGTCTACGTTGGTCACAGCTTTTCTTCCAAGGAGCAAATGTCTTTTAATTTCATGGCTGCAGTCACCATCTGCAGTAATTTTGGAGCCCAGAAAAATAAAGTTTCTCACTGTTTCCATTGTTTCCCCGTTTATTTGCCATGAAGTGATGGGACCATATGCCATGATCTTCATGTTTTGAATGTTGAGTTTTAAGCCAGCTTTTTCACCCTCCTCTTTCAGTTTCATCAAGAGGCTCCTTAGTTCCTCTTCACTTTCTGCCATAAGGGTGGTGTCATCTGCATATCTGAGGTTATTTATATTTCTCCCAGCAATCTTGATTCCAGCTTGTGCTTCATCATTAAAATATGTAAATTAATTAAATGTTATGCAATCTCACAAACATGGAGAGAGGGTTATTTTTTTAATGAAAATCAAGTTAAATGCTCAGGGAAAACTTGGTAGCAGGAAAAATGACTGAAACACTTACCACGAAATTAATATTGGATAAAATAACCAGGAAAACGGGGAGTGATCCTCGGACTCTGGATGGGTTCTGCCCTCAGGTGGTGTGGCACGGACCCAGAAGTGGCACGGACTCGGAAGTTCTTGATCT
The DNA here is from genome assembly GCF_055505025.1 of Bos grunniens. Classification (NCBI taxonomy): domain Eukaryota; kingdom Metazoa; phylum Chordata; class Mammalia; order Artiodactyla; family Bovidae; genus Bos; species Bos grunniens. Next base: position 1,217,596 of record NC_141184.1, on the reverse strand, counting down.
TCCTGAAGGAAGCCGAGCTATAAATAGAGGTCAGTGTTCTTGGCAATCAAGAAAGTCTGCCCCTCTCCAGCCTGCAGACCTATCCTCAGAGGCCTGCTCCACGTGAGCAGGGCCGACATTCGTGTGGAAGGGAGGTGAAACCTTGGGGTTTCACACTGCCGCTTCTTCCCAGCCTCCTGAGCTAGACTCCAGCCTCGAGTCCCGCATCAGCCCCACGTCCCGCACCAGAGGCTCGGGAATCGACGTGTGCAGGGGGCTGAGCCCAGCTTCGCAGGCTCAGGGCACGATTGCTCACCCCTCCACGAGGAGCAGGCCGACCCTCAGAGGGATCAGAACCGACCCAGGCACGTTCCTGGGGCACAGTCTATCGGATGAAAATGTGGGTCAGAAGTTCGCATGGGCAGAGGTCCACCTTTCCTGCCCGGTGTCTCAGCTCCTCCTCCAAGCCCCCCGCCTGGCTTTCCTGCCCTGGATCCTATGTCAGTTTCCCCAGGAGTTCCAGGGAAGCTGGGACATGGCATCATCACTGCCTGCCTACCGAGGCCGTGCAGCAAGTGGAGGGCGCACCCACCCAGGCAGGAGGTCACAGGCTCAGTGAACCCGGGAGCCAGGGAGACGGACGGGGCCCCCGCCTCCCGGAGCTGCCCGCAAACATTTACAGAGCTGTGTGCGTCCCACAGGCGACCAAGTGGGGTGTGCAGTCAGCCAGGATGGACGCCGCTCTCTTGGAGCCCACAGACCGCCTCGGACGCTGGAAACGGAGGCCAACACAGTGGGCCGTGGGCAGGGGGCTCGGGGGGCCCCACTGACTCCGCCTGGTCGCATCCCTTCCTGGGGCTCCCCTGGTCGCCCGAGATGCAGCTGGGACCCCGACCCCCAAGTGAGAAGCTCGGCAAGCGGCATGGCTCCCTGGGGCTGCAGCTGGGTGCTGACCTGGCTCCTGTCTGGGTGCCCCTGCGCCCACAGAGGGTCGCTGTGACTCCTGGCTGCCAGCAGGGACCTTCACATCCCACCCCCGGGCATCCTGAGGAGGTGCAGGACTCTCTGGGGGTCCGGGCCGAGGTTCCTTTATCAACAGTGGGTTAAAACACCATGTCCTAGCCACACAGTCAGGACAGAGGGCAAGAGGTGGACCAAACTCTTTGGTTAAACACCTCCCTTGATTTTTGGAATCAAAAATCTGTGTCCAAAAATCTTTAGGAAAACAAAACCTGTCTTTAGAAAGTTCGGAACAACTGAAATAACAAATCTTTGGAAATGACCCATTAAACCTCCTCACCAACGTGTCGCCGCTGCCGTATCTGCCACACTGTCTCGTTTCCCTCTCAGCTTTCATAAAATAAATTCACATATAAGTATATATATATGACTGCCCAGGTGTCTCAGTGGTAAAGAACCCACCTCCCAGTGCAGGAGACGTAGGAGACATGGGCATGATCCCTGGGTCAGAGAGTTCCCCGGGGAAAAAATGGCAACCCATCTAGTATTCTCGCCCAGAAATCCCACAGATAAAGGAGCCCGATGTGCTGCAGTCCACGGGGTTGCAAAAGAGTCAGACGTGACTGAGCATGAACACACACAGCCAGGTGTAAGTATATTGTGTGTATATGGTTTTCATAAACGTTTGTGTATATACACATATATGCCAATGTGCATACATATACAAATACGGGAGTTTTGTAAACCGATAGGTCCTATTGATACAATTGTCTTTCTTGCTTCTCTTTAACACAGCAGCGTTCAGTTGTCTGTGTCTCCCGACATGCCCTCTCAGACACATGTCCCCTGCTGGGGACAGTCTGCCCTCCGGTTCACCGTATTTAGTTTAACCGCCCTGCTCTTACAAAAGTGGGCTGTTTCCAGCCTTCCCCCAGTATAAATTATACTGGGATGAGTGGGATTTTTTTTTCCTTCTTTTTCTAGAAGGGGAATCACCGGGTCAAAGCCACTACACAAAGCTCCCTTGCTCAGGGCTCAGAATGCTTTCCGTTAAACGTGGCCTGATTTACACACCCACCCGCCACCCGGTCACAAAAGGGCCACTCTCGCTGCTCCATCACCGGCACTGACCGCTCCCCCAGCCTAGCAGAGCGGAATGTGCGTCAGCCCGATGGCGAAAACCGGTATTTTCATTTTGCCTGGCTGCCGTTCTGTGAATTTGCTGGTCTCTGGGCGCAGGGAGGCCGCACGTGTTCAAACCTGTATTGTGTGTTGATTTGACCACTCATATCCCTTCTATTTGGTTTTCATGTTTTTCTTCCTGGCTTTATGAAAATAATTGGCAATTAATGTTCCGGTCCTTGCATAACATGTTTTAAATGGAATCAATTAAAGAGGAAAAGATCTGACTCCGTGCGTCCCCCCAAGCATCACACCTCGCATTGACGGAGACATTTAAAAGGTCAAGGCGACTTCAAAGTCAGGCTTCGTTCGGACGGACTGCCACCACAAGGCGACACAGCTGGAGATTGTTCCCCTGGCTTTGAAATGAGCTAAAATTCTGACTTCTTAAATGTCAGCCTCATAAAATCACCCCTCAGACAAAAGCAGGTGCAGCCAGCATTCAACAGATGCTCTCTTCACCGTGATGACGTGCGCCCTTGAGCTTCAGTCCCACAAAGGACCACATCAGGTCTTGTCCATAAAAGCCTGAAGTAGAGGCAATGATGAAGTTCAAGTTCCTCATCTTTCGCTCTCTTTAAATTCCACTCACCCGCTTTTTTCCAATTCCAGTCATTTTGGATGAAAAGATCAAAACCACTGACAATTTCAGGTGAAATGGAGACTCACAGACCTTTCATCCTAAACAGCCGCCCCTCCCACTTGGGGTCAGGGGTTATGTGACCTCGGCTCCGTCACACGTCCACTCCTGGACCCCTGGCCCTGGTCAGGCTTGGAAGACGAGGAGGGCTGGTCAGAGGGAAGCGGGAGCGGCTGCCGGGGTCATCCCCGTGAGAGTCTGTCTCAGACAGGACTGAGTGTCCTGGGTTCAAGCACAGCGACGTTCCCGACTTTGGGGAGGATGTCCCCCCTGCTGAAGTGCCCAGGGCCAGGTGTGAACACACCAGGCTGGCAGCTCCGTCAGGTCCCAGCCGGCCAGCCAGTCACCTGGGGACTTCATTTCCTCATCTGTAGAATGGGGACACAAAAGAAGCCTCTCACTGGAGGTGAAGGATTGGATTATGTACGTGAACAGGAGGCTCACTGAACCAGGAGGACCGCAGGGGCGGTGGGCTCCCTCCCAGGCCCTCTCCACGGACACAGCGACGCTTCCCACCCACGAGCAGGCGTGTGAGGGCAGCGTTTCATCACGGCCCGTGTCTAAGGTGTTTCTGACAATAGAGCCCGACAATGAAGCAGGTCTAGGGTCAGGCCTCGCTTTGTCGGAACACCGCAGGACCAGGTGGGGCGACCTCCCCAGTGTGGGCGCAGGGAAAACGGTAGGTGACACGGATGCCTGAGAAAGTGGGCTCCCCCACAGGCCAGGCTACAGGCACTGTGTCCGCTGAGGCCCCCCCGGACACCAGGCATCGCCCGGTCAGACAGGCGGATAGCAGTCAGGCTGAGGCCTGGCAGGAGGCGCCCAGGCCCCCCACCCCCGGCTGCCTGGGGGAAGCCAGCCTGTCACCCGCGGCAGAGGCCCCGCCAGGCCCCAGGGAGGCTGTACCCCCTTCACACCTTATTGCTGGGAAGTGACTTTCTGATTTGACACATTAAAAGCAGGTTCCGGCAAGGCTCCTCTCCAGTGAATTGGAACCGGGAGTGACAGGCCTGCCCCCGCTCCCCGCCGCCCACACGGCTGGAAGGAGCCTTCCAGAAGGAGGCGGGGGAGGGGCGGCTCTACTGCAACCTTAGGGTCCCTAGACACTGTGGGAGGAGACTGGGACGCTGCTCCCCGGAGTCCTCGAGTGGTTAACACCGAGAACAGTGGGACTCTCCGAATCTGGGTCCCCAGCCAGCCCCCGACAGAGGCCCAGCCCTGCCCCTCCCGGGTCCAGCCCCCGCCTGGTCTGCAATCCCTGCCCCGCCGGCCGGCAGACAGCCCTGCAGCTGCCCAGCCTGCACCAGTCCAGTGGCACCTGCCAAGCCGCACCTGCCCAGCCCGCACCTGCTCAGCCCGCACCTGCTCAGCCCTCACCTGTCCAGCCCTGCAGCTGCCCAGCCACACCTGTCCAGCCAGCACCTGTCCAGCCACACCTGTCCAGGCCTCATCTGCTCAGCCCTCACCTGTCCAGCCGCACCTGCCCAGCCCGCACCTGTCCATCCTGTGCGGGCAGAGAACGATGCCACACGCGCCGGCGAGTCCGCGGGCGGCCAGCAGAGGGCGCGCGGGCCGGAGCCGCTCCCGGGCCCGCTGCCGGCTCGAGGGACCTGGGCCGGACCGCCCCGCGGGCCCCGGACCCGCCCGCCGAGGTGCGCGCGCCCGCAGCCCTTCTGGGCCGCGCGGGCCGCCCGGGGGCGCGGAGAGGGAGCCGTGCGAGGCCGGGGCGTTTGTGCCACCTGTTGGCCCAGCGCCCGCACTGCACGCGCGGGAGCCCCGCCGCTGCGGCCGGAACGGGATGCCGCCGAGGTCCCCCCTCCGCAGAGGGCCTGCCGGGGGCGCCCCCAGCCCGGGACGTGCCGGGATAGCTGACCAGCCGCAGATGCCTTAGGAGAGGGCTGGTTAGAAGGACTCGCCAGAATAAAGACGTATTTCCTTTCAACACTGCAGTATTTCTCAGGGGGAGGGAATTTAATGTTATGTAGCACTAGCAAATTGATTAGCTGGTTTTTGTTTTTTCTCAAGTTTCAGTTTCGACTAGCATGTATTATTTTCATAGCAAATAAATAACAGGGACAGATATTAATATGTGCGTCTCATTTCCTACCCACATTTATTTTTACCTTCTTTTTAAAGAACCCAGCTTTTAAAACGTGTAAGCTCCAAGAGGAACGTGTAAACCACGTGAGTTGGACAGATACAGAGAACTACATGAGGCTCAGACGGACAAGCAATAATTTTTACAACCAATGTGGCCAGACGTAACCTTTTCTACATTTATTTGCCTTGTCTTAGAGGAGGTACTTGTTGGAAGGTACACAGAATTTGGTCTGAACAACATGTTGCAACCTGGCCTCCTAAACACCTAGAAAGACGATGGGGAGCCCAATTCCGTTCTGAAGTCAGAGCCTGTGTTCTGATCAGAAGGAAAACCAGGCGCCCCAGGAACAGGAGGAGCCGGGTGCTCCGTCCACACAGAAGATGCGTGTGACACGCCATCCATGTGATCAGGGGCTTTTTAGCATCTTTTCTCTGTTTATTTATTTTTTTTGATGTGGACTGGTTTTAAAGTCTTTATTCAGATTGTTACAGTGTTGCTTCTGCTTTAAGTCTTGGTTATCTTGGCCACGAGGCATGTGGGACCATAGCTCCCCAACCGGGGATTGAGCCCTTAACCCCTTTATTGGAAGGTGAAGACTTAACCACTGGCCCACCGGGAAGCCCCCTAGCATCCCATCTTCACACACAGATGCACAAACCCATGGAAAAGGCTCTAAAGACAGCAGCGGCCCCCCTGGTAACGGGAACAGGAGATGCACGGTTTAAATACACACACTCTTCACCTGCAGGGAGATCAACACCTTCCGTGATCTGCCGTCCTTTCCACTCATCTGCAGCGTGGCCCACGCCCTCACCTTTCCGTCAGGAAACAAGCAGGACTTGCCTCACCGAAAGTTCTCTGTCTCACGGGGGTGAGCAAATATTCTCTAGTACTTTATGTTTATTGGCATATATGTTGTTTGTACAACTTTATACATGAGCTAAATAAATTTAGCTGTTTGTTGTGAAAGCACAACTTCTTTACAACTCACAGAAATCTAGTAAGGAGACCTTGCCCATGTGAATGTGAGGAGTGGAGGCGGCAGGAGGCTTCTGCTCTGTTTTGCATTTTATACACACACACATGGCTATTACCAGTGGAACATACACATACCCTATGTCGTATGTACTTATATTATAATATCATGTATATAAAATCAAAGTATGAGAAGGATGGACAAAGATCAGGGCTGGGTGAGATCGGGGATCAGGAAAAGGGGGACGGTGCTGTTTCATTGGGAGGACGTCCACTCTGAATCCAGATCCAGTGTCTTAACAGGAGCCTAAGATACCAGGCGTTAAGCGCCAACAGTAATTCACATATAGCACTTCTAATAGCGTCTCCCCCACGCACAAAGAATTAAAGGGGACGCAACGTATTCCAGCCGTCCCAGCAAAGCACCTGCTCAGAGTCTGGCGATGGAGACTCCAAGTCTCTTGTAAAACAGCTCAGCAGACGCTGATATTATCGCATGAGAAGGCAGTTTTCTAGAACCGTGTGGGGAGAGCAGACCAAAATGTCTACCTACAGCCTGGGAGTTTTGATATTAGGAATAAAGAGAAATTCTAAAGATAGCTGGAAATGTTAATGAAAATAGTGTATAAAGATAACATTCATATGCCGGGGGGAAACAAGTCATTGCAATAGGAGGATTACAATATTTTAAGAGATTATTGTACGGAATTACGATGAAATTACGGAAGTTCAAAGTGAATGTTTAAGACATAGGGACCCTGCGTGCATTACGTAGGTCTGTGGATACAGATGAGACAGACGCAGAGGCAGGGCAGCGGGCCGCTGTGGGCTGTGGGCACCTGGGCACAGACGCACATCGGGATGAGTGGGCGGCAGGGTGAACAGGAAGTGCCTGTCCAGGGCACCGGGGCTGAGGGGTCTGCAGCGCTGTGGACGGCAACACACCGAAACTCCCAACGGGAAAGACGAGAGTTTTAATTTACCCAGTGGCCAACAGGGACGCTCCTCACTCTACCACAGCCCCCAACAGCGTGCCGCTAGAGCGTGGCTGGTGGAGGAAGCGCCGCCGAGCAGGCAGTGTGAGGCGCAGTGCTGAGCAGCCGCTCCTCAGTCACCTGCTCCCAGGCTCACTGTGAGTCTCGGGCACGGTGCCAGCACTAGAAGAGTCCAAGGGACAGGCCGCGGACCCAGGAGGGAGACACAGGACACGGCCACAGAGACGTGAGCCAGGCGTGTGGGGGAGGGAGGGCAGGCAGAGAAAACGGCAGGAACGTTTGCAGGGCTTTTCCCGTCGCGGCTGTTGTTCAGTTGCTCAGTCACGTCCCCGTGACTTTGGGACCCGTGGACTGTGGCACGCCGGGGCTTCCCTGTCCCTCACCGTCTCCCGGAGTTCACCCGAGTTCATGTCCCTTGAATCGGTGATGCCGTTCAGCCATCTCATCCTTTTCCCAAGTATTGCTAAATATATCCACCTATTCTTCAACACATACCTGCCAAAGTTTTAACTTTTGCTGCACACTCTGCGGGGAGCTGAGATCGCAAATGCTAAGGGGACAGTGTAGGTTGTGGCCTCCGAGGAGTTAAGGTCTGGTGGGGAGGCTGGTTACCACCCAGTCACGCGCACGAAGGTAAAGGCACATCTGTGCCCAGGGCTGGTGCAGGGGGTGACGCAGGGGACGCCATGGGAGACCCGAGAAGACTTCCCTGAGGAAAGGACAATTGCTGCGAGCTGCAGAGGTGAATCAAGATGGGCACAAAGCCAGGGAAGTGTTCAGGGCTGGCCGCGGGCCTCACTCCAACCCAAGAGTCTGCAGATGCAATGGCGCTTGACCCCCAGGCGAGAGAGGAGAGGCTGCAACCTCCACCTCTGTCTCGGGGTTCACTTACTCCCAGACGCTGCTTCTGCTCAGCACGCCCCCTCTGGGAGCTCAGCCACCTCGCCGTGAGCCCAAGACGCATGGAGCCACCATCACTGCAGACACTCCAGTAACAGACCATGCGGGCTCTCAGACCACCACCAGCATCACCTTCCAGCCCGAGTGAGCCCCCGGGGACATCAAGCCAGGTGGGCTCTGGATTGGCCTTAGCCTGCGCCTGCCCACCCTCACCTGAGCAGCACCCAGCCCCACCTTCCAGAACGTCTGACCCACAGAGTCCGTGACCGCAGTCAGCGGTGGTTGTTGCACACGCTGCATGCTGGAGTGATTTGTTCAGTAGCAACAGAGAACTGGAACAGCATTTGGTGCTGGGGCGGGAAGCTGAAACGCGTGACGCCGGATTTGAGACCGGATGCCAGGCCCGAGATTGAGTGGCCTCGATGAGGCTGTTGGAAGGGCTCTAAGGCAAGTGTCACTGGAAGGCAGAGGGGAGGAAACCTTACTGCATGGGGGCAGAAACTTGGCAACAGCGCTGCCTGTAATAACGCAGGACACAGAAAACTCCCTGACACCCATGAGGGTCCCGCTCAGGAAGTTTCTACGCAGGACCTGAAACCACCAGCTGCCTTGCTCTTGCCTCTTGTGATAAAATGTGGGAGGAGAGAGAAGAACTAAAACAATCTGTTTAGTCTTTGAGTAGCGTGTGCTTGGGACATTGAGAGTCTAGAATAGTCTTTCTGGCCAGCAAGGAGTTCTCAGTTGAGAGCTGGTCCAGGCAGAGATCAAATTAAGGGCATAGCTTCACAGGATTCAAGGGAAAACCCTTCCATAAGATACCAGAAAGATAGACAGTCTGTCAGAAAGAGGAAGACAGACACCAGAGGCTGTCACCTAGATGTGGAATCTAAAATGTGATGCAGATGAACCTCTCTGTGAGACGGAAACAGAATCCTGGACATGGAGACAGACGGGTGATTGTCAAGGGGGAGGGGTGGGTCGGGGGGATGGAGTGGAGTTTGGGATTAACAGAAGCAAACTGACGCATATCGAATGGATAAAGGGAAGTGTATTCGACACCCCAAGATCAGTTAAAATGGAAGAGAAAATGGAAAAAAAGCGTTTACGTGTGTGAACCACTTTGTTGTACAGCGGAACCTAACACAGCATTGTAAATGAACTACACTTCAAGTTTTTTAAAAGGTATCAGAAGGATTCACAGTGAAATATTCCATACCCTCCCCTTAAACAAAAAGGCCTCCACTAAACAGAAGGACTCTTACGACTGTGTCTGCAGGCCCTTCAACCAGACAACCGTGCTTTTAAGACCCTTAGACTTGTTCCACGGAACCTCACACGGATCCAGTGTGGGGACGTTTACCTTGAATGAGCTCCACACCTCTGTAAACATGCCTTTTGCCTCATGGAAAGAATTGTAACATGCATGCATGGTAAGTCACTTCAGTCATGTCCAACTCTGTGATTCTATGGACTGTAACTCACCAGCCTCCTCTCTCCATCTGATTCTCCAGGTAAGAATACTAGACTGCGTAGCCATGCCCTCCTCCAGGGGATCTTCGAGACCCAGGGATCAAACCTGAGTCTCCTGCATTGCAGGAAGATTCTTTATCTCTGATCCATGAGGAAGCCAAGAATTATAAACTGGTACATAAAGTTACCATGGAGTTTTTAAGAGAATCAGTAGACTTGACTGAACAGGAAAGAGGAAGTCACAATGGAGAAGCCTCGGAGCCCCCCAGATTGCCTTGGGCAGCAAGCAGGTCCACACAGCTACCCAGACGCAACCCCTGGTCCACTTCTTGTAGAAAAGGCAGAGCCAGGAGCCCAGGGCCGTGGAGCCTCGCTCCCAGAAACAGGACTGGGCCCCAGCTGAGAAGTGACGACATGCCTGGCAGGTTTTGGAAACAGTCTGCACGAGGCATGGCCCTGCCCTCCTCGCTGCCCCTTTCTGAGCAGGAATGGCCCTGCAGCCAGCCTCACTCAAGGTCACTGCTGTATTTCGGATGCAGGGAGGAGACCTGCTTAGATCCAAGGCCTTTGGACTGAGACAAAGTGCACTTGAAACATGGGTTTTGAGCTGGATGTCTGAGTGGGTGGAGGAGAAGTCACTCAGTAAACCAGGAGTCATGGAGAGGAAGAACCAGGAAGACCTTCCCAGAAACCAGACATGCAGCCCATGAGGGCACGGGTCAGCAGACAGGGAATTCACTCCAGAGGAAATCGAGATAATAAGTCAGTTTAAAGAGGGCTTTAATACTAGTGTGCTAAAACATGGAAAATAGAAGGGATAACCGGATGCCTATGCAGTTAAACGGGATGTCCATCTGCTATCCATCAAGGACATCGAGAGGCTAAGAATTCATTTTAAATGTGAAAGTAAAAACACAATGTACAGTTCATTGGAGAAGTGAATGTGAAACGAGAGAAGGGGAGAATTTAGTATAAGCATATCTTTCACACATTTTCTCGGAAAGGAAAGGAAATAAGACTGTAAAATAGGGTAGCACACAGTGGGACTAGGGAGTCCCCAGTGAGACCTGGGAAGCAACCTCAGGCTCACAGGAGAGATGCAGTTGAGAGCGGCAGGCTGCCTTTGGGAGAAAAAGTGACAACCCACAGCGTATTCCTCCTGGATGAGGGGGTGGGAAGGAACCCTCACGGGGACAGGGTGGAAATGAGGCCGCGGGGAGGTGAAGTCAGTGCAGGAATGCCGTGGGAGGAGGCTTGGGGAGCACGGAAGGCTGGAAGCAGGGTCGCCAGGAGGTGAGCAGGTGCGAGGTCATGGGGAGTGGAGGGCAGTGCCAGAGGTCCTGAACACATGATGGGCACTAGCCAACTGCCCGGGAGGCTCTTCCCAGGACAGCCCTGTAGAGGCCCAGCCAGGGCCATGGTGAGTCAGAGGTGCAGCCAGCGCCCCGTGAGTCAGAGGTGCAGCCAGCACCCCGTGAGTCAGAGGTGCAGCCAGCCCTGTGTGAGTCAGAGGTGCAGCCATCACTGTGTGAGTCAGAAGTGCAGCCAGCGCCCGCCTGAGTCAGAGGTGCAGCCAGCACCCCGTGAGTCAGAGGTGCAGCCAGCGCCCGCCTGAGTCAGAGGTGCAGCCAGCGCCCGCCTGAGTCAGAGGTGCAGCCAGCGCCCGCCTGAGTCAGAGGTGCAGCCAGCGCCCGCCTGAGTCAGAGGTGCAGCCAGTGCCCCGTGAGTCAGAGGTGCAGCCAGCGCCCGCCTGAGTCAGAGGTGCAGCCAGCGCCCGCCTGAGTCAGAGGTGCAGCCAGTGCCCACCTGAGTCAGAGGTGCAGCCAGCACCCCGTGAGTCAGAGGTGCAGCCAGCACCTGCCTGAGTCAGAGGTGCAGCCAGCACCCCGTGAGTCAGAGGTGCAGCCAGCGCCCCCTGAGTCAGAGGTGCAGCCAGTGCCCCGTGAGTCAGAGGTGCAGCCAGCGCCCGCCTGAGTCAGAGGTGCAGCCAGCACCCCGTGAGTCAGAGGTGCAGCCAGCGCCCCCTGAGTCAGAGGTGCAGCCAGCACCCCGTGAGTCAGAGGTGCAGCCATCACTGTGTGAGTCAGAAGTGCAGCCAGCGCCCGCCTGAGTCAGAGGTGCAGCCAGCACCCCGTGAGTCAGAGGTGCAGCCAGCGCCCGCCTGAGTCAGAGGTGCAGCCAGCGCCCGCCTGAGTCAGAGGTGCAGCCAGCGCCCGCCTGAGTCAGAGGTGCAGCCAGTGCCCGCCTGAGTCAGAGGTGCAGCCAGTGCCCGCCTGAGTCAGAGGTGCAGCCAGCACCCCGTGAGTCAGAGGTGCAGCCAGCACCCCGTGAGTCAGAGGTGCAGCCAGCGCCCGCCTGAGTCAGAGGTGCAGCCAGCGCCCCCTGAGTCAGAGGTGCAGCCAGCGCCCGCCTGAGTCAGAGGTGCAGCCAGCGCCCGCCTGAGCCAGAGGTGCAGCCAGCGCCCCCTGAGTCAGAGGTGCAGCCAGCGCCCCGTGAGTCAGAGGTGCAGCCAGCGCCCCGTGAGTCAGAGGTGCAGCCAGTGCCCGCCTGAGTCAGAGGTGCAGCCAGTGCCCGCCTGAGTCAGAGGTGCAGCCAGCACCCCGTGAGTCAGAGGTGCAGCCAGCGCCCCCTGAGTCAGAGGTGCAGCCAGCACCCCGTGAGTCAGAGGTGCAGCCAGCGCCCCGTGAGTCAGAGGTGCAGCCAGTGCCCCGTGAGTCAGAGGTGCAGCCAGTGCCCCGTGAGTCAGAGGTGCAGCCAGCGCCCTGTGAGTCAGAGGTGCAGCCAGCGCCCGCCTGAGTCAGAGGCTTCATGAAGGGAAAGCACTCCTGGGGCTGCACCCTTCACACTGTGACCACGAGCGTGGCTTTCCCTTCCCGTGTGGAATCTAAGAGGATGAGGAAGAAGCGGATGGGGAAGAGGGCTGGAGGACGGGGAGGCTCACTGAGACCCAAGGCTGGTCTCCGAGGTGTCTAACAGGAATCATGGGGTAAAGTCTCAGAGGCATCACCAGGGAGGGGCAGTACCTGCAGACGCTGACCTGCCAGAGGCACGGGAGTGGGTGCAGAGGGGGAGCGGAAGGCTGACGGACCTAGGCGGCCAAGGAATGAAGAAGTCCTGGTGTTAGATGCTGGGCCAACAGAGGGCCCAGGATGGAGGATGGCTGAGGGGAGGGCCACCATGAGATGGCTACAGACAGTGGTCGCTGAGGGCAGAGGCGAGCGAGCTCACACCGACCCTCCACCACCACCAGGAATGGTCTGCTTGCTAACATGGGGTGGAGACTCAGAGGGCTGAAGGGAGCAAGGCAGCAGTGACCTTGAAGCAAAGCAGAGAGCTGAAGACAGAGCACCACAGCTGGGGCCAGGCTTGCCTCCAGTCTTGCCCTTCCTGGTGATGGGTGTGGGCCAGGAGTGAGCCTTTGCAAAGCCTCGATTCCCTAACTGCAAAGTGAAAGTGTTGGTCACTCGGTCGTATCCGACTCTTTGCAATGCCGTGGACCATAGCCCACCAGGCTCCTCTGTCCATGGAATTATCCAGGCAAGAATGCTGGAGTGGGTTGCCATGCCCTCCTCCAGGGAATCTTTCCGACCCAGGGACTGAACCCAGGTCTCCTGCATTGCAGACAGATTCTTACTCTCTGAGCCGTTCCCTAAGCATATCTGCAAAGTGGGGGTGGTGATTTAGGACCCCTGTGAGACTAAAGGACACACTTATCTCATGAAGCGGGCTCAGGTGTCAGGCCCACTAACGCTCATGACACTTGTCATTGCGACTTGTGTGACCCGGAAGAGTCAGAGGATCCACAACGCGCCACTCGCTGTGCGGGAGCCCGGGGACAAACAGTGAACTGAGGCGCAGCGAACTCGTGACCCGCAAGAGTCAGAGGATCCACAATGCGCCACGCGCTGTGCCGGAGCCCGGGCACAAACAGTGAACTGAGGCGCAGCGAAGGAGGCAGGACGCAGGGCCTAAAACAGCGATGACCCCGCAGAAAATGCTGGGAATCAGGAGACAAGAGATGGGGGAAAAGGCGTTCCAGGAAGTAACAAGCTTGTGAGCAGATGGGCACATGTGACCAAACCACCGCGTGAGGGAGAGACCTGCACACACACAAAATATCACTCCCAGTGACCGTGGCACACACAAGACATGAGAGCAAACAAGGGAGAGTCAGACTGCATTTCTGTCCGACCCAAACACTAAGCCTAAGCCTACCCTAACTTTAGCCCCTGCCCTGACCCTGACCCGACCCTAAGCCGTAGGGTGTGGACCCTCTCTACCACTTCTGAGGCAGTGAGAATCTTCTGCAACCCCCATAAAACCCGTCACTTCGTTTTCTATTGTCTTCTCTTCACAGAAGCAAGAAAAGGTGCCAGATGTTGTCTGTTGAGATTCAGCAGGAGTAGAATTCTTGGAAACAAGCTGTGTCTTAGAAATAAGCCAAAAATTTCCTGTTTCTCTTTTTTTTTTTTTTTTGACATTTTAATCTCTGAATCCATAGTCCTTAAGGAATCAGTTTATGTCACTGCACAGCTTCTAAATAGTATTTCTAGAAAATCTTCGTGACAGATAAAGAGTTTCCTAAAGGGACAGGATAACACTTTTTTCCAGCAAACAGTAAGAACCCTGCTAGGTTTTCACTGGTTAACTTGTATTGGTACCTGTTTATTTACTAGAACAAATCACCTTGCTCTACCTAGATGGACACCAGGGACAGAGTGCAATCCAAACGCATTTGCGAAGCGTCATTTCTAGAAATCAATAATGTCTTTCCTTTTGCTTCAGTTACGCTTGCATGCGTGCTAAGTCACTTCAGTCGTGTCTGACTCTTTGTGACCCCAAGAACTGCAGCACGCCAGGCCTCCCTGTCCATCACCAACTCCCAGAGTCTACCCAAACTCATGTCCATTGAGTCGGTGATGCCATCCAACCATCTCATCCTCTGCTGGCCCCTTCTCCTCCTGCCATCAATCTTTCGCAGCATCAGGGTCTTTTCTAATGAGTCAGCTCTTCACATCAGGTGGGAAAGTATTGGAGCTTCAGCATCAGTCCACTTAGCCACGTGAAAGACACCGGGCACTGGCCTGAGTTCACCACAAACGCGGGATCTTGTCAAACACGGCAGTGATTTCCTAAAGCCATGTTTACAAGATTTTCACCAAAACTTTCCTTGAGCTTCTCACTCACTGATATTTGTCTTCATCCTTCATGAAATGCCACTGAGCCAAACCCTGCTGACAAGGTGTGCTAGATGGGATCCTGGGGCAGGAAAAACGAATGTTGAGTAAAAGCTAAGGAAATATGAATACAGCATAGACTTTAGTTAGTGATAAAGTGCCAATACCGATTCACTAAATGTACTGCTGTAGCTTTCTAGAAGGAAACACTGCTAATACGAGAATTAACAGCAGAGACTGGGTGCAGGATGCATGGGGATGTCTGTACCATCGTCACAATTGCTCTGCAGATCTCAACTGTTCTAAGCCGTAACGTTTATTTTAAAAGCAAGAGGTACTAACTGTGCATCTGCAAACAGGGGTGTTGGAAATGCAGGTGGAGACAGCTTCTCAGGAAGGCCATTGGACAACACTTATCAGAATTCTGATAAACATATCTAACCTAATCCTTGATTAGATATAATATTATATATGTTGTCCAATGGCTATATATATGTGTGTGTGTGTGTGTGTGTGCGTGTGTGTGCGTGTGTATGGGCTTTCCTGGTGACTCAGACAGTAAAGGATCTGCCTGCAATACAGGAGACCCAGGTTCAATCCCTGGGTGGAGAAGATCCCCTGGAGGAGGAAATGGCACCGAGTTCCAGTATTCTTGCCTGTTGCCTGGAGAATTCCATGGACAGAGGAGCAGAGAGGGCTACAGTCTATGGGGTCACAGAGATTCAGACCCAACTGAGTAACATTCACTTTCTTCACCATCATAGATAGATGGATAGATTAATCTTTCCGTCTAGAAATTCCCTATGTTGTTCAGTCACCCAGTCGTGTCGGATTTTTTGCGACCCTGTGGATGGCAGCACGCCAGGCCTCTCGGTCCCTCACCATCTCCTGAAGCTTGCCCAAGTTCATGTCCATTGCATCGGTGATGCCATCCAACCATCTCATCCTCTGACACGCTCTTCTCTTTCTGCCTTCAATCTTTCCCAGCATCAAGGACTTTGACAGTGAGTCAGTTGTTCACATCAGGTGACAAAAATACTGGAGCCTCAGGCGCGGCATCAGTCCTTCCAGTGAATATTCGGGGTTGATTTCCCTTAAGATTGACTCGTTTGATCTCCCTGCTGTCCAAGGGACTCTCAGAAGTCTTCTTCAGCACCACAGTTCAAAGGCATCAAATATTTGGTGCTCTGCCTTCTCTAAAGTCCAGTTCTCACAACCGTCTGTGACCACTGGGAATACCATAGCCTTGACGATACGGACTTTTGTCAGCAGAGTGATGTCTCTGCCTCATCGTGGCAAAGGGGTTGGAATAACTCAATGACACCAAGGGTCATGCCGTGTAAGGCCACCCAAGACAGACAGGTCACAGTGGAGAATTCCCATAAAATGTGATCCGCCGGAGGAGGGAATGGAAGACCTCCCCAGTACACTTGCCATGAGAACCTCATGAACTGTATGAAAAGAAATTCCCTGTGTTATAAATCTAATCTAAAAAGAATGTTCAAAGAACCTGAAAATTAGCATAGACAAGGGTGCTATTGAAGCAGAACATATAGTAGTAAAAAGTTACAAACAGAGGAAGATTATGATAGATTCTTAAAGAGAATGCAATGCTATGAATCAAGTTTAAAATGAACCTGAACGACAGAGGAAAATCTTAAGAAAAGGCATCAACATATTAACAGGAATTGCCTCCAGGCGGTGGCATTAGGGGTGGTTTTAGGTTTCCTATTAGTTAATGTATAATTTCAGAATTTTTTATAACTAAGAGATATTCCTAAAATAAAGAGAAGATAAGCATATAGTAGAAGGATTAAGTTGAAAATGGAGACATTAGCCCTTGTTTTTCTATCTCCAAATAGTAAAGAATAACTGTAAAGAGAGGTCTGTTTTCCACAATTTTTTAATTATTCAGATATCAAATCAATAAGGAGACTCATACCTCTAGGGAATCTGATGTTTTAAAATAGCTTTGTCATACAATCTGTCTCAGTGGTGAGAGGACCGAGGCTAGATGCACGATAATCTGAATGGCCTCCTGAGCAAACTGGAGACTTCAGAACATACCCTGAGAAGATGAGCAGCTAATCCGATTCTCTCAACTCCCACCTGCGGGTCTGGAGAACGTATTTGTCCAAAACTCTGAATGCAGTAATAAACTGTGCATCCCGTCTGTGGGTGGTTAGGTGGCAGGACTGTATGACCTGTAGGCAAACGCAGCAGCCACCCCGAGTGGCAGTTCCAAGCAAACAGTCTTGACCACACTGAGGTCACCTTGCTTTGAGACAATGCCATGGGATTCTCAGCACATGTCTTAAAAATCCTGGAGAAGGCCGATAAGAACTTCCGCTTGATGTCTTGTTTCCAGGGCAACACTTCTAATAAAGTCGTATTCTCCGTGTGATCATAGTGGCCCCTGTGGAATTCTGAACTGCGCGTGCACTGTCTCAGTGCTTTAAAACATAGCGCGTTTCCAGAACTAGGGTTGATAAAATTGGACTCCCTAGAGAGATGTAATCAAAAAGTCATAAGATCACTCAGAATAAACAATAATGCAGCAATATTTCTGCCCAACTCTCTGCTGTGGTGGCAATATCAACCAAGAAATACTAACATGTCTTTTTAATCATGGATTTTATCCAAGGTGGGACTTCTTACCTAGTACAGTGACACGTACACAAATCTCGTCAAAAAGTGACGACAGAAAGACAGAAGCATTTCAGGGCTCTTAAAATCAAACAAGAGCACACCAAGCATTGAGAAGCTTGTGTTTGAGAAAAAGAGCTGAAGCGCAAGTGAGAGCAGTAAGGCGCCAGTGGTCTTACCGGGACCACCCCAGCCATGCACACAGCTTCCCAGTAATGAGTGGGTAGTGGAAACCAGATATTTGGCTGCCAGAGGGTTCAGCTTAATTTGGAATGGCATGTGATGTTGAATAGAAAATAATCTCTGGGGGGGGGGGGGGGAGGCGGGAAATAACACCAGGAAGAAAACATGGCAGCAAGTTCTGTAAATCGCCCATGTTTTAAATGCACAAGCATATTCGTCTGCAAAGGACAGAAACTTTACTAACTCGAGGTACTTCAGCACAACCTCTGAGCGGTCCTTGTTCTATTACCAAGCTGTGATGACCAGAAGTAATCTCTGAAAAAACAGGATTAAATATAAAATAAGAATTAAAAAAAAAAAGAAACTGAACAGAGGCATCAGTGGCCACACACTTTGAGGGAAGCAGAATTTATAGAATGAGTCTAGGCAAGTCACCAAACAGCAAACAAACCAGCCCCCGGGGAGGGGAATCACCCAGGGTTGCTACAATGTGTGGCCTAAATATCACGTGTATCAAAGATTGGCAGACATGGGATGAAACAGGACCATGTCATCCACACACAGGAGAGAAGCCGTAACAGAAGCTACCCTGAGAGACCCAGGTATTGAAATGAGCACAGACTTCAAAGCAGCCACTGTAAATATGCTCTGAGAATTGAGAAGATCATTTAAGGAATTAAATGGAGCATAATGAGAACGACACGCCAACTAGAGACTATCAGCAAAGACACAGAGACCATTCAAAAGAGTCCACCGGCAGTCCTGGAGTGGAGAAGCCCAGCAACCAAGTGAGAGATCCACTCAGCAGAGTATTCAGACTGCCGAGACACAGACTCAGCAAACCTCCAAAGAGAGCAAAAGAAAATCCTCAGTGTGAAGAGCAAAAGAGACGGAAAATGAGGAGAAACGGCCTGTGAGACTGTGCAGTGTGGTCAGATCAACACAGGCTGAAGGGGGCTCTCAGGAGGAGCGGGAAGTGGCAGGAAAGTACATGAAGAAAGAGTAGCGAAAACTCCCCAAATCTAATGAAAAATCAGTGCAGCCTGTTCTATCCTAGACTAGAGTCTAAGACAAACACAAAGAGATGGACACTTAGATGGACACAGCATGGTAAAATTGTTGGAAACCAAAAACAAAGACAAGTCTTAAAAGAACTAAGAGGAGACAGCTCACCACATACAAGGACCCTGTAATGAGGTTAACGCCTGACTTCCCACAAGGAAAAAAGGCACAAAAAGAGCTATTGGGAAAACAGCCTAAAATGGCTGACAGGAAAAAACAGACCTGTCACCAAGAATTCTAGAAGCAGCAAAAGTATTCAAAAAGTAAAAGAATTCTTTCCCAGATATCAAGAAACACTGAGAGAATTTGCTGCTAACACAGCCATCTTAGAAGACCCCCTGGAGGAGGGGATGGCAGCCCTCTCCAGTGTCCTTGCCTGGGAAATCCACGGACAGAGGAGCCTGGCGGCTGCAGCCCATGCGGTCCTGACTGAGCAACTCAGCCCACTTGAGCACAGGCTGCGATACGTAAATGTGCAAACCGTAATCCCCAAAGTAGCGCTTCTCTAAGAAAATAGCGTTTAAAAGGAATGCGAATGGTATACTAGGAAAGTTTAACAGAAAAAAAGCCGTAACGAAAGAACAGGGGGACAAAAAGGACACGGACGAAAGAAAGCAAGTAGTAAAATGGCAGAAATAAATTCAACCATATCAGTAAATCCGTTAAAAATATGGATCAAACACTCTGGTCAGAAGTCAGGAATTGTTTGATAGGATTCAAAACAAAACACCAAAAAGGAAAATAAGGTCCAATGTCATGTCCCACATACAACATACACCTTAGATTCAAAGACATGAAATGTTTGAAAGTAAATAATGAAAAAAAATATATATATATATACACACACCACGCAAACAGAAGCCATATAAGAACTAAACCAGCAATACGGTGTGTGTGTGCCCAGTCGCTCAGTCGTGTCTGACTCTGTGCTCCCATGGACTGTAGCCCGCCAGTCTCCTCTGTCTGTGAGATTTCTCAGGCAAGAATACTGGAGCGGGTTGCCATTTCCTATTCCTGTGGATCTTCCCGACCCAGGGTCCAAAGTTGTGTCTCCTGCATTAGCAGGCAAACACTTTACCACTAGAGTCACCTGGGAATCCCTGTAGCCATAACAGTATTGACAAAATGAACTTTAAGACAAAACACATTATTAAAGACAAAAAAAGGATTCTTATGATGATAAAAATACATAACAGCTGTAAACCTAAACACACCTACACAAACCTAAATAGACAAAATGCATGAAGCAAAACTTACAACATTGAAAAGAGAAATAGACATTTCCATAATAAGAGTTGGACCTGTTAATTTCCCACTACATACAATTAATAAAAAGCAGATAGAAGATCAGCGAGGATATGAATCCCTGAGTAACACTGCCAGGTGAATGACCCAGCCAGAATCAGGGGAGCATGCCCCAACGGCAGCAGAATGTGTAATCTTCTCAAGTGCATGCAGAGTAGTCTTCATATAGACCGTACGCTAAGCCATAAAGCAACTCTCAATAAACTTGGGAATATTAACATTAGAGCATGTTTTCTGGCCAAAATGAAATTAGAAGTGTCATTAGAAATTAACAACAGGAGGAAACTTGGAAACGCCAAAGATATTGGAACCTAAACAACAGTCTTAAGTAACTTAAATAGTTTTAAATAACTCATGCATCAAATAAGGAATCAAAAAGGAATTTTGAAAATATTTTAAATGAATAAAATTAAAGACACAACATACCAAAATTTATGGAATGCAGTTTAAAAGCACTTAAGGGTAGATTCTATGGATGGAGGTTCATGACATTGTACAGGAGGCAGTCATCAAGACCATCCCCAAGAAAAAAAAATGCAAAAAGGCAAAATGATTGTTTGAGGATGCCTTACAAATAGCTGAGAAAAGACGAGAAGTGAAAGGAAAAAGAGAAAATGAAAGATATACCATCTCAATGCAGAGTTCCAAAGAATAGCAAGAAGAGATAAGAAAGCCTTCCTCACTGGTCAATGCAAAGAAATAGAGGAAAACAATAGAATGGGAAAGACTAGAGATCTCTTCAAGAAAATTAGAGATACCAAGGGAACACTTCATGCAAAGATGGGCACAATAAAGGACAGAAATGGTATGGACCAAACAGAAGCAGAGATATTAAGAAGAGGTGGCAAGAATACACAGAATAGCTATACAAAAAAGATCTTCATGACCTAGATAACCACGATGGTGTCATCACTCACCTAGAGCCAGACATCCTGGAATGTGAAGTCAAGTGGGCCTTAGGAAGCTTCACTATGAACAAAGCTAGTGGAAATGATGAAATTTCAGTTGAGTTATTTCAAGTCCTAAAAGATGATGCTATGAAAGTGCTGCACTCAATATGCCAGCAAGTTTGGAAAACTCAGCAGTGGCCACAGGACTGGAAAAGGTCAGTTTTCATTCCAGTCCCAAAGGCAATGCCAAAGAATGCTCAAACTACCGCACAATTGCACTCATCTCACATGCTACAAAGTAATGCTGAAAATTCTCCAAGCCAGGCTTCAGCACTACATGAACATGAACTTCCAGATATTCAAGCTAGATTTAGAAAAGGTAGAGGAACCACAGATCAAATTGCCAACATTCAATGGATCGTAGGAAAAGCAAGAGAATTCCAGAAAAACATCTACTTCTGCTTCATTGACTATGCTAAAGCCTTTGATTGTGTGGATCACAGCAAACTGTCGAAAATTCTTAAAGAGAAGGGAATACTTTACCACCTTACCTGCCTCCTGAGAAATCTGTATGTAGATCAGGAAGCAACAGTTAGAACTGGACATGGAACAATGAACTGGTTTCAAATCAGGAAAGGAGTATACTGTCATCCTGTCATCCTGTCAAGGCTGTATATTGTCACCCTGCTTATTGAACTTATATGCAGAGCACATCATGCAAAATGCCGGGCTGGATGAAGCACAAGCTGAAATCAAGATTGCCAGGAGAAATATCAATAATCTCAGATATGCAGATGACACCACCCATATGACAGAAAGCAAAGAGGAACTAAAGAGCCTCTTGATGAAAGTGAAAGAAGAGAGTGAAAAAGCTGGCTTAAAACTCAACATTCAAAAAACAAAGACATGGCATCCGGTCCCATCGCTGCACGGCAAATAGATGGGGAAACAGTGGAAACAGTGACAGACTTTCTTTTCTCGGGCTCCAAAATCACTGCAGATGGTGACTGCAGCCATGAAATTAAAAGACACTTGCTCCTTAGAAGAAAAGTTATGATCAACCTAGACAGCATATTAAAAAGCAGAGATAGTACTATGCCAACAAAGGTCCATCTAGTCAAAGTTATGTTTTTCCAGTAGTCATGTATGAATGTGAGAGTTGGACTATAAAGAAAGCTGTGGTTCAAAGAATTGGTGCTTTTGAACTGTGGTGTTGGAGAAGACTCTTGAGAGACCCTTGGACTGCAAGGAGGTCAAACCAGTCCATCCTAAAGGAAATCAGTCCCAAATATTCATTAGAAGGACTGATGCTGAAGCTGAAACTCCAACACTTTGGCCACCTGATGCGAAGAACTGACTCATTGAAAAAAAAATCCTGGTGCTGGGAAAGATTGAACGTAGGAGGAGAAGGGGACGGCAAAGGATGAGATGGTTGGATGGCATCACCAATTCCATGGACATGAGTTTGAATAAACTCCGGGAGTTGGTGATGGACAGGGAGGCCTGGTGTGCTGCAGTCCATGGGGTCTCCAAGAGTCAGACACGACTGAGCAACTGAACTGAAGTGAACTGAAAAGTTTACCTATGATTCGTAAATGGACATTATGGAAAAGAAAACTACGGAGACCATAGAAGCAGCAGTGCTTGGCAGAGTTTGAGGAGAGGAAGGAGCACAGAGGATTTTTATGGCAGGAAACTACTCTGAATGGTACTACCGTCATGAGTACACGACATTACACACTTGTCCAGAGCCACAGAATGTGTATCACCAACACAGAACCTCAGGTCCACTATGGACCTTGGGCAGTTATAAGGAGCCAGTGTGGCTCATCAACTGTAACACACATGCTGTGCCAGTGCAGGAGGCTGGTAGGGGGGAGGCTGTGCATATGTGGGGTCAGAGGGCACACGGGAAATCTCAGACCTTGTTCTCTTTTATTTTTAATTGGATGAAGATTGCTTTATGATGTTGTGTTGGTTTCTGCCAGACAACGTGAATTAGCCATCGGTATATAAATGTGTGTGTGTGTGTGTACATATATATAAGTACAGTGGTCTACTCGCTGCTGCTGCTGCTAAGTCGCTTCAGTCATGTCCGACGCTGTGCGACCCCATAGACGGCAGCCCACCGGGCTCCCCCGTCCCTGGGATTCTCCAGGCAAGAGTACTGGAGTGGGGTGCCATTGCCTTCTCCAGTCTACTCGCTAGGTAAACCTATACACAAGCCTGGATATATCGGCTTTGTCTTCTTCTTCATATATATCTGTATATATATGGTGGTTTACTCACTAAGTCATGTCCTTTCCAAACTCTTTCAGAAAACAGAGAATGAGGAAATATTTCCAAGTTCATTCTGTGAAGCCAGCATCATCCAGATGCCAAAGTCGGATGGAGACTCACGAGAAAAGTAGGCTTCAGACCAATACCTCGCATGGATAGAGACACAGAGATTCTCGAGAAAACCTTAGTGAACCAAACTTAGCAACATAAAAGGAAGGGTTACACACCAAGGGCAAGACTGTATCTGGGAATCCCAAGTGGTTTCATATCCAAAGTAAATTAATTTAATAAATTTTATTAACAGCATCCAGATGGGGAGATATATGATCATCTGAATAAATGCAGGAGATGCAGTCAACCGGATCCAACAGCCGTTTCTAATTAAAAATACTCAGTGTTACAGATTGTTTCTGTTCAGTCTCTAAGTCCTGTCTGACTCCTTGCGACCCCCTGTGGACTGTAGCCCGCCAGGGTCCTCTGTCCATGGGATTCTCCAGGCAAGAGTGCTGGAGTGGGTTGCCATTTACTTCTCCAGGGGGTCTTCCCAACCCAGGGACTGAACTCGGGTCTCTTGTGGCTCCTGCGCTGGGAGATGGACTCTTTGCCTCTGAGGCACCAGAAACAGATGGAAGCTTCCTAACGAAGGACATCTACAAAAACCTATAACTCGATAACCTAAAGTCAGCAGTGAAAGACTGAATACTTTTCTCCTAAAACTGGGAACAAGACAAGGATGTCCATTCTCACCATTTCTATTCAATACTGTACCAGAGGTTCCAGCCAGTACATCAGGCAAGAAAAAGAAATAAAGACATCTTTATAAGAAAGGAAAAAAGAAAAAAAAAATGCCTTTATTCCCAGATGACAAAATGCTATATGTGGAAAATTCTAAGAAGTTCACAAAAAGATTCTCCTGGAACTAATAACGGCGATCAGCATGGTAGCAGCATCCCGGCTCAAAATAGAAAACCAATTGTTTCTACATACTTCCCCCGAACCCATGAAAAAAAAAACAATTCCTCTCATGATTGCACCCAAAATAATAAAATACTCAGAAAAAAATTCAAGAAAAGAAGAAAGCTTGTATACTAGAAATAACAAAACATTGCGGAGAGAATTTAAAGATCTTTGAAAGTGATGCAGCACTCTGTATCCACGGATTTGACAGCTCTACACGGGGAGTGTGAACGGTGTGGCCACTTCCTCCCAAAACCAGGGCCTTTAGAGTTAAATGTGAGACTCAGCCCCAGGGCCCAGCGACTCCACCCCCAGGTGTTGGCTCAAGGGAGATGAACGGCCACAGGGACACGTGTGGAATGCTGGGAACAGCAGCCTGCTCACAGTGAACCGACGTGGACGCCAGCGGGAACGAGAAGCAGGCTGCGAGGCCCCGGCAGCGAGCGGACTGACCCGTCGTGTGGCAGGGTCTCTGTCCCGCGTTTTCCTGAAGGGCTGCTCCTCTGGTCTGTTTCAGATTTGCCTCCGCTGAGTCGCTGTTTAACCCCTGCTGGGACCCGGGTCGCTCAGAGGAGAAGTCTGCGATGCTTCCAATTATGTTCCCAATGTTCGTGCTGGGCCATGCTTCCCGTGTATTTATTTCCTTTTCTGTGAACTGACTTATTCCACATTTCGGGGGCAGTTGCTTTTGGGGGTTGGTGGTTTGGGCTTGGCGTGGGCTTGTTTGTTTGGTTGGTTGGTCTCTGCCACAGTGCTCAGGGTGCAGGACCTTAGTCCCCTGACCAGGGCCGGAACCCAGGCCCTCAGGGTGACAGCAGGGTTCTAACCACCGGACGGCCAGGGAATTCCCTAAGGCTTCTGTTTTTACAGCTTTTTCGTTTGCTGTTACTTGTTTTCTAAGGTGATTTGGAAGATAAAAATCCCACTAGTGAATATTATGGACAAGGCAATGGCACCCCACTCCAGTACTCTTGCCTGGAAAATCCCATGGACGGAGGAGCCTGGTAGGTCACACTCCATGGGGTCGCGAAGAGTCGGACACGACAGAGCGACTTCACTTTCACTTTTCACTTTCATGCATTGGAGAAGGAAATGGCAACCCACTCCAGTGTTCTTGCCTGGAGAATCCCAGGGACGGGGAAACCTAGTGAGCTGCAATCTATGGGGTCGCACAGAGTTGGACACGACTGAAGCAACTTAGCAGCAGCAGCAGCAGTGAATGTTAACTGGCCTGTAGAAGCAAATCACAAAACACAGCATCATCTACCCACTCTGTAAGTTGAGGTCGTGACAAGCAGCTTGGCAAATAGAAACCTCCGCAGCGTCAGGACCTTGGTGTGATTCAAACCTGTCCGCTCACTGAAGGCTCAGTGCAGAAATGCAGAGCGGCGGCGCCAGCCATGAAGCCCAGACTCCAGGGGCTCGCGAGCCTTCCGGGCTGCCTGGGCCCCAGCTCGGCCGGTGACCACCAGCAGGAGAGCCTTCAGGAGGTTGGACCAGCCTCACCCGGGCAGCCCAGCTCTGACTCCACCCGGGAACTGCTTGCCTGGCCCCACTTTATGCAGCGTATTCTTTGACCCGGACCACGGGTTATGCTGGGTTTGCAGCCATTTCGAGAATGTTCATCATATTCATGTGCCAGAGACTTAGCACACAGAGGAGTGTAAACTGACTTGGTCCCTCAGCCTCCAGAGTCTGTATCTGGACCCCAAAGTGGAACACGATAGAGTTCGACTTTATTAGAATCTGTCTATGGCCATACCACGCTAAACACGTGGATCTTGTCTGATCTCAGAAGCTAAGTGGGTCGGGCCGGTTAGTACTTGGCTGGAAGACTTTATTAGAATCTAACAGTGTGTCCAGAGGGCAAGCCGACGGCAGAGGAAATCGCCAATACCCACTCACTGAGCGAGATCTCCAGTAGTCAGTTTCCCCAGCCCCTCCTAACAAAGGGAAGTGATGCCACTGGGAGTGAGTAGGCCTGCAAGGTGCAAGAAGGGCGGGCTTCCTGGAAGCAGTGACACGAACCCTCAGGCCTGCGTGATGAGCTGGTGTTTCCAGGCGTGGGAGGAGGGCCGGTGCCCGTGGGTGTAGCCGCCCGGGTCGCTGGGAGTCTAGTACAGACCCGGGACACTGTTCGGGAGAGAAGCCAGGACATGCCCGAGCCCTCCAGGCGGCACTTCCGGCCCAGGAGGCACTTCCGGCCCAGGAGGCACTTCCGGTCCAGGCTGTACTCTCCACCTCTTCCTGTTTCTTCCGTGACTCCGCCTCCACCTGCTCTGCTTTCTCCTCCGGGGTCTCTCTGTTCTTGCAGGTTGAACCTCGCCACTCGGTCAGCCCTCGGATGACTTCTGCTTCCTCTCAGCATTTCCGTATCTTTTTCCTTTTCTTCTGAGAGTGGATAGGTTAACTTCCCTGATAGCTCAGTTGGTAAAGAATCCAGTTGTAATGCGGGAGACCTGGGTTTGATCCCTGGGTCGGGAAGATCCCCTGGAGAAGGGAAAGGCTACCCACTCCAGTATTCAGGCCTGGAGAATTCCAGAGACTGTATAGTCCAGGGGGTTGCAAAGAGTTGGACATGACTGAGCGACTCTCACTTCACTCCACTTCTGAGAGCGGATGGGACTTTTCTGAGCAGCCTCTCCTTCCATGTTTTCTTTTGTTGTCCTTGCTCCTGCTGATCCCACTGCGGGGCTGGAGTCCAGGCAAGGCAGACCCAACCGCACAGCTGCAGGCCATGCTGGGGGCACCGGAGGCCAGGTGCCAGCCCCCCCACATGGTTACAGTGCCCGGTGGCAGGCAGGGTGTGTCTGCATGGGGGCAGGTGGGGCTGGGGAGCCCTCCCGTGTTCGGCCTGCTGGCAGGAGCCCTGTGCCTTAAGCTGGGCTCCTTCTCTGCTTGTGCTGTTCCACCAGACATCTTCCCAGAGGCTTTCACTTTCACCCTCTGCCCCCTAACAGTCCGTCTGGACTCAGGGGCATCCTACCTGGAAGACCACTTTCAGCCTGTGGCAGGATTGAGTCTAACATGCTCACGGGCTGTCTGCTCCGCCAGGGGGTGTCTGCAGAGCCAAGCAGCCAGCCCCCAGGGGCCAAGTGGCCCCATCCCTTCCTGGGGCTCAGCTTCTGCTCTCACAAGTCTAGGATGCTCTCTGTGAGTTCCTGCTCACAACACCTGCCAGGCCCGGGCCACCCCGGACCTGTGCCCACTGGAGGGCTGAGCCATGTGGCATCAGCCCAAAGACTCTCAGCAGTTCCTGTCCTGCTGGGTCACCCCCCACCCCGAGCTGAGTCCTGGGAATACCTGGTGCTAAAGGTGGGCCCCCAGCCCCCCAGGATCTCCAGGCCACCCTCACCCACAGAGTAATGGAGACCTCCAAGGTGAATTAAAGTGTACGTTAGAGAAGAGCAATGACATAGCTGCTGTGAAGCATGTTGACTACTAGGATAAGAGACAAAAGGTCCCCAAACACCTAGGTTGCTGTTTTGATCTCCAACAACCTCATGAAATATTTAAATACTTTTCACACAAGCAAATTATTTTTAGGAAGACCCACAAATTCTTTTTTCATTTGCTGGTCAGCTTAGCATAATTTTATTCATTGTACTTGTAAGAATTTGCCTGCAATTTGGGAGACCTAGGTTTGATCCTTGGGTTGGGAAGATCCCCTGGAGAAGGGAAAGGCTACCCACTCCAGTATTCTGGCCTGGAGAAGTCCACTGACTGTACAGTCCATAGGGTTGCAAAGAGTCGAACACAACTGAGGAAAAGGAAAGAAATAGGAAACAAAAGAAGAAAAAACAAAGGGAATAAACAGAAGAATAATAAATGGCACGGTTAAGCCATATTAATATTAATAAATGGTCTAGTTCAGTTTAGTTCAGTCGCTCAGTGGTGTCCGACTCTTTGCGACCCCATGAATCTCAGCACACCAGGCCTCCCTGTTCATCACCAACTCCCAGAGTTCACCCAGACTCACGTCCATCGAGTCAGTGATGCCATCCAGCCATCTCATCCTCTGTCGTCCCCTTCTCCTCCTGCCCCCAATCCCTCCCAGCATCAGAGTCTTTTCCAATGAGTCAACTCTTCACATGAGGTGGCCAAAGTACTGAGTTTCAGCTTTAGCATCATTCCTTCCAAAGAAATCCTAGGGCTGATCTCCTTCAGAATGGACTGGTTGGATCACCTTGCAGTCCAAGGGACTCTCAAGAGTCTTCTCCAACACCACAGTTCAAAGGCATCAATTCTTTGGCGCTCAGCCTTCTTCACAGTCCAACTCTCACATCCATACATGACCACAGGATAAACCGTAGCCTTGACTAGATGAACCTTTGTTGGCAAAGTAATGTCTCTGCCTTTGAATATGCTATCTAGGCTGGTCATAACTTTCCTTCCAAGGAGTAAGTGTCTTTTAATTTCATGGCTGCAGTCACCATCTGCAGTGATTTTGGAGCCCAGAAAAATAAAGTCTGACACTGTTTCCACTGTTTCCCCATCTATTTCCCATGAAGTGATGGGACCGGATGCCATGATCTTCATTTTCTGAATGTTGAGCTTTAAGCCAACTTTTTCACTTTCCTCTTTCACTTTCATCAAGAGGCTTTTTAGTTCCTCTTCACTTTCTGCCATAAGGGTGGTGTCATCTGCATATCTGA
The DNA here is from genome assembly GCF_055505025.1 of Bos grunniens. Classification (NCBI taxonomy): domain Eukaryota; kingdom Metazoa; phylum Chordata; class Mammalia; order Artiodactyla; family Bovidae; genus Bos; species Bos grunniens. Next base: position 1,189,239 of record NC_141184.1, on the reverse strand, counting down.
GGTGATTGATATTTCTCCCAGCAATCTTGATTCCAGCTTGTGTTTCTTCCAGTCCAGCGTTTCTCATGATGTACTCTGCATATAAGTTAAATAAGCAGGGTGACAATATACAGCCTTGACGTACTCCTTTTCCTATTTGGAACCAGTCTGTTGTTCCATGTCCATTTCTAACTGTTGCTTCCTGACCTGCATACAGGTTTCTCAAGAGGCAGGTCAGGTGGTCTGGTATTCCCATCTCTTTCAGAACTTTCCACAGTTGATTGTGATCCACACAGTCAAAGGCTTTGGCATAGTCAATAAAGCAGAAGTAGATGTTTTTCTGGAACTCTCTTGCTTTTTCGATGATCCAGCGGATGTTGGCAATTTGATCTCTGGTTCCTCTGCCTTTTCTAAAACCAGCTTGAACATCAGGAAGTTCATGGTTCACATATTGCTGAAGCCTGCCTTGGAGAATTTTGAGCATTACTTTGCTAGCGTGTGAGATGAGTGCAATTGTGTGGTAGTTTGAACATTCTTTGGCATTGCCTTTCTTTGGGATTGGAATGAAAACTGACCTTTTCCAGTCCTGTGGCCACTGCTGAGTTTTCCATATTGCTGGCATATTGAGTGCAGCACTTTCACAGCATCATCTTTCAGGATTTGAAAGAGCTCAACTGGAATTCCATCACCTCCACTAGCTTTGTTCATAGTGATGCTTCCTAAGGCCCACTTGACTTCACATTCCAGGATGTCTGGCTCTAGGTCAGTGACCACACCATTGTGATTATCTGGGTCACGAAGATCTTTTTTGTACAGTTCTTCTGTGTATTCTTGCCATCTCTTCTTAATATCTTCTGCTTCTGTTAGGTCCATATCATTTCTGTGCTTTATTGAGCTCATCTTTGCATGAAATGTTCCTTTGGTATCTCTGATTTTCTTGAAGAGATCTCTAGTCTTTCTCATTCTGTTGTTTTCCTCTATTTCTTTGCATTGATCGCTGAAGAAGGCTTTCTTATCTCTTCTTGCTATTCTTTGGAACTCTGCATTCAGATGCTTATATCTTTCCTTTGCTCCTTTGCTTTTCACTTCTCTTCTTTTCACAGCTATTTGTAAGGCCTCCCCAGACAGCCATTTTGCTTTTTTTGCATTTCTTTTCCACGGGGATGGTCTTGATCCCTGTCTCCTGTACAATGTCATGAACCTATTCCATAGTTCTTCAGGCACTCTATCTATCAGATCTAGGCATTTAAATCTATTTCTCACTTCCACTGTATAATCATAAGGGATTTGATTTAGGTCATACCTGTATGGTCTAGTGGTTTTCCCTACTTTCTTCAATTTAAGTCTGAATTTGGCAATAAGGAGTTCATGATCTGAGCCACAGTCGGCTCCTGGTCTTGTTTTTGCTGACTGTATAGAGCTTCTCCATCTTTGGCTGCAAAGAATATAATCAGTCTGATTTCAGTGTTGATCATCTGGTGATGTCCATGTGTAGAGTCTTCTCTTGTGTTGTTGGAGGAGGGTGTTTGTTATGATCAGTGCATTTTCTTGGCAAAACTCTATTAGTCTTTGCCCTGCTTCATTCCATATTCCAAGGCCAAATTTGCCTGTTACTCCAGGTGTTTCTTGACTTCCTACTTTTGCATTCCAGTCCCCTATAATGAAAAGGACATCTTTTTTGGGTGTTAGTTCTAAAAGGTCTTGTAGGTCTTCATAGAACCGTTCAACTTCAGCTTCTTCGGCATTACTGGTTGGGGCATAGACTTGGATTACTGTGATATTGAATGGTTTGCCTTGGAAATGAACAGAGATCATTCTGTCGTTTTTGAGATTGCATCCAAGTACTGCATTTCGGACTCTTTCGTTGACCATGATGGCTGCTCCATTTCTTCTGAGGGATTCCTTCCCGCAGTAGTAGATATAATGGTCACCTGAGTTAAATTCACCCATTCCAGTCCATTTCAGTTCGCTGATTCCTAGAATGTCAACATTCACTCTTGCCATCTCTTGTTTGACCACTTCCAATTTGCCTTGATTCATGGACCTAACATTCCAGGTTCCTATGCAATACTGCTCTTTACAGCATCGGACCTTGCTTCTATCACCAGTCACATCCACAGCTGGGTATTCCTTTTGCTTTAGCTCCATCCCTTCATTCTTTCTGGAGTTATTTCTCCACTGATCTCCAGTAGCATATTGGGCACCTACTGACCTGGGGAGTTCCTCTTTCAGTATCCTATCATTTTGCCTTTTCATACTGTTAAATGGTCTAAATACACTATAAAAGGGAAGCTTCCCTGGTTAATCAAATGGTAAAAAAACTGTCTGCAAGGCGGGAGACCAGGAACCAACGCAGATTTCAATTGCTGGGTCAGGAAGAGCCTCTAGAGAAGGGAAAGGCTACCCACTCCAATATTCTGACCTGGAGAATTCCATGGACAGTATAATCCATGCGGTCACAAAGAATGGGACACAGCTGAGCAACTTTCACTTTCATACTTGTAACAATCTTCTGAGATTTCAGAAGCTAAAATAAACCAGCACACATAGAAACAAAAACCAACTCAAGCTTATTAAATTTAATTCCTCAAACTTGTTTTGTTCATCAGAATGAATACATTGAAGACCAAAGAAAATGGTTTGGAATGCCAGGAAAAGTACTATCAAAGTTGAATTGCTATTTTCACACTAAAATGTATTGTACTTTATGATAGAACATGGATTAAATGAAAGTTGAGATTCCGGTCAGCTTGGTTTCAATAGTCAGCTGACTTCTGAGCTGACCACTGCCAGGAAGGCAGGAAGGGAAGAAAGGGGGCAGGACCACAAAGCCCACAGACCAGCTCTAGGACGTTCCCTCTGTGAACGTGGCCAGCCAGACCTGCCGCAGCCGCTGCCCACAGTGGTCAGAGGGGCTTTGCTGCCACTTTAAAGGGCTGTTCATTTTCAGAGGACATGTTCACACCACCACCAACAAACCACCAGCCCAGGCCTGTGTTTTCAGAGGTTATTTCCGTCCCACTGATAAGCCCCTGAGGAGTTAGCCTGGCTATAAAAAGCCGTCCTCTGGATAAGCAACAAGGTCCTGCCGTACAGCGCAGAGAACTATATTCAATATCCTGGGATAAACGTAATGGAAAAGAATATAAAAAGAATGTGTGCATGTGTATAACTGAGTCGCTTCACTGTATAGCAGAAATTAACACAACATTGCAAGTCAACTATACTTCAATTTAAAACAGAGAGAGAGAGAAAGAGAGAGAGAGAGCTTAATAAGGGGGAAAATACCCATCCTCAGCCTGGAGGCTGAGATGAGCCAGGCTCCCCGCCTGGGGAGCCTTTCCAGCCATGGTTCAGAGGCACACACTCACAGCCCCCAGCTGGACTGAGAATTGTTTTCCTAGAATTTTCCTAGAACTGTTTTCCTAGAATTTAAATTCCTAACAGAAAACCAACAAGAACAACCTGCTAATAAAAAGCGACTAGAAAATGAAATCAGAAACCCCTCCCTTTTTGAAGACCCCTTTTTGCTCCAGCTGTGTCCACAGAGGGAACATTCTAGAACTGGTCGGTGGGCTCTGTGGTCCTTCCTTTCTTCTTTTCCTTCCTTCCTGGCACTGGTCAGCTCAGAAGTCAGTTGATTGTTGAAAACAAGATCAGAGGGTAAAGAATCTACCTGCCAAGGCAGGAGACTGGAGAGATGCGGGTTTGCTCCCTGGGTTGGGAAGATCCCCTGCAGGATGAAACGGCCGTCCACCCCACTACCCTCGCCTAGAGAATTCCATGAACACAGCAGCCTGGTGGGCCACAGTCCCTGGGGTCACACAGAGGCGGACACGACTGAGCGAGGAGCGCTGCCTTTCACTTTTGCTCCTGTGAGCTGAGTGGCCCCTGTGGTCGAAAGGCTCAGGAGTCTCTGATTGGCCTCTGGCCCCCTGACCAGGGCTGGCACCCCTGGCTCTCACTCACCTGCTCCTCCAGCATCAATGTAACAAGTCCAGACTCCAGCCGGCCTGCCTCCCACCTGGCCCTGGCTTCGGGATCCCCCTCCAGCCTGGCAGGGGCGACTGTACCACTCATTTCACGAGACACTAGGTCCACCTCAGTGGACACCCATGCCAGATGCCAGGCTGAACTTAGAGCAGCTTTTTGAAGCTTTTCATTTTATCTGAAAAGTTGCTAGGAGTCCTGGCAGGTTGAGCTAATTCAGAAATGCTGTATTTTAAGGATACACGCTTTATGATGGCAAATGTAGTCTCCCTTCCACCACCCTGCACTCCTGAAGTGTCAGGAGGCCATGGTGCCAACTACTCAAGGCTCGCTAGGAAGCTTCTCTGGCAAAAATCTCTTTAAAAACTAGGAAATTACGCTTTGAAGGATACTGTATTTGCTTCCTTTGAGGTAGATAATTGTAACCAAAATGAGCATATTTATCTTCATGTTGCACTGTAATTACAAGGAATAAAAAAATCAAGATTAAAAGCCCCAGAGCAGATTACTATACAACTATTAATCCAACCCCACTTTTAATTTCTATAAACTCGCAGTGGTTCCTATGGAAATTATTAGGACAATCTATTATGAGCTGTTGTTCACACGGATTTAAGCAGAGTCTCTACACAGCGGCCTTAGACTAATTAGCAATCTCGCTCTTTTATTTTATAGCATTTACAAAGTAGTTAACCTCTCTCTGTTTACATTTTCTCACTTTATAAAACAAGAACCTTTTATAAAATAAGACGCATGGGCCACCCCACATCCCAAGGTCACTGTGGTCTGGGGCTCTCTCATAAAACACTGTGAAAAGAGGAAAACACCAAATACTGTAGAGTATTGATGCTTCTGGGCTCCCCAGGAGGCTCGGCTAGTAGAGAATCCACCTGCAATGCAGGGGACCTGGGTTTGATCCATGGGTCGGGAAGATCCCCTGGAGAAGGACATGGCCACCCACTCCAGTATTCTGTCCTGGAGAATCCTCATAGACGAAGGAGCCTGGCGGGCTGCAGTTTATGGGGGTCACAAAGAGTCGGAGACGACTGAGGACTAAGCACACACACATTAATGCTACTATTGCTGTTAATATGGCCTGTAATATGCTAACTTTTAGTTGCCTTGCGAGGCACAAATCCCAGGTTTCTCCCTGGCCAAGTGCAGGGAGATGAGCCCCGTGTGTTCTGGCAACCTCCCTGGAGTTTTGGCTTCTCCCTGTGAGCGGGCAGCGGCCCGGAATTCACTTTACCTGCAAATGGAGGCCGAGCTGCTAACCGCTCTCGGTCAGCCTGTTTTTGTTCGCACTCACACTCTGGAAGCTCTTCAAGGGTACATTCTCTGTTTGTTTCATAAATGCAGACAAGTTGTTTCTCATTAGCGGGGAATGTTTCTTTTCCTCAGCCAATTTCTTCACCGCTGCCTTTCTGGGGAACTCCCGGGCCCTTGAGGGGGTCAGGTGAGCCTGAGGGCTTCCAGGAGGTCCCTGAAGGTGCTGAAGGCTTTGCGATAAGGAGCCTGCGGAAGCCCAGGGCTCTAAGTGTGACAGCCAACGGGGAACTGGCCCGCTATCCTTCCAAAAAAGGACAGATCGCTGGAGGCGGGTGGGCAGGGGGCTTTGGGTCCACAGGGGCTGTGAGCTGGGTGGGGAGGGCAGCTTTGAGCACCTGCAGGGCCCAGGGGAGGGTGTCTGAGGAAGACACCCGCAGTGAGAGCGGCCCCACAGCCAGGGGCCCATGCAGCCACCTGTTCTGACCCCAGGCGGATGCTGGGCACACCCAGCCGGGATCCGGGCCCCAATCCCCATGGCCAGCAGCTCACCCAAAGCCTGGTCAGCCTTTGTGTTACAGACAGAGCCCAAGTCTCCAGCTGCCTCGGAACTAGAAGCCAGGGGCGGGGGCAGAAGGTGAGCCTGGCAAAGCCGGAGATGGTGGGGTCCGGCACCGCCCTGTCCCCTGCCTCCAGCGGCCTCCCTCCATCTGCCTCTTCCTGCCTCCACCTCCAGCCCCACATCCTCTCTGCTCTCTGCCTGTCGACCTCCTTCCCAGGACCGCCCCCTTCTCTGTGGAGCACTGGCTGCTTTTGCACGGATCCCTAAGGTCTCACCAAGTAACCCTGAAAGGCCAGCAATAAGCAAACTCCAAATAGCCTGGCTGCATGGCAGAAAAACCCAGGAGCCCAGGCTGGGCCCCGCTCCCTTCCACCAACCTTCCGGGTTCCTGGGGACAAAGGTGGTGGTGGTGGGCACAACCCCGCTGCAGCCCAGAGGGGAGATTCTCAAAGGCAGGAGGGAGCCGTGCCCGGCGCTGGGGAGGGATCCTGGTCAGGAAGTTATCCCAGCCCCAAGGGCGTCCCCGCTGCGGGTGCCGGGGTCAGGCGGGACTGGCTTCACCCACGCATTTTCCGGATCAGCTCTGCCATCTGTGTGAAGGGGTTACTTATCCCATCCTTAATAAGCAGTCCAGCTCCCCTCGGATGGCAGTTCAGGTCACAGATGCTGATAAAGCCAGCTCCTTTGGATGACAGGAGATCAGGGCAAAGTGCAGAAAGGAGCGCGGCATGAATGTCCATCTGCTCCACACAAACTAGCACTTAAAAGAACCCTGGATAAAGAGTCTAATTCTTCCGAGGAGATCGCTAACGGGGCAGTGGGCTTGTCCGCACTGCAGGACAAAGGCGGGCACAGAGGGGCACCTGGGCCATCACCCACCAGGGCAGCCCGCCAGACCTCACGGGCCGCAAGCTCGGCCCCATTAGGACACAAGGAAGCCGACCGGCGGGGACGATGCTTGCAGCGATCGAGCTGAAAGTCCAGCTCTGACGCCAGCGAGACCTGAAGGCAAGCTGGTGATTTTACTTTAAAACAAGAGAGGACGGGACTGAGGTGCGTCCAGAAGGGCGTTGGGGCTACGTTCCAAACGACAAAGCTGAAGTGCATCCTCTGAGGCTCAGAGTAGAGACCCCGCAATGCAGCAGGCTGTGGGAGCACCAGCTGAAATCCCAGATAAGGTTTTACCCTTAAAGCAGGGAAACAGGAATTTTAAAAGTATGGTTATCATCTGCAGATATCACGGTCTTAGCATCGCTGCTGAGGAGGAGTGGAAGTTGGCGGGTCACGTGGATGAGAGACAGTCTTAGTTGGAATTAGATTTGGCGCCTGTCGCTCATCTAAGAAAAGTCTCTTGAGAACCCCTATGCTTTCTTCTTCTTAAAGTCGCTCAGTTGTATTCGACTCTTTGCGACCCCATGGACTGCCAGGCCAGAATACTAGAGTGGGTAGCCTTTCCCTTCTCTGGGTGATCTTCCCAACCCAGGGATCGAACCCAGGTCTCCCAAATTGCAGGTGGGCTCTTTACCAGCTGAGCCACAAGGAAAGTCCAAGAATCCTGGAGTGGGTAGCCTATCCCTTCTCCAGTGGATCCTCCTGACCCAGGAATCGAACCTGGGTCTCCTGCATTGCAGGCGGATTCTTCACCAACTGAGTCATCAGGGAAGCCCCTCTATGCTGGGATGTGGATAAATGCAGAACAGAAACGGACTCACAGACATCAGAAGCGAGCCAGGGGTCACCAGAGGAGGAGGAGGGGGGGGAGGAGGGGAGCAAGCCAGTGGTCAGCAAAGGAGGAGGCGGGGGGGAGGAGTGAGCCAGTGGTCAGCAGAGGAGGAGGAGGGAGGGGGGAGGAGGGAAGCAAGCCAGGGGTCACCAGAGGAGGAGGAGGGAGGGAGGAGGAGGGGAGGGGAAGTTCAGTGGTCACCAAAGGAGGAGGCGGGAGAGGGGACGAGGGGAGCAAGCCAGTGGTCACCAAAGGAGGAGGAGGGAGGGGGGAGGAGGGGAGCAAGCCAGTGGTCACCAAAGGAGGAGGAAGGAGGGGGGAGGAGGGAAGCAAGCCAGTGGTCACCAAAGGAGGAGGAGGGAGGGGGGAGGAGGGAAGCAAGCCAGTGGTCAGCACAGGAGGAGGAGGGAGGGGGGAGGAGGGGAGGGGAAGTTCAGTGGTCACCAAAGGAGGAGGCGGGAGGGAGGAGGAGGGAAGCAAGCCAGTGATCACCAAAGGAGGAGGTGGGAGGGGGGAGGAGGGGAGGGGAAGTTCGGGGTGGGGCTAACGCAGATACTGGACACACAGCAGGTCAGCAACGGGGGTCCACTGCGGGGCACAGAGTGATGCCCGTCATCTCGTGGTAACCTAGAGTGGGGGCCTCCCCAGTGGCTCAGCGGTCAAGAGTCCACCTGCAATGCAGGAGCCGAAGGAGATGCAGTTTGATTCCTGTGTCAGGAAGATCCCCTGGGAGAGGAAATGGCAACCCACTCCAGTATTCTTGCCTATGGAATTCCATGGACAGAGGAGCCTGGTGGGCTACGGTCCATCGAGTCTCAAAGAGTCGGACACGACTGAAGTGACTGAGCACACACGAATGCCCACACAAGCAACCAGCACCCTCGATGGCTTGTCCACACAGCCTCACCAAGACGTAACAACATGACGTGGCACGCTGATGATGTGGGCAAAGATTAACCTCAGGGAAGGTCACAGGTGCATTATAAACAGCAGCAAAAATGTTTAAATACCTAGAGGGACCTAATTATGAGACTGGCTTACAAAGGAACTGATGCATTAACCATGCATTTTGCTACTTGCAAGATGGTGGAGTAGAAGAACGTGTCCTCATCTTCTCCTGCGGGAAGAGCAAAATCACAACTCGCTGCCCCACAGCCGTCGACAGGAGAATCTTGGAACCTGCCAAAAAAAGATACTTCACATCTAAGGGCAAAGGAGAAGCTGCAACAAGACGGTAGGAGGCACGCAGTTGCCTAACCTCATACCCCCCAGAGGCGCTCGGAGGACCCAGGGAAGGAGCAGCAACACCCCCCCCCACCCCAGAGACTGAGCCAGACCTGTCTGTGGCCGTTCCAGTGTCTCCTGCAGAGGCGCGGGCCAGCAGTGGCCTGCTGTGGGGACAGGGGCTCTGGCGGCAGCAGACCTGGGGTGATCCTCGTGGAGGAGGGCACCATTTGCCCCACCAGAGAGCCGCCGATGCTGGCTTACAATGGAATCGATGCGTCCATGAACAGAAAAGGCCACAATATAGACAACTCACGTTAACTGCGCCGACCGTGGGGCGGGGAGGCTGTAATTCAGTACAGCTGTCTTTGTTGAACTTCCTCTATTTTGAAAATTTTCTAGGATGTGTTTGCCTTATTTTAGACTCAGTAAAATGATAAACACCACGAACTTTTTTTGAGTGCAGAGACAAAGCGTTAACTCTGGAACAATCAGAATCGGTGGCAACTGCAGTCGGGAGAGCAGGAGGACCTTGGGGGTTGGGGCAAAGGGGAGGCACAGGGATGGGTCTGTGAGGCGTGCCCCTGCGCCCCTCGCCCAGCACCGTCACCCCAAAGAGGCAGAGGCCCCGCCCTCAAAGCCCTGCTGCTCAGTGACCGAGGCGGCCCTCTTGGCTCGTGGGCTTTGGGTTTTCTCCCCGTTTCTGCCCTTGTCTCTCCTGCAGTGCGTGCATGCTTCGTGGTCAAGTGTGCACGTGTGTGTGCTGATGTGTTTCCTTGAGGTACAGACAGCTCCGATCTGTCCCTGGGAGCTGGAGTCAGTACCTCGGATCAAATGAGTCAGTACTAGGGGAAATCAACCCTGAATATTCATTGGAAGGAACATTGTGGAAGCTGAAGCTCCAGTACTTTGGCCACCTGATGTGAAGAGTTGACTTATTGGAAAAGATCCTGATGCTGGGAAAGACTGAAGGCGGGAGGAGAAGGGGACGACAGAGGACGAGATGGTTGGATGGCATCACTGACTTGATGGACATGAGTCTGAGTGAACTCCAGGAGTTGGTGATGGACAGGGAGGCCTGGCGTGCTGCAGTTCGTGGGGTCACAAGGAGTCGGGCATGTCAGTGACTCAACAACAACAAACTTGGATCTAAGCAAAACTCGTTTCCTCAGGAGGGGAGGTAAACTCAAGGGTGACTTTGCATACCAGAAATTCTGGTAGATAGTTTCATAATAGCTTCATTTGGGGAAATTTACCTTAACATCTGCCCCCAAAATACAGGCCCCCAGTTACCTGCCCAGCCAGGTCACAGCTCGAGACAGCGCCGCTCCTTTGGGGCAAGTGCACACGCGGCGCCTCTTCTCTCCTTTGTGAAGACGCGGGTGAGGGCTCCCTCAGCTCTGCCCTCAGGACCACCGCGTCCTGGGAATCGTCTGTGGCACACGCCACTAACACGGACACAGCGGGTGCCCTGAGAACAGCCTGGAGAGAACCAGGCACCTCTTAATGATGGCACAGGACAGCCTGGGGTTCCTAGAGAATGCCTCCTGTGTTCTGTCAGCCCCGTGGACGTTTGTCTGGGAACGATCGTCCCCCTGGAAAGCTTCTCTTCTTTTCTCAGCTGTTTGTAAGGTCTCCTCAAACAACCACTATGCCTTTTTGCCTTTCTTTCTCTTGGGGATGGTCTTGATCACTGCCTTCTGTACAATGTCACAAATCTCCATTCATGTTTTTCAGGCACTCGGTCTATTAGATCTAATCCCTTGAATCTATTTGTCACTTCCACTGTATAATCGCAAGGGATTGATTTAGGTCATACCTGAATGGTCCAGTGATTTTCTCTACTTTCTCACCTCACCTAGAGCAAAACATCCTGGAATGTGTAGTCAAGCGGTCCTTAGGAAGCTTTACTACAAACAAAGCTAGTGGAGGTGATGGAACTCCAGGTAAGCTATTTCAAATCCTAAAAGATGATGCTGTGAAAGTGCTGCATTCAATGAACCAGCAAGTTTGGAAAACTCAGCAGTGGCCACAGGACTGGAAAAGGTCAGTTTTCATTCCAATCCCAAAGAAGGGCAATGCCAAAGAATGTTCAAACTACCACACAATTGCACTCATCTCACACGCTAGTAAAGTAATGCTCAAAATTCTCCAAGTGAGGCTTCAACAGTATGTGAACCATGAATTTCTAGATGTTCAAGCTGGATGTAGAAAAGGTAGAGGAAACAGAGATCAAATTGCCAACATATGTGGGATCATAGAAAAAGCAAGAAAATTCCAGAAAAAAATCTACTTCTGCTTTATTGATTACTCCAAAGCCTTTGACTGTGTAGATCACAATGAAGTGTGGAAAATTCTTCAAGAGATGGGAATACCAGACCACCTTACCTGCCTCCTAAGAAATCTGAATGTAGGTCAAGAAGCAACATTAGAACCGGACATGGAACAACAGACTGGTTCCAAATTGGGAAAGGAGTCCGTCAAGGCTGTATATTGTCAACCTGCTTATTTAACTTACATGCAGAGTACATCATGAGAAACACTGGCCTGGAAGAAGCACAAGCTGGAATCAAGACTGGCGGGAAAAATATCAATAACTCAGATATGCAGGTGACACCACCCTTATGGCAGAAAGTGAAGAGGAACTAAAAGGCCTCTTGATGAAAGTGAAAGAGGAGAGTGAAAAAGTTGGCTTAAAGCTCAACATTCAGAAAATTAGGATCATGACATCTGGTCCCATCACTTCGTGGCAAATAGATGGGGAAAGAATGGAAACAGTGACAGACTTATTTTCTTGGGCTCCAAAATCACTGCAGATGGTGACTGCAGCCATGAATCTAAAAGACGCCCGTTCCTTGAAAGAAAAGCTATGACCAACTTAGACAGCACACTAAAAAGCAGAGACATTACTTTGCCTACAAAGGTCCATCTAGTCAAAGGTATGGTTTTTCCGTAGTCATGTAGGAATATGAGCATTGGACCATAAAGAAAGCTGAGCACCAAAGAATTGATGCTTTTGACTGCAGTGTTGGAGAAGGCTCTGGAGAGTCCCTTGGACTACAAGGAGATCCAACCAGTCTATCCTCAAGGAGATCAGTTCTGAATACTCATTGGAAGGACTGATGTTGAAGCTGAAGCTCTAATACTTTGGCCACCTGATGTGAAGAGCTGACTCATTTGAAAAGACCCTGATGCTGGCAAAGGTTGAAGGCAGGAGGAGAAGGGGACAACAGAGGATGAGGTGGTTGGATGGCATCACCAATTCGATGGACATGAGTTTGATCAAGCTCTGGGTGTTGGTGATGGACAGGGGGGCCTGGTGTGCTGCAGCCCATGGGGTCGCAAAGAGGCGGACACAACTGAGCAACTGAACTGAACTAAACTGAACCTGAAAGCCAAAAACAAAACAAGCAAACAATACCACATCTTCTGCCCAAATGGTAACAAGCTCCCATTGTTGGGAAGCTGTAAGGGAAGCTGCCCCTGAGTCCCTTAAGCCTTGGGTCTTCATTGTCCCTGATGCTTGGCAGGCGGTCAGGGCGTGGGGAGGTGTCCCAGGACACACAGAGGCTGACCCACCGGGCACTGAGCTGTGAGCTGTCCAGCAGAGGCAAGGCCGGAGGTCTGAAGGGACCAGAGTGCCTGGAGCAGATGTAGCCCGGACGGTCTCCAGTCTGCTGTCTCCCTCAACCCCCAGCCCCAGAGGAAAGCAGGAAGACTTGGCAAGCGCTCTGCTGGCTGCAGAGGAAGATAATTGGCTGCATAAACAGTGAAGTAGGCATGGGTTCGCGGGGATCGTCCCTGAGACAGCATGCAGCCGTCGTGTGCTTCCTGGTGACCGCGGGTGGTCAGCTCTCGGGAACCCAGGACAGGCGTGTCTGCAGTTCTCATAGCTCTCAGCCTTGATGGAGCTTCTTCAGGGGCCTCCTGAAGTCCATGCACTCACGGCTAAGAGTCGAAGAGCTTTCAAGGTGAGAAAACATCCTTTTAAAGGCAACGGAATCCACAGTGTTCGGCCCGTATCCTGTCCCTCTGACGTCTGTGAGAAGCACTTTTGTGTGATGTTTTCACTAGGATCTTAAAGGTCCAAAGTCATTCCTGCAGAGCAGATTCCCTCTTTGTCCTTCTCCTTCCCAAAAGCCACTCCACCCACAGGGGCAGATGGGTTACGGGGACAGGGCTGGAGGGGAGGGAGGCGTGTGGTGGACTTGTGAAGTGTGTGCAGTGACCTCCCATCCAGAAGACGCCAGGAAAGGTGCAGGCGGAACACTGCAGGGTCCACGCTGCCCGTGTGGGTCCCGTTCGTGCCCCAACTAGTGGCATCTGAGCAGGACCTGGGAGGCAGGATAGAGCCCCGGACGCTCACGGTTGTGCAGAGTCCGTGGGCAGCCTCCCGTCCAAGCCCAGGAATGAGTTCACACCAGACCCTCTCATCCTCACTGACAGCTGGGCCAGGCAGGCACTTGACCTTCCTCACAGTCGGCCAGGAACAGCTGCCAGAAGCGGGCTGGCGGGCTAGGGCCTGAGTCCCCCGGTCCTGCCCTGAGACATCCCAGAGCGCGGCCCCCGAGGGCTGTTGGCGCTGGAAGCTGCTGCTGGATGGATGGAGGCTGCTGGACAGACGCCAACACTGCCCCGCGTCCAATTTTAGACGCCCCACTTCCGCACCTGTCACAGGGTCCCTGCTCCCCGCTCCGCCGCCAGGTCCCACAGCCTCCTCTGAGCAACCCCCGCTCTGTCCAGGGGAGGGGAGACGGAGGGAGATGGGGTGGGGGGGAACGGGGGTGATGGGGGGAGTCCCACGGCTTCCTTTGAGCAGCCCTCCCCTCTGTCCAGGAGAGAGGAGACGGGGGGAACAGGGGTGATGGGGGAACCCCACAACCTCCTCTGAGCAGCTCCCGCTCCGTCCAGGGGAGGGGAGATGGTGGGGGGACAGGGGGAACCCCACGGCCTCCTCTGAGCAGCCCCCGGCTCTGTCCAGGGGAGGGGAGATGGTGGAGGGACAGGGGGAACCCCACAACCTCCTCTGAGCAGCTCCCGCTCCGTCCAGGGGAGGGGAGATGGTGGGGGGACAGGGGGAACCCCACGGCCTCCTCTGAGCAGCCCCCGGCTCGGTCCAGGGGAGGGGAGATGGTGGAGGGACAGGGGGAACCCCACAACCTCCTCTGAGCAGCTCCCGCTCCGTCCAGGGGAGGGGAGATGGTGGGGGGACAGGGGGAACCCCACAACCTCCTCTGAGCAGCTCCCGCTCCGTCCAGGGGAGGGGAGATGGTGGGGGGACAGGGGGAACCCCACGGCCTCCTCTGAGCAGCCCCCGGCTCTGTCCAGGGGAGGGGAGATGGTGGAGGGACAGGGGGAACCCCACAACCTCCTCTGAGCAGCTCCCGCTCCGTCCAGGGGAGGGGAGATGGTGGAGGCACAGGGGGAACCCCACAGCCTCCTCTGAGCAGCTCCCGCTCCGTCCAGGGGAGGGGAGATGGTGGGGGGACAGGGGGAACCCCACGGCCTCCTCTGAGCAGCCCCCGGCTCTGTCCAGGGGAGGGGAGATGGTGGAGGGACAGGGGGAACCCCACAACCTCCTCTGAGCAGCTCCCGCTCCGTCCAGGGGAGGGGAGATGGTGGAGGGACAGGGGGAACCCCACAACCTCCTCTGAGCAGCTCCCGCTCCGTCCAGGGGAGGGGAGATGGTGGGGGGACAGGGGGAACCCCACGGCCTCCTCTGAGCAGCTCCCACTCCGTCCAGGGGAGGGGAGATGGTAGAGGGACAGGGGGAACCCCACAACCTCCTCTGAGCAGCTCCCACTCTGTCCAGGGGAGGGGAGACAGCGGGGGAGGGGGGGGGGGGGTCGGTGTGCAGTTGCTGCTGCCACTGCAGCGTTTCAGGGTCTCGGATGGATGGAACCCACAGGACCTGGGTCTTCAATCACAAGGCAGCTGTGCCCTTCCGTCCTGTTAAGGGGCAGACCTCTGTGGCGTGCTCATACACGATTATCTGTATATTCACACTACAGCTGAGTTTGGCCCCAGGCCTCAGCAGGATCTTGGGCAAGCTCCGGATGGCAAGGGACGAGGAAGCCTGGTGCGCTGTCGTCCACGGGGGCGTGAAGAGTCGGACGCGGCAGCTCGGCTGGGCCACACGGCGTCTCGTCTCCTGGGCCTGCGGGCGCCTCCCCCGACCCGTGACGCTCCGCGCCCTGCCCCCACACCAGTGCCCATGGCCCCGTCCAGTCCTCCCCATCAGGCCCTCCCGTTGGTTCATCCCGGGTCTGAATCCACACCGGTTCTCGCTGCCCACCCTGTGCTTTTATCTCCATACCGACCGCCCACAGCCTCCCTAGGGCTGTTGTTCTCCTGGGGACTCGGCCCCAAAGTTCAGCCACCAGGGAAGGCCCTGTGCCCCCACCCCAGTGCCCCTGCCCGCCCCACCCAGCACGGCCACCTTCAGCGCCGGCCTGCTGAGCTGGCCAGTGCGTCCCCGAGAAGGGGCCCCGTTACCTGACCTGCGCTGCTCATGGTGGTCACTCACGGCCCGTGCGGGTCCTGAGGTGAGCCCAGGGCTCCCGCGGGATTCTGCGATGTGCTCGTCGTCCCTGAGGGGGGCGCCATCTCCCGCGGGACTCTGCGATGTGCTTGTCGTCCCTGAGGGGGGCGCCATCTCCCGCCGGACTCTGCGATGTGCTTGTCGCCCCTGAGGGGGGCGCCATCTCCCGCGGGACTCTGCGATGTGCTCGTCGTCCCTGAGGGGGGCGCCATCTCCCGCGGGACTCTGCGATGTGCTCGTCGTCCCTGAGGGGGGCGCCATCTCCCGCGGGACTCTGCGATGTGCTCGTCGTCCCTGAGGGGGGCGCCATCTCCCGCCGGACTCTGCGATGTGCTTGTCGCCCCTGAGGGGGGCGCCATCTCCCGCGGGACTCTGCGATGTGCTCGTCGTCCCTGAGGGGGGCGCCATCTCCCGCGGGACTCTGCGATGTGCTCGTCGTCCCTGAGGGGGGCGCCATTGTTGGTTTACATGGACTCAGCCCGCTTGCCAGCGTCGGTTCCCTTCACTGTCTCGAGAAACACGCCCGTGCCTTCCCTCACCTCCTCTGAGTGGACTCGCACAGGTTTCCTGCCCGCCCTGCTCCGCGCCTGCCTCTGTCACCGATTTCGGCCAGAGTGTGAGCCCCCCTTCCGTGTGGGCCGCTCCCCACCTTCTGGAGCCTGGGGGAAGGGTGCAGGGTCCACCTCCCCCTGGGCAGCGCCGGGCCCGGCTCGCTTTCCCGCTGCTCTCAGAGCCGGGGCAGCCCTGGTCTGGTCCGGGCCCCCGGGTGGACTGTGTGACCTCAGGAGCTGAAGCCTCGCAGGATCTGAGGTGCCGCAGCTGCAGGCAGAAACCTCCAGCCACAGTGTCCAGACTGCGCCCGGGGCCAGGACCCCTTACAGCCTCCAGCGGAGCCCTAGGCAGACCCTGTGCCTCCTGCACCGAGGAGCCATCCTGCCCGGCACCTCCTCCTCTGCTGGACGACCTCCTGGGGCCCCACACCTCTCTGTCCCTATCCCGACTCCCCCTCTTCTGCTGGGACCCTCGCCGTGTGGGGGTCCCCGAGGGCGCCCCCCACGGCCACGCCCTGCCAGGCAGCCTCCTGGGGCCACGCACCTCTCTCGCCCTGTCCCGGCTCCCCTCCCCAGACTCTTCTCTTTGGGGTGAGTTTTCATTTCTCTCCCTCACTCCTGTGTTTTCTCTCCCAGTCGTAACCGTGGGGTCTCCTTCCTCCTCTGTGAAGAGGCCGCCCCGTCCACGTGGCGTTTCCATCCAGACACCTGGTAAGGCTGGGGGAGGGTGGTCTGCGATTCCTCACCCTCCACCCTGCACCCCATCCCGGCCTCTCACGAGCCTGCCCCACGGGAGGGGCGTCCGGGTGATGCACCCCTGGGTTCCCGGGCCAGACCTGTTCACGCGTGGGCTCTGACGGAAGCCACACCCAGAAGGAGTCTGGCTGGGTCCCCAGGACCGCTCAGGGTGGGCAGGGACCAGGGGGCCAGCCCGTGGCCTCTGCAAGCTCGGGACACAGCTAGCGCCTCCAGTGGATCTCCCACCCCCAGCAGGACCCTGCGTCCCCGGGGCGGAAACTCCCGGGGGCGTGGTCTTGGCAGGATGGGGCCTGGGGAAGCTGAGTGGGATGGGCTGGGGTGGGGTGAGGGGACAGCATCCCTGCACGCTGAGGGGCGTGGGGGGGCTTAGATCCTGGGGGTGATAGAGGCCAGAGGGTGCCCCTACCCAGGACACCAAATGAGGAGGGCGCAAACGACAGGCCCCTGTCATCCAGCCGGTCCCCTGCCGCCACGGACACTGAACCCGTTTGTGAACCCAACCTGAGTCCACTCGCCCCAGAGAAGCAAAAAGTCTATACTGACAGCAGGCAGAGGTGCAGGAGAGCGCTGTCAAACGGGAGACACCCAACTCGGGGCCAAGCAAGGAGAGCCAGAAGACCTGAGCCCCAGCCTCAGGAAAGGGTGTTCAAAGGGTGTGAGGGGGTCCTTGTGGGGGGTGGTCCAGGGTACGTGTCAGCTTACATACTGTCCTGATTGGCTGAAGGCGAGGTAACGGGGTGATGTTTCAGGAATCCCGATCACAAACCTTCTGGTTCCCACCAGGCTGGGGTCTACCGCCGACGGGCCGCATGCGGTGACTCGGTTTTACCTGCTGGGGGCTTCGGTATCTGCAAAACAGCTCCAGGCCAGGGCTCAGGAAGTGACCTATAGCCCATGAGGAGGAGATACAGTCCTGGACTTGGCTTTAAGGCCAAACTATTACTATCTTGTCTTGCTTGATTATTTACGTTTCCTGATGCAGTGTCTCACTTTTCTGGTTAAATTGGCTCATCGGCATTTAGGGAAGGACTTGAAGGCTAGAGCTTGTTTTACAAACAAGAGGCAGGGGACTGGGGGTGGGCGTTCCGTCCCTGGGAAGGCCCCGTAGTCTCACCCCCAGTCATCAGCCATTAGACTGAGTCTGCTCTCCTTTCCACTCTAGAAAAAGGGGGAAAAATGGATAGCCAGAACTAGAAGTTGACTCCTCTTCGCAATCACGAAATGCAGGTCAAGATGCACTTGTGTGAAATAAACAGATGGAAAAATACCCTCGTCTGCTGGCATCAACCCTGGAGCTTAAACCCACCTCAGCATCATCTAAAAAAATTAAATGATCACTGGAGAAATTCAAGTGTAACTTAGAAATGTCACTTTAAAGAAATGCCTATTCTGCTATTGATCTGTTTAATTTTATCTCTGCTCTTCCAGATTTAACTTTTTTGGCTCGCAATCTTACAGAATATGTCTAGTTTCCAGTCCAGCAGGTTTCATCTCAAGATTCATGCACTTCATTTTGTCAGAACCCCTTGGAATTTCTTTGCCCACTTTTGTTTATTCCTCCACTTTGGTTTCAGGTCAGCAGCAAACACACCAGCTGTGAAATGAGCCACAGGCCCCACACATCAGCGCGTCACGTGTGGGGTGCGGGACGGGAGCCTCTCTGATCCGAGGCCGTCGATGACTCCATGTGCTGCGTCTTTCCCGAAGCACAGGCTGGAGATGGGCATTCTCCACTGTTACCTCGACACAAAGGTGAATTTTTTGGGAAAGTTTCAGCAGAACCTACTCATCTGTTTTGCTGTCCTGGAAAACTATGGAAGGACGAACCTCAGGAAGCAAAGAGAAGGTTTGCACAACGTAACTCAGGAAGTCCCCATTTTAGGTTGAAACATTACAGGGCCTGGAATTCGGAGGGGAAAATACAGATCAGATGCACTTCAGAAACCACAGAAAATGCTCTTCTATTTTGTCCTCGGATTCAATCTGTCACCAGCATACTTCAAACTATTAAAATGTGAGTGTACCTGAAGGTCATGACGCTGTGCCTGAGGGTCGGGGGCCAGTTTTAAGGTCTTTACAGGAGGGTACCTGGGTGGAAACAGCCTCTGTGAGCCTCAAAGGAATCACCAGATTCCATGAGCTCAGGATTCACACCTTAAGACAGATTTACATTCAGGGACCCAGACTTTATTTTCACCGCTTCTCGTTGGTCATAAGAAATGTGTGTCTCTTCGTGGAGCCACCCTGCCGTGGTGGAAGGGCAGAGGCGGGTCGCATATCCTGCATTCTCTCTGCAGGAAGCCACCTTCCCCCGGGGACCAGCCGTATGTTCCTCGGTCTCCCTTAGTGTTCTCTGCCTGTCTTTACTGCTAGCCGCTGTTACTCCCACCACGAGGGTGACAGATTTTGCACTTCCTTGAGCTTCCTACCAGAACACACCTCCAGGTAAGAACAGCCTGCGATCCAGACAACCGTATTGTTTCCCCAAAGAGTGCATTTTCCCTGAAAGCATCCTGGTGACCTCTGCCATGAACACTGTCACCATCATGCATGACCCCCACCGACAGTCACCCACAATAATTGCCCTTGACAATGGCCTTTGACCTTCGCTTGCAGCTATTGCCAATGCCACCACCAATCACCATTTATGACCACTGCCCACGACCTTCACTGTGCCCACTCATACCCAGCACGTGTGGATGTTAGCCACACCCGCAGAATCGTCCACGGGTCTCAGCTTGTCCGTCTGCAGTTTAGAGAGCACAGCCGATGACGGCAGGAGGGAGGGACGATCCAGGCTCTCACCACTCTTGGAGAGAAAATGGACGCACGCACTTCAGCCAGCAGAGGTGGGCAGACCCCAGACGTGCTGAGAGAGTGACTGGCCATCTACACACCGCCACCTCTCGCCTGGAGGCTCTCGGACAGCCGCTCGGAGCCTGGAACCGAGGCTGCAACGGCCGCTACGGGTGGCCCTGCTCAGACTCATCAACCCCCCATGCAGAGCATCAGGCCAGTGGACAGCACAGCTGAGCGCCAAGGCCTGGGACGCGCAGTGCGTGGAGCAACCAGCTTCTGAGCAAACAGAAAACTCTAAATCCACCCCTGTAAAGACTGAGGTTCAAGCCACAGTCCAGGAGCTTTCAGAGAAAATGGTGTCTTCATCTGTGAGCTATGCCTGGCTGAGAACCAGGAGGAAACGGGGACCATGGACCCAAAGACTTGCCTTGTTCATTATAATAATCGACGTGCTCAGGATGAATATTATCAGGCGTGTTGTCCTTTGTTACACACAGGGACTCCTTTATCCTCTCAGCATGACGGCAGTTTTAACAATCTGAAAATGCTAATCTTCGTTTTCAGGTTTCAAGAATTCTCCCACTTAAGCTACACACTCTCAGTCCCTCTAATGGCCTGGTCCCTGTTTTCTTCAGTCTCATTTTGCAGACTGTGTGAAATACTTAACCCTTAACAGACAATGCGCTCCCTTCTTTCCCCTCGCCCACGGGGTTTGGTGCGGATGGGTTGAAGCAGTGAATGGATGTGGGTTTCTCTCACCTTCACTTCCTCTTCTGATTCCTATTTCTTATTTCCCTTTGGAGCAGGACTTTTTCCTGAAGGAGAACTTGAACTTCTTGGCCAGAGGAGTGATGAGTCTCTGTCTTAATCACAAGCCCACCTATCATTTCTTATTTTTCTCCAAAGTAGACTGATGAGATACAAACAGTGAAATAGATTCTGAAGCCATAAATGACGTTTAGTGTGTCAATAAGCGCTTTCGCATACGTGTGATAGCGTGCTCACGTATGTATCTGCACATGTATGTTTCTACACACACAGGTACATTTTGTGTATATTTGTATGTGTGTGATCGATACATTTTGTTTCTTGTCTAAGTGGGTCATTGATGTAAAAAATTCTAAGTAGGACAAACTAGGTCAGCACAGCTTAGAGAGTGGAGGTTTCATAAGGAAACCCTCTTTCTTGTGAGTGTTTCTCTACCGTGATGCAACACAGAGACACACAAATATTAAAGCTGCAAGCTTTAATATTTAACCAGAGGCTGATCTACTGGGGTGCATTTCTCATTTCCGGGTGGGTGGGGGTGCGGGCCGGGACGAGCCACGACCCGTTTTAATAGACGTCTCCCATCGGAAAGGGGAGGACTGTGGAGTCGTGATGGCCCGGCGCCGCGGGGCGCAATATGCTCTGTGGTCAGAGCGCGTCCTCCAGGAGCCAGGGAACGCGAGCAGAGTCTTTGTTATTAATCCGGAAATTGCATTTTTAGAGCTGATATTGTCGACTACCAAAGCCCTACTCCTTCCCCTGTGGAATTTCTTTTCCTGAAAAATCAAACACCACCCCGCCCCCCGTTCCCCCCAGAGTGGGGAGGCTGTGGCCCACGCATCCACCTGCCCCAGGTCTGGTGGACACGGCCCCGCGGTGCGCCGCCCCCTCTCCTCAGCCGGAACAGATGGCCTCCCCAAAAGACACACCGTCAGGCCAAAGGGTGACCCAGAACACACGGGGTGCTCACGACACGGCTCCAGAGGGGCGGCTGCAGCCAAGCCCTCCGTGGCCCCGAGGCTGAAGGACCATTGGACACGCCAGGGTGAGGCTGGAACAACACCCACGGGACAGCCGCCGACACGTGTCGCTTTTACTTTCTGAACGACTGTAACTCATGCCTGGTGATGGGTGTCCTTTAAACGCCACCCTGCCCTCCAGTCCCTGCAGAGTCTTCCCCAGCATCCTGTGCCTTTGTGCACAGAGAGAAGGTGGCCTCAAGGAGGGGGCGTCCACTTCTGGGCACCTCCCCCCAGGCCCCTCCCCACAGCTGGTCGTGTGGCAGGGTTACTGGGAGGCAGCCTGCAGTCCTTTTAAGGGGACTCGGGGCACTCACTGGGGCCGCAGGGATGAGGCTCCTGGCCCTGGCTCCCAGCCACGATATCTGAACCAACCGGACCATCTCCCCATGTGGACCTGGGGATGAGCACGCGCCAGTCCCTTCCCAGTACTGGAGGGACACTCACACGTGCATCCGCGTGTACACACGTGTGTGCCGGTACAGCACAGCCTCAGGTGCGGCGTGTCGTCTGTCCACTCAGCCTCCGTCTTCTCCTCCCCACCTCCCGGTCACTGACGGCCAGTGTGTCAAGGGTGGCTGATGGGAGCTCATCCAGGAAAGCTGGACAGTGGTTTCCGGTCAAAGCTTCAGAAAACCCACACGCCAGCCTAACGGAACTGGCAGAGAATGGACTGTCCTGCTGCCTGAGAACCGCGGTGAGCCCCCCCATCACGGGGAACACGCTCTCCACCGCCCACCCCGGCCGTGTCCCCACATCCGGTTCCTGCTGGCAGCATGGATGAGCCGCCTCTGTGGAAAGAAAAGTGAGAATCAAGGAGGAGAGCGTGCAGGCTTCTGACAGCTGGGTTACAAGTTGCTCCGGGAGAGAGTGGGCATTAGAGGCCTTCAGCCTGACATGAGGGTTTGTAATTACATGAATGCATTTCAATTAATACCACCTTAAACACTTCCCACTTATTTACAGCGGAGTCATTAACCCACGTGCTGAAGCTGAGCAGGCCCAGTACCGCAGACAACGCGGACGATTAGCGTGACGCCTCGCCTCTGGGCGCCTACTTGCTGCGGCTCTACAGCAATAAACCAGTTTACTGTCGGCATTTAAATGAGGAGAACTGATGCTCAAAACACATAAAACATTTCTTTAATGTTAGGAAATTATTTGCTTGTCCAAGACCTTGAAGCTTGGCAGAAAGGGCGCTGTTTAACTTCCCTCCAGCTAGAGACGCAAAAGTTTATGGCCCTTTGGAGGAGCGTGCGGTGCTGATCAGGGAGGAGGGTCTACAAAGTCTAAGAATTTCTTAGATTTCATTTAAAAATAAAATTTACTTATGTGTGTTTATAAGAAATTAAATGATAAGAGAAAAATGTAACATAAAAACACAGGGGAAATAAAGGAGACAAACACAAATAAGAACAGCAGAGAGGCCGCTGTTAACATCAAAGTGAAAAGTAGATTAAAACGTAAAATGGAAAAAGACGGATACCTTATAACGATAAAAGGTATAATTCTTGAGGAATATAGCCATGAATTTGTATTCCCTTAAGAACAGAGCTTCAGGATAACACCACAAAATTGTCATAAATGCAGGGATAAATGGACAGATTCACAAGAATTAAAGGAATCATTACCACAACTCTTAAAATTGACAGATAGTAAAGTGTGCCATAAAAGGAGGATTTGAATACACAACAGATCAAGTTGACCTAATACACACAAAAAATAAATTTCTTAACAGACCATAGAAATTATTTTCAAACACTCAAGGGGCATTTACAAAGTAGAGCATTTATCAGGTTGCAAAGATAGCATCAATGAATCTCCACAGTCTATGATGCAGTACCAAGTTGATCAAATATAATAAACCAACATTTGTTCTCATGAGCATACAGACACATGTTAACATCAGAAGCCCCGAGCACACACCGAATAGAGAGACAAAATATCAGATGCTTGTCTTTAAGTCAGATACACGAAATCATTGCTCCTGTGCCTATGATCTCAGATAATCCAATAAGACAAGGATAAAATGATTCGGAAGGGGCATCTGTTCTATAACAGGTATCTGTGTTAGTCTGGGGAAGGTTGAGGGCAGGAAGACAAGGGGGCGACTGAAGATGAGATGGTTGGATGGCATCACTGACTCAATGGACTTGAGTTTGAGCAAACTCCAGGAGATGGTGCAGGACAGGGAAGCCTGGCATGCTGCAGTCCATGGGGTCGCAAAGAGTTGGACACGACTGAGTGACTGAACAACAACAACATTAGTCTGTTTAAGCAAGGATATTGATAACTTGGAACAAACCATGCTGGTGAATTAGAACCTGTGAATGGAGAGAATCTGACTCGGGAGAAAAAGAGAGGCAGATTGTGAAATGGTTTGCAGTTCTTGGTCCCAGGAGTGAGGACTCGAAGAACATGATGAGACTCATGGAGTTAAAAATTCCCGATCACATCTGTCCTGCAGAAACGTCACTTTATCTTTTGGGCAGATAAAGGATCTCCTCTTTATGGTCCTAACAGGATATGGGTTAAAAGCACACTGATGGAAAGAGAGAGTAAGTCAAGGTGCCCACAGAGTCTACTCAGCTCCATCCTGAGCAGCCTGGGAAGGAGTCGGGAAGGATTTGTGCAACAGGCCGATGAGAATGGTACTAAGGGCAGGTGTGATGTATACACGCAGACTTGAGCCTGGATGGCCGGGAACCTCCCTGTACACTCATCCTCTCCTCAGAAAACTGGCCCCACCAGCAAATGAGGGATAAACAGGGAGCCAACAAGAGGAAAAGTATGAGAAAGCAGAGCGGAAGCTCATCATATGAAGAGATTTGATTGTTCACCAGGAAACCTACACTGCTCGGCTGAAAACAGGGAGAGAGGTCATCCGGGGAGGGGAGAGGAGACGTCCCTGAGTCAGACGCTGGGAGCCCGGGATCCCTGTGGCCAGGGTGGGCAGCTCTGCGCCCACTGGCCGGGTCCCACCTCGAGCAGAGGTGCTGGAGCCTCTCCACTTCTCTGCCTCGGGGCTTCCTGAAGCCAAAACAGACCCCTCAGCTCCCAGCCGTGGCCATTTGTGCTGGATTGCTTGTTTTCCTATTACTGGCTTTTCAGAGTTCTTTATGTATTCAGAATACAAGGCCATGTCAGATATGTGATTTGCAATTATTTTTCCCAGGGTCTGGCCTGTATCTTCACTCTTCTTTATAGAGAAGCTACTGATTTTGATGAGGTAAATTTTGATGATCCTTTTTTAGATCATGGTCTTGACGTTACATCTGAGAAATATTTGTCTAACCCAAAGTCCCAAAGATGTCATCCTGTGTTTTCTTCTAGAAACTTAGTAGTCTTCACTTTTATTTATGTCTATAATCCGTTTCAAGAGTAAAGCACAACTGAGTGACTGAACTGAACTGATAATCCGTTTTGAGTATATTTTGTACATGGTGCAAAGAATAAGCCAGGTTCGTTTTTTATGCACAGATCACTGGTTGTTCTGGAAGGGTAGGAGAACTGTCTTTTCTCCACTGAATCGCTTTTGTAGATTTATCAAAAGTCAATCAATATATACATGGGTCTATTTCTGGATTCCCTATTAAATTCTACTGCCTTGTTTGTCCAAGGAGTAAATCCTAAAAATAATACAGAATGTCCTGAGATCAGATATGGAAAATTTCCAAATTTGTTCTTCTATTTCAAAGTTATTTGACTATCCTTATTTTATACATGCACATGAATTTTACAATTAGATTGTCAATTTCTGCAAAAAAGGGAGTCCCTGCTAAAATGGTGGTTGGTATTTCCCAGAATCCACGCATAAATCTGGGGTGGACTGACATGCCAGCGAGAATTAGTCTCCCCATCAGTTTCTGTGTAAATATCTCCATTTAATTAGGTCTATTTTAATTGCTCATCCAAAGTATGAAATTTTCAGTGTCTAGGTCTTACTTTTCGTCAGGTTTATCCCTAATTGCTTCATATTTCTATGATATTGTGATTGGTATTTTTTCATTTTTATTTCCAATGTTATCAGTATTTAAAGACAATAGATTTTTCTATACTGATCTTATATTCTGTGACTTTGCTAAACTCACGTATTATTTCTAGTAGCTGCTTTATAGATTTCATGGAATTTTCTACATAAATAAGTGTGTTGTCTGCAAATTAAGACAGTTTTACTTTTTCTTCCCAGTCTGTGTTTTATCAGTTCTCTTGCATAACTGTCAACCTGGCTGGAACTTTCAACACAATGCTCATGAGATGCGGTCAGAAGGGGTGTATTCGTCTCATCTTGCTCTTAATGAAGACACAGTCGGAATTTCATCAGTAAGTACAGTGTTAATGTAGGTGCTTCTTCACGAAATGTTTGGTGTGTTCAGCAGAGAAGCCATGTGGGCCTGGAGTCTTCTTTGTGGGAAGATTTTTAACTATATATTCAACGTATTGGAGAGAGATATATGTGGCTAGTCAGACTCTCTATTTTTCCTCTATGAGTTTTGGTGGTTTCTGTCTTCCAAGGTATAGTCCATTTTATCTACGTTTTTAAATTTGTTGGCATAAAATTTATTAAAATTATACTAATTACAGTTATTATAATGCCTATAATACTTATTATAGTCTCAATATCTATAGAAACCGTAGTGGCATGTAATGACATTGGTAATTTGTGCTTTCTTTCTTTCCCCTAGTTGGACTTGAGGTTTATTAATTTTATCTGTTTTCCAAAGAACCAGCTTTAGGTTTTATGGTTTTGGTTCAATGTTTTCTAATTTTTCTAATTTGTTGATTCCTGCCTGATACTTATTATTTCCTTTCTTCTCTTACACTGAGTTTCATCTTTTCTACACTGAGTTTTCTTCTTTTCTAATGATAGAAATTAGTTCTATAAACTTTCCTGCAAGCGCTACTTCGGATCTGCCTTGAAATGGTGATGTTCTGCTGTTTTGTTTGCATTCTTACGCTTTCTGATTTCTCTCTTGATTTCTTATTTAACTCATGGATTAGCTAGGAGTGTGTTATTTGATTGCCAAGTATTTGGAAATAGTCCAGACATCTTCTTTGTCGTTTTTTTCCTATGAGATAGGGTTTCAACACAAAAATTTGGGGGAAACACAGTTCAGCCTGCCCCAGCACCACAGCTTGAAAACTAACAGGGGACCAGGGCAATCACCACTTCACCTCATTTGCTCTCTTCTCAGAATCACCATCCCGGGGTAGAGGACGAAATTCTCTTGAATACGAGCCCTAACAGTTCCAAACCAGAGGGGCGGGCTCTGGAGAAACACACGTTGGCAGCCAGTTTTATCCCTGGGCATGCCCCAAATTAATCTCCACACAGAACAGAAAGTGAAGGTTCTATTAAAGTGTTAAAGATGAGCTCATTGTAGCCTATATATGTGTCATTATCCAAGTGTGTGATTGTTTAGCATTCAAACCAGCCAAGCTGCTTTTCCAGGAGGAAGATTTGATGACGGGTGTGCGGTATCCATAGTGGGTCGCGTCATTGTTATACACCCTCACAGGTGGAGCCAAGCCTCTTTCATCAGGGGTGGGGAGGGATGTACCCCAACCCAGAGCAGCAATGCTATTTGAGAATAGTTTGAAGCAATGAGTCTGTTCAGAAAACTATTATATTAAAACATTCAGGTTGCGCCTTCACTCTAATCATGTAAGTTGGTCAACTTTTTTTTTCTGTAAAAATATCTTTTCAAGGAAGGACACTTATCTAAGGACAGGTACAGCTGAGCACTGAAGGATAAGTTGTGGGAGGGAGACCTTGGGGTCTGAACCGTGGCAGGCGGCCGAGGCCAATGGAGCCAGAGCAGCTGACAGCCAGATGCTGTCCATTCGGGCAAGGATGCCAGAGGGTCACCCAAGGACAGGGGGACAGACACATGCAGCCACGGTGCTCACTGCTAAAACAGCCCCCAGAGATATTCCCAGAGCCCATGGCACCTGTGGGTAAAGTCCACTGGGGGTGACCGCTGTGCCTCAGGGGGACAAGAAGTAACTTCTCTCCTCTGATTCCCGCTGCTCCAGGGGGGTGCGGGGGAACGAGACGCTGCCTGGGGCACAGCCCCCTGCAGCAGGGGTTCCAAAATAAAAACTCAAAGTGGCTGCACATGGGGAGCCTGAGTATAACTCCAAACACAATCCATCCCAAGTCACTGAACATGAGAGCAAGGCTGTGCCAGCGCAGGGGAGGTTAGCGAGCAGAGTGACTTCTCTCTTCTGACAGCTACACGCTGATTGCTCTCATCAAGCTGGTCACAGAGTGGAGGTTTGTTTTCATAATGACCACCTACCTCTTGATGAAAGTGAAAAAGGAGAGTGAAAAAGTTGGCTTAAAGCTCAACATTCAGAAAATGAAGATCATGGCATCCGGTCCCATCACTTCATGGCAAATAGATGGGGAAACAGTGGAAGCAGTGGCTGACTTTATTTTTTTGGCTCCAAAAATCAGTGCAGACGGTGACTGCAGCCATGAAATTCAAAGACGCTTGCTCCTTGGAAGAAAAGCTATGACCAACCTAGACAGCGTATTAAGAAGAGACATTACTTTGCCAACAAAGGTCTGTCTAGTCAAAGCTACGGTTTTTCCAGCAGTCATATATGAACATAAGAGTTGGACTATAAAGAAAGCTGAGCGCTGAAGAATTGATGCTTTTGAACTGTGGTGTTGGAGAAGACTGTTGGGAGTCCCTCGGACTGCAAGGAGATCAAACCAGTCCATCCTAAAGGGTGGGTGTTCATTGGAAGGACTGATGGTGAAGCTGAAGCTCCAGTACTTTGGCCACCTGATGCAAAGAGCTGACTCATTTGAAAAGACCCTGATGCTGGGAAAGATTGAGGGCAGGAGGAGAAGGGGATGACAGAGGATGAGATGGCTGGATGGCATCGACTCAATGGGCTTGGGTTTGGGTGGACTCTGGGAGTTGGTGATGGACAGGGAGGCCTTGCAGGCTATGGTTCATGGGGTCATAAAGAGTCAGACACGACTGAGCGACTGAGCTGAACTGAACCAAACAAAACTTGGCCCCCCAGGTGATTCATCAGTAAAGAATCCACCTGCCGATGCAGGAGGCACAGGAGATGGGGATTCAGTCCCAGGGTCGGACGATTTCCCTGGAGAAGGACATGGCAAGCCTCTCTGGTACTCTTGCCTGGAGAATCTCATGAACAGAGGAGCCTGGCGGGCTACAGTCCATGGGGTCAAAAGAGTCAGACACAACCTAGAGACTGAGCATGCGTGAATGCACCAAACAAAATCCGATGAAGATATGTGCCAAATTTAAATACGTATGTATGTTGTGTTTTATGAACTAAAACAGGACCTGCAATCTCTAAGAATGTAACAATTTAAAGATAATGAAGATCTTGCTTTCCCTAATGTCTGTTTGGTTGGGTTTGTCCTTTGGAAGGGCAGCATGAACATTTCTCTACCCTCCATCACACGTGCATGAACCATGCCCCACGATCTGAACAGTTGCTCAGTGTCAGTAACAAAATCGGGAACCCAGGCATCAGAAGGCATCTCTGGGGTCTGGTGGGTCATCCACTCTGGGCCATCAGCCTGATCCCTTCTTAAGGGGCTCTGCCACCAGAGCCTGGGCTTTTGTTTGCAATCCCTTTGGCAACAGCTGAAAGCCAAGACCCGGGTCAAGGAGCAAAGGGTTTGGAGAGAAGAGATGGAAGGCTGGTCACCACTGAGTCCTGCCACGGGCACTCGGGATCTGCTCCTCAGATACATCCGTACTGAGTGTGTCTGCCTTTGAGGAATCCGCTTCCAAGGGTCTGCTTGCAATTGGGTCTAATAATCAACACACAATACGAATTCCTCTTCTCCTAATTTCAGTAATGATTTGGTTAACTCTTTAAAGCAGATTTCATCACTCCCCCCAAACTAACTTGTATTCAACGGAACAAGGCAGCTTCATGGTAAAGGCACCTTACTAAAATGAGGATTGGCAGAATTTTAGCTAAGGAGAAGGTCTGAATATCTTGAACTAAAAAAAGAAATCCATGAGTATAATTCCATTTTCTCCAATGAACTTATGTGAAACAAATGTTCTCTACCGTAGTGTTGAAATTTAAATGAAACATTATTTTAAAAGACACAGGTAGCTGAATGTGCTATATCCTTTATTAAACCCAAAGGTTTTGTGGGAAATATTTACATTTTGCTTTTCTCTTTTTCTCAACATTGTCTAATATGTTGTTGGTGATAAATATTTAATGAATAAGCAAAATAATGAAAGAAGAAAGGAAAGAAGGAAGGAAGACACTGGTCTCCCTGTAGCACCTTACTATGCTACTGTTGGGGGTGTCAAAGTCTTAAGATAAAACAAGTCTTTTTTCCTCTTTAAAACAGTCAGTAAAATGAAAGATTTCAAAATTCACTGCAAGTGTTAATCCCAAGGAAATCCAAGGCCTCTTCAGCATCTCAAAGTTTTAAGATAAAATAAGTAAGTCTTTTTTCCTCTTTAAAACAGTCAGTAAAATGAAAGATTTCAAAATTCACTGCAAGTGTTAATCCCAAGGAAATCCAAGGCCTCTTCAGCATCAGTTCAAGATACATTCTGCTAAATGTTTTTGATATAGCAATTGACTTATCTGTTAATATTCATTGTTTTTTAGCTCAAATTTAAAATTCTGCATTGTTATTTTGTGATGGCACAAGTAAGTTTTAATAAGTAGTTTTAAGTGAGTGGCAACAACTCTTTTTCTACCATAAAAGAAAGTAAAAGAAAATTTTAAATAAAATTTTAAAATCACCCATAACCACACAGAACTAATTTCAATTGTATTCTTTCTTTTCCAGTCTTTGTTCGTGTATATACTGTTTTAAAAGCTGATTTTATAGAATATAAGCAATATTGTACCCTGCTTCTGTTTTACTGAACATAATTATTACATTTCGCAGCACTACCCACAATAGTCTTTAAAAGTGCTGTGCATGATAAAGCGCGTCGAGAGCCTGTCCCACACTGTTCTCACCATGTGTCAAAGTTTGCCATTCACGCTGTTTCTAATTGTTCACTGTTTAAAATGATATTCCAGTTAATATCTTTGTACACGTGGGGTTTGCTGTGTGAGCCATTCACATAACATGAGGTTTACCATTTTCAGCTGCACAGTTCAGTGACTTTTAGTATTTTCTCAGTGTACGGCAACCTCGACCCTATCTTATTCCAGAATGTTTTCAACATTCCAAATGAAATTTAGGATCCACTTTTCCATTTCTGCACACACACGGGCCACTGGAATCTTAGTGGACGCTCATTTGATTGTGTTGGGGAGCACAGCCATCCTTACGATAGTAAGTCTTCCAATCGGTGAGCGTGGAGTGCCTTCCCCCTTACTGAGGTCTCTTTAAATTTCTCTTGACAATACTTCATAGCTCAGGGCGTTCAGGTCTCACCTGAGCTAAACTTATCACCAGGTGTTTTATCCTTTTTGACGCTATTATTTATCAGCTCAGTTCAGTCACTCAGTCGTGTCAGACTCTTTGCGACCCCATGGACTGCAGCACGCCAGGCCTCCCTGTCCATCACCAACTCCCGAAGCTTGTTTAAACTCATGTCCATCAAGGTGGTGATGCCATCCAACCATCTCATCCTCTGTCATCCCCTTCTCCTCCCGCCTTCAATCTCTCCCAGCATCAGGGTCTTTTCCAGTAAGTCAGTTCTTCATATCAGGTGGCCAAAGTATTGGAGCTTCAGCTTCAGCATCAGTCCTTCCAATGAATATTCAGGACTGATTTACTTTAGGATTGACTGGTTTGATCTCCTTGCAGTCCAAGGGACTCTCAAGAGTCTTCTCCAGCACCACAGTTCAAAAATTCTATTTATACCTTTGTTTAGTGGTGGTGGGCGGGGGGGTTCCCCATTGTGAAAGAGTAGAAATACAACTGATTTTTGTATATTGATTTTGTCCTCCAACTTTACTCTCTCATTTATTAGCTTTAAGGGCATTTTATGGATTATTTGGGGGTTTCTGTCTGTAATATTAGGTAATCTGCGAATAGAAATAGTTTTGTTCTTCCTTCCCAATGTGGGTGCTATTTATTTCTTTTTCTTGCCTACCCGCCCTGGCTAGAACTTCCAACACAATTTTGAGAGAAGCACTGAGCACAACCTTCCCCGTCTTGCTTTTGGTCTTAGGAGGTAAGTTTCAGGCTCTCCCCATTGAACACGACGTCAGCTGTGGGCTTTTCATAGACATGCTTGAAGTTGCTGAGAACGTTTCCTTCTATTTCTCGTTTACTGAGTCTTTTTATCATGATAAGATGTTAGCTTTTTCAAAAGCCTTTTCTGCATCAGTAGGGATTATCCTTTTTCTCTCTTCATTCTATTAATATGATGTATCACAGTGTTTAATTTTTGGATGTTGAAACACCCCCATATTCTTGGGATAAATCCCATTTGGTCATGGAGTTTAATCCTCTTAATACGCTGCAGGATTTGGGATGCTAGATTTTTGCTGAGGATTTCTGCATCTATTTTAATGAGGGATACAGAGCTATAGTTTTCTGTCTGATGGCATGGCCTTGTAGATGTTAGGTGGTGCTCCATCTGCAAACGTTTTTGGAAAAGTGTGAGAATGGTTGGTGTTCATTCTTCTTCAAAATGTGTGATGAAGTTCAACAGTGAAGGGATCTGTCCTTATTCATTGGGAAGATTTTTAATTTATTGATTCAATTTCTCATTTATTACAGATTTATAAACATTTGCTCTTTCGAGTCAATTTTGGTGCTGTGTGTGTTTCTAGAGATACGTCCATTTTATTTAGGTTATCTAATTTGTCAGCATAAAATCGTTCATAGTATTCTTACATTTTTGTCTAAGCCAGGTCTTAGTTGCAGCATGTGGCTCTTAATTGTTCTCAATGTGGGTCTAGTTCCCTGACCAGGACTCCAGCCCAGGCCCCCTGCACTGGGAGCCTAGAGTCTTAACCACAGGACCACCAGGGAAGCCCCTCATATAATTATTTTTATTTCTATAAATATGTAGTAATGCCCTTGCTTTTATTCCTGAATTTGGTAGTTAGAGTTGTCTCTCTATCATTTCTTGATTAATCTAACTAAAAGCTTGTCAACATTTTTATCTTTTCAAAGAACCAATGTTTAGGTTCATTAACTCTTGCTTGCTTTTCCTCTCTCTAGTTCACTCTTCTCTGATTTAGTCTTTGTTATTTCTTTCTGCTTGCTTTCAGATCAGTTTAGTCTTTTTCTTGCTCCTTAAGGTGGACGGTCATGCTGTTTGACTCCTCCTTTATCGCGGGCCTTGGAGCGCCGTCCCGCTCCGTCCCACAGGCCTACTGCATTGTTTCCATGTTCACTCCTCTCCAAGCATTTTCGAAAGCCCCTTGTGCTTTCTTCACTGACTCGTGGCTGTCCAAGTGTGTGTCGTTTCACATCTGCATAGCTGTGGATCTTCCAGGTTTCCTTCAGTTACTAATGTTTCATTGTGGTTGGAGAAAACATTTTGTAGCATTTGCTTTTTAAGTGTATTAAGACTTGTTTTGTGGTCTCACTCACGTGGCCAATATACCCATCACAGACAAAATAGACACCAAGGCAGAGAACATTACTGAAGACAAAGATGGGTGTTTCATCTTGGAAAACTGTCACGCCACCAGGACAATATGCTGTTCCAATCAGTGTGCACTTACACTGCGGCTTCAGACGTATAAAATAAGAGCTGGAAATTTTAAAAGCAGAAATAATTAAATCCCCAATTTCAGAAATAGATTTTAACCCAACACTCTCGGCGATGCCAAAAGAAGTAGACAAACAGGTTTTGGGATTCAGAAGTCTAGAGCAGTGCAGAAGACCTCTCCCGACAGCACGACACATGTGCGCTCACGTGGAGGACACACCTGGCCAGTCTCTACAGAGCAGGCCACGGGTAAGCCGCAGCAAGCCCCCAAGAACCGAAATCATCCCAGGAGTGCTCTCTGATCACATGTGATTATCATACCACCAGATGACAATAAGGTGACCAAAAAATCCCCGTGTTTGGAAATGAAGAAGTGGACTTATAAATAGCCACTGAACGGAAGAAGAAATCCTGACCGAAACACAGCCACAGATTGAGCTGAAGTTAACAAATATCTCACCTATTAAAACGTGTCTACGCAGTTAACTTGTGCACAGGAGACACAGCCTCGAGCTCGTGTGTCAGAAAAGAGGGAAAGCTAAAAAATTAGGCTGCCCTTGATTTATTCAAATGACGTTTACGCGCCTCAGTAAAGTTTTCTCCTTTTCTCTCCGCACCTCTCTGCATTTGCCTGGATCCCTCATGGTTCTAGAAGTCAGCACTGCAGCTGGCAGGAGGACTATGAGGCACCCGCCTTGGTCAAAGCATTTTAGGGGCAGGAAGGAGACCTGGTGACTGAGATGATCTGCGTTACAGCACAATGTGCTGCAGAAATAATTAGTGCCAGAGCTCAGCGATGACAACACCAACGTTTTGGAGGCCTGACCGGCACTGCGGTCTTCCTTCTGCCTACGGCACGGAAGGGCTTTGGCAGACAATCTTTTCCTGACTTCTCTGCTATCGGCTTCTCTGATCAGGGTGGTGATAGGCAGAATGAGATTAACTAGGGTTTTACTGGCCTTCAGAGTTGTTGGGGAGGCTGAGCAAGCCACCCCATGGCTTGTTCCGTGGGCTGAGAGAAGACGCAGCTGGGAGAGCCACCACGATCTGGAATAGTGGGGGTCAGAAGTCCCACGACCAGGACACATGGCACAGGCTCCAGCCCCGTACGCGGGATGGCCACAGGAGGTCCAGGAGCCAGACTCTCTCTTGCCCCACGCCTGGGTCTTGGGCAGGGGCACCTGCCTGAAGTCTGTCTGTGAAGGACCCAAGGGATGTGGGTTTGCACCCCTGCTCCTTGGTGGTGATGTCAGCAGGCAGTTCTGGCCTCTGGACCCAAACACCTTCACACGATGGACACAGGCAGTCGTGCCTGCCCCTGGGGCCCACGCCCACCCCAGGCCCAGCGGAGGACTCACCCCTGCGATGGAGTCCACGCCCACCCCAGGCCCAGCGGAGGACTCACCCCTGCGATGGAGGTCTGGCCAGCCAATGGAGCACCTCACCTGGACAATTCAAGGAGGGAGGCAATGTCCCTGTGGACTGTGGTGCCAACACCTCTGGGGGCCACGCTGGCCCCAGGGGTCCTCGGTCTCTCCAGGAAGCAGGCAGCATGTGCAGCAGGCTGTCAGTGACCCAGGCGTCCCATCCCACTGCCGTCTGGGCACCTTCTCCAGCGACGCTGAGGAATCTACCGTCTTGACTTTTTAAGCTTCTGATCCCCCGAATCTCACAGAGCTGGTTTCCGTGCAGGCCAGAGGGGTGTCCCCTGAGGTGACTGGTGACCAACGGACACATCCCCTCCCCCTGCAGCCCCTCTGGCCTCTGACTCCTTGGCGTTCAGCCGCTCCTGGACTCCCGCTCAAAGGGAAGTTCTGAGAGGAGCATCAATTGTACCTTGTTTCCTTCGTTTCTCTCAAGCTCCCGAAAGTAGTGATGGAGAACACAGTGTCTTGATCTTAGACTCTGGCAAACACGTGTCTGAACTCTTTTCAGGCAGAATTCTCTTATTCATCCATCCGTTAACTGTGGGGAGACCCTGGGCTGGGTTAGATAGAAGCCTCAGCATCTTCACCTTGACCATTCGGCCTCCAAAGAAACACGCCCCCCCAGCTGTGTGGCAACCACAGGACCTCAGCGCACTGACACCTCATTTCAGCTCCCCCCCCCCACCCAGGAAGGAGCCCTGGAGAAGACGGGGGTTATCTCAGGGACACAGAGCCATCACTGGAGACTGAGGGGATGGTTTCAGCAAGTGGGACAGACATCCATCAACCCCGTCCTTAATCGCTGAGCGGACGGTCACCCATCACCTACTCGTCCAACGCACCCTGGTCCTGCTCTGGGCACCGTCCTAGGCACCGGGACTCAGGGGAGGCGGATGGGGCCCCCTGCCCGCTCCCAGTGCCCTCAGTGCCCTGGAGGGTGGGGGAGACCAGGTGGCGGTGAGGAAGGCGACAAGGATGCACGGGGCTCGGGGCCAGCTGGGGACTCGACCTGCTGTCTCTCCTGATTCATTCGGCAGATCTGCTGGGGACGGGAGGCGGTGGACAGTCACCCTCCCCGCATGCAGGCTGAAACCGGAGCCTCCCCCAAGTCACCAGCAAGGCCCAGGGGCGGGGCCTCCCCTGGTGCGCAGGTGGGCGTGGGGCGGGGCCTCCCCTGGGGCGCAGGTGGGCGTGGGGCGGGGCCTCCCCTGGGGCGCAGGTGGGTTCTATAGACACGAGCTAGTTCGCTTTAGCCTCGGCAGCCGCATGTCAACCTTGTGACTATTTTAGCGTCACGTTGGTCCCTCCTAGACCCTGACCAGAGCTAATCCCTTTTTCCAAAGACGGTCAGCCTTTGTTCGCTGATTGACAAAGTGGACTCTTTTCGTCTTCGGGGCCTGGAGGTCCACGAGTAGAGCAAACGTGACCGTGAGGCACACACTCCCAGACCCCACCCCTGCCGTCAGCGAGCTGGACCCACAAGCCCGGGGGCAGGAGCCCCGCCTCGTGCGGAGTGCAAACCAGGCCTTCAGAACAGTTACAGGGGACTAGAAAGGACGATCGCGGCGAGCCCGTGGTTTCTGCGGAGACTCTTCTTTAAATCTTCATCCCGCTGCGCCGCTGAGACGCAGGTCTTAGCGAGCCTTCCAGTGCCCTCACTCAGCCTTTGCCAAGGAAGGCTTCCAAAGACGATGTTCCTCGCCCTGTGCCCGGGACTGGTGAGGGCAGGCTGACCGCTCTGACACACGGACGCTGTTGTTCAGTCGTTAAGTTGTGTCTGACTCTCTGCGGCAACATGGACAGACAGACAGACATAAAACCCCAGAAAAGTCACATCCTTCTGAAGGGAAGGGCCGTGCCATGGGGCGGGGGCCTCTGCTCCACATGGACACTCAGGGGCCCCGGCTGTGCCCTGCCAGCTGGGCGTGGAGCCTCAAGGTCATCGGGGATGGAAGAAGAGTGGAGGACGGTTCCTTTACATCCGAGAGTGGACCTACCACACTTCTGTCCACCTACGAGCCGCTGGTCAGACGTGGACGGCGTACAAACGCCGTGAGCGGGGTCTTAGCCGTGGACGCCGGAGGACAAACAGCAGTGGGTTTCAGCAGGTCTGCACCACGTCCTGGTCCGAAACTGGGGGAGGCAGAGGCCACTCCTTCTCCCAGGGGGTCCACCGGAGCCAAGCCTGTCCCGCTGTGGGTGCTCAGGGCGAAACCCCAGAACTGCCTGGGCCCTCATCCCCCCACTCCCTTCTCTAATGAGAGGCTGTGGGAGAGACAGCCACTGCATCCTAAAGGAGATCAGTCCTGAATATTCATGGAAAGGACTGATGCTGAAGCTGAAACTCCAATTCTTTGGCCACCTGATTCAAAGAACTGATTCACTGGAAAAGACCCTGATGCTGGGAAAGATTGAAGGCGGGAGGAGAAGGGAACGACAGAGGATGAGATGGTTGGATGGCATCACCGACTCAATGGACATGAGTTTGAGCAAGCTCTGGGAGATGGTGAAGGACAGGGAAGCCTGGCGTCCATGAGGTTGCAAAGAGTCAGACACGACTGAGCAACTGAACTGAACTGAACTGTGGGAGAGACTGCAGCCTGGAGGTGGAAACACACTGGAGCGATTTCCAGGGCCTGTGGTCAGAGCCCAGGCACCGTTCCTCCTGACTCTCCTGCCCCTGACTGCATGCACTGCCGTGTCCTTCCCAGCAGATCTGCGGGGTGCAGGTCGATGACACAAACTGCCAAAGGGCAGCTTCCAAGTGCAGGTCCGCGCAGCTGGGGCTTCTGTTGCCCTTTGAGCCAGGAGGCGGCCGTGGACCCTGTTGGTGGGGCACCCCGCTCCCCTCCCTGGCTGTGTTCGTCAGTGACTGCACGCCCTCCCTCCCGCATCCACAGATTGTAAGCTGACGGAGAGCAGGGCCTTGGCTCAGCTGCGCTCTCCTGGCACAGGCTGGGCCAGCCGGGAGGTCTCCCAGTGCTGGTTAATACTTGATGGGCAAGGACGGCAGGTCCTCGGGGCGGCCCCGGAGGAGCCGCTAAGTGGCTCTGCGCCTCTGCTGCCACGCACAGGTGTCAGGTCTCATCCATCCAGCCCGGCTTCCTCGCTGTGTTCGGGGGCCATGAAATCGTCCCGCAGTCACGTCCGCCGCGGTTCCCTCTCACACCATTTGCCCCATTATTGTGTCCAATGATGCAATAGTCACAGCCGGGCAGGGCTGCATGTGGAGCACTAAGCTGGGGGCATCTGACATGGAAAGCAGCGTTCCTCCTCTGGGCGTCGTCTCTATGGCCGCTTGATTCATGCAAACCTATTTCTAAGAAGCGCGGCTCCGTAAGGCAAGTGACAAGTAGGGAGCAAAAGTAACTTTTTGACTTTCAGGTGACTGTCACAAAGTATTTTAGATTCACTTGTCCTTAAAAATCCTCACGGACTTGAAAGTTCAGGAAGAGGGTGGTTTTGGCAAAGGTGGCCTCAGGAGGCAGGCCCAGCCCAAAGCCGGAAGAAACAGGACCGCGAGAAGGGCCCCCTGCAGGCCAGGGAACCGCCCGCCCAGACAGCATCCCGGGGACACAGGGCACAGTCTCCCGGGGACAGCTCAGCAGCGGCCTCGTGGGGCTGGGCAGGGCGCGGCAAGGTTTCCCTTGCTCTCTCTCCAGGAGCCCCGAGGGCTGGGAGAAGCTGGCCCCCTCGGCTGCGGACTGACGGAGCAGCTGTCTCTGGCTTGCATGCACAGGTGTTCAAGTCACAACGGAGCCAGGTCCCCTCCTTCCCGCCTGCTTGCTGAAAAACCACCCGGCTCCTGCCAAGCCGTTCTGCACACACCCGCACCCTCAGCACGTCCCCAGCGAGCTGGGTGGCGGCAGAAGGTCTGGGTGAGCCAGCCAGCTCCTGGGCACAGAGGGTGCCACTCAGAGCAGTGCTCCCAGTCACCCTCAGGTACCTGAAAGGAGGATGGGGCAGACGGAAACAGGCACCCACTCACCACCCACCGCTGGCAGAGCCCCAGGCTGGGGACCCCGCTGTGCCGTCAGACCACGCCTGTCGGCACGGGGCCACTTTTCAGAGCCAAAGATGCAGGACCGGGAGGTGCAGGAAGGCCCCGCGACGTCTGTACAGGGGAGCAACTCCTGGTTCCCTCAAACAGTGACCACCTGGCCTGCTTCAAAACCAGCAGCCTCTCCAGTTGAGTGGAGGCACAGGGCATCTCGCTCATGAGCCAGCTTGTGTGAAAACAGAGGCAGGCAGAGGGGAGACCAATTTAACACAAAACAAGAGCGACAACCCCTGCCTGAAGGCACGTGGCTTTAAGGGAAAAGCATTTGAGAGAGATGCCGGCCTTAGGCGTGGAAGAGAATGGCACGCTTGATGTTCTGTGATTTCAGTGGGGCCAAGGGTGGCGCTTTTGATGGAGCTCTTTCGAGGCTAGTGAGCCTCAGTGCCTGTGCAGAAAATGGCTAACCTGTGCTAAAGACAATAGTAGTGAAGACCAGAGCGGTGACGGCAGAGGGAGAGGGAGGGAGAGAGGGAGGGAGGGAGGAGACAGAGCTGCAGCCGCAGACACCTGCTCTCCGAGGATGCGAGCGGCCTCCTCTCTCCTTGGGCAGGACTGGAGAGCGGCCCGTCGGGGGGCACTCACCATCCATACCGTCCAGCCTCCACCCCTCCTTCCAGGGCAGCGTCAAGCCTTTCCCTGGCCCCTTGGTCTCAGCGCTCTGCTTGGCCAAAGGGGGCCCCGAGCACCGTGCTAAGGCCAGGGTCAGCTGGCCGTGAGACCTACGTGTCCCCCAGGCCCGAGCGTAGCAAGGCCGCCCACGTCCTTGAACGCTTTACCACAGCCGCCTTAAAAGTCTTAACAATGTTTGAAGAAGGGCCCTTTGTATCTCTCACCGGGCCCTACGCTTTCCCCGGCTGGTCCTCTGTCTGCCCGCGTCTCAAGCCCAGAAACGCTCTGGATGCTTGTCTGCAGCAGCATCACCCGCTCTGTGCCCGCCCTGGGGCTCGGTCTCGGGAAGCCGGTGGGAAAGTCCAACGCGGTGACCCCAGGATGCCATGGCTGTCCAGAGAATCCTGAATTACCTGACGCCACCTGAGCTCTCCCTTGGATTTTAGTCATGTTGCCACTGAGTGTATTTGGGGATAAACATAAGGGCTTTTGGAGAAGGGAATGGCAACCCACTCCAGTATTCTTGCCTGGAGAGTCCCATGGACAGAGGAGCCTGGTGGGCAACAGTTTATGGGGTCACAAGGAGTTTGACGTGACTGAGCAACTGAGCATAAGGGCTTTGTGGGGGGCTTCCCCAGTTTCTCAGCGGTGAAGAATCCGCCTGCAATGCAGGAGATGCAGGAGACGGGAATTCAGTCCCTGGAAGAGGAACTGGCAGCCCACTCCCATATTCTTGCCTGGGAAATCCCATGGACAGAGGAGCCTGGCAGCTACAGCCCATGGGGTCGCAGAGTCAGACACAGCAGAGCACACACGCATA
Source organism: Bos grunniens (assembly GCF_055505025.1). NCBI lineage: Eukaryota > Metazoa > Chordata > Mammalia > Artiodactyla > Bovidae > Bos > Bos grunniens. Next base: position 1,149,485 of record NC_141184.1, on the reverse strand, counting down.
AGGACTTTGTGAGCAACAGATAAAGAGAACTCTTCCAAAACGCTGCTGCGTGAGGCTCTGAACTTGTGGAGAGCACAGCCCGTTGCCTTGTGGTTTCGGTACCTGGTGAGACCAAATCCCATGACCTGCCCACACGCTCCACCAAACGGGCCACTGCCAGCCTGCCTTTCTTCTACCGTCTATAGGAAAAGCTGCCTTTCTTCTGCTGTCTATAGGAAAAGCTGCCTTTCTTCTGCCGTCTATAGGAAAAGCTGCCTTTCTTCTGCCGTCTATAGGAAAAGCATCACCATCGTTTTACTCAAGGAACCTAGGTCATCTAGCTTGCGGAACAGAGGCTTAAGGGATAAAATGAAGCTCTCCTCTGATTCACCCAGAGGGCTTCACGCCGAGTGTGCCGGCCAGCTGTCCGCCCTCCACGTTCTGGAAAGAGCAGGAGGAAACAGTTTAACTGCTTGTGAAGTTAAACTGTGAAGACGAGTTTCCTGCCAGGGGAGGCTGGCGAGTGTTCCCACGACCCCCACCTCACCCTCCGTGGGAAACTGCGGGATTTCCTCCCGCAGCGATCTCCCCCTCCCCAGACTCCCTGGCTCCCAGGCCCTGTCTTCCAGGCGTGCTTCCTGTGGGTTTAAAGCCACCCCAGCCGGCAAAAGGCACCCTTGCTCACGGCACGGCGCCCAGTGCCAGGGACCCCGGCCGCAGTGAACCGGGAAACCGCCCCAGGAACCCCCGTTCCCACCTAAGGAGCCAACGCCTGCGCAGCCAAGCCCGATGGGGCCGGGCGGGCCGGGTCTCCCAGTCCCCCGCGCCCGGCCTCTTCAGCCTGCGAACGGCTGTCTGGCAAGACCCTCACTCCCCAGCTGGCTGTTCTCGGCATCTTCCAGGCCCAGGCTCTCCAAGAGAAACAGAGTGAGGCACATACACGTTATTAAATTTTCCACAGTCACATTGTAGAAATAAAAAGAAACAGATGAAAGTGATTTTAATGATATATTTCATTTAACCCAGGATACTATCATTCCAGCATGTCCTCTGCACTAAACTGTTTTTAATGAGACCCGTGGCCTCCTTTCCGGCCTCGGTCTCCGACGCTCGGGATGCAGGCCCCGGGCAGACCTCTTTCTGGCTCAGGGCAGCCACAAGGCAGGCACCCACCAGCGCACGTGGACGGCGGCCTCTGTACTGGGCAGCCCCACCCCACACAAGGCTGAAATGCTGTGGGGAGAGCTTCTTTCAGGTATAAGATTGTTATTCATGTGACCTGACAAAATCGCCCAATGAGCAGATTCTTTTCCTTTGACTACACTGAATTTTTTAAGAAGGAATGAGGAAGTAACACCCTGGCAGCCAAGCCTGGGTCGACACTAAAAACGAAAAAGCCAAATTTAGATGAATTAAACATTGGCAATTTCCATGAGACACTTTGCCCTGGATTTTTGTAAGTTGTTATTAGGTTCTTGGGCTTCCCTAGTGGCTCAGTGGTGAAGAATCTGCCTACTGAGCAGGAGACTCGGGTTCAATCACTGGGTCAGGAAGATCTCCTGAATAGAGGAATAGCAACCCACCCCAGTATGCTTGCCTGGAGAATCCCATGGACAGAGGACCCTGATGGGCTACAATCCATGGGGTACCAAAAGAGTCAGATACAACTAAGCAGCTAACCAAGCTAAAATAACCTGGGCTCTGGAGCAAAGAAGAGACCAGGACTTAAACGGTACAAGGTAGGAAAGGGGGTACAAGCTCTGCTCTAGTTTGGAGACTATCCAAGGCAGAGGAGGAGAGCCGCTGCTGTTCCTGGGGGCTGGCCCTGGGACAGGGGTGCTGCGCAGCTTACGTCCTGGGGCTTCTTTAGGGCCGGGGTGAGGGGAGCAGAAAAGGGCAGGGAGGTGGTCTCAGCTGCACATGAGATCCACCCTGACCTTGTGGGAGGCTCTCTGGGATTGGAAAGACCTGTGGGGGGAGGGGGATGGCTAGACCCAGGGTGCTGGACCGCAGGCCTCAGAGTCCCAGGGGCCTGAGGGTTTGTGTCTCCACCAGGCTCCCACGTGGCCTGACGCTGCAGGCTGGGTTCGCCTTGAGAATGGCTTTAGTCTAGACCATGGAGAGCAGCACCTCACCCACTGGAGTCCAGCGGCCAGGTCTGGCCAACCAGTCACTGGGTGTGGGGGGTACGTGACCTCCCCGTAGAGCGGGTTTCGTTGACCAAGTGGGATTTGTAATTACCATTGGAGGCAGACAGTCCACGGTCAGCAGGGACTTCCCGCCCTGTGGACCCAGCACATTGATGGGAAGAAAGGACTGAGGCAGGACACCATCCCATCTCCTGCCACTCGGCCAGCTCCACCGATGGAGGCCGTGATGGGCTGAGCTGATGAAACTGAGGAAACAACTTCCACGGCAGCACCTTCTTCACTCAAGGACTCCTCCGGACTGGCTGAGCCTCCCACACCTGAGCAGGAACGACATCGCTGAAGCAAAGTGCCCCGTGGGCCAGTGGTTCCAAGTCCTCGTTTGTTAGCTCTGAGATGAGGTGCTATGACGTGCTGGGTGGTGTCCAGGGTATTCTCAGGCCCCCTAAAGCCCCCACGGTCTCCCCAGGGGTGAGTCCCCCCAGGGATGCCAAGATGCTGGAGAAAACCTTCAGGGCTCTGGTGCCCAAACGGGGTCAGGGAAGCCAGGCATTCCCAGGACCTAGGGTAGCTGAGAGACAGGTGCCTGGTGCCCACAGGTGTTCTGAGAACTGGCTGAGCTTGCCTCTGAGGGTCAGTCAGTGGGGTCTGCGCAGGGGTCCACACGAGAGTCAGAGCCACCTCACAGGACACCAGGACCAGGATTCCTAGGTGAGTTTCCTGGGAAGAACGCTCTTCAGATTGAAAGATGCCTGATGCCTCCAAGAGCCCCCAGTCCAGCCCCTGCTTTGGGCCAGCACACTGTCTCAGGTCCTGCCAGGATGATTTTTTTTTAATTTAAATTTATTTATTTTAATTGGAGGCTAATTACTTTACAATATTGTATTGGTTTTGCCATACACCAACATGAATCCGCCACAGGTGTACACGTGTTCCCCATTCTGAACCCCCCCTCCCACCTCCCTCCCTGTACCATCCCTCTGGGTCATCCCAGTGCGCCAGCCCCAAGCATCCTGTATCATGCATCGAACCTGGACTGGCGATTCATTTCATATATGATATTATACATGTTTCAATGCCGTTCTCCCAAATCATCCCACCCTCTCCCTCTTCCACAGAGTCCAAAAGACTGTTCTATACATCTGTGTCTCTTTTGCTGTCTCACATACAGAGTTATCATTACCATCTTTCTAAATTCCATATATATGCGTTAGTATACTGTATTGGTGTTTTTCTTTCTGGCTTACTTCACTCTGTATAATAGACTCTAGTTTCATCCACCTCATTAGAACTGATTCAAATGTCTTCTTTTTAATGGCTGAGTAATACTCCATTGTGAATATGTACCACAGCTTTCTTATCCATTCATCTGCTGATGGACATCTAGGTTGCTTCCATGTCCTGGCTATTATAAACAGTGCTGCGATGAACATTGGGGTACACGTGTCTCTTCCAATTCTGGTTTCTTCGGTGTGTATGCCCAGCAGTGGGATTGCTGGGTCGTGTGGCAGTTCTATTTCCAGTTTTTTAAGGAATCTCCACACTCTTCTCCATAGTGGCTGTACTAGTTTGCATTCCCACCAACAGTGTAAGAGGGTTCCTTTTTCTCCACACCCTCTCCAGCACTTATTGCTTGTAGACTTTTGGATCGCAGCCATTCTGACTGGTGTGAAATGGTACCTCATTGTGGTTTTGAGTTGCATTTCTCTGATAATGAGTGATGTTGAGCATCTTTTCATGTGTTTGTTAGCCATCTGTATGTCTTCTTTGGAGAAAGGTCTGTTTAGTTCTTTGACCCATTTTTTGACTGGGTCATTTATTTTTCTGGAATTGAGCTGTAGGAGTTGCTTGTATATTTTTGAGATTAGTTGTTTGTCAGTCGCTTCATTTGCTATTATTTTCTCCCATTCTGAAGGCTGTCTTTTCACCTTGCTTATAGTTTCCTTTGTTGTGCAGAAGCTTTTAAGTTTAATTAGGTCCCATTTGTTTATTTTTGCTTTTATATCCAATATTCTGGGAGGTGGGTCATAGAGGATCCTGCTGTGATTTATGTAGGAGAGTGTTTTGCCTATGTTCTCCTCTAGGAGTTTTATAGTTTCTGGTCTTACGTTTAGATCTTTAATCCATTTTGAGTTTATTTTTGTGTATGGTGTTAGAAAGTGTTCTAGTTTCATTCTTTTACAACTGGTTGACCAGTTTTCCCAGCACCACTTGTTAAAGAGATTGTCTTTAATATATTGTATATTCTTGCCTCCTTTGTCAAAGATAAGGTGTCCATGGGTGCATGGATTTATCTCTGGGCTGTCTATTTTGTTCCATTGATCTATATTTCTGTCTTTGTGCCAGTACCATACTGTCGTGATGACTGTGGCTTTGTAGTAGAGCCTGAAGTCAGGCAGGTTGATTCCTCCAGTTCCATTCTTCTTTCTCAAGATTGCTTTGGCTATTTGAGGGTTTTTGTATTTCCATAAAAATTGTGAAATTATTTTTTCTAGCTCTGTGAAAAATACCGTTGGTAGCTTGATAGGAATTGCATTGAATCTATAGATTGCTTTGGGTAGTATACTCATTTTCACTATATTGATTCTTCTGATACATGAACATGGTATATTTCTCCATCTATTAGTGTCCTCTTTGATTTCTTTCACCAGTGTTTTATAGTTTTCTATATATAGGTCTTTAGTTTCTTTAGGTAGATATATTCCTAAGTATTTTATTCTTTTTGTTGCAATGGTGAATGGAATTGTTTCCTTAATTTCTCTTTCTATTTTCTCATTATTAGTGTATAGGGATGCAAGAGATTTCTGTGTGTTGATTTTATATCCTGCAACTTTACTATATTCATTGATTAGCTCTAGTAATTTTCTGGTGGAGTCTTTAGGGTTTTCTATGTAGAGGATCATGTCATCTGCAAACAGTAAGAGTTTTACTTCTTCTTTTCCAATTTGGATTCTTTTACTTTTTTTTCTGCTCTGATTGCTGTGACCAAAACTTCCAAAACTATGTTGAATAGTAGTGATGAAAGTGGGCACCCTTGTCTTGTTACTGACTTTAGGAGAAATGCTTTCAATTTTTCACCATTGAGGATAATGTTTGCTGTGGGTTTGTCATATATAGCTTTTATTATGTTGAGGTATGTTCTATTCCTGCTTTCTGGAGAGTTTTTTTTATCATAAATGGATGTTTAATTTTGTCAAAGGCTTTCTCTGCATCTATTGAGATAATCATATGTCTTTTATTGAAAGTTAATAATATGCTGGCAAGTTTGGTCACCCAAGACCTAAGTGATAACTATCAGTCATCTCGTAAATGTGGGTGCGGACAGACCTCCTTTCAGGCCTGCAGGGCTCTCCCAGCAGGACCAGCAACAGGTTTCACTGGCAGATTTCCTCAGCAGGTAGCACCGAAGCCCGTAAAGAGCCTGCGAACAGCCGTGGAACACGAGTAAACAGGAAATACGCTTCATGGCGATGACTTCCAGTGTGTAGGAGGTGAGCTTCTAATTTAACTCTTGCAAACAAGAAGTGCTGGGCTAGAAGGAGCTCGGAGAAGGGCGGTGGGGAATGCGACGGCCCCCAGGGGGTGCAGTACAAGATGACAGATGGGCCACCAGGTGAAGTGGTACCAGGGCACATGGCACCAGATTAGTGGCACCAGGTGAGGTGGTACCAGGTGATGGGCGTGGCCCAGGTGGTGGGCGTGGCCCAGGTGATGGGCGTGGCCCAGGTGGTGGGCGTGGCCCAGGCGGTCCTGCCTTAATTTCTGGGCCTCTCTGAGCACGTTGTCACCTCACCTGGGATCAGACCGGACATGATTTTCAACCCTTCGCAGAGCTTTTTGCCTATGAGCTGCATCTATCTATCTATATTTTCTACTAAAATTAAAACTGAAGAAAATATCAAGTGTAGATCGATTAATTCAATTTAATAGTAACTGATAAACCCAAACATCACCACCTGTAGTCCCTACAGCATCTTCTGTGTTTCTTGGTCCACCCGGTTAAAAATGGTAAACTCCACTCTTGGCTCAAGGGCCACACCCCAGGGCTGGCAGGTTGCCTGCCCACCCCGACTCCGGAGCTGTGCCGTCCACAGGCAGGCCCCCTGCCCCCTCCTGCGGCTGTGGAGTGCTGGAATGTGGCCGGTCTGGACTGAGACGGGCTGTGGGTGTGAAATGTGGCTCAAAGAATTAGTACAAAAACGAGTGTAAAGGACCTTGTTACACTTTTTATATTAGATACATGTTAAATTAATAATATTTTGGGTGTACTGGGTGAAATAAAATATATATTAAAGTCAGTCTCTTCTGTTTCTTTCGACTTTTTTTCAATATGACTGTTAAACAATTTCAAATTACCCACATGGCTTGAATTATATTTCTTTGAGACAGGGCTTGTCTATTTCACCTTCATATTGGACCAGATGTCCTACACTTTCCTGGGACAAAATCTGCACTCTAGAAAAGAAAAGTTTAAAACACCCCTTAGAAAATACTGGGAAAATCCATCAGCCTATTCCCCCTTTGCACAAATTTATTTGCTAAGAACTGAAAGAGTTCCCAAGTTTCCCAGGCAAAATCCCTAACAAAATTAGTATGCTATATTTTTAAAAAGAAAAAGAAACAGGTCTCCCGGTCGGGAAGGCAGCTGTTGGGAGCGTGCTTCCGTGGCTGGCTGAGCGCCCCGCCCTGGGTGACGTTGGTGGGGGACCAGCCACGTCGTTCACGGTCGGCCGAGAAGGGATGTCAGTTTCACTGCCCGTCGGCGCACACTGCCCGTCGGCGCACACTGCCCGTCGGCTCGCACTGCCCGTCGGCGCGCACTGCCCGTCGGCGCACACTGCCCAGACATAGCGCTGGTTTCCCCGTGTTGCCAGTCGGGAACCGGGCTGGATGAGGAGCTAAACTTCTAGAACTCCGTCCATGAGGGCCGTGGGTCTGCTCGAGGGCAGAGCCTGCGAAGGCCTGCTTGTGGAGCCAGCGTCCACCGCTTCCTTTCCAGCTGACATCCACCCGCAGTCCCTGCCCTGATGGAGCTCCTGTCTGGTGGGACATATGGACAAGTGGACGGACATTCGGACAAATGGTCCTCTGAGCTGGTGATTGAAACTGAAGAGACCATGAAGCAAGGTAAAGAAACGCAGGGGATGGCGGGCTTTAGGATGGGAGAAACATCCGGGAGACGCGTTGTGTCAGCGCTGTGACGGAGCTTGAAGACGGGGCAGCTGTCCTCCTGGAGGGCCACCTGTGAGAAGGCTGTGGAGGCGGAAGGGACAGCGTGGCGGGCAGGAATCCTGCAGCCAGTCCTCCTGGACTCACATCCCAGGACAGGCCCTGGACCCGCCCAGCCTCCATCCCCACTGACCTCCCCCTCGGGGGGCGGTCAGGACTGGCCAGGCCGGGGTCAAGCTAAGAGCCGCCCGGGGAGAGGTGGCTGCAGCCTTGCCCTGATGGAGGGACAGGGGAACAGGTGTTTGCACCTGCTCTGAGCGTTCCCTTTCCTCTTCGTCCCAGGGCGGGGCCTGGGGGTGGAACCACAGCCTGAAAGGGCTCTTAGCCTGACATAAAACTGAAATGCTTTTTGATGAACCTTTGAGACAGTGGCATGTGTGTTCATCAGCTGCACACGTGTCACAGGTCTCATCCCAACAAGATCCTGTGATTTTAAAGCCCCAGAGGAACCAAGATTGGGGCTTCAGCATCAGACCAAGGAGAGCTGGTCTTGGCTGGAGGAGACTTCAGGAAACACAATGCCAGGCTACAGGAGACCCAGGGGGCCCCAGGGAGATCTCAGGGTTGAGTACTGGGGGGTGGGGTCCGAGTCAAGCGTGTTGACCTGTGTTTGCAGTGGGCAGGTTTAGCTGCTGTATTAGGAATGGACTCAAAGGGCCAGGATCAGTCAGAGGAGACCTCCAGGTCTGACTTAGAAAATAAACCTATGGTTACTAATGGGGAAACGGGTCAGTCAGTCAGTTCAGTCTTGTCCAACTCTTTGCAACCCCATGGACTGCAGCATGCCAGACCTCCCTTTCCACCACCAACTCTCAGAGCTTGCTCAAACTCATGTCCATTGAGTCAGTGATGTCATCCAACCGTCTCATCCTCTGTTGTCCCCTTCTCCTCCCACCTTCAATCCTTCCCAGCATCAGGGTCTTTTCAAATGAGTCAGCTCTTCGCATCAGGTGGCCAAACTATTGGAGTTTCAGCTTCAGCATCAGTCCTACCAATGGATATTCAGGACTGATCTCCTTTAAAATGGACTGGTTAGATCTCCTTGAAGTCCAAAGGACTCTGAAGAGTCTACTCCAACACCACAGTTCAAAGGCATCAATTCTTCAGAGCTCAGCTTTCTTTATAGTCCAACCCTCACACCCATACATGACCACTGGAAAAACCATAGCTTTGACTAAATGGACCTTTGTTGACAAAGTAATGTCTCTGCTTTTTAATATGCTATCTAGGTTGGTCGTAGCTTTTCTTCCAAGGAGCAAGCGTCTTTTGATTTCATGGCTACAATCACCATCCTCAGCAATTTTGGAGCCCCCAAAAAAGTCTGTCACTGTTTCCACTGTTTCCCCATCTATTTGCCATGAAATGATGGGACCGGATGCAGTGTCTTCATTTTTTGAATGTTGAGTTTTAAGCCAGCTTTTTCACTCTCCTCTTTCACTTTCACCAAGAGGCTCTTTAGTCCTTCTTTACTTTCTGCCATAAGGGTGGTGTCATCTGCATATCTGAGGTTATTGATATTTCTCCCGACAATCTTGATTCCAGCCTGTGCTTCTTCCAGTCCAGCATTTCTCATGATGTACTCTGCATAGAAGTTAAATAAGCAGGGTGACAATATACAGCCTTGACGTGCTCCTTTTCCAATTCTGAACCAGTCCACTGCTCCATGTCCAGTTCTAACTGTTGTTTCCTGACCTGCATACAGATTTCTCAAGAGGCAGATCAGGTGGTCTGGTATTCCCATCTCTTTAAGAATTTTCCGCTGTTTGTTGTGATCCACAAAGTCAAAGGCTTTGGCATAGCCAATAAGGCAGAAGTAGATGTTTTTCTGGAACTGTCTTGCTTTTTCCTGTGGTCATGTATGGATGTGAGAGTTGGACTGTGAAGAAAGCTGAGTGCTGAAGAATTGATGCTTTTGAACTGTGGTGTTGGAGAAGACTCTTGAGAGTCCCTTGGACTGCAAGGAGATCCAACCAGTCCATTCTGAAGGAGATCAGCCCTGGGATTTCTTTGGAAGGAATGATGCTGAAGCTGAAATTCCAGTACTTTGGCCACCTCATGCGAAGAGTTGACTCATTGGAAAAGACTCTGATGCTGGGAGGGATTGGGGGCAGGAGGAGAAGGGGATGACAGAGGATGAGATGGCTGGATGGCATCGCTGACTCGATGGATGTGGGTCTCAGTGAACTCCAGGACTTGGTGATGGACAGGGAGGCCTGGCGTGCTGTGATTCATGGGGTCGCAAAGAGTGGGACACGACTGAGCGACTGATCTGATCTGATCTGATCTTGCTTTTTCTATGGTCTATTGGATGTAGGGGGGATAAATTAGAAGCTTGGCATTAACACACACACTTCTATTAATATATATAAATAACCAACAAGGATCTAGTGTATAACACAGAGAACTAGACTCAATATTTTGTAACAACCAATAATGGAAAAGAATCTGAAAAAGAGTGCATACGTGTGTGTAACTGAGTCCCTGTGCTGTCCACCTGACACTAACACAGCATTGTAAGTCGAGTGCGTTTAGTACAAAAAATGCAAATGTGCACTGGGAGCAACCAGAGAGCGGTTGCTGCTTCTGCGGTGAAGCCGGGCGGTCCTCGCGAGCAGCAGAGCGGTTCTCAGAGCTGGGAGAGGCTGACTGGGCCGGCAGGGCCTCGTCAGGCCCCTTTGGAGACCAGCCCTGCTCGGGGACGGACCTCGCCTCATGTGCAGCTTTCGGAGCTGTTCGGAATCCGCTTGACCTTCCTGGGCTCCTGTGTTTAACTGAGGAGAGTTGTGCTGCACCTTCAACCAGGAGGAAGTCAGTGGGAAGCCGGGGTTCCCCGTGGGCCCCAGTCATCCGCTCTGACCACGAATCGCTGCTGAGCGGGTTGTGGTCCCCAGTGGCCGGGATGCTGTGGTCCCTGAGATGCGAGAACATGTGAACACGGGGGAGATAGACAGACAGACAGTGATAGTCATAGACAGGCAGCACGCAGAACTCAGATGGAGACAGCTGATAAGGAGGGACAGAGCTAGGCAGATGGAGAGGGGAGGAACAGGGGACTTTCCAGGCGGAAGAGCACTCTCCACCTGTTAACACATGACGGACATGGCCGAGCGATTCATACAAAGTGGGAGGCAGGTGTCTGGTCCGAGACTAGAGGCACAGATGTACTGAAATTAATAGCCTAAACATGATCGAGCGTCTAAGTAAAGTAAAATGTAAGCAAATACATCGGGCAGAAATTGTTTCTAATTTGTAGGGCAACGTTTCCTAACAAATACACCTGACCTGCTAACGAACGGTTTCCACCACGGGTTATCATCACGGTTTACTGATCAGATACTTTCCCCCACGAGTCTCACAGCAGGATTTCCCCAGAGTTTCCTGCTCCAGACACGTGAGCACTCCTCCAGCCTCCGTGCCTCACTGGAGGTGGGGTTTCTGTTAGGAGAGACCCTGGCTGAGCCCACATTCAGGCCCAGAGTCCCCCCAACCTCCGCAGAGGGCTTTGTGTGCACTGCGTGGGGTTGGTGGACGAGGGGAGGGGCCCCCAGGGTCGGGGCTGAGCCCCGCGGCAGGATGATGCCTTCAGAGCGAGAAGGAAGGTCGGCATAAGAGGTGGAAGCCCCGTCTCTCAGGACGCAGCTCTTTCCCAGGCCCCTCTGCCCACCCATGGGGCCCACAGGGGAGTCCCTGTGGCTTCAGGAAGGACGAGGCTCGAGCTGCTATAGGCGCTCAGCTGTGCACCCCACCCGCCCCATCTAGACTCCTAGATGGAGTGCATGCCCTGGGACCCAGGAAGGAGCCGGGCAGACTGCTGCCAGCCAGGCTCGGGAGGGAAGCCCCGCTCTCCTTCCTGTCGAGGCATGGGGGGCCGCCGCAGACGTGGCTTTTCCCAGGCTTCCATGGAACCGCACGGACGGGCCAAGGCTGCTGCGGGTCATTCAGCCAACATCCCACATGCGAGGTTCTGCTGTTCTAAGCACACGCGTCAGATGGCCCGGGCTGCCGGTGCATGAAAACCGTACTACGTCATCAGAGTCCCCGCCTGCTCCCTGTGACCCACCGAGTGACGCCCCGGGGTCCAGCTGGCACTCCCGACGCTCCTCAGAGACCTTGGCCCACTCGGATGAAAGGACCGTGGCAGCCGTGGCCGCAGGACCAGGACGGCCACAGTGGAAGCAGAGACGGAGGCGCTTGGACATCACTGCAGAGGTTTCGGGACCTCCGTCCCCAGCTGAGTCCTCCCACGGACTTCCTTCCCGATAGATTGTCCCCGCGTGGTGACAACCCTCCCCGCCCAGCGCCGCCCACAGAGGGCCTCGGTCATCTCCCACGGTGTGGGGAAACTATGAAAGCGAAGTTAATTTCCTCCCTCTCCACTTCAAAGAGATGAAACTCTGCTACATCGCTGACAGAAGGCAAGGGGCAAATCCTAACATCAAAGGGAGGGGGGCCCTCCTGGGGTCTGGAGTCCCGTCCACTCACTGGGCAGACCGTGAGCCCAGTGGGCCGGGACACGGGGGGCAGGGGGTGCCCTGCAGCCTTCAGAGGGCGGGCCACGCAAGTGCACTCAGCAGGATGAGCAGGAAGAGCTGGGTGTGAGCCAGCCGCCCCGTCTCCCCGTCTGCTGAGCAGGCAACAGCAGCACCCTCCCACCCACCCCCCACCCACCCCCGGCTCGCTGTTACCAGGGTAACCATCCCTCGAGGACGACGGAAAGGCTCGCGGCCAGGACCCGGGAGGCTTGTTCTGGGCATGTGGGGAGTGGGACCCAGAGAACCGTCAGTCTCCCTCAGGTCTCCTCCCAGAAGACATCCAGATGGGATCGGGGTTTCGTGGAAACATCGTCAGCGTCATCATTCCAGTCCCACAGTCCCAGCGCCCGGGTGAGCTCCGAGAGGTCCCGTGAGCAGAGGACACGGAGGAGGGGCTGTTTTAAGATGAAGATGGAGAATCCAGCCTGGGACATTGAAGGAGGTGGCCAGGGGGAGATGTCCAGAGGACAGAACTGGAGGGGAGGGAGGTCCCAGTGGGAGCCCCCGCTCAGAGGGGAGCAGGACACGTGGGCGGAGGAACCATCCTCCTGAGGCCAAGACACAGGGAGCCCTGGGAACCAGGTCAGGGCTGACCGCACTGCGGGTAGAGTCCGGGGGCCCAGGCGCACACGCGCACCCCAGGTGCACACACGCACCCCAGGCGCACACACACGCACCCCAGGCGCACACGCGCACCCCAGGGGCCCTGACACCCGAGAGCAGGCTCCCTCCTCCACGTGCAAGCCACTGCTGCTGTTTCCAGAACACGGGGCCCCGTGGCAGCCCTTCCTGTCCTCAAACCCCTGTGGTACCCCTCGGTACCCCCACCAGGATGGGCCTGGGCCTCGCCCACACTGCTGGACCCCACGGGCTGACCCCACCCCCTGCTCTGCCCTGAGACCCCCGGGCGCTGGTGGCTCTCCCCTCGGTTCTCGTCACCTCAGGCCCTGCAGCCTTATCCCCTGCTCCCCTAGAGCCTGGCAAAGCCCCGCCTTGACCTGCTCCCGCCTTTTGGTCCCACAGCCGTGTGGTGAGGGCGGCGGACGGTCTAAGGCGAGCCCACGGCTCTCCCTCTGCCTCTAGACTCCCTCACGGTTCCCAGTGTGGTCAACGATTCATGAGTCAAGTCCTGTGGGTCCTCAGCTGCACAGGAGACGCCGCGGGCAACCCGAAGTCCTGCTCAGAGACACAGCCACGCTCGGCAAGCGCTCCGCCCGGCTGGACGGTAGGTGAGGGGCCCTGCAGAGCTGGGCATGGGGAACCCCCGCAGCCTGCGGGCCTCACCAGGGCCCAGACACAGAGCCATGCGGAGTTCTGTCTGCTGTCACCCCGCCGGGGCTGGCGTCCAGCTCTGGCCCTCCGGGGGCCTCTGTGGGCTTTCCCCAGCCCCTCCCCTCTCCCTGTTGTCAGCAAAACCCAGGGAGGGGCCTGCAGGGGGAGCTTCAGCAGGGAAGCAGACGGGGGGAGCAACTCGGCACAGTCTGACCCAGACATCCAAGCACGGGTCCTGCGGGGCCCGTGTCCTCACCCACGAGCAAGCGCATGACAGGCTGGAGCCAGGTGCTGGGGTTTCTCGCAAAGTGCCGCCTGAGTCCACCCACGCTTACTGCGCCCCTGCGGTGCCCCTCGGGACAAAGCCTCCCTGGACTCACTCAGGGAACCCACACCCAGACTTTTGCACCAGTTAGACTGGTAATACTATTCCCAGTGGAAAGTTATGCATGCTACTCTGATTCTGACAGGGATGTTGCGATAACATTTCTGAAAGAATGGTAGAGGCTTTGTGTTAATATGATGTGACCCATAATTAATTTTGACATTTAGCATCAGAAGCTGAAGATGAGAAATTAAGAAAGAGCTCTGAAATCAGAACCTTACCCTCCATTGAGCGGCTGTGTCTCAGCGTCTTATAAATAACAATATTCTAGACTCGTTTTTATGGTAAGTGATTGATGATCTCAGAATGACCTGTGATGGGATAATTAAATCTAATAGCATGCTGTTTCTTCCAGTAGCATGCTGAGGTTATTATATTGAAAGACCCGTGATTTATTGAGGGAATCCAGGTAGAGTTCTGAGGAACTCTGGAAGACTAATTCTTGTTCACCACACGGAGCCCAGATAAATTGACCCGTAAGGACTCTGGAGAAAAGGACCATGTTGGGGGAATTACCCCCAAAACTTAGCCAACTGAATGCTGTGCAGTAACTGGAGTCTCCCACTCAGCGTGTGTTTTAAAGTGTGGCAGTGACAGCAAGTTTTACCGAGGACATTTTAAGCTTGAAATGTGTGGGATCCTGACTAGAGAGAGGTTTGCGGTTTGCAGATGACAGGGAAGTGAGGATCCAGGTCAACCCTGGTACCAAAAACACCATCATGGCAGACTCTGATCCGAAGTAAGGTCACCTGGAAACCTCAAATAACCCAGCAAAATAAAACTGTGTTGTAAAAAGCGTGACCTGAACACTTACATTTCCGACAGCTGATATTGCTGCCTGTGAGAGAATCTTTGCTGCAAACACCTCGGGGCTGGAGTGAAGCACACCAGCTGTGCTGGCAGGGGCGGGGGGCTCTGCCAACAGCCAGGGGCCCAGGACTGACCAGCCCTTCGAGGAAAAAAACACCTGCGGAAGGCTTTTCTCCAGGATCTTAGCAACTGAATGGCCCAAGGTTCAAAAAGGAATCCCCAGACAGTAACGATGACTTTATATGCGAGACAGCAAAAGAGATACAGATATAAAGAACAGACTTTGGGACTCTGGGAGAAGGTGCGGGTGGGATGATTTGAGAGAACAGCATTGAAACATGTATATCACCATATATGAAACAAACAACCAGTCCAAGTTCAATGCATGAGGGAAAAAAAGGAATCCCGCCCAGTCCCAAGGTGAGGACCAGGGCGATGGATCATCTCGGGGTGGGACCCCCTGGTCATTCAGGGGAGGTAGCGAGCAGACTAAGAAATTCTAATTCCTTTTATTTCTGATTCTCGTCCGGGCCACGAACTGTACCCAGGAGCCGCCTGGGGTGTGTTAGAGCCTCGGCCCTCTGTCCAGTGTAAGGAGGGCAGGGGGACAATGGCAGGGAGGGGAGGTTGGGGTGAGTCTGTCTGGCTGTGAAGCCATTTCAGGCGGCTGGCGGGTGCTTACACAGAGGCAGGAGAGCCCAGCCCAGAGCCCCAGGCAGCACCAGACACTGAAACAGGGAAGGCCGGGTGGCCATGGGAGACGCCCTGACATTCAGGCCTGGCAGCCAGGCTGGCTTGCTGAGCGGGAACCAGAGGCTCCAGCTGGCTCCACAGAGCACCCGTGCCTGCACCCCCAGTTCCAGGGCCGCACAGGGCCCCCCACCAACTGGAGAGACCGCCAAGAGGTGAGGTAGATGGGCTCGGATTTACAGGGTGGGCAGGGGGCTGCTGCCACCTGAGAAGCAGCACTGAGCTGAGAGAGCATCACGCCGAGGAAAAGCCCAGCACTCAGCTCCGAGGGGACCACACAGTGATTAGCCAAGCCGCCAGAGGTGGCCGCAGCCCTGTGTCCCACGCGCTGACCCCAGAAGGGGCCTGCCTGGTCCTCCTTGGACGAGGTGCTCAACACGGACCCCCCCCCGACCCCCGGCCTCCGCAGCCGCGTCCCGAAGGCCCTGGAGGGGAGGGGGCCTCTGTGTTACGATGTCCCCCACGGTCACACCAGGACCTAGACTTGCAGGAAGGGGACAATGGGAGAATGGGTGAGTCAAGCCTGTCCCTGGGGCTGCAGGCGCCTGCCCAACGCAGCGCTGGGGTCCAGCTCCCAGGGACACAAGGCCAGCGGGGCCTCTCCCTGTCCGTGTCTGTGGTGAGACACTGCCGTGCCCCCACCCCACTCCACAGAGGCCACGGCCCCTCCAAAATCTCCCTGGGAACCTGCCCAAGCCCCTGCCTCCTCGGTGCCTGCTCTGCTCAAAGGGAATCGAAGACGGAATGAAACTGTTGGCTGGAAAGCTGGAAGTCCTGCTGGGAAACAAGCTCTGGGAACCTCAGGAAGTGTTAGGGCAGGCGGGCAGCGCCGGGGGTCTCAGCTGCTGGCCCATTTCTGCCACATGTCCTGAGGGCAGGCGGGAACCCACTATCCCCACGGCCTCTGCCCGGGCTCCCCGCAGCTGCGAGCAGAGCCCTGCCTCCGTGTTTCCAGCAGCATCACTTCCCTATCCATCCATCCAGGCCTATCCAGTGGAATAGGTAAAAGAAGCAGATTCACTTTTTGTAAGACTTAATGCAAGGCATCAGCTCCCAGACTGTGGGGTCTGGGGAGGCAGGTCTGAAGCCCCCCAGGGCAGGCCATGCGGAGACCCCTGGCCACCGGCCTACGCTGCCATCCACACGTGAACTCTCTCCTTCGGGAGAGCCTCAGCTCCGTTCCTGAGACCTTTCCACCAATTAGACCAGACCCACCCAGGGCATCCAGGACAGTTCAGTTCAGTTCAGTCCTCAGTCGTGTCCGGCTCTTTGAGCCCCATGGACTGCAGCACGCCAGGCTTCCCTGTCCTTCACTATCTCCCAGAGCTTGCTCAAACTCATGTCCATTGAGTCAGTGATGCCATCCAACCATCTCATTCTCTGTCACCCCCTTCTCCTCCTGCCTTCAATCTTTCCCAGCATCACGGTCTTTTCCAATGATTCAGCTCTTTGCATCAGGTGGCCAAAGTATTGGAGTTTCAGCTTCAGCATCAGTCCTTCCAATGAATATTCAGGACTGACTTCCTTTAGCATGGACTGGCTGGATCTCCTTGCTGTCCAAGGGGCTCTCCAGAGTCTCCTCCAACTGGAGAAGGGAATGGCAAACCCCTTCAGTATTCCTGCTTGAGAACCCCATGAACAGTATGAAAAGGGTCCAGGATAATCTCCTCTAAATCTCCCGGTGACAGACTTGACTCACATCTGCGGAACTCCTCGGCAGCAAGACCTCAGTGAGTGCTTGATAAACAACAGCCACGGGGGCCGCGGCCCAGTTACCCACACCCTGCCCACCGCTCCATCCCGCCGGCCTTGGCCCCACATCTGGATCTGGGGTAAGCAGCAAAGGACTCAGGATGGGGAATGCATCTCACCCCCCGGGTCAAAACAGGAACAAAACCTCCTGAGTGTCTGCTTGAGCCCAGTAAGGGGGGAAGATAATTTGTCTTCTTAGCTCGGAGTTTTTAAGACCAAAAGGAACACTTCTGATGAAATCCTGCCCAAAGACCCTTCAGTTCAGTTCAGTCGCTCAGTCATGTCCGACTCTTTGCGACCCCATGAATCGCAGCACGCCAGGCCTCCCTATCCATCACCAACTCCCAGAGTTGACCCACACTCACGTCCATCGAGTCAGTGATGCCATCCAGCCATCTCATCCTCTGTCGTCCCCTTCTCCTCCTGCCCCCAATCCCTCCCAGCATCAGAGTCTGTTCCAATGAGTCAACTCTTCACATGAGGTGGCCAAAGTACTGGAGTTTCAGCTTTAGCATCATTCCTTCCAAAGAAATGCCAGGGCTGATCTCCTTCAGAATGGACTGGTTGGATCTCCTTGCAGTCCAAAGGACTCTCAAGAGTCTTCTCCAATACCACAGTTCAAAAGCATCAATTCTTCGGCGCTCAGCCTTCTTCACAGTCCAACTCTCACATCCATACATGACCACTGGAAAAACCATAGCCTTGACTAGACGGACCTTTATTGGCAAAGTAATGTCTCTGCTTTTGAATACGCTATCTAGGTTGGTCATAACTTCCCTTCCAAGGAGTAAGCGTCTTTTAATTTCATGGCTGCAGTCACCATCTGCAGTGATTTTGGAGCCCAAAAAAATAAAGTCTGACACTGTTTCCACTGTTTCCCCATCTACTTCCCATGAAGTGATGGGACCGGATGCCATGATCTTCGTCTTCTGAATGTTGAGCTTTAAGCCAACTTTTTCACTCTCCACTTTCACTTTCATCAAGAGGCTTTTTAGTTCCTCTTCTCTTTCTGCCATAAGGGTGCTGTCATCTGCATATCTCCCGGCAATCTTGATTCCAGCCTGTGTTTCTTCCAGTCCAGCGTTTCTCATGATGTACTCTGCATATAAGTTAAATAAGCAGGGTGACAATATACAGCCTTGACGTACTCTTTTTCCTATTTGGAACCAGTCTGTTGTTCCATGTCCAGTTCTAACTGTTGCTTCCTGACCTGCATACAGATTTCTCAAGAGGCAGGTCAGGTGGTCTGGTATTCCCATCTCTTTCAGAATTTTCCACAGTTTATTGTGATCCACACAGTCAAAGGCTTTGGCATAGTCAATAAAGCAGAAGTAGATGTTTTTCTGGAACTCTCTTGCTTTTTCCATGATCCAGCAGATGTTGGCAATTTGATCTCTGGTTCCTCTGCCTTTTCTAAAACCAGCTTGAACATCAGGAAGTTCACGGTTCACATATTGCTGAAGCCTGGCTTGGAGAATTTTGAGCATTACTTTACTAGCCTGTGAGATGAGTGCAACTGTGCAGTAGTTTGAGCATTCTTTGGCATTGCCTTTCTTTGGGATTGGAATGAAAACTGACCTTTTCCAGTCCTGTGGCCACTGCTGAGTTTTCCAAATTTGCTGGCATATTGAGTGCAGCACTTTCACAGCATCATCTTTCAGGATTTGAAATAGCCTGAAAAAAGACCCTTGTCCATGGATCTAGTTTAGTTTAGGAGATCCTGGAATTTGAGCTTAAACCCTGGTGTTGTAATGTGATTAAACTTCCAGGCACCTTGGGTGGGAAGATGAGTGTATTTCACATGTAGGTGAAGTGTAACCAGTTAATGGCCAGAGAGAACGCTGAGGCCATTTCAAGATGGACATAAAGGCATCACTCCCCCTGCCACAGGGAGTGGGACCTCTGTCTCCTCTCCTTAAAGCAGACCCAGCTTGTGACCGCCTCATGTGACAGGGTGTGGCAGACACGGCCCCGGTTTCCAGAGGCAGACTTCAGAGGTAAGTCGGGCCTCCAGTCTCCCTGTTTGGGAGCCCTGGTCACTAGGTCGGCAGTCCAGCTCCCCTGCTGGAGGCCACGGGGAGAGTGCCTGGGAGCGTGTCGGGAGGGGAGGGCACCACTGCCTGCCAGGCACCAGACCTGTGAGTCCGGGAGCCATCTCGGGAGTGGTTCTGGGCCAGAACCTCAAGACTGGGGCAGGCCACCCCGCCAAGCCCTGCCCCAGCAGCTAGCCACTAACCCTGGGGCAAAGCAAGACGGTGGCCGTAAGCCCCTGTTCACGCACTCGCGGCCTCTGGCTTCACTTCTCTAAGAAACTTTGAAGAGAGCTAGCCTTTCTTCCCTCAACCTCCAGACAAGCAGGATGGTCACCAAGTTGCTGGGGCAACCAAGGCTCGCATGATTCGTCTCAGGGGTGCAGAAGGACAGAGTCTGTGTCATCACCCCCTCCTCCCGGCCCTGAGTTTTTATGAAACAGCATCTCCAGAGCCTGCTTCCACTATAACCTACCGTGCAAGCAAATGTCCTTTTCTGCTTGGACTGTACCAGCTGTAGGAGGTGCAGGGGAACAGTTTTCAGACTCAGACGTGGTCGGTCCTTAAGAGCAGTCATTTCTGAGCTGCATCAAGTCAGGACTGCTTTTTCTAAGATTAGTTACCCTAGAAATGATCAAATATGTATGTACGAGTGGTGTGTCCTCAGAATACAGATATTCAGCATCTACTGAGACTTTTGTCTACTGCGATTTGACCATCCAGTGATTAACCAAACCTGAAAAGTCAGTTTCTCATGAACTTTTGAAAGCCCTTCGAAGATTTCTTTTCCAAAGTCTTATAACAGAGTCTATACAAAGATTATTCCAACAGTTGAGAAAATAAATACTTAACCTTTCTTACCAGAGCTCAGAGTCTTGAACGCAAGCCATCCCAGGGCTCACCCGTACCCTCAGTCTGCTCTGGAGCCACCAGAAGAGAAGAAAAACACTTGCCCCCCAACCCAGAGCAGCCCGTGTTCCACAGACTAGAGCTGAGACGGGGCCTGTCACGGTGTTCATGGAGACACACATGTTGCCATAATCCCGTGACATCACCCCAAGCCCAGGAGACGCACAGAACCTCAAATTAGCTGTTTTTAGGCTTTGATGCTAATAGAAAGCTGTATGTAAACTCTGCCCCTTTCCAAAACTTGGTCATTCTCTTCAGTAATTTTCATTTAATAAAGCAGAAAAGCATTCTATATAAAAGACAGATTTATTTATTGGATAACACAAACATTATGGAATAAAGCAATAGTGTTTCCAGCGTGGCTTACGCTATGAATGTGGAACCCACGACAACACGACTGTTTAGACAACAATATTGCAGAGTTTTAACTTCTTTGACTTTAAGCTGCAAGACTTGAAAATTTTTAAAAATGTCTTCAGCCTCAGTTCATCCGCACTATTGAAGTTCTAAACTCCCAGTTGATTAGAGCCTTATTCTTAGTAAACAACAATTCTGAGAAATTGAAAGATATATTTTTCTGTGCGGTTCCTGTATTCATTTCATTGTACAACACAACCCAGGAGATTTGAGGCATTTAAAAGAAATTTCCCTGTTTTTTCTCCCCTGCAATTGATTCTCACAGTACAAACCCTGCCATTTCCTCTGCTGACAACAAAGCTTCTCGGGGACGTTTCCAGGCTCTGGGGCCCGGTGGCCAGCCCTGCAGGCAGCGGCCCTGGTCCGTCCGCAGGCAGGTCTGAGGCAGGGATGGGAGCCGGGGGAGGGAGCCCCCTCCTCTCCCCAGCCCCAGGAGCCCTGGCATCCCCACGGTCCGCCCTCCACCCCGAGGCCTCTGACAGGGCCAAGCCGATGCTGGGCTCCTGGTCCACCTGCCTCCAGAGACCACAGCCCCTCAGTTCCACCCTACTTCGGCGGTGGAACCCCCGACCCCAGCTGCGGGTTAGGACCTCGGCACCCCCACCCTGAGCGCCAGCACCTGGGCGGGGTTGGCCAGACGAGGTCGAGGTCAGGAAGGGGGGAGAGAGACACAGTGAAAAACAAACCGGAAACAGCTACCCAAAGAAAGCGCATGTGCGAGTGTGGACGCAGGAGGACGGAAGAGAGGGCCGGAGGGGAGGGGGCGGGTGGCGCAGGGCTCAGAGAGGGGCGTCCTGTGGGGAGCGCACACCCCCTGAAGGCAGGGGCCAGCCTGGCGCAGCGGCAGACAGGCCGGGGGCAGACCCACGGGGAGGGCAGCCCACAGAGAAGGGTGAAGGAGACCCACAGGAGCGCACACGGGTGCCCACGCGCGAAACACCCGCTGAGGGTCCAGCCTGGAAGCTGCAGACTGTGGGCGCGTCCTCGCGTCCCGGCGCGTGGAGCACCACCGTCCCGTCACTCTGAGAGCAGCGGGGCGCGCGGAGCACCACCGTCCCGTCACTCTGAGAGCAGCGGGGCGCGCGGAGCACCACCGTCCCGTCACTCTGAGAGCAGCGGGGCGCGCGGAGCACCACCGTCCCGTCACTCTGAGAGCAGCGGGGCGCGCGGAGCACCACCGTCCCGTCACTCTGAGAGCAGCGGGGCGCGCGGAGCACCACCGTCCCGTCACTCTGAGAGCAGCGGGCAGCAGGCAGTCCAGTGTGGGTGTGGGGAGGCGAGGCTTGGGCAAGAAGCCACCGAGAGCTGGAAGCCCAGCAGGGGAGGCGCGGGAGAGCCGGGTGGGCCCCCCGGGAGCTGCTGGTTCACTGGGGTGGGCGTGAGCAGGCAGGACCAGCGGGGGACCCCGGGGACGCCTTACCAAGAGGGGGAGACTGTGTGAGAGGCAGAGGAGGCCTGCCGGCCCCCCGAGCTCTGGGGCTGCGGTCCACATGGGCACCCCGCCCCTGTTGAGCTCTTCCAGGACCACAGGCCGCCGGGAGCCCACAGGTGGCCTCTCTGCTGCCCGGACCCCATCCGCCGCCCCTCTGCAGCTGTGGGCGTCCAGCAGGCTCCCCAGAGGGAGGTGGACAGGGAGCACCACCAGCTCCTCACCCAGGACAACCCGGGGCCCCGCCCGCACCGCCCCCTCCTGCAGTGCCAGCTATCTGGTGGTCATGGCCGCCCCACCTGTTCCAGGTCTCAAGACTGAAGCAGGAGACCCCTTGGCTGGGGGCGTCCACAGACAGGCGGCCTCGCCAATGCATGTCTGGAGGGGTCCCAGGACCAGCTGCCCCGAAGACACCCCCCTCTGTTTCCAAGAGACAGCAACTTTTGGGAAGAAACACCCGCCATGGGAGGCCCACTCTGACCCCAGGAGGGTCCCAGCTGGGGGCTCAGTAAGCACGCCTCTGTAAAGTCATAGGTGTTGCAGCCGAGAAGCCCCTGGGAGTAGAGAAGAGTCGCTCCAGCCCGGCCGTCATGGGGAAGGGAGCCTGGAGGGGAAGACCCCCTAAGCCGGCCTCCAGCAGAGCCCAGGCCCAACCCCAGGACCTGGTCCCGGCGGTTGTGGAGAGCACTCCGTGCTGGGCGCTCAGGGGTGCGGCTGGCGTGGGTGGCTGGGTTTGCAGACGGTTTCCAGGCCCGGTTCCCCCAGTTCTGAGCTTCCAGCACTCCCATGAAGGCTGCACATGCCTGTGGGGGGCCTCTCCCTGGTGAATGGGTTTAACCCTCCACTCCATCTGGGGTCACTCCCCTCAGCGGCAGAGCCTGAGGCCGCAGGGCCTGAGCACCCTGAAAACTGACCTTTCGTTGGCAGGAAGCCCTCCGCCTGCTCTTAGCGCAGTCCTAAGGGGTGGGGTCACTGTACCTGCCGCCCCCGGAACACACAGGCATTGCCCAGTCACACTGGAAAGAGAGGAACTTGCATACAGTCGAATTCTCCAGATACTGATAAAAATCTTAGGACTAGATTGAAATGAAAGCATTATTTTGCTGATTCTTCTGTACTTTCCAGGGCTTCGCAGGTGGCGCTAGAAGTAAAGAACCCGCCTGCCAAAACTTAAGAGACACGGGTTAGATCCCTTGGGGTCGGGACGGTCCCCTGGAGGAGGAGACGGCAACCCACCCCAGGATTCTTGCCAGGAGAATGCCCTGGACAGAGGGGCCCGGCGGGCTGCAGTCTGTGGGGTCGCCCAGAGTCAGACTCGACCGAGCACGCACGCACGCTGTACTTTTCAATCACAAGTTTCCAAACGACCGATGAGCCACAGCTCCACACAGAAGACCGCTGGTGTTTTCAGATGAAGAGGTCTGAATCCGTCCTCACAGCCCTGCACCCGTCGCCTTTCCTTCCAGCTGTGCTATGAGCCTACAGGTGGACGAGCCGCAGCCAGCGGTTGACTACCAGGCACCCCTCTGGCTGGAAGCTACGTGACTCAGGAGAAAAGGCGTGAACGCTGGAAATGAAATGTCTTTTTGTATTCACTGAGGTTCTGTTTCAGGGAAAGTAATGGTACTTTTTTAAAAAAAACACAAGAGGCTTTGCAGACTCCGCAGGTGAAAGCCCAGACTCGCTAGCTGGCTGGAGCATCTCACACCCGCTCTTAAGCTGCTTAGACAAGGTTCTCCGCAACCAGGAACTGCACACCTGACCCTGCAGTGAACTCTAGATGTGACCAAGGAACTCCAGAGTTCAGAGAGAAACTGCCTCCCTGACAGTTTTCTCCAGCAGCCCCAGGCTTTTCTTTATTTACGTGTTTATTCATTTTTATTCATTTTTGGCCGTCCTGGGTCTCTGTTGCCGCGTGGGTTTTCTACGAGTGCAGCAAGGAGGCCACTCTGGAGCCGCGGTGCGCGGGCTGCTCAGTGCGGGGGATCCGCGGTGCGCGGGCTGCTCAGTGCAGTGGCTTCTCTCGCTGTGGAGTGCGGGCTGCAGTTGCAGCTTCAGTAGGAGCTTCGGTAGTCGCAGCTCCCGAGCTCAAAAGCACAGACTCGGTAGTTGTGGCCCACGGGCTTAGTTGCTCCGCGGCCTGTGGGGTCTTCCCAGACCAGAGATGGAATGCATGTCTCTTGCATTGGCAGGTGGATTCTTTACCTCTGAGCCTCCAGGGAAGCCCAGTCATAGCAGGGTTCTGCAGGCCGGCTGCAAGGTACACCAGCAGACATGCGGCAAGCATCCTGACATATTTACCAAGAAAAAAAAAAGACTTTTTCAGTTGTAGAAGCATACTTCAGGTCAGAGGTGTAGGTTAAAACTAAAATGATAAGGAAACCACCATCACGTTCAGAGCAGCTGTTCAGTACGAACGCGATTTGTTCAAATTATTTGGCTCCAAAGATGGAGAAGCAGGAATATGTATTTGCCAAATTATAACTATCTCCCAGAACGTGGGCAAACTCCGGGGGATGGTGAAGGACAGGGAAGCCTGGCTTGCTGCCGTCCATGGGGTCACAAAGAGTCAGACACGACTAAGCAACTCAACAACAACAACTCTGGTGACTTCTGGGGACTGCGATTATTATTATCATTAGCTCCTCTGATGTACATTTGAAATGTATGTGTCATTTGCAAAGATGGAAAGGTCATTAAGCACCTTTCGGACAAATACCCTGCTTTCATTTCCTGCTACAAACTGATATAAACATGCTCTTTTTATCACTGGCGTTTTAGATACTGTAGGCTGTGGAATTTTGGATGAAAAAGTCCAGGAAACCTGCCATCCGTCCCATCGGTAGTGGGGGGACCTCCCCCACACCTTGGCTGCCGCCACTGTTTCCTAGGCGAGCCGGCTCCTGGACGGCCTTGCGGGGCCCTGGCAGTGGGCTGTCCTGGGGCTGGACCCTCCATCACGAGGCAGGGTCAGCTCCGGCCCAGCCCAAGGAGGATCCCCAGAGACCACCGGCTCCGGGGTCAGCCTGCCTGTCCTCCGGGTCCTGGATGCAAAGCAACTGCACCAGGCTTGTTCACACAAGACTCTGCTGAGGCCCTGCAGCGGAGTGGAGCTGGAGGCTCAACTCCGAATGAGCGGGGGTTTGCAGGGACAGGCCGGCAGCCACTGAGAGGAGCTGGCTGACATCCCAGAGGCGAGGGAGGGTCTTGCCCCAGCCAGGTGGGCTCCATGGTCCAGGCAGATGCCCTGGCACCTGGGAGCCTCCCCTACAGACTCCTCCTTGGCCTTGCCTTCTGACGCTGGCCTGGCCACAGGAATCCCCTTGCTGTTGACTGTGGGGAGGTCACTGGTTTTCTCAACTGCGCTGCACACTCTAGGCGCTTCCGCTCACATCCCATCTAACTGGGCTCACGTGGCCACTAGCATCGCCCTGGGTGGGTAGCGTGCTCCCCAGAACCTGGGAGAGGCCAGGGCTGAGCCCACCCAGAAGGCCCACCTGGGTGTGGAAAGGAAGCAGGGTCAGAGGGTGAAGCGAGGCCCTGGTCTCCGTCTCTGCGTCTAAGGTCACAGCATCCTGGCCTGAGGCGCATGTCCTCACAGAGGAGCAGCACCCGGCCACGGGCCTGTCAGGCTTCTTCACACTTCTTATTCGCTGGCTAATACCGTTTGTGAGTGTGTCCGATCGATTAACAAGGACGTGTTCATTGCACACCTGTCGGTGCCAGGCACCGAGCAGAGATCGGGGTGGACAGGTCCTGCCCTGGGGACCGGGCCTTTGGGGTGAATGCTGTGGTCCCCTCAGTCCAGTGCAGCTGTCCTGGTTCTCTTCTGGAGGTGGATAAAGCCACCCATACCTGAGAGCAGAGAGGCAGGAGCAAAGGGAAGTGGCTTCCACCCAGACACACGTGCAGCCTGGGCGGCGGCCCCCATGCCAACAAACAGCCGGAGAGGCGAGGCTCCAGGGCCGGGCACAGAAGTCCACCTAAACTCCAGGCCCAGGCAAACCTGGAGCGAAACACAAGTAGTGTTCACTCTGACGCACCCTCCTTTCCGCCACATCTGTGCGTGGGCCACACGGAAAGGCCAGGGCACCCAGAGGCAAACATGTCTTCCGTGGCACGGGCAGCCAGCCTGGACCGGGCTCGAGGGCAGAGGGTGCCGGGCATGTGGTGGACACCACCCAGGAGCCCCTGTGCCACCGAGGGGAAGGGGGTGGACGTCCTGAGGCTGGGCGGCCAGGCCGCCTCCAGGCTGTCTGCTCGATTCCCACTGGCTCCAGAGAGAAGGCCTGGAAGCGCAGCGGCCGGAAACCGGAGGAACCGTGAGTGCCTGCGGACCGCTTCCAGAAAGCGAAGACGGTCGCCGGGCAGCGGCAGCGAGCCTCTCGAGAGGACCCTGGCCAGGCACCTGCTCAGACGGAAGTAACGCGTATCTCATCACCTGGATGAGAGGCTGCAGGACCGCTGATGGAGACCCCAGCCGGGCCCCTCGAGGCAGGACACCGCCCCCCGCCTCCGCCGCCGCTGCCTTCTTTCTTTCACTTCCTTAAGAAAAAGCTCTTTCTTTGGATACAGCTCTGGGCTTTTCTTTAAAAAAAAGAAAAAGTATTTTTTAATTTACAAATGGAAATCCAAGCATGTTTTCCAAATGATTCTTATTTCATTTCCAAGCTAAAATGGAACCTCGGCTCAGGGCAGATGAAGAAGCTGACTCACGTTGACCCACTAAACCCCCATAAAATAAACACTCAGAAACAGTAGGAGACCAGCAGAGAGGGTCTGAAGCTCTCCCCTCCCTCCCCCCGGCCCGGGAGGGTTTATCTTCTTATGAATATCGCAGTTTCTCAAAGTAATTACACCCATAAATTCCTTGAGTGCTATCAGGACACATGAGCCAAGGAGAACGTGTGTGAACAAACATGGAGCTTGAGCTGTAACAGACAAAGACTGGAAACAAACCACAGGCCCATCGAACAGTCAGTTTGCAGACAAAACGCAGCACCTCCCCGGATAGATTCAATCAGCAACAATAGGAACAGATTCTTGTGCCTGTTCCATGAGGATGATCCTGAAAAAAAATCCTAAAAAAAAAAATGCCAATCCATGAGAGCATATGTTGAATTACTCCATTTATGTAAACTTTCTAGAAAAGGAAAAAACTATACAGATAGGAAACCATGGAAGCTGTCGGGGTGGGCACTGAAGAGCTGTCACACAATCTGATGTGTTTGGACATTTGAAACATCATCAGGTATTTGACAGATGAATGAGTTCTGCAAGAAATGTCGCACTAGCTTCCTGGAAAATAAAGCAGTAAAAACAACCAGCAAATAATAACTCAGGTAAAAATGAAAAGTTACATAACACAACAACAACAAAAAAACTCACAGTCCCCAGCTTAGCCCCGCAGAAAAATAGACACGATTTAACCAAAACTAGCGGTGAAAGTGTGCTGGAGAGACGGGGGAGCCGTGCTTACAAGAGGCACAGGTTGAGGCACAGGAGGATTAAACTGCAAGGACCAGGAGGACACGGACGTCACCAGACTCTCGACACCGAAATCAGGGTGATTATATTCTGTGCAGCCAGAGATGGAGAAGCTCCATACAGTCAGCAAAAACAAGACCGGGAGCTGACTGTGGCTCCGATCATGAGCTCATTATTGCAAAGTTCTTAAATTGCAGACTTAAACTGAAGAAAGTAGGAAACACCCCTAGACCATTCAGGTATGACCTAAATCAAATCCCTTATGGTTATACAGTGGAAGTGACAAACAGATTCAAGGGATTAGATCTGATTAGATAGAATGCCTGATGGATGGAGGTTTGTAAACACTGTACAGGAGGCAGTGATCAAGACCATCCCCAAGAAGAAGAAATGCAAAAAGGCAAAGTGGCTGTCTGAGGAGACCTTACAAATAGCGGAGAAAAGAAGAGAAGCAAAAGGCAAAGGAGGAAAGGAAAGATAAAAGCATCTGAATGCAGAGTTCCAAAGAACAGCAAGGAGAGGTAAGAAAGCCTTCCTCAGTGGTCAATGCAAAAAAATAGAGGAAAACAATAGAATGGGAAAGACTAGAGATCTCTTCGAGAAAATTAGACATACCAAGGGAAACTTTCACGCAAAGATGAGCTCAATAAAGGACAGAAATGGCATGGACCTAACAGAAGCAGAAGAGATTAAGAAGAGGCGGCAAGAATACACAGAGGAACTGTTCAAAAAAGATCTTAATGACCCAGATAATCACAATGACGTGATTACTCACCTAAAGTTAGACATCCTGGAGTGCAAAGTCAAGTGGACCTTAGGAGGTATCACTATGAACAAAGCTAGTGTGGGTGATGGATTTCCAGTTGAGCTATTTCAAAACTTAAAAGATGATCCTCTGAAAGTGGTGCACTCAATATGCCAGCAAATTTGGAAAACTCAGCAGCAGCCACAGCACTGGACAAGGTCAGTTTTCTTTCCAATCCCAAAGAAAGGCAATGCCAAAGAATGCTCAGACTACCGCACAACTGCACTCATCTCTCATGCTAACAAAGTAATGCTCAAAATTCTCTGAGGAAGGCTTCAACAGTATGTGAACTGAGAACTTCCAGATGTTCAAGCTGGATTTAGAAAAGGCGGAGGAACCGGAGATCAAATTGCCGACATCCACTGGATCATAGAAAAAATAAGAGAACTTCAGAAAAATATCTATTTGTGCTTCATTGACTATGCTAAAGCCTTTCACTGTGTGGATCACAACAAACTGTGGAAAATTCTTCAAGAGCTTGGAATACCAGACCACCTTACCTGCCTCCTGAGAAATCTGTACACAGGTCAAAAAGCTACAGTTAGAACCAGACATGGAACAATGAACTGGTTCAAAATTGGGAAAGAGTTTATCAAGGCTGTATATTGTCACCTTGCTTTTTTAACTTATATGCAGAATACATCATGTAAAATGTCAGGTTGGATGAAGCACAAGCTGGAATCTAGACTGCCGGGAGAAATATCAATAACCTCAGACATGCAGATGACACCACCCTTATAGCAGAAATTGAAGAGGAACTAAAGAGCCTCTTGATGAAAGTGAAAGAGGAGAGTGAAAAAGCTGGCTTAAAACTCAACATTCAAAAAACAAACATCATAGCATCTGGTCCCATCAAGTCACAGCAAATAGATGGGAAATGAATGGAAACAGTGACAGACTTTATTTTTTGGGGCTCCAAAATCACTGCAGATGGTGACTGCAACCATGAAATTAAAAGACACATGCTCCTTGGAAGAAGAGCTATGACCAATGTAGACAGCATATTAAAAAGCAGAGACATTACTTTGGTGGTAAATGTCCCTATAGTCAAAGTCACGTATGGATGTGAGAGTTGGACCATAAAGAAAGCTGAGTGCTGGACAATTGATGCTTTTGAACTATGGTGTTGGAGAAGACTCTTGAGAGTCCCTTGGACTGCATAGAGATCCAACCAGTCCATCCTAAAGGAGATCAGTCCTGAATATTCATTGGAAGGACTGACGCTGAGGCGGAAGTACCAATACTTTGGCTACCTGGTGCAAAAGGCTGACTCATTAGAAAAGACTCTGATGCTGGGAGGGATTGGGGGCAGGAGGAGAAGGGGACGACAGAGGATGAGATGGCTGGATGGCATCACGGAGTCAACAGACATGAGTTTGAGTGAGCTCCGGGAGATGGTGAGGGACAGGGAGGCCTGGCTGCTGCAGTCCATGGGGTCGCAAAGAGCCGGACATGGCTGAGCGACTGCTGTGCTGCAGTGAACCAGGGGCAGTTGATGGGCACTGCCTAAAATGAGACACCAGTCAGTAGTAGGAGGGCACTGTCACGGACACATACAGAGGCCGTGAGACAGGAAGATGCTCCTCGGAAGGAGAGCTGGGACAAACCCGGACAGCATCTTAGAAAGCAGAGACATCACTTTGCTGAGAAGGGTCTGTCTAGTCAAAGCTATGGGTTTCCAGTAGTCATGTATGGGTGTGAGAGTTGGACCATAAAGAAGACTGAGCACCAAAGACCTGATGCTTTCCAACTGCTGCTGGAGAAGACTCCAGAGAGTCCATTGGACAGCAAGGAGTTCAAACCTGTCCATCCTAAAGAAAATCAACCTGGAATACTCTTGGAAGGACTGATGTTGAAGCTGAAGCTCCAATACTTTGGCCACCTGACAAATTGGAAAAGACCCTGAGGCCTGGGAAGGTTGGAGGCAAAAGGAGAAGGGGGAGATAGAGGGTAAGATAGTTGGATGGCATCACCAGCTCAGTGGTCATGAATCTGAGCAAACTCCAGGAGATGGTGAAAAACAGGGAAGCCTGGTGTGCTGCAGTCCATGGGGTCACAAAGAGTTGGACACAACTTAGTTAATGAACAAAAACAAGAGACAAGCAGTTTTAGGAATAGGTAATAAAAAGAGAGGTGCTTCAGGGGAACAAAAGTAGATGATGAGGCTGGGATCTGGGGCAGGATTGTGTTTTCTTATAACCCTTGTGATACTGTTTAACTTTTAAACTGTGTTTGTGCTATTTTTGAAATAAAACTATTCTGAAAAGCAAGGGAGTCAGACAAAATAAGTGATTACAATCTACTTCCACCGCTATTTCAAAAGTATGTTTCAACACCAAAAAAACGTTGAAAGAACAAAAATTAGTTCAAAGAAAGATTCACTCATTTTTTTCTTATTTGTAATTGTTATTATTTCTCAGTTTGCTGAAGATAAATGACAATTTCCTTGTGGTCTGGAATCAGCACCATCACCAAGCAAAGTGGCCAGCCAGAGGAAGGAGGACATTGTTGGGTTAGCCTTTCAGGAAAGGTCCTCTCTGCCTTTCTTCCTCTTTTTCTGCCTCTTGCCTGGAACACAGATATGATGGCTGAAGCATCAACAGCCACAATAGGACTATGAAGCAAACTCAGGATGGAACCCAAAGGAGGTGGAGCAGGAGGGTGGCAGGAGCTCTGATATCTGAGGAGGTGGGAGCTTTGTGACAGCCAGGCACTGCCCACTTCCAGCCCCCCGGACGTTGGGCAAAGGTCTGCTCTGCTTTGTTTAAGCTGCCAGCATGTTATTAGCTGCCTAGCGGTTCCGTGTAGATACGGCTTTGTGGAATCTTCCTTCTGTTCTCGCTTTCCAGACACTACAAAAATTAACCTTTGTTTCTTCAACAAAGATTATGTCCACAGGAGCTGGGCCAGGAGGTCAGAGCTAGAATTCACTACTGTCTGTACAGTAGTCTGTTCGTATTACAGAGCCCCCTTGTTAAAGAGTTTCTTTGGATATTGATCAGCCAACGCCTTTCCCGAACTTCCGACCCTACGTCTGTCCTGAGGCCTTGGGCGCCCAATCAAATTCCTCTTCCCAGAACAGCTACTGAGCTAAACACCTCATTGGTTTCTGCCTCCACCAATGAGGTGTGAGTATTAAAGGGGATTTCCTGTGGGGCTCCAGGAAGGCAAAACCACACCCAGAGATCCCCTGGCCCTGGCCAGTCAGGCTGCTTCTTCTCTACTAAGGTGACTGATTCTTCTCTACTAAGGTGACCGCTCCCTGGGGCAGCACGGGGCAGGTGGACGCAGCAGTGGGCTCAGTGGTGCTCCCCCAATCCATACCCACACCTTCACCCCGAACCTGCAAATGGGGCCTTATTTGGAGAGAGAGGTTCTGCAGATGTAAGTGACCTGAGGATTTTAAGATGAGGGGCTCATCCCCGATTATCTGCGTGTACCCCACATCCAACCACAGGGACTGGAGGGGCAGCCCCAGGAAGACACAGGTGAGGAGATGTGAGCAGGAGCCAGGAACCCCGGGGCCCCAGCAGCCAGCAGAGGCAGCAGGGACCCTCCTCTGGAGCCCCCAAGGGGAGCGAGGCCCTGGGACGCCTCGATCTCGGGCTCCCAGCTCCAGAGCCCGAGAGGATGGCTTCCTGCTGTTCTCAGCCCCTCCCAACCCCCCTCCCCCTGCTGTGGGGGGTTTGCTGTGACAACAGGACACCAGCACCCCCTTCTCACGCCCCCCACTGTGGTATGTTCCGTTCAGTCGCTCAGTCCTGTCTGACGTTTTGCAACCCCAGGACTGCAGCACGCCAGGCCTCCCTGTCCATCACCAACTCCTGGAGTTCACTCAAACTCATATCCATCGAGTTGGCGATGCCATCAAACCATCTCATCCTCTGTCATCCCCTTGTCCTCCTGCCCTCAATCTTTCTCATAATCAAGGTCTTTTCCAATGAGTCAGTTCTTCACATCAGGTGGTGATAGTATTGGAGCTTCAGCTTCAGCATCAGTCCTTCCAATGAATATTCAGGACTGATTTCCTTTACGATTGACTGGCTTGATCTCCTTGCAGTCCAAGGGATTCTCAAGAGTCTTCTCCAACACCACCGTTCAAAAGCATCATTTCTTCAGCGCTCAGCTATGTTCAGGGCCTCCCAAGCTGCCAGGCCCCGGTTCCCACACATACTGCCCGCCTGCTCCCCACCTGGGAGCTGCACAGTTACCCAGGATGTGCCCCAGAGACAAGAGGGGACAGGCAGTCCCCGGGCAGAGGTCCGGCCCCCTGAGGCAGGAGGCTGCAGGCCAGGACGACCCCGGGCTGTGGACTCCCCGCTGAGTGCTCAGCTCCCCCTACCTGCCTCCCCCAGCTCCGCCCCCAGACGACCTCCGGAGCCACATCCCTGAGTGGCCATCCGATGTGTTTTCCCCAAACGCAGACGCCCTCGAGGCTTGTTTCTGCAGCTCATTATTTTTCTCATGAAAAGTAATCAGTCTGAAACCCGATCCCCTTCCGGAGATGCAGGTCTGGCAGCAGCGCGTTCGCTCACCTGACCCTGCGCCCAGGCTGCACGCGGATCTTTGAAAAGGTCGCGTGTCCATAACTGGAAGCGATCCTGAGGGAAGAAAGCGGCCTTCTGATATTTTCCTGGAACACAGACACGGACAGGACCGGGGAAGGCCAGCAAAGCCGCTTCACGTGGGGCTCCTAAGAGTCAACTCAGGGGGACCGCAGAGACCTGACCGGTGGGCACACTGCCTGCTGCCCAGCTCGTGGACGGAGGAGCCCTGGAAGCCTCAGCCACGCCCGGCTCCGTGCGGCCTGAGCTGCTGTCACTGAACAGAGCTCCTGCAACAGAGACCGAGGGGCCGCAGCAGATGGTCTGGGAGGTCCCCGCAAGGCTGTTCTCCGAATTCCCCAGAGATACAGACACAGGGCTGAGGGCACTGCGTCCAGGGAGCGGGTCCGTAAGACCCCTTGTGCTGTCACCGCATCCAGACACAGGTGTGACATGCCAGGGCTCGGCGTGGATGGACAGACAAACACAGCCCCACAGGCCCCCTGCACCCTCAGAGTCCCGGCCAGCCGGGCGAAGGCTGGGCCTGCAGATGGGCAGCAAGGCGTCCCCCGCGTGAGGTGTCTCTGAGCTGGAGCACTGAGGCTCTGTTTCCCGCAGATTGTTTTTTTTTTTTTTCTCTTGATTAAAAACTGATTTTCTGCCGCGCTCTCAGAATTGCTTTTTATTGCCTTTGGAGGAACAGAGGGAGAGGAATAAAAAATCTACTGTAAATAATCTTCCCAGGAAGGAGACTTGAAGAGAAGAAAACCTAATTTGTCTGATTTCTTTTTTTTGTAAAATAAGCGCGCACTTAATGAAAGCGGTTTATGCTGCGTGTATATCACCTTTATGTTCTGAGGAAAAACGTGGAGAAACCTTGGTTTTAAACCATCCCTGGGACCAGCACAGGGGGGAAGCGAGCCAGCACTTCCAGGGACGCCAGGGACCCCCACACACCAGGCACAGCTGCCCCCCACATCTGATGACCAAAAAGGCAGGTGACATACGTGTGCCATTCGCTGGGGAAGGGCGTGGCAATCCGCGCCAGCCTGCTCGCCTAGAGAGCCCCGTGGATAGAGGAGCCTGGTCATTTGCAGTCCGTGGGGCCACGAAGAGTTGGACCCGACTGAACGACTAAACATAATCGTAATAATGGGCTGTGTCCTGCCTTCTCGAGTCAGAACTGGAGAGTCTACCCCATAACTGAGATCCTCAGATTAGAGCCAGTGAGATCCCGGTTTACTATAAATCCCTTTACTCAAAGGAAACTAACAGGAAGTAACGTCTCCAGGCCCTGCTCAGATGGGCCAGCTGAAACAAGAGGTTGTTAAATGGGAGGCGCAGCAGATAGAGGCAGCCCAGCTCCCCAGAGGAGACCCCAGAGCAGGCAGAGCCTTTGTTGTCCAGGAGCAGCAGCTGAGCTGGGCTCACAGGACGGACTGTCTCCGCCGGGAGCCCTGGTACCCACAGACAGGACGTTGACGTGGAGGGTGTGGGCAGGAGAGGAGGGCCTGCAGCCACAAGGCCAAGCGGGGCTGGATGGCCCCCAGGGCCACACCGCGCACCCAGGGGCTACTCACAGCTGCACGCTCTGGCCTCACGACCTCTCCCCTGCAGGCGGCGCTCAGGGACCCAGGGACGGTTGTGCAGGGGCTGCCCCACCAGAGAGGGGCAGAGAGGGGCCCTGTGTGCCTCATCCGGCTCCGAGGTCATCGGTCCCACCAGCCCGGCCCCCCCAGATGCAATGGGACAAGGCCGCCGAGACAGAGGGACGCAGGGCCCTTCTCCCGCCTTGGCTGCCGAGCTTTGGAGAGCTGCAGGTGCCGACAGGCCTAGGAACTGGCTCGGGGGGGAGGAAGGGACTGCCTGTGCCCGACTCGGCCAGACCCGGCCGCACTCCAGGAGAGGCCGCAGCACCCATCCCCGCCCCCGAGAGGAGGGCGGCCTCGGGTCCTGAGGCTGCCAACTGGGGTCCGTGCAGCCGTACGTACCAGCTCCCGAGAGCGAACACCTACTGCCCTGGTTCAGGCATGAGTGTGAGGATGACAGACTAGGCGGCTGGGCTGTGCCCACGGCCCCGCCCCCAGCCTTGCAGAGACACTGCCCAGCGTCCCGCCCACACCCGCCAAGTCGGAAGGCGACCCCCTCCTTGAACTGGGGCCCCCAGCAGCACCAACCACGGGCCGCGCGTCCTGCAGGAGCCACTGAACCGAGGCCTCTTTGGGCGAGTGGTCAGTGCAGCAGTTGGTGCAGCGGTCACAGCTTCGGAGTCGGGGACACAGCCTCTGGAAAAGGCTTCCGGCAGCTGGACCACCCGGGTCATTGGTCGGTTTTCACCTGTAGCTTTGGGGCTCACTTGCCACTTGAGAGAACAGAAGAGAGGCATGGAGCGGGAAAGCCAGAGCCAGGGTGGGGGACAGAGAAGGGGGTGCTGAGAGCCCAGGGCCCAGGGTGCTGCCGTCTGCCCCCGACCTGGTGACAACCCAGCCGAGGACAGCGCCCGGAGCCAGGACTCCCCGGAGGATGCTGTTGCCCGCCCCTCCGCTCCAGCCTCTGCAGCCGGTGACTCAGGTCCAGAGAACAACTCCTCCGTCCGTGGAGAGAGGAGTGTGTCCGCCCCACGCCCGGATCGTCCCAGACGCTCCCAGCTGTCCCTGCCATGCTGCTCGTCGGGTTCTGAAGTCCAGCTCCACGGCCGGTTCCCGGGGTCACCGTCCTCCTCCCTACATAGAGCTACTGGCTACCTGGTCACTCTCCCTGCTCTCCCGAGGGGACTGGTGATCAGAAGGCCAGCATCTAAGCCAGGGAACAAAGCAGGTCTCAGAACATAATCTTACTCTTACTACTTAAGTGTGAGTGAAGTAAGGTGACCTCTTCTCTGCTGCCTTGAGTTAGGGGAGCCCCAGGAACCACCAGAAGCTCTCCTCCATGTGTGGTTGGAGGATTAGTTGGTTAAGGGGATCTGGAGACCCAGCAAAGCTGCACACTCAGAAGGAAAATCTCGGGGACAGTCTCGGGAGAGACTGTCTCGGGGGACGGAAGTCAGGGCTCTGCTGGCAGTGAGCATCAGACCACAGACTGGTCACCCACAGGGGACTGGTCACCCACGGTGGACTGGTCACCCACAGGGACTTTGTCACTCACAGCGGACTGGTCGCCCACAGGGGACTGGTCATACTTGGGGACTGGTCGTTGGTCGCCCATGGTGGACTGGTCACCCACGGGGGACTGGTCACTCTCAGCGGGAGGTCGTGGGCCTCATGGGGCCCTACTCCTGCCTCCCCAGGGCCCTTCCCTACCCCAGGCTGGCCATGATATCTGCTCATTCCAGACACTTCCAGATGTGACTACGTCCAGCAGACAGAGAGACCCTCCTTTCTAACTATCTCCTTCTGTCACTGAGAGCCCTAAGCAGACCTCCCTCCCCTTAGTGGCCAGCACATGTAACACGCTCACACTGGTGGCTGGCAGCTTCTGAAGTGGCTCCCAGTGGCCCATCCTCCAGGCTGCATGTCCCCCGCCGAGGTGTGGGCTGGATGGGTGACTCACAGGGGCTCTTCGTCACGTCGGAGGTCGGGCAGGCTGTCAGGGCGACAGATCATTAAGGCAGCGCTTGGCCAGTGGCTCGGGATTGACCCTGGGGCCGAGGACACTGCGCCCTGGGGAAGGACAGGTGCCTGCCCAGGTGGGGGTTAGGGAACTGGGAGGAGCCCCGGGAAGCACACTGCAAGGGGCTGACTGTGACCCCCTGAATTGTGCCCGCCTCAGACCGTCATCTGAGCACTGACCTCTCCTCTGCAAACCAGTGGCATCTCCTGCCAGCGCTGACCGTGCCCCATGGGGTTTGGTGAGCTTGGGCCCTGGGTGGGGTGGAGGGACATTGCTTCCTGGCTAGCACGGCTTCCTGGCAGAGCCGTGATTTAATGCGTTGTTGGTAACGATGAGCTGTGATCATTCTTTGCCACAAAACACCACGGTTCCTGTTATTGGCTGGATCCTCCTGAAGCCTTGGAAATGCAGCAATGGATTAAACCGTGGAAAGTGGTCGAGTGACTTGGGCTCTTTTTCTCTGTCAGCTTGCTGGCAGACACTGCTGAAGAATATTTTTCCAATGAAGTGCTTGTGAAAAACATTTCTGAGGACCATAAAATCAATTGAGTTTAGGAGAGAAAGCTATTGTTCCAGGAAACTTTGCTAGAAACTCGGAATAAAGGGAGGCAAGCAATAAGCAGAGGAAGGAGACGAGAAGCCAACAAAGGCCTCTTTTGGCGCCGCGTCCGGGCCTGCTTCGGGGTTATACACACGTGCGTCAGGAAGGTTATCACGTGTGCTGCGTGGTTATACACGTGAGTGTCAGGAAGGGCCAGCATCACATCCCAACCAGCTTTCCTCTTTAATCAAATGGTCATTTCAGGTGAAATATTAAACAAGCGTCAAAAGTCAGGGAGTAGTGCAACATGAGGGGGTCCCCGAGTTTCAGAAAAGTCAAGGGCAAGGCTCATTCTTTGCCTCCCTCTCCCTTGAGCCTCCGGGCTGAGGCTTGCCTTGACTGTGACCATCCAAGGGTGCTCGTTTCCTTGTTGGAAAGCTGCCGTCGCCACAGACATCCCGGGATGGTTATCTGGGAAGCACGGCCCTAGGGAACCAAGACGGGGAACCGTGGAGTCCAGGAGGAAGGACCTGACTGGGGCAGCCTGCTCTAAGCTGCTCTGCCCTCCTGCACCCGGGGATGCAGCAGCCCCTCCTGATGGGTTTCCGGTTAGGGGATTTGGGGTTCCAACAGGAAAAGGGTTTTCAAATCCCTGTTCTCACAGCTGTTCACTTTGGTGCCACTCCTGGGAGACCGAGACCCCCGCACCTCCGCTTCCATCCCCCGCCCCACAAATGCCTGCCGCTGCCCCGACACACACTGCAGAGAACGTCCAGGGCCGTGTCACTTTGATGAAAACTGCACCGTCCTTGCAGTGGGGCCGTGGGAACAGCTCAACCAGCCTCTCTCTCGGGTGGTGGCAACGAAATTCATTTTGAGAAAGAGAAGCACGTTTTCTACATGGCTACCGCAGAAGGTATCCCGTAATATAAAGCAGGGTTTCCTTTTACGGATCAACACAATATTCCAAGAGTTCACCTCCGTTCCGTCGCTCAGGCGTGTCTGACTCTTTGCGACCCCGTGGACTGCCGCACACCAGGCTTCCCTGTCCAACACCAAGTCCCGGAGTTTGCTCAAACTCATGTCCATTTGTAGATGGTAATGGACATTGGAAGTGTCCCCTCTATGGTGACAATGAGACTCTCGAGGAGGCTGCAGCCCTGCGTGGCAGCTGGATGTCCCTGCGTGGACTGTCCCTGCATGGCCCCCATGCCCCCGGGAAGCTGACGGGGCCACGTGGGGCCTGCTGCGCCCTGCAGCCAGCCTGCAGCCCCGTCCCCCACCTTAAACGTGATGACGCGATCCTGGCGGGGGCCAAGGAGCATTGCTTGTCTGCCGAAGCCAAGACTCCAGCAGGAGCCGATGTCCCCGGGACCGGGACAGGAGGCACAAGACAAGCCCAGAACCCGCGGCTGTGCCCGAAAGCAAGGAGGCCTCCACCATCGCTGCCCCTGGAGGACGCTCCGTGGCCAACACCAGGCAGTTTCAGCCCCGATAAAGGTGACGCCAGTGGTAAAGAACCCGCCTGCCAACACAGGAGACATTAGACAGGTGGGCTCGACCCCTGGGTCGGGAAGATCCCCTGGAGGAGGAAATGGCAACCCGCTCCAGTCTTCTTGCCTGGGGAATCCCATGGACAGAGGAGCCTGGCGGGCTACAGTCCAGGGGGTCACAGAGAGTCGGACACGACTGCAGCAACTTAGCACCTAGCACCAGAGACACTGAAATAGTTACAGATACGAGGCCCTGAATGAGCTTCAAAGCCAACGGGCTGGGGACAGTGGGTCAGACTGGCCATGAGGCTTGGAGCGA
This sequence comes from Bos grunniens, assembly GCF_055505025.1. Classification (NCBI taxonomy): domain Eukaryota; kingdom Metazoa; phylum Chordata; class Mammalia; order Artiodactyla; family Bovidae; genus Bos; species Bos grunniens. The sequence continues at coordinate 1,111,046 of NC_141184.1, read as the reverse complement.
GTTTACATAAAAACTGGTCGATGAACACCTGCGTCTTCTCTCCAGTCTGTGATCCTCTTTATCTTTGTAACCACTTGGAGTTTTCCATAACAGACAGTTTTAAAATGTGGAGCTGGGACTAGGTGGACCCAGCGCCTTCGCGGTCCCAGCGTGCATGTTCCTCGTCGTTTCAAAAGATGGGCCAAGCGGACCACCCTGCCCACCACGGGTCACTGCTGTCTCCCCGCCAGAGGGCCAGGCGCAGCCGGCCACGTCCTCCCTGAGGGTCTGGGGTGGGGGGCCTGCTGGAGAGCCCCCTGCACTCAGGGGCAGGGTCCCCATGGCCCCATTGGAGCAGGAACGGGTGTGGCTTGGCATGGCTCCCTCCGAGGGCAGGCGGTGACCCCAGGCCATCCATGCGGCTGAACAAGCCTGCTCCCCGGCCTCTGACCCACGGAGGCTCCGCCGGCCGCTGATAAGAGGCCCCCACGAGGTCAGTCCACCATCAACCAGAGGCCAAACAGGAGGAGGCACCCTTGACAAGAGAGGCATCGCAGGTGAGGGCCGAGACTCGAGCCCCCCACAGCCGGCGTGCTGGAATGCCTCTGCAGCCAGCCAGCCACCAGGAGCTGCCCAGCCACAGCAGCGCGGCACACGGTCGGCACCAGGATCACCGAGGAGCCTATGCTTTGGGGGGGACGATGGGAGACGTCTAACAAAGTTGTAACCCTCGGTCAGAGGCAGGCTGCAAAACGGCAACATCAGACCTGGAAAGCAAATCAGCGGCGAACACACACACCGGGAAAACGAGATCCCGGGGCAGTGAGGCGGGAAGATGGGTATTGATTTCCTGTTGAGCACAGGCCTGCAGCAGCGCGGCCCGTAGAGAGACGCCGCCCCGCCATTCAGCAGGACGCCTGCCTCACCGTCAGGACTCACGCTTGAGCCGCCTGCCAGGAGTCGCCGGAAGCCCTGGAAACCGCGATCGGACTGGGCACAGACGGTCTGTTTCTGGGGTTCCTGTGAAAGCACCCCCTCTCTCCTGCGTAATCCACCTGCTATCCTCAGGGCATTTGGCTGTGCTAAAGGTGGGCATGCCCATCTCCTCTGTGAGCTCCTCTGGGCCGGGGCAACCGCAAGCACTGCTGCTGCTGAGTCGCTTCAGTCGTGTCCGACTCTGTGCGACCCCATAGATGGCAGCCCACCAGGCTCCCCCGTCCCTGGGATTCTCCAGGCAAGAACACTGGAGTGGGTTGCCATTTCCTTCTCCAATGCATAAAAGTGAAAAGTGAAAGTGAAGTCGCTCAGTCGTCTCCGACTCTTAGCTACATCGTGGACTGCAGCCCACCAGGCTCCTCCGCCCGTGGGATTTTCCAGGAAAGCACAGAGTCAGCTAAAATGTAGCAACTAACAGATGGATGGTTTTTTTAAGTTTTAGTCCAGAGAAGATTTCTCAAAGCTCAGGATCTTTCAGACCACTAGGCCCAACATCCAGTCCAGAAAAAAAAAAAAAAAAAAAACCTTTAAGAACTAAAGGAAATCCCCAAATCCATGGATACACCGCAAAATCCTGCTGCAGGGCACAGGGAACTATATTGAATATCCCGTGATAAACCACCATGCACAGAATACGGAAAAGAATGTGTATGTACGTAGAACTGAGCCACTCTGCTGTACAGCAGAAAGTAACACAACATTGTAAATCGACTGTACTTCAAATAAATACAACTAGGTGGAAAAAAGAAGGAGAAAACCAGTGACCTTTTCCCCGTGACCATGAAGACCAGGGGACCAAAGAGGACAAGCCTCCTCCGCCCGCTGGGCACCCGCACTGATGCCGGAGAGGCCTGGCGTTCGTCACACGGGCGTCCACTCTTCTTATTCACGTATGTACTTGGCTGAGACAGATCTTCATGGCTGTGTGTCCATAGAGTCAGTCACGCCATCCAACCATCTCATCCTCTGTCGTCCCCTTCTCCTCCTGCCCCCAATCTTTCCCAGCATCAAGGTCTTTTACAATGAGTCAGCCCTTTGCATCAGGTGGCCAAAGTATTAGAGTTTCAACTTTAGCATCAGTCCCTCCAATGAATATTCAGGAATGATTTTCCTGAATATAAGGACTGATTTCCTTTACAAGTGACTGGTTGGATCTCCTTGCAGTCCAAGGGACTCTCAAGAGTCTTCTCCAACACCACAGTTCAAAGCTATCAGTTTTTCAGTGCTCAACTTTCTTTATAGTCCAACTCTCACATCCATACTTGACTACTGGAAAAACCATAGCTTTGACTGTATGAACTTTTACCTGCAAAGTACGTCTCTTTTTTAATATACTGTCTAGGTTGGTCATAGCTTTTCTTCCAAGGAGAAGTGTCTCTTAATTTCATGGCTGCAGACATCATCTGCAGTGATTTTGGAGACCCCAAAAATAAAGTCTGTCCCTGTTTCCATTGTTTCCCCATCTATTTGCCATGAAGTGATGCAACCAGATGCCATGATCTTCATTTTTTGAATGTTGAGTCTTAAGCCAGCTTTTTCACTCTCCTCCTTCACTTTCATCAAGAGGCTCTTTAGTTCCTCTTCACTTTCTGCCATAAGGGTGGTGTCATCTGCATATCTGAGGTTATTGATATTTCTCCCGGCAATCTTGATTCCAGCTGTGCTTCATCCAGCCCAGCGTTTCACATGATGTACTCTGCATGTAAGTGAAACAAGCAGGGCGACAGTATACAGCCTTGATATACTCCTTTCCCAGTTTGGAACCAGTCCGTTGTCTCATGTCCAGGCACCAAGAGTCAGGGTTATCGCCAGGAGGTTGGAGGAGGGTTGGGGTCTGGGAGTCCAAGATCTGTCGAAAGGTCCCCCGAGGCCCTCCAGGGACATGGACACAGCTCAGCTGTCCTCCCTTACTCGGCCCCTGCCCAACGAGGCACCCATGGGCGGGACAGGAGTCCAGCCAGGCTGTGCGCCTGCTGCTCTGGGAACAGGACCCTGGGCAGAACTTCACCATTCACAGCCCCTGCAGCTTGTCACAAGACGTTAGGCGGCCTGGAATGCTATGCCTCTGGTGACTTCATCTCTGATGCTCTCCTAGTGATGGAGCGTCCTGCAGACAGGACGCTGGGCTGCAAGAAAGGGGACAGCTGAGCTGTGCCCGTCAGCCAAGAGGGGGCATGGCCAGCTGTGGACGCTGCACCAGCCTGAGTCATGCTGAGCAGAGAGCCACCTGAGGCTGGGAATAGCCCTTCACCCCAGGCCTCCGGCCACACAGGCTCCAGAGAAACCTCAGAAGACGAGGCCTGTGTCCTCGAAGTTCATTTCACACGTGGCAGAAGTGGGGCTTCAACTGTGGTTGCTGCAGCTCCTGCAAAGTGGGACTGAAGGATCAGGGTGTCGAGAGGAAGCAGCCAGGCTCCCTGGCCAGGGCAAGCTTGGAGGGATGACAGGGACACGGCTCCCATCAGAGAAAAGACGGCAGCGACCCGCCTCACACTGCATCACGACACACGCACTCTCCAGACGGACCAAAGGCCCAAACGTGAACACCGGGATCATGAAAGCGGAAGAAGGCTGACGGGAAACATGACCGTAAAACATGGAAACCTGGGAAATGAATAAAGGGTAAGGAGAGAGTTGAGTGCGGCAGAATAGAATATTCCTGTCAGACGAAAGACAACAGGCAATACCAAATATTATCTAATGTTAAGCAAGTGTTTCTTGAACATTATATAATAAGTTAAATATATAAAACAAACATTATTTAATAGTTATATTTACTAATAATTTTTTAAGATAACAAAAGCTATGGTTTTTCCAGTAGTCATGTATGCTTGTGAGAGTTGGACCATAAAGAAGGCTGAGCACTGAAGAACTGGTGCTTTTGAACTGTGGAGTCTTCAAGAGAAGACTCTTGAGAGGCCCTTGGACTACAAGGAGATCCAACCAGTCTATCCTAAAGGAAATCAGTCCTGAATATTCATTGGAAGGGCTGATGCTGAAGCTGAAGCTCCAATACTTTGGCCACCTGATGCAAAGAGCAGGCTCACTGGAAAAGACCCTGATGCTGGGAAAGATTGAGGGTAGGAGGAGAAGGGGACAACAGAGGATGAGATGGTTGGATGGCATCACTGACTCAATAGACATGAATATTAGCAAACTCTGGGAGACAGCAGAGGACAGAGGAGCCTGGCGTGCTGTACATAATCCATGAGGTCACACAGAGTCTATCATCTGTTGTTCAGATGAGCGACTGAACAACAAGATAAAAAATATTCTTGTCTTTAAAGGCATCATATGTATTGGTGGCTCACAGGGTAAAGCACCTGCCCACAGTGTGGGAGAACCAGGTTCAATCCCTGTCGGGAAGATCTCCTGGAGAAGGAAATGGCACCCCACTCTTGCCGGGAAAATCCCATGGAGGGAAGGACCTGGTGGGCTGCAGTCCACGGGGTCACAAAGAGTCGGGCACGACTGAGTGACTTCACTTTCCATGGGAGGAGCCTGGTGGGCTGCAGTCCCCGGGGTCGCAAGGAGTCGGGCATGACCGAGCGCCTCCACTTCACTTAAAGGCATCGCGTGTGTTCTGCCTTTACTCTGCATCTGCCCTTTAAGGTGACACTGCTGCTTTCTCTGAAGTAAAAATTATAATATGTAAGTACATAATAACATGCAATTACCCTTTCATAATTATATCTTACAATTATGGTACAATCACATAATATACAATTACACGATAACATTATTAATCTGACTTACAAAACAGTGAGCGTGTCCCATAGACAGGACAGGCAGTGCTGCTGGTGCACACAGCGCCAGCAAGCCAGTGGCTGGGGACGTTGGTGGACTGGGGCTCCTGCGGCCCGTCCAGCAGGGCGCGTGTGCAGGAGCCTCACCTCTGAGCGGCTGCCGTCACCACGCGTGCACGGGTCCCAGCTTCTGCGCTGCTGTGACACAGGTCCCCTCTGCTTACATCTCATGGCCAGAGGCAGTCACAGGGTCACTCCTGACCCAAGGTGGCCGGGACGTGCCATCCCACCCTGTGGGCAGCCACCAGCTCGGCAGGCAGCGCTCCCCACCACCGCTCCCCTCTGCAGAGCACGGTGCCCACAAGACGGCCAAGATGGAGCAGTCGGGGGGCCAGAGACATGCAACAAAGTTGTGCCTGTGGTCCAGTCCTGCCTGGACAAGCGTGGCCACGTCCTCAGAGCGAGCAGAGGCGAGACAGCCCGCCACCTCTCGGCTGTGTCGTCAGGAGTCCGCGCTGGGATCATCTGGAAGGGCCAGTGGAACCCACAGACACCCCGAAGCCCCCGATGGAACCACTGGATCAGAAGTGATGCCGGACCGGGGCAGAGGGACGGAAGGAGCACAGAGTGAGGCCATTCCCTGGGCCCTGGAGACGTGCTGGCCCCCCAGGGACCACCGCCAACTGAGCCAGCAGAGGCCACGCAGTGACATGGGGGCGGTAAGTGGCCATGGGGAAGGAGGGTCCCACTCGAGGGATACACCGAGGCCAGGAAGGGCCTGTCGGGGCAACCCCGAATCCCCCAAACCCACGAGGTGCCCCTCTCAGTTGGAAACAGGGTGACCACACACGGAAGTAAAGACGAGGTCGGCAGGGCGGGCCCTGGTCCAGTGTGACCCGTGTCCTTATGCAGGGGACACGTGGATGCAGACTCACACACACGTGGGGAGACTGCTCTGTGGCCGTGGCCGCAGCGTCCCAGAGCAGGGCCAGCCTGAGGCAGGACGCACGCCGGCTAGGTCCCGGACCGCCACCTCCGGAGCCGTGAGAGAGTCCCAGAGTCCCAGACCCCGCATCCCTCCCTGGGGCGGCCCTGAGCCCACGCGGAGTGGGGTCTGAGCAGAGAGTGGCCCACGTGTGACCCAGCGTCCTGGCCACATCCTCTCTGGAGCATCTGAGTCCTGGGCAGGAAGAGCACCTCGTGCTCACTTTCAAACAGAAAATGAAAAGGTTGCTAAACGTATAAGTAATTTTAACTGAGTCGTTGATCTGGATACTTTTAAAGTAAAACAGTAAGTATTTCTGCGGCCCTTTGAAGTCGGCCCCAGCTCCTTGCCTCCCTCGGGTTATTTTACAGCCATTAAGAATGTGTTCCTTTTATCTGGGGCCTTCAATTAATTGGATTTCAAAAAATACTCTGAAATGGCTTTTTTTTATATATAAAAACCAGCCAAGTCCTGGAGGACGTTCCTGGATGATTTACTGCCATAGTAATTGAAAGCCGGCGGTTACACTGGTCACCTCTGGGGAGCCACCAGCTACACTGGGGTCTGACGCGGGATCTGCAGTGTTCCCCAGATGCGGTGGGGATGGGGGGACTGCCTTCGGAGGGCGGCACGCCTCCCGAGTCACCCTGGACGGCGACACGCCAGATCTCCCGGGACGGTGACGTGCGAGGAGGTGCAGGCGCCCCTCCACTGCAGACCTGCTGAGCACAGAGCGCCCTGGGGGCCTGGGATGCAGCCTCCCACAAACCGCCGAACCCGGAACCCCTCTGGGAGGGGGAGGAGAGGCGGGGGCACCCGGGCAGCAGGTGGAGGCCACGGCACAGTGCCCCATCCCTGCACCCGCTCCGCATCTACCTGCTGACCTGTGCACAGGCCACTAGGCACCGGCCGCCTTCTCCATGAGCAAGTGTTCTGTGCAGAGACTGCAGGAGAGCAGTCGGGGAGACTGGGGGGTGCGGCTCTCCTTCCATCCAGGGAAGCACACTCCTTCTCCAGGCAAATTCCCGGCGGACGCCCAGGGAGGCTCCTCGGTGAAGGGTCTCACCCCTGCGCTGTTTGGGGAGGTCCCCTACACGAATACTAGCTCACCCACTGGGGTTAGGTTTCCACTTCTCTCCACCCTGCTTTCTTTCCTCTTTTCTATGTGAAGGGCTTCAGAACGATATTCAAGTTCCAGGGCAATGGTGTGTAGTGTTACTCTCCTCTAAGATTTACAATAACGTCCTCTCCTTCGGACGTCCATTCGGGGCTAGGGCGTAGGCGATTCAAGGTCGGGCCCGGAGAACACGTTACGTTTAAGCACGCCAACTACAGACTTGGTGTGGGTTAACAGCCTCCACTTTTCATAGGAGAAACCTCCCTGACATCTGCCGACGTACCTCTACATTACAGACACACGTGTTTCGAAAGCAAGGAGTAAGCAAAACACGCGTGCTGACCTCTGCGGCCGCGGTTTCCCTCCCACCTGAGAGGAAGGGGGTGAGACGCAGGCACACCACTCCAGGCCTGCCCGGCCCCTCGAGGTCCCCCAAGGCAGGGGCCAGGCCACAGGTCCCTGGGCCTAATCCGGATGCCATGCTGCTCTGAAACAAGGAAACCCTCTCAAACTGTGCTGGAAGCCGTTCGGAGCTGGGAGCTGAACTTCAAAGGGGAGAAAGGAAGCCAGAAAGGTTCCCCTGCAGCCCCCGGAGCCAAAGAGAAACAGGTTCCCCAGAGGACCCTTTGCAAAGATGAAGGAGGCTGCTCACTGCAGCCCTGGGACCCAGGTCCCACTACACAGCTCAGTCAAGCCATTGAGTGTGACCAAGGCCTGGCGCCTTCCAAGAACAGCAGCATCCCTGGGACAGCCGGGCCTGGGGGTCTCTCTGAAGCTGTCCTCACTCAGGAACAGTCCCTTCAGTATCCTCTCGGGGCCGGGTGAGAGCCTCTTGTCCTTCCTGCGTCCTCGGGGAGCAGGGGGCCATGGACGCCCAGACCCCTGGGCGATGGCAGGCACGGGGGCAGTGTGGGAGCTGGCCTCGTCAGCGCCAGCTCCAGCTCTCAACCCCGAAATGCCTCTGCAAGTCACAGCAAGGTTCAGGCAAGGGGGAGGATACAGGCAGGGCCAAGCCCCGGGGGCACAGAGACTTTTGTTTCAGATTGCACTCGGGCTCTGCCAACAGGAAAAACAAAAGAGGGATTGAAAGGTGCTTCTTGGGGAGCCAAGGACTGACCAGAGGTGGGGGCACAGCAGCGGGCAGCTCGTGCCAGGCCAGGGGGCTGGGGAGGGGAACGGCAGCCCTCCGGAGGAGCCCAGGCTGCCCGCTCACTTTCCATGAGGACCACTGCAATGCCCAAGAGATGCCTTGCCAGCCAGGGCTGCTTCATCATTTTCTCAGAGCCAGGCGGGCCTGGCAGTGAGGCCGGAGGGCTGGAGCAGCTCCCTGCCCGAGCTCAGGGGCTAGGGAACAGAGGCTGGCCCCTGAGGCTTCCGGCCCTCGGTCAGGGGCCAGAGCCAGGTCCAGGCTGACAGCATCCAGATGATGGTCTCTGGGCGAGTTCAGGGAAGGGAAGCCCTCACTCCCAAGGAAGGTCTCCCAGTGGTGCCACCTCCAGACGCCTGGAGCGGTCAGGGCTACAGAAACCCTGCAGGAACACAGCCTCTAGGCTGCCTGGGCTCCCTGACACAGCAGTGTGTTGTTGCTAAAGAGGGAGGCCCTGGTGAATGTGAATTGAGTTTATCACCCAATCAAGGTCGTAAACACAAGCCTGCCTTGCTCATCTTCAGCTATGAAAAGAATCTGAGTCTAGGTAAGCCTCTCTCTCGGGGAGGTGGCGGCCTGTCTTGTTGGCCCCAGGACACAGCCCAGAGCATCGAGCACAGCAGGAAGGAGGAGACAAAGAAACAGGCAGAGCTGCAGGCAAACCCCATCCCTCCCCAGGGTGCAACTCACTGCCCCCCATCTCCTTCCCGCTGGACACCCCTTCCCAGAACACTTCCATCAGCCCAGGGCAGAGGGACAGGGACATGCCTGCAGGGAGGCAGCCTGGAGGAGGCCCGGCCTCCTGTTACAGAGCAGGCCCAGAGGCCAGAGCTGATCCCCTCCCCCCACAGAAGCCACTGGAAGCACCAGGGCCAGGAAGCTGGGGCGGGGGTGATGGGCACAGGCCCCCTCCTCTCCCGGAGGAAGCCCCGCCGGCCCACCGCCTGGACACAAAGTCGCCCCAGCCCGGAGCACCACCCTCCACCAGTGAAGCCTGGCAAACACTCGTGGCCTTTCCACGTGCTGCAGAAAAGGGGCGGGCTGGCGGCGAGTTTTTCAGGCATTCTGCACGGCGGCCTCAGCCGTCCCTGACGGGCCAGGAGTCACAGCAGAACAAGGATCCGGGAGGACACGAGGGCAGGGGCTTCAGGGTGGGCTGGGGGGGTCAGGGGTCAGGGAAGCCGGGACCTGGGCCCACCACACCGGCCTGCCCTCCCAGCCGCAGGGGGCAGAAGCCACAGACTGTCCACATGGAAACGCTAGAAGGCCAAAGGCCCAGGCCAGCAGGGCTCCGGAAGGCCTGATAAAGCCCTCCTGGCAGGAGGCCTCGTCGTGGGCCAGGTCCTGGTCACAGGTCCAGTGGTCCCCAAGCAGGCCCTGTCGCCTGGACACACCCAGATCCACCTGCCCAAGCCCCCTGCCCACAGCCAGGCTCCCGCCCAGCCCAGGGCCCACTGCCCTGAGCGTCAGATCCAGTGGGGCCAAGCGGGGACACATCGGAAAGTGGGCTCCCCAGGGTGAAGGGGCAGCGTTGGGGGAGGGGCGAGAGAGAGGCGGGCCCTGGAGCCAGGACCCCAGCCCCCTCCAAGGAGCACTGGGCCTTCAGCACCCGGGCGCTCCATTGGATCCCCAGCGCCGGAATACTAAGGCCAAGAGAGGGCTGGGGAGTGGGGACTGGCGAGAGAGGGGCTGGGCGGAAGGGGGAAACCCTGGGGTCCTGTCCCGGAGCGGCTCCGGAGGCCCCAAGAAGCAAGCCGGGCGCGGGGAGGGCCCTCTGAAGGCCCGCGAGGACCCTGAGGCCGCCTGGAGCGCTTGGCCCAATCGAGGCCCTCCTGTTCCGGCCGGAGGGTCCTCTCGAGCCGGGGTGCCCCCGCCCCCCACCCCGCCGCCGTCCGAGGGCGCCCCTCATCCCGGCCCCAGCGCCCCGCGCGCCCCGGTCGCCCTCGCCGGCCGGGCGGAGGGGAAAAGTCGGCGAGCGCGCGGCGCCCGCGGGGGAAAGCGTTAATGGGCGCCGGGTGGGAGCCGCGCGCTCGCTCGCCCACGTCACGCCGGTGCGGGCTCGGCTGACGACCGCGGCGCCTGGGGACGCCGGCGCGCTCCGCTTGCTCGCCAGGTGCTCCGCCTGGAAATGTCTCCATTAGTTGTCGCCCGCTCCCCGCTGGAGCGCGCGCGCCGAGCGGCCGCGCGGAGCCCTCGCGGGCGGCCGGCAGTGGCCCGGCGCCACCGCAGGTAGGCGAGGTCCCCGCGCCCGCCCCCGCCCCGGGGCTCCGAGACCCCTCCCCCCGGCCGAAGAGGCGGAGGCTCCGCGCGGCCGCCGAGGGGCGCGGGCGGCGGCGGCGGCGGCGACTCCCCGGTGCGTCCCGGGCTGCGCGCTGCTCTCCGCGGCCCCGGCGCCCGAGCGGCGCGGGCGGGCGCGTCCCCGGCGCAGGTAGGGAGTGGGCCCGGCCGCGCAAACTTTGCGAGGATCGCTCCTGCGCTGGGGGCGCAAAGTTTGCTGCCCGCCGGTGGGGTCTCTGGAGGCGGCCGCGTCGGCCGCAAGTGGAGGGAAAACGGGGGCGGGGGCGGCTTGGGGCACGGGGGCCTCGCGGAGCCGGGGGCCTGCGCTGGGACGCCCGGCTGACAGCCTTCCCGGCTCGGGCGGCGCCCTGGGAGCCAGCGGCGGGGCCGCGGTGGGAAAGCGGGAGGGAACGGGCCGGAGCGCGGGGCGTTTCGCGAGGAGGACTCATCCCGCGCGCCTGCAGCTCGCCCGGGGCTTCGCGGGAGACCCCAGAGGAGCGGCTGCGAAAGAGCGACCCGCCAGGCTCGGGGTTAGCGACTGGGGCTTCGGGACACCTAGAACCCCCCGAGCCCCACACCCCGCCCGGTGTCCGCGAGCAGTGGGCCCGGCGCCTGAGAGAGGAAGGCCCTGCCCTGGGCTGCGCGCCCCCGCCCCAGCCTCCCGGCTCGGGTCAACTTCTCCGGGCTGGAGCGGGCCCCCCACCCCCGCGTCGTGCCCGCGCGACTCTAGGGGCAAGGGAGCGGAGGCCCCAGGAAACAACTCTGGGGACCGGTCAGACCTCGGGGGCTCAGCTGGTCTCAGGGGAGAAGCCCTGCCGAGAGCAGAGGAGGGTCAGGACCCGGCCTCTCTCCCCAGGGCCAGCCGTGGTTCCGACGGCCGACACCACCCCTGGGCAACAAGGGAGCGCCAAGTACCTCTAGGACTGGGGACTAATCGTCCTCAGGGCCCCTCAGCCCCGGCTCCCCTGGAATTCAGCAGGCCCGTGGGGGCATCTGACCAAAATCGAGGCGCTGCCTTGTCCGTGGGGAAGCGCTTGGTTTCCGGCAGTTCCTGCCCGCGGGCGTGTTTTTAGAACGGGGGTCCTTCGAGGAAGTGGGCTCAGGAAGCCGAGTCTGTGCAGGCACGTGTAGCCTGATGGTGCCTGAGACTCTGCCACTAGGTCTGTCCTGCTCTCAGGGAGAGATCCGGGGACTCAGCTCACGCCTGGGCCTTTTAGGAAAGCACGCGGGAGAGTTATTCCTGCCTTAACTAGGGGACAAAGATGGCCCAGAAAGCACTGGGCTCCGGCAGACGGTCTTGACAGAGGCACAGGTTGGCAGCAGTGTGTCGGGGTGTGCCCGCGAGTGCAAATGGTCGGGGTAACCTGGCCTCCAGGGAGCTTCGCAGGGGCTGTGTGGGCGGCCCTCAAGGCCGGGAGATTCCTCCCGCAGCCCCAAGCTTCCCCAAACTGGGGGGCAGGCGGCCCCTCACGCTGCCAGTGTGGCCTGGGCCAGCACCGAGGATCGGGGTCAGAGGCCTAGCAAAGCGCCTCGGGCGAGTGGGGTTTCAGGGCCGGGGAAAGAAGACGGCCGGCCAGACGCGGGAGGGCGGGACTGCGAGTGTCTGTCCGCGCGCTCAGGCTGGAAAGGAAAACAGGAGAGCTAGCGGCGAGGGTCAAGACAGCCCCTGAAACCCCTCCCCCAGAGCCGCGCGGCCCGCTGCGCCCACCGCGCGCCGAGGGTGTGCAGGTCTGCTCAGAAGATGAATGGTGCGTGTTCAGGGGCGCCGTTTCCCGGGAGCCGCGGCCGAGTCTCCGGGGAGGAAATGGGCGCGGCCTGGAAGCGGCGAGCGGTGGCCCCGAGGGGCTGGCCGCTGGGACCTGCGCGGTGGCTTCCTCCCCGGCGGCTGAACGCTTCCAGTCGCCGGGCGGCGGGGGGGCCCGGCCACGGGAATGGGGCGAGGAAAGGATGCCGAATGCCTTCCTCCAGTGAAGACGGCCGCTCCCTGAGCCCTCGGCCACCCCTGCTCGGGCGCCCTTCCCTCCCCATCACCCGGGGAGAGTGAGTTGTTTGTAAACAATAAATAATGGAAAGTAGGAGGATGTTTCCTAAAAGCCTCGGCCAAGCAGGAAAACGGGGAGGAGGGGGGAGCAGGGCAGAGTGGGGGAGGGGAGGCGCCGCGGCGCAGGAGGCAGAGCGATGGAGAGATTCATTTCTGCCGAGAAGCCCCGGTGGCTAGTTCCTTATTATTTACAGGAAGGTGATATTAGCAATTCAGGTGAGAAAGAAAGAAACGCGGCCGCCATGAAATCAATACAGAATTCAAAAACAATTATTAATGTCATTTGACTCGTGTTCTTTATATATCTCTTCCGGCTACAGACGCTAAAGTGTCTGAATGATTTGCATGGAGCGGCTATTCATTATTTCCGAGGATTTTCTTTGGCGGGCCGCTCGGACGTGGCCGGCTGCGGTCCAGAGCGATCGGAGAACTCGTACTTTTCGTCTGTAAATTAAAGCAATTACGCAGCAGATATTATAGGATGCGTACTGTGGTCTCCAGATAGTCATCAATCACCTTGAACCAAGCTGTCAGAGCGGGCAGATTTCGTTTCTGGGAGGCAGGTTTGCAGCTGGGGAGAGGGCGAGAACGTCATCATTAATTAGAGGGTGACCCTGAGGCGATTCACAGGTCTGAACCCAGGGATCGTTCCCAGCAAGTCTGCACAGCGCCGCCGCGAACGGCTCCCTCCCGGCGGCCGCGGGAGGCCCGGCCGGGCGGGAGCTGCAGGGGCGAGCCCGGGCCCCGCTGGGTGGCTGCGCCGAAGGCAGGCCGGGGTTCCGGGTGGCCCGGGCGTCCCCTTGCCGCCGGGCGCCGGGCTCGCGCAAGGTCCCAGGCCGGGGATCGGCTGCGGAAGCGCTGGGGTGTGCCCGCGACCGCTCCTTGAGCCCCGGGCAGGGAAGGGCGCCCCGGCCAGGCGCCCCGCGCCCCCTCCCCAGTGCCTAGGCCCGAAGGTGGCCGCGAAGAGCGAGCGCAGCGCGAGGGCCCCCGGAGCCGAGTTAGGAAACCAGCTCCTCGGAGCGCGCCGGGCTGTCTGGCAGTCCCGAGTTCAGCCGCGAGGGGCAAGGGGAGGGCGGCCCGCGAGGCGGGCGGGGGCGAGCAAAGGGAGGGCCGGTGCGCCGAGCGGGAACAGACTGGACGAGGAGGGGCTGGCTCCCCCGGGGCCCGGCGGCCGGCAGTGGCGAACCCTCAGGCCCACCGAGTCCCGGGGCGGCGGGCTCCGGGGAGGGCCCAGGCCCACACACTCAGGGCACTCTGACTCCCAGATGCGGACGGCGCCCCGTGACCGCGCGAGTGCTGGAACTGCGGCCCGCTGTGGGGTTCGATGTGCAGGGAGGCTTCGCCCAGTCCCCGTTAACAATAGTCGCTGCGCGCCGCCCTCCGCCGCCGCGCGCCGGCCCGCGGAGCTGCCTGCCTGCCTGCCTTCCACCTGGAGGGGCGCGCGGGGCCGAGGCCGGCCGGCTGCGCCAGCGCCGAGCTAATTTTAACTGTTGATTACGGCTCCCGGGAAGCCTCACTCGCACACCCCTCGTCCGTCTCATTTGTAATTGAGACTAATGATTACAGTGGGGCGGGAAGGAGCAGCTGCTCATTAATTAATTTCTAATTAAAAGTCCTTCCGTCCTCAGTGACTAAGGAGAAACTCCGTGCGTCGGGGCGATGTTGACTGCTCCTCGGAGGAAATTCATTTGTTTCGGCCGTGCGCCCTCCGCCCCGGGCGGCACGGCCGCCTGTCCCCGCCCCGCCCGGCCGGGCCGGGGCCGAGTGACCCCCGCGTCTGTGGCCGGGCCGGGCTGCGCGGCGTGGGGCTGACGTCAGAGCCTCCGCCGCTTAAAGCCGCGCACCGCTGACTTGACGGATTCGCACGACTCATTTTTTTTTTCCTTTTTTGCAAAATATGTATTTGTGTCGCCGCTGCGAGGCCGGTCGGTCCCAGTGTCCCCTCCAGGCTCCGGACTGTGAAGCTGAGAGGATCGCCGCGGCTCACTTTCCTCTCCACTTAGAAAAGTTTACCGAGCTTGTGGCTGCATTAACCGGCTCTTCTGCTTCGCCCTCCCAGTGTCTAGAAGCCCGCGGCCCCCGAGCAGTGGCCGCGCCACGCCGGCCCCCTCGCTCAGGACCCTGCCGGCCCCGCCCGCCGGCCCCGGGCCCGCCATGTCCTACCCGCAGTTTGGGTACCCCTACTCCTCGGCACCCCAGGTAAGGGGCCCCGCTAGACCAGCCACCCGCTATCACCTCCCAGCGAGCGGGGCCTGTGCCACGCACCCCTGGCGACCCACCCTGGGGCGGGCAGAGGCCGGAGGAACACCGACGGGCAGGGCCCCCATTTCCCGCTTTTGTTTGTCCTCCACCCCCTCCCGGGCTCTGAGGTGTGCCCCGGGGAACCTGGGGACCCAGGAGAGAGGTGGCACCCGAGGGCGTGCGCGCTGAGGCCTTGGAAACCCCCGGGGAGGGTGTGAACATTCCGTCCAGGAGGCACTGGGCCCCACGTGGCTGGAGGAGACCGGGCGCACTTGCATCCTGGAAAGGGACGCGCGGAGCTGTGTGGACGGTGGCAGCGCCGCCAAGGACACGGAGTCCGCGCCCCCGGGGCTGTGCGTGGGGCGGACGCAGGCCCAGGGGCCCAGCCTCGAGTCCGGGGGGGGGGGCCCCCTTCCTCACCCCTCTTTCCCCTAGTTCCTGATGACCACCAACTCCCTGAGCACGTGCTGCGAGTCCGGTGGCCGCACGCTGGCCGACTCCGGGCCAGCTGCCTCGGCCCAAGCGCCCGTCTACTGCCCGGTCTACGAGAGCCGGCTGCTGGCTACCGCGCGCCACGAGCTCAACTCGGCCGCGGCGCTGGGCGTCTACGGGGGCCCCTACGGCGGCTCGCAGGGCTACGGCAACTACGTGACCTATGGCTCCGAAGCCTCCGCCTTCTACTCGCTGGTAAGGGGAGGGGGTGCCTCGCAAACCTTCTTCCTGCCACGCTCACCTCAACCGACCTATCTGCCAAACTCACTTTCCCCAAACTGGAGGCGAGGGGCGAGTCCCCTGGGGCCCGGGCTTTGGGAGGTGGGAGAGCACGCCCCACCCTAACCCTGGCCTCCAAGCCTGGTCCTTCAGAGCGCACCAGCCCCAGGGTTGGGGGCTTCTGGTGGGTAGGGCCTCGTACTGAATGTACTTATTGTTTTCTGTCTGCTCTCTATTGAGTTGGGATCAGATATGTGGTTCTGTCGCAGCTCGCTCGGGCCTGTCCCCCACCCGGTCCCCTATCCCCCTCCTTCTCCTCGCTGGGCTCCTCCCCATTTCCACCCTCCCTTCGCCCTGCGCCCCCGCCCAGCCCCTCCGCCTCTGCCGTCGCCCAGTCGCTCCCGCCCCCAGCCTCTTCCTCTCTCTCATTCCCTGACACCCCAACTCTGCTCCTCCTCATTCCACATCTTGGGGTTCCTTCGCTACCTGGGCCCGAAGGGCAGCCTGGGACCGGGCCAGGCGGCTGGGGATGGGGGCGGGATGGCGGCTTCCGAGGGGCCTGCGGGAAGCCCGCCGGACCCAGCGTTCCTAGGGGAGGGGTCGAGCTGGGTCGCATCCCGGAAGCTGCAACCCCAGGCTCACGGGCTCCTACAGAACAGCTTCGACTCCAAGGATGCGCCGGGATCTGCGCATGCGGGCCTCGCTCCCGCCGCTGCCGCCTACTACCCTTATGAGCCGGCGCTGGGCCAGTACCCATATGACAGGTGAGGGCCACCCCGCCACGCCCCCCCCCCGACACCCGACCGTCCCGCCCCCGACCCCCCACGGTCCCACCCCCGACCCCCCATCCCCGCCACGGCCCAGCCCCCGACCCCCGAGCCACGCCCCCTCTGAAAATTTGGGCGACTGAGCAAGGGGTCTTTCCCGGGTCAAGCTCCAGCTGAGCCGGGGTTGGGCGCACCCGCCTCCTACCGAGCCCATGTCTCCACGGCCTAAAGGCTAAGCTGTCTCCCGCGCGGCACCCACGCCGTCTTTCCCGACTCCCAAAGCCCAGACTTCGGCCGCCTCCCCCACCCGGAGAGGTGCGGCCTGTGCGGGGCGTCCGGGCCCAGCCCACAGCCCCTACAGGGGCGACTTTGTGCACCAGCAGACGGCCAGCCTTCGTGGAGCGACAGAAGCCTGTAATTGCAGACCTCGCACGTAGACCCTGCGGGCACTATGTCCCCACAGGCGCTCGGGACCATTTCTGCCCACGGGTGGTGCGTCGTTGGGTTCTTCGGGTCCCTGCGATGTGCTTTCCTGGTTTTAGGATCAAAGGGGCCCAGTAAAGGACCTCGCAGAGACATGAGTGTCTGTAGGGTGACAGAGAGCTGGCCGGCCTTCTCCCCCACCCACTGGGACCTCTCTGACTCCATATAGGTTTAATCAAATGTAAACATTGAAAGACAGCGCCCACCTGGGTAAAACCCATCCCACCATAAACACACAAACCTCCCCCCCACCCACACGACCGGGATTGAAAGCCACGTGGGCCTGGCCCTGGCCGCCCCCCCCCCCGCCCCCGCCCGCGGTGCGGGCCGCTGCCGGCGCCCCATTGCCCAGCTTGTCCCCAGGTACGGGACCATGGACAGCGGCACGCGGCGGAAGAACGCCACGCGCGAGACCACCAGCACGCTCAAAGCCTGGCTGCAGGAGCACCGCAAGAACCCCTACCCCACCAAGGGCGAGAAGATCATGCTGGCCATCATCACCAAGATGACCCTCACGCAGGTCTCCACCTGGTTCGCCAACGCGCGCCGGCGCCTCAAGAAGGAGAACAAGATGACGTGGCCTCCGAGGAACAAGTGCGCAGACGAGAAGCGGCCCTACGCCGAGGGCGAGGAGGAAGAAGGGGGCGAGGAGGAAGGCCGGGGGCAGCCCCTCAAGAGTACCAAGGCTGAAGGTACCCAGGAGGCTGGCGGTGCGGGGCCTGGTCTCAGGGCGGGGCTCCCTGCGCCTTCTCTCATGTTTTCGGATCTCTAAAGGCGTGGGATAAGGCAAGCCTCTGGGCCTAAGCTGCGAATGGAGTGCCCTGGCCCCGAGGAAGCGAGGCTGTGTGAGCCAGGGGACCCAAGCAGTGAGCTGGGACTCGCGCAAAATCACCCCGTTTGGTAGGAGGCCGGAATCAGATTGGGCCCTGTTCCGGGGACCAGGAGCCTGGAGGAGATGGGAGCTAGAGGAAATAAGCACATGTTTTTCCTCGCTCCAAAGTGGCCCCTAACCATGCGCTCAGACCCGGGAAGGAGGGTACCGGGTTCGGCGAACCGCCACCCCGTCTCCCTTCACTGGTCACTCTTTCTCTCCCGGCAGAGCCCATCGGCAAAGGAAAGGACCTGGAGCTCAGCGACTTGGAGGACTTTGACCCCCTGGAGGGAGAACCCCCAGAGTGCGAGCTGAAGCCTCCCTTCCAGCCCCTGGACGGCGGCCTGGATCGCATCCCCACCGGGCCGGAAGGGCCCAGCGCCCCGGGGAAGGAGGCTCCGGGCGCCCTCCGGCTGCCCCTGGCCGCCGGGGGCGGGGCCGCTCTGGACCAAGACCTGGAGAGGGCCCGGAGCTGCCTCCGGAGCGCGGCGGCCGGGCCGGAGCAGCCGGCGGGCGCGGGCGCGGGGGGCGGCCCACAGGTCTGCGAGTCCAAGCTGGGCTTCGCTCCCTCTGGGGCGTCGGCCGGCTTCGAGGCCAAGCCACGCATCTGGTCCCTGGCGCACACGGCCACCGCGGCCACCGCCACCGCCTTCAGCCAGACTGAGTTCCCCTCGTGCATGCTCAAGCGCCAAGGCCCCCCCGCGGGCCCTGCGGCCCCCTCCTCGGCACCCGCCTCCTCCTCGCCCGCGGCCCCGGCCCCCGCCGGTGCCCTGGACAGGCACCAGGACTCCCCGGTAACCAGTCTCAGAAACTGGGTAGACGGGGTCTTCCACGACCCCATCCTCAGGCACAGCACTTTGAACCAGGCCTGGGCCACAGCCAAGAGCGCGCTCCTGGACCGGGGGCCCCTGGGCCGCCCGCTGGGGGCGGGCGCCAGCGTGCTGACCACGCCCCTGACGCGCCCCTTCCCGCCCGCCGCGCCCCCCGACGACCCCGCCCCCGGCGCCACCAAGGACCTGCTGGCCGTGCCAAAGGCCGGCGGCAAGCCCTTCTGCGCCTAAAGGGCAGGGCACCGGGGCAAGGAGAGAACCGGCGCTCAGGCCGCAGGCGCGAACGTGGCCTACCCTTTTTTACCGAGTGTCCAAAGCGAGGCCAAAGGGCGGCGCAGCTCAGGCCGCCAGCCCTCCCCGGAGGGAGCGTCTGAACTCGGGCTCCCCGGGGCCACGGACGGGAGTCGGCCGGGCCCCCCCAACTGAGGGACCCGCCGGACGGGGCTGCTCTCAGAGCGGCAGGGAGACGCCCTGAAGCGTAAAGTTTACGTCCGAAAGTTTACATGCGAAGACGCGCCGTTCGAGGCCCGTTTGTGTTGCTGTCCCCTCTGGGTTTGAGGCTTGCTACTGTTCCTCGTGAAGACTCCTCAGCCTGCTGACCTTCCGACTTCATCCTCAGCACATACTTTTCACCAACAGCACTTCACCGAGTTTACACTGTTGCACACTCTTAACCCGATAAAATTATGTTTTTTTATGTATGTTCACACCAGTAATTGCCTGCTTCAGAGGCTGATATAACAAAACCAATAAAACCGAGTGGTGGTGTTTGCATTGCAAAATGAGCATGTGTGAAACCCAGCGATTTGGAAACGTGAGAGAGAAGCTGCCCATCTCCCCATCCCCGAGGGCAGCAGCAGGGCGGCTTACAGAGCCCAAGACCTAAAGTGAAGCCATTGTTTCAAAAACCAGTCACACTAAACTCAGGATTCTGTAGTGTTTCCGATTAGAAGGTGATGAGAGACCCCAAACTTTTCAACTCTCCTCGTGCCAGACCCCAGAATTTTGAGAAGGTAAAAGTTTCTTTGGCTAGATTAGAAAAACTGTTAAACTTCCAAATTCCCTGGGACTGTGCCCTGATGGGGGAGGGGTGTGCGGCCGCCACTGCCCTCAGCCCCGCCGGGGCAGAATGAGCTGCCTCTCGCGGCCTTGGGGCCTCCGAACTCCGCCGGGAAGGGGGTGGGGGGAGCGAGGCGGGACGTCAGGAGGTGGGGATGGGGGACCCGCCCCTATACTCTCAGCCTCCGCCTTCTGCAAAGCCTGCAGCGCGGGTCCGAGAGAGGGATGAGCTTAGTAGAAGGAAGACCCCAGGCGGGGCTGGAAGGAACGCCCGGGGGCGGGTGGAGGAACGTGAGCCTCCCCCGCCTCGCCTAGGTCCTTGCAGACCCCTAGCTTTGCTCAGAAACTCGGTTGCCCCACCCCCACCCGGCGGACCCCGGTTCGCCGGTGGTCTTGCAGCTCGGATCTGAAGGAAAATCGCTGGTTTCCTCCCCAAGATGGACTCTGCTGCGGAGTTCCCTGCCCACCCCCGCCGGCTTTTGTCCCCCCATCACCCCACCCAGCTCCTCCTCCCCACGTCGCGCAAGCGCCCCTCGAAGACACCAGAGGAGCTCGCACTGGATTCAGCGCTGGCCCTCGCCTGCCAGCTCCCTGTCTAAGGCTCCCCTGGGCCTCACAGCTGTCCCAGGTGCCCAGAGGAAGGACGGGCCGCCAGACAGGAGCCTGCGAGGGTGCAGCAGCCCGATCGTGCTTCGGTAAAGAGATGGTGGCCCTTGGTCCGTAGGCGGACAGACTGACAGCCGCAGAGATGCCAGCTGAAGACGAGAGTCGCCCCGCCGACCGGCAGGCAGCCTTCGAGAGACACAGGAGGCCCGGCCCTTCTTTAGGAGGGGCTGGGTGCTCCTGGACTAGGGCCCCGTGGGTCCCGGCCACCTGGGAAAGGTCGGGCTGTCGAGGCGCTGGAAAGCGGGCCCGATGGGGTGAGTGTCCCACCCGGGAGAGGGAACCCGCGAGGGGCACCCCTGAGCGGTGGCCCCTGCTGGCGGGACCTTGAACCCCAGGTCTGGAGCGGAGGGCGCGGGCGCGGTCCCTGCGCCCCGCCGGCCCTGCGGTAATTGGATTGTATCCGCCCGCGCGCTGTCACCGTATTGACTTTCGCTCTCTTGGATGATATTATCCGGACTCGGAAGCTCGCCGCTGATGTGTCTGTCAAAAGGCTGCGGCGGGAGCCCCCGGCCTGGCGAGCGAGCATCAGCCAAGATAATTTGAAGTGAAATTTTCATTTTGACAGTAAACCCCTCAATTTCTAAAGGCTCCGCGCTCCGAGAGCTCGCTGGCAGGGGGAGGCTTTGCAGAAAGCCCGCGTCTTAGACTGAAAAGGGCAAAAGAACTCGAATTAGTTGTAATAGATAAAAGGGCAAAAATAAAGAGTCAAGGGTACTTGACAGTAATAGCGAAAGTGGAGTCTCAGGGGAGATGCTGCGGCCGAGGCTGGGGCGCCAGGAATTTTAATGCGCGGCCGCCGTGTGCGCCCCCACCCCGCCTTAGACAAAGCCAGACATTTTCAGCGAAAACAAGGTTTCGCGGACACAGGAGGCTTGGCTCGGCGAGACAAGAGCTGCGGAGCCAGAAACCCCAGGAACCCCAGGCTGGGGCTTCTGTAGGGCCCAGGCTGTGGGCCGCGCGCGGCTGGGCGCGCGTGCGCGCGCAGCGGTCCGGCTGGGTCCGACTCTGGCTCCTTCCCGAGAGGGCCCTCCCGGGATCCAGCCCAGGCGACTCCAGCAATCCCAGCCCGTTGCCCCAGGGACCCCAGGCCCCTGGCATCGCCAGGGCGCAGAGGCCCCGCGTGTCCCCGCAGAACCCCCCAAGTGCAGGAGCCCTCAGGTCGTGGTGAAACTGGCTCACCGGAAGGGTTTATTGGAAACCGAGAAATTGTATGAAATAAAGACATCAAGCGGAGAGCCGGGATGCAGCCGCATCCCAGGAGCGACTCGCCCAAAAGACGCTCCAAAGCTGGAGTCGTCACGTAGACGCACACCCGTCATCTTTGGGGTACACTCTGGCAGGGTCACTCACCCACCCTCTGGCTGATCTTCAGAGCAGGGTCGGGCTAGCACAAGCGGGGCGGGAATGCATGTTTAGGCGCGGGCGCGGCGGGGCGAGGCCGCCGTCCGTGGGGCGGGGGGCGCGCTTCCCTCCCAGGGAGGCCGTCAGAAGGGCGCGGGCCCGAAGCTCTCAGCCGCTCAGGCGTGGCGAATTCAAACACACCAAGGAGGCGACGCTAAATTAACGGCGCTCTTTACATAGAGCCCAAATAAAACTGTAATCAGCGGCGCGTTACTTTTCATTAAGCGAGCCTGACAGCGGCATATCCAGCCCCGACAGGGGAACAGGCGCGGGAAATATACTGCCCTCCCGCCGGCCCGCTAAGATAATTCCTTAAGCACCATTAACAGCTCTTAGCCGCGGGAAATGGGCTCCCTGAAAACGTCTCCAAATCTAAAAGCTTTATCGACCCTCCAACCGCCACTGATGGCTCCATTTTTTTCCTCTCTTCTTTTCCTTTCCTTTTTTCTTTCTTTTTTTTTTTTTTTTTTAACTAAAGGGAGAGACGTCCAGCAAGGTAATGGAGTTTGACACGACACCTTCTTAACTAGAGAGAGAGGCAGGGAAGCCAGCCCTTAAATGATATTTAAAAGGCAACCAATTAAGATTTAAAGTGGTCGTCTCCTGAGATTATGCAAGGATTTATGCCACCTCCTTCCCCGGGCTCCGGGCCTGCGCTGCGGGGGCCTGGGCGCCCCGCTGCCTCTTCCCTCCTTCCCGTCTCTCTCTATCTCTCTTCTCTGTCTTCGCATCTGTCTCTGTCTCACTCCTTCCCAAAGAGAACCGAAGAACGAGAAGCAGCGAGCTCTTCCAAGGCTCACGCTGTCTCGGCTCAAGGATTATTGGCTCGCCTCTTGCAAAGGGCCCGCTCGAAGCAGAGGAAGCCAGATTGAGGGAAACTGAGGCTGCCACGCCCCCCGCTCGGGGCAGCCTCTCTGCGGCGGCGTAGGGGTGCAGGGCCGGCCGGTCCGCAGTGGACGTGCCTTCAAGGCAGGGGACAGCTCAGAGGAGCAGCGAGGGGGCGGCCCGCAAAGCCCGGCGTCCCTGCGGCGGGGAGACCCCCGCCCCGCGCTGTGCACTCAGGGCCCACCTCCCTGAGAGCCTCAGGGGCTCAGACCCCGCCCCTCCTTCGCCTGGATGAAGCAGGAAAGTCCCCTCCCTGGGGGTGGCCTCGTGGGAAAGCCGCAAAGCCAGGGAAGGAAGCACCGTGACCCCGCCTCCTGACCTCAGGCTCAGGTCTTTTAGGAGGAGAGGGGGAAAAAAAGAAAAGAGAGGAGAGAGGGGAGGGAAGGGGAGGGAAGGGGAGGGGAGGGGAGGAGGAGAGAGTTAGTGAGGGGCGTTGCCTTTCAACATCAGCTTTCTGAAGAAACACTTGCAGGAAAAGTGCCTTGTGCCAAGAGGACTCTGGCTCTGGGTGAAGCCTGCAGGTTTATCTGAAGCCCCAGGACCAGACAACCGTCCCTCACCGCCCCCCCCCCCCCACACACACACCTGCTTCTCTGTCGGCCGCTCAGCTTACTGAAGGCTGGGGCATCAGCCAAGCCCACTCAGGACTCTAAGAAGCAGGGCAGGAGACCCGTCTCCTCAGCCAGGGCTCAGGGAAGGCTCAGCAGCCCCCCACTCCCCAGTCTGACCAAGTCTGATCAGCAAGGGTGGAGATCCAGCCTCAGGAGCCCCACCAGGTAAGAACCTTGCTGAGCTGAGCTGAAGCCATAGCGCAGGAAGGCGCTGGACACCCAGAGCAAGGGCGAGGCAGAGGAGAGGTTTCCACGCGGGCCTGGACCCTCACCTGCGCCTCGCAGGGCACCAAGGCCCCATCCCGGCCGTGATTCTGCCTCTGCTGCAGCGAGTGGGCACCAGAGGCGCTGGGCTCCCTCCGCCCGGGGCCAGCAGACGGCTCAGGTCAGCCGAGCCCCAGGGCAGCAGGGGTCCACACAGGCCCCTTCTTGTCCCTGGTGCGTCACCTCCCTGGTTGAGCTGAGCAGGGGCCCCTCCACCAGCCCAGCTTGGGTCCCAGTGAGAGGTGGATTTGACAGTGCGGGGCTGGGGGGGTAGTGTCCAGGCCATGCCCCCGAAGGAGCAGTGTCCCTTTTAACCAGGGACATGACACGAGTTGGGTGGAGGCTGGGGCCAGATTGGGGAAAGCCTGGGGGGGCGGCGTGAATGAACAGGGGCTCCCTTCTAGACCCCTCCTGCCCGCCCCTGGGGCCCCAAAGCCCCCAGGTTGCTCGGGCAGGGCTGGTGCAGGCTGCCTGCTTGGATCTGAGAGGCTCCTGGCCTTGGTACAGACTGGAGAAAAATATCCAGCAATCCACCAGAATGAAGGCAGCAGGAGCAAACCACAGGGCAGGAGGAAAGGTCGTCTCCCGTGACGATCTCACGTCCCTCGGGGCCCCAGCGGGACACGTCAGGGAAGAATCCAGTGTCGGGAACTCACAGGTAAACGGGGAGAATTAGGAGCTTTTCTGGGATTAGGCAAACGCAAGGGGACCTGCACATGCGTGCACACATACTCACACGTGAGCACACAGGCACACCCAGGGCAGTGCACACACGCCCACGCGTGAGCACACAGGCACACCCAGGGCAGTGCACACACACCCACGCGTGAGCACACAGGCACACCCAGGGCAGTGCACACACGCTCACGCGTGAGCACACAGGCACACCCAGGGCAGTGGCGGCTCCTGCGGCCACAGGCTGGTCAGGCCTGTGGAGCCTGGCATCGCCCTGCACACACGCTCCTGGGGCCCCAAACCCCCACTCTCCTGCCAAAGAGTTGCCATGCAACCCCCAGACGCTGACCGGGCCACGGAACCTCACCCATCACATGCGGCTGCCATTCATGGTCAGACAGCAGATGGGACCTGATTAGTGAGTCTGAGACTCTTCACCTGCACCATCAGCTGAGGCTCAGAGCATCAGCCTGAGCAGTGACTCCAGCCTTGCCGCAGTGCTCAGGTGGGTCAGGAGCCTCATTTATGTTGGCCAAGCAGGTGGGTCCCTGCATCCCTGACGGTGGCTCCTGGCATCCCAGGCCAGGGACAGACCCTCCTGGGGGAGGGGGTTCTGCACAAGTGCACACACGCATTGTCCTGGGTCCTCAGAGTCCACTCCAGGGGCGGGGGCTCACCTCCGCTTCTGCTGCTCTGTGATCTCGAGTGGATGCGCCTGTCTGTCCACATCGGTGAGATCCAGCTTCCGGTGTCTCTGCGAACACAGGGTCCTGAAGGGGCAGGTGGACATCGAGGACTGGGAGGACTTCCGAGTGTAGGGGTCCCCCCGACCTCCCCAGGTGGCACCAGCGGAAAAGAACCTGCCTGCCAAGGCAGGAGACGTAAAAGACGTGGGCTCCATCTTGGGTCGGGAAGACCACGTGCAGAAAGAAGTGACAACCCTCTCCAGTGTTCCTGCCTGGAGAGTCCCATGGACAGAGGAGCCTGGTAGGCCGCAGTCCATGGGATTGCAGAGTCAGACACGACTGAAGCCGCTTGGCATGCACGCTGACCTTCCTACTTGGCACTCAGGTAGGGAAAATTGGTTGTGTGCACAGTTAGATGTGGGAGTACCCCCTGGCCACCGGGGTGGGAGGCCTGCCCCAGGTCAGCCAGGGGAAGCGAGGGCACAGGCTTCGGCTATCTTGCAGAGGACGGGGTCGGGCTTGTGCCAGGCAGGCCTGCCCACAGGGCCCAGGAAAGCGCCCAGCCCTGGCAGGCAGGGTGCAGCCCCAGGGGGGTCCACCTTCCCCTCTGGCGGCAGGGACGTTTCTCTGCTGTCCGCAGAGCTGGCCGTTGCTGGGATGCGGTGGCTGGAGGGGGCTGGGGTGTGAGGGTGCCACCCAAGGTCAGCGCCCAAGGTCACCATAGAGGCCAAGTGAGCCCGGGGCACAGACGGCTCGCCACCAGCTGCAGGGCTGCAGGGGCTCAGCGTGGAAAGGGGGCAAGGACTCCCGTTTTCCACCTTCTCAGCAGTAACCCGGCGCCCAGCGCCCTGCACTGGGGTACTCCCCGGTTGAGCCTCAGGGGACCACGGGGCTGTGTCCCCAGAGCCCAGAGCCTGCGGTGAGCCCACCAGCTCCACATTCCTGCTGGTCCGCTGGGAGAGGACGCGGTGGCCTCCCCGGGAGCCGGGCCTTCCTCTTATTTTGGCTCCTGAACCGCTCTGCGCCCACTGCCTGCGGAAGAGGGGTGGGCGGACGGGTTATCAGCAAAGCTGCAGCTTTTCACCCACTCCTGCTGTTCACCAACAAAGGGCGCTGCGGGGGCGCTGAGAGGGTGGTGTGTGTGACTGTGTGTGCAGCTGTCTAGGTGTGCTTCTGGAAACCAGAGACCATTCATTTCATTCTTCTAGTTTCAAGTACAAAATAAGTTATCCTTGACATTGAGGGCTTCCCTGGTGGCTCAGTGGGTAAAGAATCCACCTGCAATGCAGGAGACCCCGGTTCTATTCCTGGGTCGGGAAGTTCCACTGGAGAAGGGAAAGGCTACCCACTCTTCTTGGGCTTCCCTGGTGGCTCAGCTGGTGAAGAATCTGCCTGCAATGTGGGAGACCTGGGTTTGATCCCTGGGTTGGCAAGATCCCCTGGAGGAGTGCATGGAAATGCACTCCAATATTCCGGCCTGGAGAATCCCATGGACTTTCACTTCTTTCTCTTTCTTGTGGCTCAGATGGTAAAGAATCCACCTGTCAATGCAGGAGACTCAGGTTTGATCCCTGGGTCGGGAAGATCCCCTGGAGGAGGGCACGGCAACCCACTCCAATGTTCTTGCCTGGGGAATCCTGTGGACAGAGGAGCCTGGTGGGCCGCAGTCCCTGGGGTTGCAGAGAGTTGGACACGACTGAGTGACTGACACGCACACGGAGAAAAGCACAGCAGGCTCTCTCATCACAGCGTTGCTCTGGGACATTGTTTCTGCTTTTATTTTGCACCCTTGCCTCACTTCTCACTGAAGCCAGAAAACTAGAATTGACCACAGCGGAGAAGTGGAGCCCTCAGGCCCAGACCTGCCATCAGAATGGGCCCTGGGCCTGGGCAGTGCCGATGACCAGGACAGGACCATCCAAGGCCCGGGGCCCCCTCACCAAGGCTGCTCTGAAAGGGGACAGGATGACGTGCTCCCTGTGAAGTGACAAGGACGCTGCCCAGGACGCCGGCCTCCCAGGATCTCAGCTCAGCGGGCGAGTGAGGGCGGGGACCAGGGGCGGCCAGACCTGGGCACTGTGTGCGGCCCACGGTCACCGCCACTCAGGCCCACAGGGCCCCAGCCCGTGTGCAAGGCCGAGCAGTTGTCACCTTGCCCAGCTCGCAGGGCCCAGCTGGGGCATCAGGCCTCTTCCGGGGCACTGGGGTCTTAGAACAAACAGGTCCTTGTCAGACCAAGGCTTGGTCCAAACCGACGGGCAGGACTGTGTTACACCTGGAGGGTCTTCCATGAGCATGACCCCGGGGAGGCGGGGGAAGGGGAGAGCAGCCTCATGCTGGGGGAGCCCAAGCCCCTGCCCCACCCCCAGCCTCACAGGACACCACCGTTTGCACCCACCAGCCCCAGAAGGGTCCAGGTGAGCATGCTCCTGAGAGGGTGGGAAAGCAGAAAGGAAGCCTGGATTTCCAGAAGGCGGTGGTGGCTTGTGGCAGTGGGGAGAGACAGGAGGCTGGGACACCCTACAAGTCAGGGCTGGGCCACGGAGGGGAGGTCTGCAGCAGTGGGCTGACAGGGGACCCCCAACAGCTCCCGCCTTCGTGGAAGCACGCTCTCCACCTAATAACCATCCAGGGCCTCCTCCTCCAGGGACAGAAGTCCCGGCAGCTTCCTGACCTGATGAAGGGTGTCTTCCTGCCGTGGGAAACGGAGCCCTGGTGGTTGGTTTTCGCTCAAGGTAATAAAGTAATCGCTGGCTATCGGCCGCGGTCATCAGCAGCCTGGTACCTGCGCAGGGCGGCTCTGATGGCCCGCGGGCTGTGTGCTCTCTGGAGCATGGGGACTGGAAGCTGGGGGCCCCCAGGCCCCACATTCCCTGCCCGGATCTCCTAAGGGCCTGGAGCGTCTGCACCACCCAAAAGAAGCCCTTATCGCCAGTGGCAGAAAGGTCACAATTCCTGGAAACCAGAGACAAGGGCTGGGTCCGCCGCAGGGCAGCGAGCTCCCAGCGCAGCTGGACTGGGCCCTGCGACCTCTGACATGAAAGGCATGGCGTTGGGAGGGGCCGGGAGGGCAGAAGACCGCAGGACGGGGCTGGGCCCCCCAACACTCCAGGAGTTTCCCCTCCCTCCCTGTGGACACCCTCCTTCCCAAAAGGACTCGTGTCCCTTATCACCTGCCATGACTGGGAAACCCGGAACCCGCCTCAAACCCCGGGAGTTCCCAGGGTCAGGGGCACCTTGACCCGGTAGGGACGGCCGTGCACACAGGGAGAACTGTGGGACCCTGGTCACTGGGGAACACGCCCGACGGGGCCCCGAAGGTGCCAGGCCGGGCTGGTAGGCGCACAGTGGCAGGTCAGGGCGCGTTTCCAGGGGTGGCTGCCTGACGCTACATCCTGGACGCCTGGCATCGGTGCGAGAGACTGAGAGCCGCTCCGGGTTGTGACCGGCCAATGGAAACGTGGGCGGGGTGGAGGTTGGCGTGAAATGACGTCAGAGCACTGGCAGGCAAGGACCCCAGTGCTGAGGGAGCCAGAAACACCGCAGGAGTGGATTTACTGTGCAGCTCACCCTCCGGCCAGAGAACGTCCTTCCGCGATGTGTCAGGAGCCACGGACAGAGTGAGAGCCCCGTTCTCCCAGACTCTGCCTCGCTGCTCCCTGCAGGCCACCTCAGCCAGGCCCCACCCCACGGGGGCGGGTCCCAGAGGGGCCAGGATCGGGGCGCTCTTGGCCACAAGAAACAGGGTTGATGTGGGACCCGGGTGGGTAGCAAGCCTGCCCAAACCCATCTGGCCCACAGAGATCCTTGATGACAGCAGTGAATCTCGGCATTCCTAGGACTCAAACATCCACCAACTCAAATCTTCCTTAACTTTTATAATAAAAGGGACAGTACCAGAAACTTCTACTGCAAATCTCCCGCCAGCCTTCCCAAGAGAGACCCTGAAGGGGCCGTTCCAGGGAGGACACAGCCAGGCCTCCTAAGGACTTCTAGACGGTTGGTGAAAAGTGAAATGAAAAAAAAGTGAAAATGTTAGTCCGTCAGTCGCATCCGAGTCTTTGCGCCCCCATGGACTGTAGCCCACCAGGCTCCTCTGTCCATGGGATTCTCCAGGCAAGAATACTGGAGTGGGTGTTCCCTTCTGCAGGGGATCTTCCTGACCCAGGGGTTAAATCCACATCTCCTGCATTGCAGAGGGGTTCTTTACCATTTGAGCCACCAGGACAGATGGTCAGAACTGACACTGATTCCTGGGAATCCAGGACACACGGCGGGCAGTGGGGGACATTGGACTGGGCAGTGTGGGGGTGGTGGGGGGCAGTGGGCTCTCGTGAGCACAGCGACAACCCCCTCCTCACTCGCTGCCCCCCCCACCCACTCTGACAGCTCACCAGCTCTGCCAAGGACAGATGGCCCCAAGCCCCTCTGCAGTCAGTCATATGCTTCTGTGTTGGAAGAACTAGCCCTAAACCGCCCCCGGCCCCACCCACGTCCCTTCCCATTGCTGGCCGAGGGGCAGGCTCAGCAGTGATGCACATCCAGTAGTAATGTCCAGCCCTGGGCAGCGGCCATTCCTCCCGTCTCGGATGGTCATTGTAGATGCCTCTGCTGAGAACCGGGAGGACACAGGCATCTAAGACAATAAAAATCACGTGTGATGCCCTCCCTGGGAGCAGAACCTGGGCAGAGTTTTCCAGCCGTTTTTTATGCGCATCTTTGCAATTACTTCTCCCTGGCGGTCAAGAAAACTGACCCCAGAAAGGCAGCAGGGTGAGGGCCCTCCTAGGACCTGCCTGCCTGTTGGGCCGCGCCACCCTCTCTACCCTCCCCAGGTGGGGGCTGGGAGCGAGGCCCAGTGTATCCCTCTGGGCTCCTTGCACCCGGTTAGAGGGCAGACCCAGTGACCATCTCCACCGTAGCAATCCCCTCTCCCACCGTCCAGCGTCAGGAGGAGCCCCATAGGACCGCATCTCCTCCTGTGGGAATCCCACAGCGTCTGCCTGACCCTGACCTTCACTGCAGCCCCTGCAAAGGCCCAGTAGCCTGGCTGCGTGGGCGTGCATCGGGGCCAGACACACGGGCTCTTCAGGACATCGAGGTGGTCCATATCGTTCCCGCCGTGTTGGAGCCTGGCAGTGGTGCTTCTGACTTACTTTCTTGAGCAGCTGGTGTGTTTCGGGGCTTCAGCCAGGACGGGCTACATGAAGACTACATGATGCCCAGGGTGGGGATGCCAGGCAGGGTCCGTGGTGGCCGTCTTCCTGCCCTCAGAGGGGCCGTGGGCCCGGGGCATTACTGGGGGAGGGCTCCTGCAGCTGACCCCTGCGTGTCCCATGCCAGGAGAAGGTCCAGAGTCACACTTGGTCACTTGGGTTGCCTCTAGATCTCCAGGAGGCTCTGACTGCAGCACGTCCTCGGAGTGTTGGCTGACCTGCCCCGGACTGTCTTCCTGAGGATCCGTGCAGCCAGCCAAGGGCTCTGTTCATCACCCCCGGGATCCCCAGGCCACCTCCTTCTTGGGCACCCTGCACCTCCTCCCTGCCTTCGCACCTTGGTGACGGTGCCACTCTGAGGACCCCCGTCCATGACACCCTACCCCACCTACACCCCCACTCCCTGTGCATAGAGGGACCCCGCCCCTTCCCCACCTCCCTGTACAGAGGGACCCTGCCCTGATCCCCCCTGCACATAGAGGGACCCCGCCCACTCCCCCTGCACATAGAGGGACCCCGCCCACTCTCCCTCCTCATAGAGGGACCCTGCCCCCTCCCCCTGCACACTGAGGGACCCCGCCCACTCCCCCCTGCACACTGAAGGACCCTGCCCTCCCAGCAGTGCCCCCACCCCACCCCTGGCGCTCCAGCTCTGAGCTGCCCTCTCTGCTGCCTGGGGCTGCTCCAGGTGCAGCTGTTCAGTCCGGGTCCCTGAAGGCAGAGACGGCTCGCAGAGTCTGTCCTTGGGTAGGAGCCTCACAGACAGGCTGGGTTGGGGCAGGGAGGGGGCAGGAGGAGAAACTGGGCGGAAGGGAAGCGCCAGCAGGTGCCTGTCGATGCCCACCCGGGGTCTCCCAGCTCGCAGCCTGTGTGACCCTGTGGACTGGTGCACCCAGAACCCCCACCCCCGCGAGGGTGGAAGGAGGGAAGGAGCCCTTCCCAAGCGTACATCCAGAATCCCGTGAGGGTGTCTGCACCAGCCTGGGGGCCCCTGCCATGGAGGAAGGAGGACTGGGAGGAGCTGGGTGCCTGGAGAGGGACACAGGCGACTTGAGAGGGCACCCAGGAGGTGCCACCCCCACGTCCCGAGCCTGGCTCCCAAGGTGTAGAGCGAGCATCAATCACCTGCAGCCTGAGGGATGCATGCGCCTGCAGACATGGCCCTGCCCCCTCAGCCCCCACCCCCTGCACAGGCACTGGGTGGGCTGGCTACAGCAAGACCCCCACACCAGCTCCGGGATCAGGGCTCTCCATGCACCTGCTGGAAACTCAGCCACGCAGAGGGGCTTCCCTCTCCTGAGGGCTGGTGCTGCTCCTTCCAGCAGAGGGGCTCCCCACTGAGATGTTCTCGGGCTTTCCTGTGGCTCAGCTTGTGAAGAATCCACCTGCAGTGCTGGGGACCCAGGTTCGATCCCTGGATTGAGAAGAGCCCCTGGAGAAGGGAAGGGCTACCCACTCCAGTACTCTGGCCTGGAGAATCCCGTGGACTGTCTAGTCCTTGAGATCACAAAGAGTCAGACACAACTGAGCGACTTTCACTTCACTTCACTCCCAGCAGATAAGCTGAAACCGTCACCCTAACCTCGGCTCACCCTCCCATCCCACCCAACCCCAGGTGTGCGGGCGTCTGCTGACCTTCACTGGGTCAGCCAGCCACGGGGGGCGTCTGTGCATAGCTACAAATTCGGACTGGACAGTCCCAGGTCCCACGCGTCCCACCCGTGGGGATGAGCTCGCTGGACCGCCGGGCCCAGTGCTGCAGGGTGGTTGGATCCCTCTGGACCACGATGGGCACTCAGGGCGGACACAGCTACAGGCCCTGCGATGCCATGGCGTCGTCTCCCGGGAGCTGAGCCAGGGGGACGTCAGGGCACAGCCGTCCTGCGCAGGCGCAGCGGCCCCAACAGAGAAGAAGGTGTACTGCTGGGACCAGCCCGGGCGGGGCTCACTCTCGGAGACTCGGCTGGCCCTGGGGGCAGGACTGAAGTCTCCCCCAGCCGTCTTCCGAGGAGTCTAGAGCCTTCCTTTCGAGTGGGACGGGGCCCTGGGCTCTGTCGTCCTGAGCCCCCCACACACGGCGGCAGCACCACTCAGGGGGTGGCCGGCCAGCCGTGCAGGGGGGCTCTGGTCTGGATGCAAGCCTGCGGGGACCATGTGGGTGACCCCCTCAGGATGTCCCCCTCCGAGGGCCCCAGTAGGAGCCCCAGGGTCCCCCCTCATTCCTGCATCCGGAGTCCTCGGAGCCCTGGGCTGGGGGATGGGGACGCGGGTCCTCCCAGGCGCCCCACAGATGGCCAGTGATGGATGGGGGCAGCAGCTCTGCCCGGGAGATGGCTCACAGAGCCGGACCTTGCAGCCCCCGCTCCTTGCTTGCAGCTTATCGTGAGAATTCCGGCTTAACGATACAGCTTTAGATAAACAGGGAGTCACAGCGCAGCGATTTGTCTTTTTTTCCTTTCTTCCTGGATCAGAAGCCTTTCTGTCTCAGGAGCTGTTTCCACGAGAGTCGTGGTTACATCAGAAGGAAGTAAACGTGACCCCCACACTCCCATGTTTTCGTCTTTCCTGAGCCTCCCCTCACGCCACTGCAGCCCATCCACCTTGCCAGAGGGTTCTGTTTCAAGGCCCACTCTGTGTCCACGGCACTTGGCTCAGAATCCTGTCCTTCCCCAGCCCAGAGGAAGCGCACGGCCCAAGCAGTATTTCTAATTTGAACTTTGTTGTGTAATTATGGTGTGAAACTTATTATTTTCCCTTTATTCCCCCCCTCTCGGTTACGGCACATTTTATTGCATAAATAAATTACACATCCCGCACTTCAGGCCGCACAGCCTGCACACCAATTAAACCTGAGGTTGACACAGCCCGAGCACAATTACGTGTAATCTGCAGAGTGAAATGCCCGTTTATTTCCTCAGCACTAATAGTATCGTTTAGCTACACGGTGGTGCTGAGTCCAGGCGGGGGCCCTGCAGGAGCGATTTATGGGCTCCGAGCGGGAGGGCTGGCGGCCCACGGCCTCATGTCCCGGGGGCCGGGGTGCCACCCACACGGGACCATGGACCTGATGAAGCTGCCCCGCGGGCTTGAGGGCGAGCTTTGCAGGGCTGGGTGTGCACACAGAGGGGAGGTGGCCCCCCATGCTTTCCCCCGGGGGGCAAGCCTGCCCGCAGCCCCTGAGTAGCTTGCTGAGCGGGGCCACCAGCGTGTCCTGCAGAGGAAGACGGGCTGCCCTTCGCCTCATCTCAAGATGTCTCACGGGTGCAGAGAAAGTGCTTCTCCTCACAGCTGCACAAACCCTCCATCCCAACTCCTTCCCCTCCCAGGACACCCTCTGGGACAGCTTCACGAGAGACCCAACGTGAGGAAGAGGGGCCTCCACAGGCTCTGATTAAACCCCGGGTGGACTGGCCAGTGTCCCCCAGGGCCAAAGAGTCAGAGCCACGGACCCTCAGGCAGTGGGAAGGTCCGTCCACAGGGCAGAAGTGGACGCCCCGAGCGCCCTCCCGAGGCCTGGAAGAAGGCAACCTGCTTCCCTCAGGCCAGCCTGCCCTGCAGAGTCACACAGGACCTGAGTCGCCCACAGCCCGCGGCCTGCCGAGGGTGTCAGCCTTCTCTCAGGGCTCCTCTTCCAGGAAAAGACAGCTCCGTATCTCAGGGCCACAGCGAGCATCTTGGGGTCCCACGGAGGCTGCCCCCTGCCTGGGAAACACCCTCCATACGCGGGACACAGCCAGACACCGCCGTCACCGCAAAGGCCCACTTTCCTCCAGCTGCCCTTTGAGAAGGAGGTTTCCGGTCACTCGCCTCTCACTTGACCAGAATGCCCCCAGCAAGGGTGTTTAGGGGCTGACCCAGGGGGGTGGGCGAGGTCTGGGCAGCGCCTGCTTCTGGGCAGACCTCCGTGGACAGCCCTGCTCCTCGCCCAGGCCAGCAGGAGGCCCTGCCCGTTCCCCAGCTCCCCACCTGGAGCCCCCCAATACACCCCACCTGCCAAGGACCACCCCGATGCTCAGCCCAGCCCAGGCACCACGCCAGCCCTCCAGGCCACGAGCAGGCACGTGTCAGCCAGGAGGCGGTCACTCTGGGCCATCGTCCTCTCCTGTGACTCCTGCGTCTTGGGGACAGGGCCCCCCGTCCATCGGGGCCTTGGGCCTGGCAGAAGCTGTCCAGAGCTGAATCTCACTTTCCAGCAGGACCGTGGGTCGGATGTGAAGTCGGCGGTGGCGTGGGGTCCATGATAGCCACGGCCACATGGGGGCCCAGGCCCTGGTGTGGGGACTGCTCCTCCCAGGGCTCAGCCCACCAGGGGACCAGCTGCCTGTGGCAGGCGCTCAGGGTGCCCACTCGCCTGCAGGGTGAGGGAGCCAGACCATCCTGGATGGTGGAGGTGAGAACCCAGTGGAGGTCCTGCCCCCGAGCCCCCCACTCGCCCAGGGGACTCGGGGATGAGGAAACGGACGCAGGGGCAGTCCTCCTGGCCCCTCAGAGACCCCAGTGCGGGGTCCCCAGAATGGAGGAAGGGGCTCCCTTGGCGTCGGGGCGGTGAAGGCAGGGAGACAGGATGAGTAAGCACATCCCCTCTGCTGTCCCAGCGGGCTCACGTGTCCCCGGGTCTGCCCCAGCCAGGCTCCCGGGCGGCAAGGTGGTCCTCACCCCCGGAGCACCCTAGCTTCTACATGGAGGCGTCGCCGTGTGTGTGTCGGGTGTGGGCACCATGCTGGGTTCCAGCCTCGCTGAGCTGGTGGGCCTGAGTCTTGGAGACAGCCTATTCTTGATCGACTTGAAGGGAAAATAAGTGTGCCAGCCCCGTCCCGTGCCTGGAGCCACTCCCTGGAGCTCTATGTGGAAACCAGGGGAACCGATTTTATGACCCAAACTGCCCAGAGGAGGGAGGGGGGCTGCTGTGGGCATCCGTCCTGAGAGGAAGCTTGGGGCCCCAGGGCAGGCCTGTGAGGAACCATGTCTCCCACGGGAAGCCTGGGAGGCAGAGGTAGACGCGAGCGGCGGGAGGAAACTTAAACGCACTTGCTGAGTGACAGAGGCCCCTCCGAGCAGGCACCACGCTGCAGAGCCCAGCCGGCGACACCTGAGGATGGCACAGCACAGAGGCAGCGACGGAGCAGGGGTCGCCATGGGGACAGGGGCGGGCGGGAGGCGTGCACAGGGGCCCCCAGTCCAGTCCAGTCGCTCAGTCGCGCCCGACTCGTTGCGACCCATGAAGCACAGCACTCCAGGCCTCCCTGTCCATCACCAACTCCCAGAGTTTACCCAAACCCACATCCATCGAGTAGGTGATGCCATCCAGCCATCTCACCCTCTGTCGTCCTCTTCTCCCCCTGCCCTCAATCTTTCCCAGCACCAGGGTCTTTTCAAATGAGTTAGCTCTTCCCATCAGGTGGCCAAAGTACTGGTTTCAGCCTCAGCATCATTCCTTCCAATGAACACCCAGGACTGATCTCCTTTAGGATGGACTGGTTGGATCTCCTTGCAGTCCAAGGGACTCTCGAGTCTTCTCCACCACAGTTCAGAAGCACCAATTCTTTTGGACTTAGGCAGTGACAGCGCCCTGTGTGACTCTGAGACGGGGCCTCAGGTCCTTACACACTTGTCCAGGCCCGTAGAAGGAACAGCAGGAATGGGCCTGGTGTGAACTCCGACTCGGCACCCTGCGTCGGTGCTGGCTCAGCCGTGGTGACGCTGGTCCCACCCCAGGGCTGGTGACGCGACAGAGAAACGGGGGCAGGGCAGCAGGTGGGGTCTGCACTTCCTGCTCATTTTACCGGCAAATCTAAAACTTCTTCAAAAAATAGAGTCTATCAGTTTTTCTTTTTCTAATAAAAAGAAAGGAGAAATAAGGTAACATCATCTCATAGAACTCACATTCTCGTTCCTCTTCCTGTAATGAAGCCCATTAAAATTATGTTTCATTATTATTCAGGATTTCTATTGTCCGATCAACATCAGGAAGAAACAGGACTGAGCCCAGGTGGTCCTCGGTCCAGGTGGGTCCTGTGGTCAGTGGGGGTCTGCCTGCCCTCATCATGGCGGTGAACCTCAGGGCCAGGTGGACTGTTCCCAGGCTCTGAGCTGGTTCCTCTGATAGAACTCACTTTCTTCTCCTTCCTCCTGTAATGCAGCCCATTAAAATCATCTTTTATTAGATGTGTCCCCAGCGGCCTGAGAAGGCCCAGAGGCACCCGAGCCAGGTGCAGAGAGGGAGAGGCCTGCAGGCCCGGACAGGCTTCTGGGGGACTCACATTCCTGTCCCTGCATCGAGGGCCTTCAGTGCTGGGTTCATGCCGTGCTGGCTGGGAGCGAACGTTCCAGCCACTGGGGGCCCAGCCCTCCCTTCTCCGGGGGCGGGGGGCAGCGGGGAGGGCCAGCCTCAGAAGAGGCAGCGGGGCACCCAGCACCCCCCCCCAGGGTCACCAGAGCCTCTGGAATGCGCCAGATGGCTGCTGAGGGCCGCCCCCGGCACGGGTGCCCCAGCGCGTGCCTCCGAGGTCAGACTCCGCTCCGGACGCTGATGGCTGTCATCTGGCAGTCGCTGGCTCTCGTCTGCAGCAGGCCGCGGCCGCGGGGAGGGCCCCCGAATGCCACAGTGGCAGGGGTCAGATGCGACAGCGGGAGGTGAGGAAAGCTGACCTCGCCGACACGTCCAGCCTTCCAGCTGTCACTGCCGGCACGTCGGAGGCCGAGGGTGAGTGGGCAGAGACGCAGGTCCGGACACACCGAGCTTCCGGGCAGCTCAAAGCTTCCAGGGCCCGTTCCCCGCCCCCCCGCCCCGCCCCCCCCACATCCGCTGGGGACTCCAGGAAGGCTGAGTGCCAGGTCCGCAGAAAGTGGGTGGTGTGCATGCATGCTCACGTGTGTGTGTGTGCACGGTGGAGCCTGCTCTCTAAGAACCACGTGGCAAGTCCCTCTGTAACTACTCCAGCCAGGTGGCTAGTGCTGTGGCTGGTCCGCTCACTGAGGCAGCCTGTGCGGCCCCTCAGGAGGAAAGAGCCAGGTTCTCACAGCAGTGACACTCATGTGCCCGTGTGCACCGGGCGAACCGCCGCTCACTCCACAAAGAGCACCCGGAGCGCCACGCACGGAGCAGCCTGCCTGCCGGTGTGCAAGGGGCGTGTCCTGCTCACCCAGCTCTGCACCTGCGCCCCGTGCCCCGGGGGCTGCTTGGCTGTGCTTGAACCTTGTGAGTTTCACTGCACTGGGATGGGGCCACTGAAAAGACAGGGAGGCGGGGAGGGGAGGCGGGGAGGGAGAGACGAGAGACGGGAGGGGAGGGGACTCCCCTTTGTACCCTGACATCGCACTGCTGTCTGCCCACACCTGTCCTGCAGGGAGGCTCTGACCCAGTGTGCGGGGTGTGGCCGGCCCCAGGCCTGGCAGGGCGGGTGTGCCCCAGGGACGGCGAGGGCGTGTCCTTTCCCTGTGGGTCCTCAGTGCCAGGCCCCACTCGAGGTGGGATGGCTCCGGAGGAAGCTGCAGGCCAGGCCACCCTGGAACTCCAGCTTGGGCACCAAGGCCGGGGATCTGTGGGTCCCAGAGGGGACGGGGTGACAGAGGAGTCAGCCCACCGTGAGCCCCTCTGGACCCCGCGAGGCAGGGAGGTCTGGGGCCTCCTCTTCAAACACCTCACTGAGCTGCATATGGCCGAGGGTCTCCAAGCCCCAGCCCTGGGCTGCAAGGATGCGCCCCTTGCTGTCCGGCCAGCCTGTGGTCATTTGTCCTGCCAAATTGCTGGCTCCTCTTCCCCTGGCACCTGGACTCAGGTATTTAAAGGAACAGGCTCCTCTGTGACCAAAAGCTCAAGTAACGGCCCCTGGCTCCCTGGCCACCGTGGAAAGGCTGCCTTCTCACATGACCGGTGGCACCAAGTTTTATCACGAGGGCTTGAGCAGACTCAGGCTGAATCCATCCAAGAGTTCATTCATAAGGAAACGATGGTGAAGGGGAAGGGGTGGGAGCCCCTTGCCTGGATGACCCTCAAGTCTGCAGCTCGGGTCCAACGTTCTGATGGGGAAGGTCCAGCTGAGTCAGTTCTTTTTCTGAGTCACTGAGAAAAACTCTGGGTCATACCGTCCAGCCCCAGACCCCAGAGTGGACCTCCCAATCCAGACTCTTCAGACCCTGGGTCCCTCTAACACCGGTGTCCTCCCCTGGGACCTGAGTCATAAGGGCACCCCTGCTGGCCAAACCCAGCAGGAAAGAGCCTTCCCAAGGACGCTGCTGTCCTGAAGAGCCAGGTGTGGTCACTAGGGCTCACCCCTCACACAGGCCGGGAGCAAACACCGGAAACACCAGAGGGTTAGTGGATTCACCCGTGACATCCGAGGAGAAAGTCGCCCCCAAACGTTAAGTTTACGGGTGGCCTTCAACTGCCCATGTGACTGTCATACCTGCATGCACTGGTCGGCTCCTCACCAGGAAACAGCCCTCAGAGCCAGCACCCCCAGACACCTTGCAGGGAGCCCTGTCCTCACAGTCCAGAGCGGTCCAGGCCTTAGCATTTGACATCAAAGGAAGTGATTCTGTTGGTTTAATTGTTGTTTGTTGGTCAGTTGCTAGGTCGTGTCCGACTTTTTGCTGCGGTACACCAGGCTTTCCTGTCCTTCTCTTTCTCCCAGAGTCTGCTCAAATTCACATCCATCGAATTGGTGATGCCATCTGACCATCTCACCCTCTGTCGTCCCCTTCTCCTGCCCTCAGTCTTTCCCAGCATCAGGGTCTTTTCCAGTGAGTTGGCTCTTCACATCAGGTGGCCAAAGTACTGGAGCTTCAGCTTCAGCACCAGTCCTTCCAATGAATATTCAGGGTTGATTTCCTTTGGGATGGACTGGCTTGATCTCCTTGCTGTCCAAGGGACTCTCAAGAGTCTTCTCCAGCACCACAGTTCAAAAGCATCCATTCTTCAGCGCTCAGCCTTCTTTATGGTCCAGCTCTCACATCCGTACATGACGACTAGAAAAACCACAGCTTTGACTAAATCACCTTGAGGTTATGTGCCACAGTAGGGATGAGAGCAACCAGCCAGGTCGGAAAAGAGAGATTTTATATGCTAGGAAAGTGGGGCATGCCAGACAGATCGAGGTGTCCTGGGACAGTTACGAATAAGCTAGAGCAATGCCACCATCTTGTCCAAGACTCTGTGGTGTTAGTCTTTCCTGAGCTTGGAAAACCTCCGCCAAGCTGTGTAAGGAGTGCTACCCCAGAGCAGACAGCTCCAAGAGGGGGCAGTGCCTGCTGATGGCTTGTCCCTTGTGTTTCCAGAACATGCTAAGAACCAGCAATGATGGAACTCTGTGTGGAGCCCCGAGTAAGTGATAGACAGGTTGTTAGTCCCAGAACCTCCCAGGCTTCTTACAAAGGTTAGCATGTGACGCGCCAGCTCTGGGCATGTGTACCCACCACCGTGAATTCAGATCCACCAGGGCTCCCAATAGAATTTCTCACTCATAATGTGACTTTCAGAACACCACCCCTCAAATGTACAGTTGCAGCCACTATGGAAAACAGTATGGAGATTCCTCAACCGTTTGGTCTAGTAATCCCACTCCTGGGCCTATATCCTGAGAAAACTCTATTCAAAAAAATACATGCACCCCAGTGTTCACTGCAGCACTACTTACAATATTCAAGACGAGGAAGCAAACTAAATGTCCATCAGCAGAGAAATGGGTAGAGAAGATGTGGTACATAAATACAAAAGAATATTACTCAGCCATAAAAAAGAACAATAATATTTTCAACATCATGGACGGACCTAGAGATTATTATACTAAACCAAGTCAGAAAGCCAAATATTACA
The DNA here is from genome assembly GCF_055505025.1 of Bos grunniens. Lineage (NCBI taxonomy): Eukaryota > Metazoa > Chordata > Mammalia > Artiodactyla > Bovidae > Bos > Bos grunniens. The sequence goes on along the minus strand of NC_141184.1, from coordinate 1,071,578 downwards.
CGATATCATTTATACGTGAAATCTAAACATTAATACAAGTGAACTCATTTACAAAATGGATACCAACGTACAGACTTAGAGAATGCAGTTCTGGTGGGGGAGGCAGGGTGGAGTGGGAGTTGAGGTCAGCAGATTCAGACTATTATGGACAGGATGGGTGAATTCGGCTCCCCTGGGGGCTCAGATGTAAATAATCTGCCTGCAATGCAGGAGGCCCAGGTTCAGTCCGTGATTGGGGAAGACCCCCTGGAGAAGGGAATGGCAACCCACTCCAGTGTTCTTGCCTGGAAAATCCCACGGACAGAGGAGCCTGGAGGGCTACAGCCCGTGGGGTCGTGAAGAGTCAGACACGACTGAGTGACTAGGACACAACTGTAGGGCACAGGGATCCCACATCCCACGATAAACCGTGATGGGAAAGAGTATGAAAAAGACTGCTTATATATGTTTAACTGAATCACCTTGCTGTACAACAGAAACTAAAGCGACATTGTAAATCAACTGTACCGCTACAAATTTAAAGGCAACACAAAAACACCTCTCACAGGCCTCGACTGTCCCAGGAAGACACGGTGATCTTCCCGCTTCTGTCTGTCGAGACCCAAGAATGACTCCGGGGAAGAGAAACACGAGCAGGTGCACCAGGGGTGGGGTGTGGGGTGCGGCCTCAGCAAGGAGGAGCCGGAGCTGGCTCCCCAAGACCCAACACTCCACGCAGCTCCTGGAGGGCTAGTTTTCCACTGGAATTCAATTTGAAGGCAGGGATTCCCAGAGACGAGGGGCAAAACCAAAGCACCATTTTCAGAGCACGTGGCATTGAAATGTGTGCAGCCCGCAGAGGACAGAACCAGAGTATTTCAGGTTTAGGTCCCAGAGTCAGCCGGCCCCTGTGTCCCCGGGTTCGGTCGTCGTCCATTGAACATCTGGTGTGTGGCTCTTGGGCACTTGCTCACTTGTTTCCACCTCCACCCCCAACACACATCCAAACAGAAACCCTAGGTTTTCGTTTAAAATCCCTCTGGCTCCTGGAATACAGTGCTAACTCACTGGTTTCCAAAGTACTCCTGGGGTTGGTCGACACCTCTGGTCTCTCAGAGCAGCAGCAAACACCTTTCTCAGTTCACCCAAGTTCATTTTTTGAGCAGAGTTTACAGAATGCAATTTATAGGCTTATACTGTTTAAAAGTACATTTTCCCCTAATACCAAGATATCAGGCTTTTTATTACTTTGGTAAGTTTTTTAGGCAAGAATGGAATTTATAATCTAGAAAACTCCTCTCTAAAAGATTGTGAATCACACCTCTTTCACCCTGAAAAATTACTTTGGCAACACATGTATAAGGAATGAGTAATGGAATGTACCTTCTGAAATATCAACAAGGTGCCTTTCTAATGAAATAAAATCCGGTTATGATTCCAGTGAGTAACGCTGCATCACTTCTATTATTAAGGGTAGCTGGGAATTTGCCATGCCACACAAGTGTAGGTTGCTGAATAAAATACGATGCATTTTAGGTGCTTCAAAACCGTCCTGAATTCTCGATAGGGAGGTGTCCTTCCCACCCACCACTGCAGCCTCTAAACGCTAAGCTGAGTGTGGACGTCCAGGCGTGGAAACCTTGCCCACCGAGAAAAGCACTGCTGAGTACAAACTGTGTGGAATCACGCTCCCAACCACGAAAGTGATCACAGGAAGGAGAAAGCAACCATCGTTTTGGGGAAAACCTGCTTCGAGTCTCCTCTACTGCAGATGAAACTGTGGGCGGCTCTCCCGGGGGAGGGGCCGTATTTGCTGTGAATAAAGGAGGTTCTGTCAGAGGCAATCCGGTGCAGCAGGCTGTTTACACACAGAGGGATGCAGAAGCCACGGTCAAGAGGAATGCCCATGTCTTCCAGACAAAGAAGCCGCCCTTCACCCACCCAATACTCCTGCTGCTTCCTGGAAGATGAGAGAGCGTGCATTTAACAAACCCAAGGGGCGGCCATCCCGGATGCCACACCCCGGCCTGCTGTCGCCCACCAGCTGGCTCCTCCTCTCCCCCACAGCCGGCCCCTCACGGCTCCCCGGGTTAGTCGGGGCCGGTCTCCTCTGGGCGGTGGTGCTGACAGAGGTCGTGCCCTGCGTGACCCAGGGCGCCCTGTGCCCCAGATGACAGCACTCCCATCTCAGCCTCTCAGGGGCCGGCAGATAACCTGCCCGGAGGCCTTATCTGGGCCCTTCCTGTGGCCTGTCCCTGAGAAGGGCCAGAGCCCAGAGCGTCCGGCCGAGGAGAGTGGAGACTACGGGTGAGGAGGGGCTGAGCAGTGTCCAGAGCCAGCTGCCTCCATGGAGCCCCCACAGCACGGAGCCACTCATCACAGAGCCCTCACCACGGAGCCCATCACCACGGAGCCCCTCACTACGGAGCCCCCACACCACGGAGCCCCCTCACCACAGAGCCGCTCACCAGAGTCCCCTCAACCCAGAGTCCCTCACCACAGAGCCCCTAACCACAGAGCCCTCAACATGGAGCCCCTCACCACAGGGCCCTCACCACAGAGCCCCTCACCACGGAGCCCCTCACGACAGAGCCCACACCACAGAGCCCCTCACCACGGAGCCCCACACCACAGAGCCCCTCACCACGGAGCCCCTCACCACAGAGCCCACACCACAGAGCCCCCTTACCACAGAGCCCCTCACCACGGAGCCCCTCACCATGGAATCCTCACCACGGAGCTCCTCACCACGGAGCCCCTCACCACGGAATCCTCACCACGGAGCTCCTCACCACGGAGCCCCTCACCACGGAATCCTCACCATGGAGCCCCTCACCTCGGAGCCCCTCAGCACGGAGCCCCTCACCACGGAGCCCCCTCACCACGGAGCCGCACAAAACGGAGCCCCTCAACACAGAGCCCCTCACGACGGAGCCCCCACACCACAGAGCCGCCTCACCAAGGAGCCCCTCACCACAGAGCCCCCTTACCACGGAGCCCCTCACCACAGAGCCCCTCACGACAGAGCCCCCACACCACAGAGCCCCCTCACCATGGAGCCCCTCAACACAGAGCCCCTTACCACAGAGCCCCTCACCACGGAGCCCCTCACCACAGAGCCCCCTTTCCACGGAGCCCCTCACCACGGACCCCCTCAACATGGAACCTCCTCACCATGAAGCCCCCTCACCATGGCGCCCGTCACCACAGAGCCCCACACCACGGAGCCCTCACTACGGAGCCACTCACCATGGAGCCCCTCACAATGGAGCCCCTCACCATGGAGCCCCTCACCACAGAGCCCTCACCACAGAGCCCCTCACCACGGATCCCCTCACCACGGAGCCCCTCACCACGGAGCTCCTCACCATGGAGCCCCCGGAGCCCCTCACCACAGAGCCGCACAAAACGGAGCCCCTCAACACAGAGCCCCTCACGACGGAGCCCCCACACCACAGAGCCGCCTCACCAAGGAGCCCCTCACCACAGAGCCCCCTTACCACGGAGCCCCTCACCAAAGAGCCCCCTTACCACGGAGCCCCTCACCACAGAGCCCCCTTACCACAGAGCCCCTCACCAAAGAGCCCCCTTACCACGGAGCCCCTCACCACAGAGCCCCCTTACCACAGAGCCCCTCACCACGGAGCCCCCTCACCACGGAGCCGCACAAAACGGAGCCCCTCAACACAGAGCCCCTCACGACGGAGCCCCCACACCACAGAGCCGCCTCACCAAGGAGCCCCTCACCACAGAGCCCCCTTACCACGGAGCCCCTCACCACAGAGCCCCTCACGACAGAGCCCCCACACCACAGAGCCCCCTCACCATGGAGCCCCTCAACACAGAGCCCCTTACCACAGAGCCCCTCACCACGGAGCCCCTCACCACAGAGCCCCCTTTCCACGGAGCCCCTCACCACGGACCCCCTCAACATGGAACCTCCTCACCATGAAGCCCCCTCACCATGGCGCCCGTCACCACAGAGCCCCACACCACGGAGCCCTCACTACGGAGCCACTCACCATGGAGCCCCTCACAATGGAGCCCCTCACCATGGAGCCCCTCACCACAGAGCCCTCACCACAGAGCCCCTCACCACGGATCCCCTCACCACGGAGCCCCTCACCACGGAGCTCCTCACCATGGAGCCCCCGGAGCCCCTCACCACAGAGCCGCACAAAACGGAGCCCCTCAACACAGAGCCCCTCACGACGGAGCCCCCACACCACAGAGCCGCCTCACCAAGGAGCCCCTCACCACAGAGCCCCCTTACCACGGAGCCCCTCACCAAAGAGCCCCCTTACCACGGAGCCCCTCACCACAGAGCCCCCTTACCACAGAGCCCCTCACCAAAGAGCCCCCTTACCACGGAGCCCCTCAACACAGAGCCCCTCACGACGGAGCCCCCACACCACAGAGCCCCCTCACCACGGAGCCCCTCATCACAGAGCCCCTTACCACAGAGCCCCTCACCACGGAGCCCCCTTACCACGGAGCCCCTCACCACGGAGCCCCTCACCACGGAGCCCCTCACCACGGAGCCCCCTTACCACGGAGCCCCTCACCACGGAGCCCCTCAACATGGAACCTCCTCACCATGAAGCCCCCTCACCATGGCGCCCGTCACCACAGAGCCCCACACCACGGAGCCCTCACTATGGAGCCACTCACCATGGAGCCCCTCACCACGGAGCCCCCTCACCATGGAGCCGCACAAAACAGAGCCCCTCACCACAGAGCCCCTCACCACAGAGCCCCTTACCATGAGCCCCTCACCATGGAGCCCCTCACCACAGAGCCCCCTACCACAGAGCCCCTCACCATGGAACCTCCTCACCATGAAGCCCCCTCACCATGGCACCCATCACCACAGAGCCCCTCACCACGGAGCCCCTCACCATGGAGCCCTTCACCACGGAGCCCCCTCACCATGGAGCCACACAGCACAGAGCCCCACACACAGAACCCCTCAACCCAGAGCCCCTCACCACAGAGCCCCCTCACTATGGAGCCGCACACCATGGAGCCCCCTTACCACGGAGCCCCTCACCACAGAGCCCCCTTACCATGGAGCCCCCTTACCACAGAACCCATCACCACGGAGCCCCTCACCACAGAGCCCCCTCACCATAGACCCCCCTCAAAATGGAGCCCCTCACCACGGAGCCCCTCACCACAGAGCCCCCTTACCACGGAGCCCCTCACCACAGAGCCCCCTTACCACGGAGCCCCTCACGATGGAGCCCCCACACCACAGAGCCCCCTCACCATGGAGCCCTTCACCACGGAGCCCCTCACCACAGAACCTCCTCACCATGAAGCCCCCTCACCATGGAGCCCATCACCACGGAGCCCCTCACCACGGAGCCCCTCACCACGGAGCCCCTCACCACAGAGCCCCCTTACCACGGAGCCCCTCACCACAGAGCCCCCTTACCACGGAGCCCCTTGCGATGGAGCCCCCACACCACAGAGCCCCCTCACCATGGAGCCCTTCACCACGGAGCCCCTCACCACAGAACCTCCTCACCATGAAGCCCCCTCACCATGGAGCCCCTCACCACGGAGCCCCTCACCACGGAGCCCCTCACCACGGAGCCCCTCACCATGGAGCCCTGCGGATGCAGTCTGACTCGCACAGCTCGGGAGCCTGCAGCAGGTGAGTCCCTGGAGACGGGCCGTGGGTGACATCTCCCCAGGGGAGAGGCTGGGGCCCTGGGTTCTCCCTCCTGCTCTGCCCTCCAGGCAGGGCCCAGCCTCAGAGGCAGGTCTGTCCCGTCGCCCGCGCAGACTACGCCATGGGCCCAGCCGGGCACTCACTGCACAGGGGGTACAGGGGAGGGCAGGTGGGGGAGAGCCTCGGGGGGCTCCTCCCCGCCGGCACTGGGGCAGACAGCCCAGGACCCCTCTGCTCCCCGAGTCCTTCCTGCGATCGTCTCCACACGCAAGGTGGCTCCGTCCACGACACGCTGTCCCCAGTTCTGGGCCAGAAGCGGGTGCAGAAGCTGGAGACGGAGGCCAGCAGGGCTGCTCCCTGAGGGCATCTTGGGGGCGTCCACATCTCCTGTGGCTCTGCTGCCCTCACGTGGCTTCACCCCACACTATGTCCAGGCCTCCCCCTCAGAAGAGCCGGTCCCGCTGGATTCAGGCCTGACCCTCACCCGCCACAGCCTTGTCTTAAGCTGACCACGTCCACCGAGGCCCTGTTTCTAAACCAGGTCAGAGTCACAGGCTCTGGGTGGACCTGACGTCGGGGGCCTCTTCCCCCGCCCGGGCAGGGCCCCTCAGCTTGCCCAGAGCCCTGACTTCTGCTGGCACCCTGGGCTCAGCCTGCCTCCTCTCTGCACCCTGCAGTCTGCACGCCATCTGCCCCCATCCCCAGGAAGGGCCGGGGGGGCACGCTGCCCCCCTGCACAGGGCGAGGGACGAGTGGACTGCAGCCATGCCCAGGCGGCACTCGGGAGCCCCGTCGGGGCGGCTCCACACCCTTGGAGCCCGTGTTGGCCCCGGAGCACCCATCCCTGCCCAGGTCAACATGATCCCCACAGGGACCGGTCCTGACCGCCACCTCCCACCCAGACGGCTCTCCCCACACACGGCCCGCTCTCCCGAGAGGCCCACGTCCCTGGCACACAGTGGCCACTCGTGCACGCAGGGCTCTCCCGCCTTAGTGATTTACTCCAGAGCACACAGGACGGCGGAACATCAAGTGCCTGCTGATGCGATGCTTTGGGGCTCCAAGCAAGCCCGTTGGCGTCTGGCAGGAGCCACTCTGGTTGGCAGAGGAAGCACCACGGAGCAAGGAGGCAGTTCCACGGAAACGGCGCCGCGTCACAGGGAGGGGCCGGCGGCGCGTTAACTAATCAGGAGACTAAGCAGGACCAACCTTCTGAGCAGGAGGCAGAACATTTCAGAGTGAAACTCACATGGCGGTAAAGGTCGGAGAAGATCAAGTCAGGCGCGAACAGTCTGCTTTTCCATTTTCTGATCGATCAATATTACATTTTTTTCGGAGCTAGAACGCAACGGCGGAGTTATAGCTGACCTTTGTGTCACCCTTCCCCTGTGAGTACAGTCACAACAGGGACACAAATGACTTCATAAGCCACAGAATTTTTCTGATCCAAACCCCCAGATGAGCGAAAATCTTCAAAATCTCTTTCGTTTGACGATAAGGAGAATGAACCTCTCCGCTAATGAGACACGGACGAGGCCGTCGCCTTTAGGAATCCGTCACCCAGCGGAATGTGGCTCTGTCATCCCTGCCAGTAGGGCCGCAGGCCCCTCGTTCACTGGAAGTCGGCTGCAGGGTCCGAGGAGGCAGGACTCAGCCCACCAGAGCTACGCCTCCGGGGTGGGGCTGGGGGTGGCGGGCACACTCCGTTTACCGCCATCAACCACATGATGGCTCCTCCATTGGAGACAGGGTTTAACCACCATCTGAAACATCCCCGTGAGCTGGAGAGGAAGCCCCACTTGCAGAGGGAGGTCGGATGTGGGTTCTAACGCACCTTCAGGATGGCATGCCAAAACGGGTTCTGAGGGAGACTCTAGGACGCCAAAACCAAACCAGCCAACTTCACAGAGCGTGTCTCGAGGGCATACTGTTTGCTTGGGGCCTGGGAGTTCCACCTGCTTCGGGGAAACAGCACACTGGGTTAGGGTTCCAAGGACCACAGAGTGGACAGAAGGCAACCCCTGGGGGCCAGATGGTGAAGAATCCTCACACCAAGGCAGGAGATGCAGGCTCAGTCCCTGGGTCGGGAAGACCCCCTGGAGCAGGGCATGGCAACCCACTCAGTATTCTTGCCTGGAGAATCCCCATGGACAGAGGAGCCTGGCGGGCTACAGACCATGGGGTCGGAAAGAACCGAACACGACCGAGTGACTAACACTTTCACTTGTTTTCACCTTCCAAGGACCACGGGATGGACAAAAGGAAAGCCGGTTTAGAGGTGAATGAACCTGGCTTCAGTAACACGCAGCAGGACTTTGTCAGCTCCCTCGTAAGAGAGACACTGCCCCCACCCTCTGCCGGTGGCCAGGACCCTGCTTCTGGGTCTCCTCGCCTCCCTGGAGAGTGTGCACCCTGCTGGGATCTGAGACCCGGGCCCGCTCTCTCCACAAAAACACTCTCTGCTGCCCGTCCCGAATGATCCAGTGAAAAAGAACCGGAACCATAGAACTGATTGTAACAGATCTTTAGACTCACAGGAAAATAAAAATAACTTCCCTGATATTAAAATCGATAAGGATTTTCCTTAAAACTTGTGAGTGACAACAACTGACTCAAAATGAAAACTCAGTGGCTGTGTCACAGGAAGCCTGCCCAGACAGGCGTGCCTGGATCAGCATAATCCATAATTCATGGCGGGCTCTCCAGACAGAAAAGCCCAGCTCAAGGGCTAGACGGCACTGTTTTATCATGTACTTGATATCAGGACTCAGCGTTTTTCTCATATAAGTAGTCAATTAACTCGATTCTCCTGTATCAAAACCTGCGTCTTATTAACACAAAGATTGTTTCCCATTGAAATGATTAACATAATCATGGGAGACCAGGTAGGTGAATGCAGAGGCCTGGGGGCTGGTGGATGCTGGGCTGCCAGAGGCATCCTCCTCCCCTCCCCTCCTCCCCTCCCCTCCCTCCCCCTCCTCCCGTCCCCCTCCCCTCCTCCCACTTCCTCCTCCCCTCCCTCCTCCCCTCCCTTTCCCCTCCACCTCCTCCCCACTTTCTCCTCCCCTCCCTTCCCCTCCAGGTCTGCCCAGCATCACCTGAAGGGCATCCCTGGGAAGAGTTCAGGGGGAGAGAGAAAAGGGCTACCTCCTGCCTCCAGACCTCTGCACGCCCACCAGGTCCCTGGGGTAGCAGCCTGTTCATTTGGCTCCACTTTGTGGATTTGAAAAGCTACTCTTTCCTTCCAGGGGTCAGAGTTCCCCCCCCCCACCATCCCCCCCACTGCCCTGCTCCCCCCTCCACTGCGGCAGGAATCTTACAAGCTGGGAGCTAAAGCCCCACGGGGGCCCCCACGACGCTGCAGCCTTGGCTCCAATGTTTCCTCGGGAAAGGGGGAAACACAGGCCGGGACCCAGGCAAGGGGACGCAGCCACTGAGCCCGCGTGTGTGCGGGGCCCTCTGATACTCTGGACAGTGGCAGGGTCATGGGTCAGGGGGCAAAGTCTGGATGTGTCCGTGTCAGAGCAGAGGGTGAGGGACGGGGCAGGGACGGTGCAGGTGGTCCCTGGGCTCAGTTGACACAGAGGCCTGGTCCAAGGCCGTCCCCAGGAGGGCCACTGCCCCGATGCCCGCTGCGCTGCGCAGGGAGCATGGACCCCCTGCCCATCCAGACGGGCACAGCTAGGCTCTGCCACGGCATGGGGGCCCCTGAGAGTCTAACTTTGGAGAATTCGGGGTGGTATGTGTGAGCATGGAAAAGGCACCTGTGTTTTCCCCCCTTTGCAAATAGCTGATGCAGGACAAGGTGAGCTCCTTTTGCTGAGCCAGGTGTGCAGGTGCCTGCTAAGTTGCTCGGTCATGTCTGCCTCTCTGTAGCCCCCTGGACTGTGGCCCACCAGGCTCCTCTGTCCGTGGGGCTCTCCAGGCAGGAACACTGGACGGGCTGCCATGCCCTCCTCCAGCTGTGACCTCCAGGCAACTTCTGCTTCCCTCGGGTTTGAGGCTGAGCACAGGCCCGGGGCGGCTCCCACCAGGCCTGCCTGCGGTGTCCCCCAGGTCCACGCCTGCTGGCCCCTGCTGAGTAGACGGTCCCTGGGTCACCGGACACGTCCTCCTGTGCCGAGCGTCTGGGCCGCAAGGCGGAGCTTCTGTTGACCGCCTGCCTTCAGGTTCGGAGAGCGGGTCTCAGGCCTCTGCCCAACAGTCGGCAGCTTCAGTCCACAGTCATCAGAGTTCACGGAGAACCTGGACCCGAGACAAACCAGGACGGCTGTGCACAGTCCACGGTCAGTGGAGCCAGCGGCCACTCCCCAGAAATCATCAGAAAACGACGATTCATTTCTGCAGGGCTTTTGTACTGACCAAAACAACACATCTTTCTGCAGAATTTACTATCTTCTTGAAATTTTTCAGCTGATTTCACTCTCAGGTTGAAGAAAACAAATTGCAAATAATAGGAGGAAGCTTTCAATATAATGGTTGTTTTTTCACTGGTATTTGGTTAAAAATAAGATTCCTGGAAATCCAGACTATGAAGGGAAGTTTAAAATAACCACCATCCCTCTGGCACAGAATTCTATTCTTACATAAAATTGGAATTTAATTAATAAGTATTTTTGTTAAGGCCAAAAAATATCTACAGCAGTACATATTGTTTTAATCCTAAAATGCAGGTGGAAACCAATTGCTATGTTTACAGACTAAATGGGCCTAGAGAAGAATTATGCTTACCGAGAACTGTGCTTTAAGAAATAAAGATCTGGAGTATTGTGATTTTTCTTCTTCTAAGCAACAAAAAAATATTTCATCAAAAGATGACGGTGGGCTTTGCAAGTGTCTGACCCTTCGTCAGGGGATTTACGAGGGAGACCCACTGCCGGACGTCAGGACGCAGGCGGGGCCTCGTGTGGCCGGTCCAGCAGGAAGGTGGTCAGCAAGGCACAGAGTGGCCACGGCAAGCCCAGCCCCCGGGTGGCACCCGGTTCCCGCCCTGGAGACTGTAAATCAGCCCGAACTCCAGAGGTCAGCTCCGCTCCCCGCCCTCCATGGAGCCGCCACGCGCAGCTTTGAAGAAAGTGCCTGCGAATGCAGTCGAGCTTGAAAGAAAAGAACAGTATGCAAATAAACAAGACTCACAGAACACGCCTAATTTTATTTTCAGGTGTGACATTTCACCTCGGGTTTTATCAGCAGTGGGATTTCCTGGTACAAAGCTCTCACACAATTTTCTAGGGGACCGTCATGAGGTGGGCCGCGTATGGCACCGTGTCTGAACCTTGGGTACACGGCCAGGCCAGGTCCTGGTCCTTGAACTGACCATGTGCACCTCCGCTCTGCCCATGGGCAGCGTCGGTCACACTGGCCAGGGAAGGACAGGGGCGCCCAGGGGAGCGCCTCCAGACTCGTCCTCCACACGCCTTCCCAGCGGGTCTGCGGATCTTCTCTCAGGCTGGACGAAGGACAGCTCAGGCCTCGTTTGGAGGTGCAGGTGGGCTTCCTCCCCAGACCCTACGGTGGGGTCCCCACAGCTCTGAGCAGCCCCCCACTGGCCTCCACCCGACCCGAGAGGGTCGGGGACCACGAGTCCGTTATTCACACGCTGAGCGCCCCGCATGACTGGGTCCACGCACCTCCTGTGACAACGCTATAGTATCTGAAAAAGCAGCTCGCCTGCCCTCATTTTTAATGATGTAATGAAATCTCATTTTTAATTACCTGAACAAAAAGGCTTCAAGTCCGTCAGAACGCCTCTCAGGGCGAGGTATCAGCCAGCAGCTTCAGAACCAATTACCCGTGTTTCCTCTTTACTTCTTGCAAATGTGACCTTTTGTTGGGATCTGAGCGCACGTCTCCTGCTGCGAGTGGGTAACGTCGGCGCCCGCCCGTCGCCAACGTCAGGACGGCGGCTCGTCTCCATCGCCTCTGATGGCTGCAGGACAAACGGGTGTCGGGGACCCAGGGCTGCAATGAGAGGACTGGGAGGGGCCACGGGGCCTTCCGGAGATGAAGCCAGATGCCCGGCGTGGATGGAGGGAACCCTGGCACCGTCCTGGGTGACCCAGCTTGCAGGCACTGTGAGACGCAGCATCCACCGTGCCAGGCGGGTGGGTGGCGGGCCGCAGACTCGGGAGCCAAGGTGAAACATCAGGCGGGTGGGTGGCAGGCCACAGACTCGGGAGCCGAGGTGAAATGCCAGGCTGGAGGGTGGCGGGCAGCAGCCCAGGCGGCTCTCCAGGCTCTGGGCCAGCACAGGGGCATTGTCCTTGGGCCTGGGGTACCCCAGAGTCCAGGGCCTGGGCCTGAGCCAGCGGAGGAACCTGCAACACAGAGGCAGGTGCCTGTCCCCTCATGCCCTGAGTGGCTTCACCCACCAAGGCTCCTGGGCGCTGGCTCGAGGGCTTATGGGCTTGAGGGCCATCAAGGGGGCAGGGAGACTGTGTGAGTGGCTGGCCTGGCACCTTCGGGAGAAGCCTGGATGCTGAAGGCGGGAGGGGCCGCAGGCTCCACTTGGCCAGGAAAGCCCAGGCGGGGACAAGCCGGGCCCCAAGGACAGGACGGGAAGGCCGGGCCAGGGGGCCGCGGAAGGGCCTGCGGGGTGAGCGCTGCTCACAGCCAGGCCGCAGATGGCACCCGCCTGCCCAGGGCCCGGAACCCCCTCAGGTGTCGGCCCCCCCTCTCCCCCACCCCGCATGCTGCGCAGAAGGAAGGGAAGGGGCCACTGCCAGGGCTCTGAGTCAGCGGGCACTGACTGCTGGGGCTCCCAACTCCAGATGCCAGGGGACCCTGGGTCCTGTGTCACCGCCCCTCCCCCCGCCCCAGCATGGAAGAACGGTCAAGGCCGGCAGGCTGCCGCCCCCTCGCCCGCCACCAGCCTGGGGCCTCCTGCTGCTGGAGGACAGGGAAGGAGCCATGGATGCCTGGTGGCTTCGGGGACCCGGAAGGAGGCTCAGGTGAGCCTGGCCAGGTAAGCCCGGCCCCCGTGGCCCCTCAGTCCCCCCGACACTGGCCAGGCCGGGACGGTGGCTCCTTCATCTGCCCTCCTCTGAAGACAGCTTGGGGGGTACCTCTGGGACCCCGAGTCCCCAGATTCATCCAGGCAGAGTTGGGGGGACACCGTTTCAGGATGAGCTGCCTTCCCACCAGCCGGGAGCCCTGGGCAGCAACTACAGGGGCCCTGCGTCCCCCTCGTGTCCAAGGAGGCCTTCCAAACATGGATCCTGAAAGACATGGCCAGGGTGGGGGCCGGGCATGGCTGGGGTGGGTGGCTTCCTCACCCAGAGCCTCCCTCCCAGGGCAAGAAAGCCAAGAGCTGTGCCCACGCGGGATGGTCCTCCTCCAGGGCCGGCCCCCACGTGCCCACGGCCCCCCAGCAGGTATCGAGGGGGAACTCTGGCAGCCACAGATGGACTCTCCCGGGAGGCCCTTGCCAAACAGGGGCCCCACTGTGCATGGACCAAGCAGGGCAGGGTCCTGCCATGCTCCTTCAGCGGGAGAGGCTGGCAGCGTGGGCAGGGGAGGCCGTGTGTCCCTATCTCAGCAGCGACCTGCAGAAGGTCGTCCTGTGGATGGCAGCCAGGCCGCCAGGAAGAGGCAGAGGACCTGACCAAGACAGGGGGGGGGGGTCCCTGTGAGCCTGGTGATGAGGCTCGGGGACCCGTCTGCCGCTGGCAGAACACCCTCAGGGCCCCGGGGGCAGCAGGACCCCGCGTCACCCCCGCCCCCGAAAGCCCCGAGCAGGCCCGCTGGCCGAGGCAGAGATCCGCCCGGGAAGGCGCCTGAGGCATGGGGGCCATCTCCACGCGAGGCCCACCAGGCGTGCCGATGGGGCGGCTCAGACCACCACCCTGCAGGCCGTGAGCTCAGGGGTCTTGGCGCCGGTTCCCCTGCAGCCTCTGTCCTCAGACGGCCGGGCCCTCCTGTGTCCCTCTCTTGTGTCCATGTCCTGAGGTTGTCTTCTTACAGGGACTCAGTCTGTGGGATCAGAGTCACCCGAGGGCCTCGCTGTACCTGAATCCAGGGCCCCTTCCCGAAGTTCCAGGGTTCAAACACCAGCATGTGAATCTGGGGGACACGGTCCAGCCTGCAGCTGAAACAAGCATGGAGCCCAGGTGACGCGGGTCCTCACCATCCAGCCCACGAGCTCCGAGAGAGGACAGGGCCCCCCACTCACAGCACAACCTGCTCATGTGAACAGAGCAAATCGGAACAGGGCGGGGGCGCCGACAACCCATCCCAGACCAAACCAGAGATGGCAAGCTCTGCTCAGCTCTGCTTTGCTCTTAGGGATTCGGTTTAAGCCTTTGCAACCATACCTTTTAGAAGATTGTATTTCTTTTTGCCCATGCAGCGCAGCTGGGATGGGGCTCCAGACTGGCTGTGGCTCTGGGGTGGGTCAGGGGGCATCTCAGCTTGCCTTCCGCATGGCCCCTCTGAGGGGCCCAAGGCAGCCTGGCCGCCCCTCCATGAGCAGTGGCGATGGGGAGGGCCCGCTGACAGCAGCTCCTCCCCTGCCCAGCGCTGATGGAGAAAAAGGCGCCCCTACGGCCAGCAGGCCCAGAGCCCAGGGGCAGGACGGACGGAGGGGTGGTCAGTGGTCAGGGCAGGAACAGGGCCAGCAGCCAGTCCCCATGGCCGGGATGGCACCGAGACAGACACACCTCCGCCATCAGAGCTGGGGCCAGGCCAGGAGGCACAGATGCCCGTGGGGCTGCCTCCCCCACCAGGCATGCCCCCAGGACTGCGGGCCACCCCTCGGGAGGGCGTGCTGGGGGCGGGGGCTCCTCCAGGACGTGGGGAAGAGACGGGCAGGCACAGACGGGAGGGCGGGGGGAGGCGGGGCGTGGGGTGGGCTTTGGAGACGCCCTCACCTCTGACCCTTTCCAGAACCACTCGCTCCTGCTGTGGCAGCGTGGCCGAGCCCACAGAAGGCCCCTGGTCCATACCTGCCCACCCCAGACCCACCCAGCACCCCTTCCCGCCACCCCAGGGAGCAGCGAGGCCCTGCCTGAGCCGCACTAGAGGAGATCATTTCTGGAGTTTTCAGCTGGACCCACAGTGGGTTTCAGCCCAGGAAACCGCTTCTGAGTGGGTTCCACGTGAAGTCACTGAGACAGCCTCGCTGACCCCACGGCTGCCTCCCACTCCTCTCAGCAAACACACACGAGCGGCAAACCACTGACTCAGGCAAACAAACTTTCCGAATCAACCACTCGCAGGGCGGCCGCCTCCGGGGCACATGACGGCCATTCCGGCCCCAGAACAAGCTCTGCTTATTAACGGAGGGGCCATCGGTCACTCTGAGGACACAGACGTGCAGGCACAGAGAAATAAAACTAAATCAGCAGGAGCGTCAGCAAGACCCGCGATGCTAATAAGGCGCCTCCCGCCCGTCGGGGGAGAGGCCCAGCGTGATTGAAACAAGCCTCATCTCTGCAAACAGGCCATTAGCGCCCACATGAGTGTCCAGAACTTCCCAGGGACACGGGAAGACCCGGTGACCCCCAGCCCTGAGCCCACATGACGACTCTCACAGAAAGTCCACCATTTCCAAGGTTCATGGGAGAAGGAAGATGGGGAGCAGACGGTCCTGGGGGTTTTGGAGCGAGTGATGAGGACCCCCTGGGCCAGCCTCCTGGGGGTGGGGGGTGACTCTCTGGGGGTGTCAGTGTGAGTGATGAGCACCCCCTGGGCCAGCCTCCTGGGGGTGGGGGGTGACTCCCTGGTCTGCAGGGAGACAGCGCACATGTGAGGCCAACCCCTCTGTCAACCCAGCTCGGGGCCACAGGCCTGAGCAGGGGGCTGGGGTTCTGGATCCCCTGGGAGGAGAACGGGAGACAGAGAGGGGCCCAGCCGCCCCAGGGGCCCCCACCCTGTCCTGGGAGAGGCCCAGCCCACACCCGTCTCCAGGCCAGTGTCCTGGGCTGCAGGGGCCGCTCAGATCCTGCCGCACCCTTGTCTGAGGGCCCTGGAGGCCAGGCCCGAGGTCGGCTCCCCGGGCTGGCCTGCATTAGCTGTAGGGGGCGCCCAGCTGGCCTTTCCTCCTGGACGGTGCAGAGGAAGAAGCAAACATTTCCCCCGGTGCCTCGTTCCTCCCGGCTCCAGCTCCTCCAACGGGCCAGGTCGGGGTGAGGCTGGGCCGCGCCCTCGCCTCCTGCCGCCTCCCATGGGCTTCTCAGTCACCCACCCGCACCTGCATCAATTCCTCCCCATGGATTCCTCGGGTGGGCTGGGGTCTCCCTGGGACACCACCTTGGAATAGAGTATTTAAAGCCTTCCCCCCACCCCTCCTGACCACGGGCTGGCCCGCCTGCTGCTGCGGGAGAGAACTTTAACAGGAAAGGGGCCCAGACGGCCGCAGGGAGGGTACCGTCCAGAGCACGAGCTCAGAGCTGGGGTGTCCATTCCCTGCCCCCGAGAGAACACCCTAGGTTAACCTACAGCTGGGCAGCCCAGACATAGCTGGGGCAGGAAGACAGCCCCCCAAGCCCTGCCCGCCATAAGCCCAAACACTAATCAACAAACAGATGTCCACTGCTCCCCGTTGCTGCGTTTGGAGTGTTTGTTATGCAGCATCACAGTGGAAATTGATAGCTGACACGCCGGTCCCTTTGCCACAGAGGACACGGGCTCGGCTCACACCCCAGCAGGGACAGAGGAAGGAATGTGCAACAGCGCAGAAAGCCAGAAAGCCAAGGGTGCTCACTGGGGTCCCAGCCGGGCATGGAAACTCAGGCTCGCTGGTCCTCACCTGCATTTGAACTGGCCTCCCGACGTGAACTTCCGCCCAGGTGTCCCCATGTGGATGCAGATACCAGCCACTGCAGGTGGAGTGTCCGGCATGAAGCAGAGTAACTCAGAACATACACTGGATCATGAAATCACAGCAGAGTGTTTCAGGGAACACAACATAATCTCTATCACAGTAACATTTACATCAAATAAGCCAGTGCATTGCTAACAATTCACCAATTAAGCAGACTGTGTTTGACCGAAGACGTGAGCCACCGTGAGACTCGTAAGACATGCCAGGCCCCGGGGTCTGTGAGCATGCCACGAGGGGCCTTTTGTCCCCATGAGGAACCCTTATCCACGTGCTTCCTGCGTCGGTCATTAAGAACGAACGTCATGGAGCAAAAAGGCACTTCCTACGGAACACGGGGAAACCCCACAATCACCCTGCATTCAGAGGGAGGGCCTTGCACTCCTGTGTGAGGAAAGCAGGCCATGTCAGCTGTCACGCTCAGTTGTGGAAAGCGTCTGCTTCTCCTGATTTTCTACCGCATCACCTGGATGTCTGTGACTGCACGGACAGTCACGTAGGATACAGTGGGTGCATTTGCGGGGGACACAGCTTCCACCCCTGGTCGGGGAAGATCCCATGTGCCGCAGAGCAGCTAAACCCCAAGCACCATGACTGTGGAAGGCCCTGAAGACTGGAGCCTGTGCCCTGCAGCAAGAGAAGGCCCCGCGAGGAGACGCCCACACACCGCAGCTAAAGTGGCCCCCGCTCGCCACAGCTAGAGAAGGCCCGCACTCAGCAACGAGGACCAGCGCGCCAAAAACGAGCCAGAGGCTAACAGCTTTACATAAATTGAAACATAAATGCACGTACAGTAACGCTCTGTTTCGTTCAAGGATACGCACATAGTCAAGGCCACGTTGAACGCTTCAGAATGAGTGCGTGTTGGTCACTCGGTCGTGGCCCACTCTTTCCGACCCCATGGACTGTAGCCCGCCAGGCTCCTCTGTCCATGGGATTCTCCAGACAAGAATACTGGAGAGGGTTACCACGCCCTTCTCCAGGGGATCTTCCCGACCCAGGGATGGAGCCTGGGTCTCCCTCACTGCAGGTGGTTTCTTTAGAATGGGTTCTCCCTGAAGGAAGGAAGATAGGGAAATGGCACTAGGGTGGGGATGAAGGAGAGTATAATGATAAAACGAGTGTGATTAAATAAAGTGAGAAAAGGGCCTGATCAGGAGAAGAAGACAGAACGCGTCTGCTTTCCAGTGTCATCCTCATCGTCACCGGCTCCTCCTCTAAGGCTTTACGGACGTTAACTTATTCAGGAAACTGAGAAAGGCCATTATTCTTAAGTGAACAAAACAAAAGCTCTGGAAGAGGCCAGGCCGGCAGAGGAAGAGATTCCCAGGGAATCTTCCCGAGGATTTCAGGAGCGAGGGTGTCGGCTCCAGCGGCAAAGGTGGTCACAGTGTCAGCTGGGGGAGGGACGCCGAGCGCACAGCAGCGGCTCAGGGACACTGGCGTGTGAGCACGTGCGTGTGTGTGCGTGTGTGTGCACGGGCACGCCTTGCTGTGCAAGACAGAGTGACAGGGAGAGAGAAAATTGAAATGAGCCCTTCAAGCTGGCAAAGACTGTTCTAAATAAAATATTTACCGTATTTACACTCTGGCTGCTCGTGCGTGAGCCCCAGGCCCACTTGGGCAAACAGGGCAGCCCGGGCCTCACAGCCGGCTGCGTGGTGGGGGCCTGCCTGCAGGAAGACCGCTGCTGAGGCTGGGGGCCCGGAGGAGCCCCAGGGTCAGGGTCCAGCTGCGTGGTGGGAGCCTGGCTGCAGGAAGACCGCTGCTGAGGCTGGGGGCCCAGAGGAGCCCCAGGGTGCGGGCCCGGCTGCGTGGTGGGGGCCTGGCTGTGTGGTGGGGGCCCGGCTGCGTGGTGGGGGCCCGGCTGCGTGGTGGGGGCCCGGCTGCAGGAAGACCGCTGCTGAGGCTGGGGGCCACACCAGCTGGGCCTTTGAACTCTTGCTCTGTGACTCCAGACCCAGCAGAGGTTCTCTCAGAGCTGTTTCCTCCTTTGAAAAATTAAGATATTTAACTAAGAGGCACGTGTTATTGTTGTTCGGTAACTAAGTCGTATCTGACGCTTTGTGACCCCATGGACGGCAGAACACCAGCCTTCCTTGTCCTTCACTGTCTCCAGGAAATGCTCAAATTCATGTTCACTGAGTCAGTGACACCATCCAACCATCTCATCCTCTGTCATCCCCTTCTCCTCCTGCCCTCAATCTTTCCCAGCATCAGGATGTTTTCCAATGAGTCAGCTGTTCGAATTAGGTGGCCAAAGAATTGGAGCTTCAGCATCAGTCCTTCCAATGACTATTCAGGACTGATTTCCTTTAGAATGGACTGGTTGGATCTCCTTGCAGTCCAAGGGACTCTCAAGAGTCTTCTCCAACACTGCAGTTCAAAACCATCACTTCTTCAGTGCTCAGCTTTCTTTATGGTCCAATTCTCACATTCATACATGACCACTGGAGAAACCACAGCTTTGACTAGACGGACCTCTGTCGGGAAAGTAAGGTCTCTACTTTTTAATAAGCTATCTAGGTTGGTCATGTCTAGATTCATGGAAGATCCTAGAAAAGCCACACTTGGAGAGAACTTGAGAAATATATTGATAATAAAAAATGAGAAGGGACATGGTTTCAGTTTTTAGAAAGCCAGTGGCCACAGTGGGAAGTGTTTGATTGCTGTGGTTTTGTGGGAACTCAGTAACACAAAAAGCTATGAACTAGTAAGTAAGACGGAAAGGCGCCAAGGAAGTGCGTGCAATTCGCGTCCGAGTTCAGAGCACAGCCCACGTCTGCCAGCGGGAGTCAGGGCCCCTGCCCCAGCCTCCCCACGTCAGAACCTCCCGGCTTCAGCCCACAGGCCCCCTCTCTCCTCCGTGAAGACTTTCCGGTGAATCCGCCCATCAGAGAAGGGGGGCAGCAGGGCTCTGGTCCAGAAGCTTCCGTGGAGGGGAGGGGGCATCCACATTCATGCTGGGGTGCCCGCGGGGACGCACCGTGACCTCAGAGGGGCACCCAGGCTGCGAGCAGAGGTGCATGGAGAAAATAATGAAAATATACCCAGCTCATTCATATCAACATGAAGTTTCCAGTGTCAGCTGAATGACAAGGATGTCATGACTGGGGTCCATTTAACAAGGAACACAGAGGAGTCAGTGCAGCCAAGGGGCTGGAGATCCCCCGTTTTAATCAACCTGTGAGGTGTCGGCACGGACACGCTTCAGAACAGCTTCAGCATCGTCTGGTCCAGGGCGAAGGTGGAAGGACTTAGGGCTGCCTGGCTTTCTCTCTGATCTCCAGGCTCTCAGAGCTGGCAGCTTCCTCAGCTCTCTGCAGGGTGGACCCCAGATGGGCGGGCAGCAGAAGTCAGGCAGGGACGTCCACAAACCGCCTGGGGATGCTCTCCACATGGAGGACCTTCCTCTGGGAATGTCCAGGCCCACGTGAGACGTTCAGGGCAGGTCTGGGTAAGAATCGACCCTGGAGCTGCCAAGAGTGTATTGTGGGTTTCGGGGGTGGGGGACGTTGCTGAGCCATTAGGGAGCGGGGGAAACGCAGGGTGAGCCCACACCCTCCACACTCATTGCACACACGCACACACACACACCACACACCCCAGCCTCTCACCTGCGGGAAACAAACGGAGATCGCCGCACCCACCCAGGGGCTGCACGGATAAAGGCGGCCACTGGTGTAAAACAACAGACCCTGTAATCCAGAAAAGCAGGTCTTACTTCTTACCAAGGCTCGGAAAAATGCTAAAGTGAGCAATACTACCCAGTGCCAGGCAGGCTGAGGCGGAGGCTGAGTCTTAGGCCTGCTGAGAGGAGTGCTGATTTGCGAGATGGTCTTGGGGAGACGTTGAGGATGCCCTAAAGTCAGCTCACTGCGCACGGGCTTCCGTGAGCGTCTTGTTCTAAGAAGCCACGCGGTCCTCCAGCCCAGAGGGACAAAGGCCCTGGCGTCCGGGCCCCCGGCTGTGCCCCTCGTGTAAATGGGCACAAAGTGCGTGAAGCAGGTGCTCGGGGACTGGAGCCTCCGGGCAGGACTGCCTCTGGGCAGGACCGCCCCCTTGAGCAGGAGGAAGCGGAAGCTGGCAGACAGCAGGACGGCCCCTCTGAAGCACCGAGGGGAGGGACCGCCGCCCTGAACCTCTGCTCAGTGAGCACCTGTGACTGAATCACCGGAGATGAAGCCTGGGGAAGTTGTCCCTAAGAGAACCACTCCAGGACAGTCTCTGAAATGAAGGACCGTGACCCCGGATGGAAGCACAGAAGTTTCCAGAAGAAATGAACTGCGTCTGAAAGAGTGAGTGTGGGACGAGCCACTGAAAGCACAGTAACACCAGTGACGACTCGTGAGCTCACAACGTGCAGAAGAAAAACTCGTAGGCACTGAGCGAGGGGAGCGGGGGACCCTCCATCAGGCTGTTCTGCTTTTGCAGCCTTCGAGCTGAGGCGATGGTCTCATCTAAGCCAAAGAAGCTGAGCGCCTTGGGTAACTCCCAGGAAGGAGGGAAGAGGGAGTGAAAGTCGCTCAGTCGTGCCCGACTCTTTGCGACCCCCTGGACTATACAGTCCACGGAATTCTCCAGGCCAGAACAGTGGAGTGGGTAGCCTTTCCCTTCTCCAGGGGATCTTCCCAACCCAGGAATCGAACCCAGGTCTCCAGCATTGCAGGCGGATTCTTTAGCTCCCAGGGGAGTCATTAAAAAAATCAGCCAAAAAGAGAACCAGAACAGCTGACAGAGGAAAACAAAGGGAATTCTTAAATTCTTGCTAATAGGAGACAGAAGAGTGGAGCGCAGGGCAGATCAACAGGAGACAAATGGGAAGACAGCGAAAGCCGGCGAGACAGGAAGCACTGTGTGCGGGGAGCAGAGACCAGAGATGCTGGACGGGAGGGCCAACGCGCAACAGACGAGGGTCTCTTTCCACCTAAGTGCGCAGCAGGATTCACGTCCACACAGAGCTCCCGGCAGCCCCGAGTGGGTACAGCGCCTGCCCGCGGGGCCCTAGCAGCAGGAGGCGGGGCGCCGGGGCGGATGACGGGCAGCAGGTGAGCCCCAGGAGTCGCTCGGCTGAGAGGGCGAGCCTGCTGGGTCTGCAAGCCGCCCCTCAGAGACCCGCTGGAGCCCAGCAGCCCCCACGGAGCACGAGTCCCTCGGCTGGAGTCAGGCCTGGGGGCCGAGAGCCCGCCCCCACCCCCTTCTTCTGCCCCCTCCTCCTCGGGAGCCCCGGTCCCAGGCCCTCCACACCCTTCCAGCCAAGACCCCTGACGCTGCACAGAATCTCGCCTGCGTTAGGCCCACACTGCATGCCGTTGCGGGGCAGGGGGAAGCCGGAGGGGGTGGCTCCAGAGTCTTCATGGCGATCCCGCCCTGGGGCCCCTGGGATCGCCTCCTGATGACAAAGCGGGAAACTCAAGGGCCGGGCTTGGAGGACTCGGCGGCCGTAGACGAGCAGGTGGCCGCCGGAGGGAGCCTCTGTGAGAGCCGGCTCTCAGCCCCGGGACCCGGGCTCCGCACAGGTGGCGCTGAGCCAGAAACGTGGGAGACGGTGACCACGGTCTTCTCAAGACAGTGACCCTTCAGGAGAGAAGCCGGCAGGGAGCAGATACATTTGAGGTGGGGAGAGTTTAGGTGTTGGCGCGGGTTGTGGAGGGAGGGTGGACGTGACAGGTCGGGGGCGGGGGGCCGCTGAGAAGCCCCCCGGGGAGACACGGCCCCTGTGGACGGCCCGGGGCAGAGGGACAGCAGGCAGACCGCCCCCGAGAGCCCGCGTCCCCCAGGACGCCAGTCCATGCGCCAGAGACCAGCATGCAGGCAGAGGCCGTGAGGCACGTCCTGCCGTCCAGGGCCAGCACCACAGCCCTCCGCCTGGGGGGCTCCTCTGCCCAGGGGGTGGGGGGGAACCCTCTGCCCTGGGGGCTCCTCTGCCCTGGGGGCTCACCCCTGTGGCCGAGCAGGCAGCACGCAGCACCCACACGGCCAGGAGGACCCAGCAGGAGAGGAGGGGCCGGGCTTGGGGCGGGCAGCGGCCGGCAGCGGAGCATACGGGGCCTCGGGGGTGGGCTTCCCTCAGTCAGGAGAGACGAGGAGGGGGCCGTGTCCCTCCTGGTCTGGGAGGGGCAGAAAGAGAGGGTGTGGACCTCCTGGGCGCGGCCGCCCACCCATGCGGGCCAGGCTCCGCCCCGGGAGCAGAGGCTACCAGGGGCATCCTGCGTGTCCGCCTGGCCCCCGTCTAAAGGTCCAGGGCACCCTGCGCGTCTCCAAGCACTCAGGGTGGTCCCCATCAGGCCGCCCCGCCCCCTCGCTGACCGCAGCTGCTCCAGGGCAGGAGGTGCCTCCCGTGTCTGCAGTATCCGCTGTCAGTTCCTTCTGTGGCCGTAGGCCACGTGCGTCCCGGGAGCGCGGTCAGGGAGAGTCCAGGAGTGTTCCTGTACATAGCGGCTCCCTCCTCTGTCTCAGCATTGAGGTCAAGACTATCCCTCTTACCAATGATTTCTCTTCTTACCTTTTATAAACCATAAAAGCAAAATGAAATGGAACGGCAGGTTTCCAGCGTCCTTTCAGCAGACAAACTGTCTCAGACTCGATTTGACCTAAAGCTTCAGTCTGCGCAAGAGCCCAGTGAAGGGGCTCTGACTCAGGTGGGGTGGGGGGCTCAGACCCCCACGTCTGCTGGCTGCCCAGGCGGCTGGTCACAGGGACCAGAACACCCGGGGCAGAGACGAGCAGGCCCAGGACCACCGCACGCTGTGGGTCCCCACGCTGCAGACACGGGGGTCTCCCCTGGAAGGGGAGCCTGGCCCGATGCCCACAGCCCACATATGGTGAGCCCCGCACCCGGCCCCGGCCAAGCCCTGTCCGTTTCCCCCCGACCTACCCATCACATCTGGGACACGTGACCACACGGCCTAAGTGAAATGGCAGCTAAACGTCACTGGACTCCTGCCTGAGTCTCCAGGGGAGCCATAGGTGCAAAGTCAGGGCTCATGCCCCAGAGCCAGGCAGGGCAGCGGTGGCCCAGCCACGGCCCCCGCAGCTGCATCCCAAGCAGGACTTGCCCCCTAGACCACGTGTCAGTAGCTGGGGCTCCTCGGTGTTCCGATCAAGTCACCATCGGGACACAGAGGATCGACTCCTTCCAGCTCTGAGACCTCTGATCTTCTGGACAAGGTGACCCCTGCTGCCCTGGGGGACCCTCACACTGCCCCTCCTCACGCCCGGGGCCACCCCAATCCTGCCCCGTGCCAACGTGCGGGAGAAGCTCCTGCGGCCCAGGGTCCCATGTCCCCTGGAGGCTCCAGCTCTGCAGGTCCAGACCACATGACACCATGGCTGCCCAACAGAGGAGGCTCTACGAGACACGTGACCCAGACAGGGCCGGGGACTCGCGTGGAGGCCCCACCCCGGCCGGTCTCCAGTCCTGCTCTGACCAGCCTCAGGAGGCCAGCTCAGCCCGGCAAGGGTCTGGGTGGTGGCCATGCTGACCGTCCAGCCTGGTGGGATCAGGTGGGTTTCCAGGCCCTCGAGCGGGGCCACGCATGCTATGAGTGTTTCTGGGAAGGGAGGCTCACTGTGGGAGGTCAGCAGGCTGGTGGGTCTACACACAAACCAGTGAGGAGACAGTGCCCAGGGCGGGATGGGGCAGGGCTGGCTGCCCCTACCAGCCTCCCGGGGACCTACCCAGAGGCTGGAAAAACAGGCTGTCTCCAATGGAGCCTCTAAATTATGAAAATGCCAGAAATCCCCCAGGAGAAAGGCCAAATATAAAAGCATTATTATTATAAAACAGAAGGAATTTGATGTACATGATACAGTCCCAGATAGATAGTTGAGATAATCTTCAGAATCAGATCTGCCTAGTTTCTGTCTTCTCCCCAAAAGCAGATCATCTACACAGAGATTAAGTTGTTATAAGAGTTCTTAAGATTCCTCATTCATATTTTATAAGACTGTGCATTTGGAGAGTGATCAGCTGAAATTTAATTGGGTCAGACCTTATCGTTTTAAATTTTAAATAACTGCACAAAAATGAAATTTAAAAATCTCTCCGTGTCTAATAAATTAGTACTGTAATACTGATATTAGCCTCTGAGGAGCCTGGTGCAGTTTAGCACAAGGACAGGGTGCCTGCCAGGTGGGAGGGCCCAGCCACCAGCCATGCAGGGCTGCCAGGGACCAGATTCCATGCCAGCTGCCCACCCTCCGCCCCCGCCCTCCCAAGCCAGACACCTTAAGAATCTCAGTGTCAGCGGCTCCGTCTTACAAGAAACAGAGGACGTGCTGACCGGTCAGCAAAGGCAGGAGCAGACCAGCCCCCTGCCTCCTCGCCCGTCCAACAGGAGGGAGCCCCTCACGTCGGGGGCTCCCGGCCAGGCGAGGTCGTTCCTCAGTTCAGTTCAGTCGCTCAGTCGTGTCCGACTCTTTGCGACCCCATGAATTGCAGCACGCCAGGCCTCCCTGCGGAGAAGGCAATGGCACCCCACTACAGTGTTCTTGCCTGGAGAATCCCAGGGATGGCGGAGCCTGGTGGGCTGCCGTCTATGGGGTCGCACAGAGTCGGACACGACTGAAACGACTTAGCAGCAGCAGCAGCAGCAGCAGCAGGCCTCCCTGTCCTTCACCAACTTGAGTTCACTCAAACTCACGTCCATCGAGTCGTTCCTAGGCCAGGCCTATGACCACCCCCGGGGTAAGCAGGTACCCCAGGCGGGTGGCCACGTCCACGCGGAGGCCCAGCCCCTCACCGGCCACACCCACACGGATGCCCAGTCCCTCACCGGCCACGCCCACACGGATGCCCAGTCCCTCACCGGCGTCTCTCTGCGGTCACCTCCCACTGACCACCCACTGGACTGGATGTGTTGCTCTGCAGGCCAGAGGAAAGCCTCCCCTCCTGCCCTAGGGAGAGCACGTCCTGCTGGACGGCTTCAGAGGGGTGTCGGAGCTGAAGGCCAGCAGAGCAGGAACCAGGGGACACAGCACAGCCTTGGGGTCAAGGCCACGGCTGGCCTGCTGCTGGGACCTCGGTGGTTCTGTCCGCAGAATGGAGCCAAGCCCACAGGGTATGACCCCGACCCTCCCTCCCTCTTCCCGAGCAGGCAGCATCACTGACGGAAGGCCTGGGCCTCCCTGCCTGGACGGGTCAGGGTGTCAGTCGCTGCGAGGGCTGCCCACTCAGCGGTCCCAGCCCAGGGGCTGCCCCGCGGGGGAGGGCGGCCATGGTTAGGCACCACTGCCCCCTGGTGGACAGGCTGGGGCTGGCGCTGCCCACATTCAGACGGCGTCCAGCGGCCCATCCTCTAGCTGGCCGAGGGCGTCCACGCCCGGCGTCGGGGAGGGTTCCCTGCACCCGCCTCCCGGGAGAAGGGCCGGTGTGCACTCGTCCCCCTGCTTATTACTGGGTGCCGACCACAGACGACGCTCACCCAGCTGTTCTGGGCGGTGGTGGGAGGGGGCGTCTCTGGGGCCAGCAGAACACGGAGGCTGGTAAGGGGAAGCCTCTGCCTGATGCCCCCGAGCCCCCAGCCCAGCCCCTGGGAGGCGTCTTCCAGGGGCCCCGCCCTGGCTAGAGGCCTCCTGGTCCCCAGCTGCCCCCGCCCATCTCGGTGGCTGTAAGAGCAGATGGAGAGCCTTTCTGGGGAAGCCCAGCTCGATGGAGGCCCCAGCGTCTAACCCTCTCCAGATACCACTAACCCACAGATGGCTGTCTTTCCTAAGCTTGTTACAGTGAACTTAATATCCGTTTCCAATAAAACTCTCAAGGATCATAGGATGACAGGTTTTGAGGGGCCAGGATGGGGGGTGCAAATGCAACCCAAGTGAAAGTCTGAAGTTGCAGCATCTCCTGCGTGTGAGACCTCCTGAGTCCAAGGGAACAGGCGTGTCTGTCTTCCTCACTCCCGGGCCGTGAAATGGGAGGACGCACGGGAGGGGAGGCAGGGTGCTCTGGGGAGGGCAGCAGCCCCCTCTGCCCGGCGGCCCCTGCAGCGCTGCCCATCCCCCGGTGTGACGTGTCCTCAGAAGAGACGCCTCCACCCCACCCTGGACATCTTTGCTCCCTGGGGTCCTCTCTCTCCCCTCCTACCCCCAGCTGGGCTTCTGTCCCTGAAACATCTTTGCTGGCCTGTTCCCTTCTCTCCCAGACTTAGGGCACCCTGGCTCCCCCGGCTCCGCACAGGCGGGCGGGTGGAGGGGTCCCGACGGGGACGGTCTGAGCTCCAGGCCCAGCCCCGACACCTCCACTTCTCTCGGGCCCATCCGCACTCTCGTGGGGAGCTTGACCTCTGCACCCCGTCCACTCACAGTCTTAACGACACCAGTCTTTGAGCCTTACGGAGAAACGAGAGGCAGTATGACCCCCGAGAAGCTGGGGGGGGTTGTCCCCCAAGGACGGCTCCTGGCCGGAGCTGGCGGTCCTGGCCCTTGTGACCAGAGGACACAGCAGCCCAGGCACCCCGAGACTGGCAGGCGTGGCACCCTGGGGTCCCTGGCCTGCGCAGACCCCCATCTCCCCTGCACCCCACGGGCCACCTCGGCCGCCATCAGCACACCGTGTGACATGCCAGGGGGAGACCCTCGCTGCCCCAGGACAGCTAGGGCCCTGATGTGTGGTTTCCGCACATTGCCCCCGCCCCGGGCTCCCTCCAAGAGGCTGTCCCCACACGAAGGAGGTGGCCTTGCACACACTCTACTGTCCCCTCACCCTGCCTTGCCATCCTCACATCTGAAAGCCACGCGCATGCGTGTCCAGACAGAAAGCAGAGAAAGGTGACCGACGGCGGGCAGGCGATGCGCTCTGGGCGATGGCTCTCCTCTGTCCCCGGCAGACAGTACTGACTCCTCGGAGAACACTTAAGTTAGGTGCCTACCGAGACTCACTTTGCCAGACAGCTCGGTGTAAAGAACCGCCCTCCGCACATCAGCAGGGCTGTCGCGTTCCGCACTCCGTGTGTTCAGGCAGTAGGTGCACCGAGACCCGAGGAGGCGTGGCTCCCCGCTGGCGGCCCCGCTCCGTGCCAGGCCCACGGGAGACCCACCTGTTCCCCGCAGCGCGGAAGGCCCTCCTCCTGAAGCGTCAGCTCACCCTTGCAGGGCAACCCCTGCTGCAGCCTCCGCAGGAGCTGCATGGGACTAGCGGCCGCAGGACCTGTTCGCCAGTCAAGGCAGGCTCCCCAGAGGCCCAGGGCGGGCAGGCTGAGGGGTCTGAGTGCCCCGGCCTCTAGGGGGCAGCCAGCACCCTGGAGGCACAGTGACTGCAGAGTGCCTGCCGGGAGCCCAGCCCTGCTCAGGGAGGCGCCACCCAGCACCTGTGTCAGGGACGGGGCCAGAGCCCGAGGAGCAGCTCACACACCAGCCCCAGGGCCCCGCCCCCCACCAGCCACGGGCTCAGGTCCCCTTCGCGGCCTCGACCAGCAGGGACGCACGGCAGTCCTGGGTGCTCACGACCTCAGGTGGGCGGCTCCCGGGCCATCAGATCTCTCCGGGGAAGGCAGGTCCACAGGGGGAGCCCCTGGAGCCACTGTCCAGGGGCAGGGAGGAGGAGCCACTGTCCTGAAGGTGTCCTGAGCCACGATGGGGAGAACTGGTCCTCCCACGTGGCCAGGCCCGCAGGCCCTGGCATCTGACCTCAGGCACTAGGCCCGGGCTGTGGCCACCACTCAAGGATGCGCCAGGGACAGGGCAAGCCGGCAGGCCGCGTCTGCAGCCAGAGCCCTGCCGAGCCTTCCGTCGGCCAGCCGCTCTGTCGGCCCGGCTGTCTGGAGGAGTCACTGGGTGCCACATGGCCCTGCAGTCATGTGACACCGCTGCCAGGCAAGACTTCTGCAGACCCAGCAGGTGCCTGGTGTCCAGCCTTGGGCTCCGAGCTGCCGAGCCGCCCCTTCCCTGGGCCGGGTGGGAGGGGCCCCACTGGGCTCTCCCACAGCCTTCCTCCCAGCCCGTCCAGGACGTGCTAGCCCTGGGCAGGGGGCGTCTACATACAGCCCACCCAGCCCCCGCCTGGGGCCACTCTGGGGCTGCCTGTCACACCCACCCCAACCACCTCTTTGCTCTGGGTCATCCGGTCCCGCTTCCAGGCCAGACTCACAGCCAAGCGCAGTCGCTTCGGGGGCCCAGGTGTCGCCCGTGCTGTGTGTGTGAGCAGCGTGGTCCCTGCGTCCGGGACAGTGGGTGGACGTGCTTCCCTGTCCTGCTCCGTGCAGGTGGAGACCTCAGATGCACCACACCGAGGCTGGGAGGCCCTGCCAGGGGAAGGGAGGCAGGCCAGCCAGGCCTTGGCCCTGGGCGTGGAGGCCAGTGCAAAGTCCGGGGCAACCCTTCCCCTCCTGGGCTCCAGACACAGAGGGGAGCCATGGGATGGCCCAGCTGCAGGGCATACACCCGCCTTGGGTGCTGAGCCCACGGAGACAGCAGCCCACGGAACCCACACACACCACTGCCTGGAGCAACTGCAGGAAGAGCTGCTCAGAGACAGGCTCAAAAACCGGTGGTGAAAACAGAGTTCTGACATGTGTCCGGGCAGCCCACGGGGAGGCAGGGACAAAGGACCCAGGGAAATAAAACAGCACAAAAAGGCAGTTGTGAGCCCCAGATCAGGAACCAGTCCGTGTCAAAGGTTTAATTAAACATGTCCGTGAGGAGACAAGACGTTGGCAGAGTGGGTTAACTCTGCTGCCTACAGAAACCCACCTGGGGAAGGGAAAGTTAGGGAGTCTGGGATGGACGTGCACACTCCGCTGTACGTAACACAGGTGACCGACAAGGCCCTACCGCAGAGCACAGGGAAGTGCTCGCTGCTGGAGGCAGCCTGGCTGAGAGGGGGTGTGGGGGGAACGGATACAGGCGCATATACACCAAGTCCCTTCCCTGCCCACCTGAACTGCTGGGTGGCAGCCTGGCTGGGAGCGGGTGTGCGGGGAATGGATATAGGCGCATATACGCCGAGTCCCTTCCCTGCCCACCTGAAACCATCACAGCATCATTAATCAGCTATACTGTTTTATTTTTAAACAAGATGAAAAGTTAAAAAAATTAAATCAAATATGTATATCTTCAAAAATATTACTCATTACGTAATAAAGTAGAAATATTAAAAAAAAAAAAAAAAGGAACCCTCACCTCAAACATGTGAATCAGGCAAGTTGAAAGCAGAACAAATGTCTAGCATCAGGAAGGCAGGGGCTTCAGAATTGTCTCTGGTGCAGTTTTGGGCACCAGCTCGGATGGCACCGTGGAAATGCCCAGGCCCAGGGCCAGCACCCGGCAGCCGCCTCCTGGGGAAGGACGGGACTGTTGGGGCCCCGCCCGCCTCCCCGTCGCGTGTGGGGGCGCCAGGCCTGTGAGCTGTCTCGGACGCGGTGGCAAGGCTGGTCCTGGCTGTGGCCCTGCCGTCCGGGTCAGGCTGCTCCCCGGCTTCCGCCAGTCCTCTGCACACCCGGCCGTCAGAACTGCCATCCTGGGGCCCCGTCCGCCCGATGACCCGGGCCCGGGGCGGGCAGCACCTCGCTGTCACACAGGGCACGACCTCCCTGAGGAGCACAGTGGCCCTGAGAGCCGGGGATAGAGAGCCATTGGGGGAAACGTCCTGCTGGTGTTACCAAAAGCTGGGGCTGGCTGCTCACGCGCCACAGCCAGTGCTCGAGGGGCCAGGTTGGTGGGAAAGGAACATCTGCTTCACTTCAGAGACCGGGGACGGGGGAGGAGGCCAGATTCCTGCTCAAAGGCCATTTCCCCACTGACGAGTGTGTGTGTGTCGCTCAGGCGTGTCCCACTCTTTGCAACCCCATAGACTGTAGCCCTCCAGGTTCCTCCGTCCATGGGATTCTTCAGGCAAGAATACTGGAGTGGGCTGCCATGCCCTTCTCCAGGGGATCTTCTGACCCAGGGATTGAACCTGGGTGTCCTGCATCGTAGGTGGATTCTTCACCTTCTGAGCCACAGGGAAGACAATCAGTGCTCAAATGCCTTTGTAGACCTCGGGCGGGGGCTCCGTGCAGAAAGCACAGGCATCTCAAAAGCTGTCATCAGTGGTCTGACCAGCGTCACCCTGTTTTAGGTAGGCAGTCTTCAGTTCCAGCGTCAGTTTGTTCCAAACTTGAGACCAGTTCTCAGAATTGTGGTGCTGTGCCTCCCTCATAGCTCAGTTGGTAAAGAAGCCGCCTGCAATGCAGGAGACCCCAATTCTATTCCTGGGTTGGCAATATCCGCTGGAGAAGGGATAGGCTACCTACTCCCATATTCTTGGGCTTTCCCTTGTGGCTCAGCTGGTAAAGAATCGGCCTGCAATGTGGGAGACCTGGGTTGGGAAGATCCCCTGGAGAAGGGAAAGGCTACCCACTCCAGTAATCTGGCCTGGAGAATTCCATGGACTGTAGTCTAATGGGTTGCAAAGAGTCGGACATGACTGAGTGACTTTGACTTTCATGTCAAGACTGATGTTGAAGCTGAAGCCCCAACTCTGGCCACCTGATGGGAAGAGCTGACTCATTGGAAAAGCCCCTGGGAGGAGGGGATGACAGAGGGTGAGATGGTTGGATAGCATCACAAGTTCAATGGACATGAATTTGAGCAAACTCCGGAAAACAGAGTAGGGAAGCCTGGTGTGCTCCACGGGGTCTGCAGTCGGACGTGACTCAGCTACTGAACAGCATGCCATGGCTACAGTCTGGTCACCGTGTAGTTAACTTTGCCCACCTGGCAGGGGTTTCAGTCTCTGGAAGACAGCTTACAGGACACAGCTCAGAATATTGTCTGTGGCCCCTGAGAGGGAACTAAGGGTCTTGATTTCAACGACTAAACTACTATCTTTGTGTCAGTTTTTCTTTGCATTTTTCTCACTTCTCTGACGAAGTTTCTTCTGTGACTAACGTTTTTCTAAGGACAAAAGGCAGGTGGAGGACTGGGTGGGCTGTCTGTCCTGGGAAGGCCTCACAGGCTCCTGCCCTGTCTCACTGGGTCTGCTCCTCAGATCCTCAGGGGCGCTCCCGGCACAAGCCCCCTTCCCCCCAGCCCCTGGAGCAGCAGCCACAGCATGGGCCTCGCGTCTGCCCCCTTCCCGGGGCCCGGCGTGGGGGAGCAGAGTGTGCTCTGCGTCCCCTGCCCTGGGGGAGCCCCTGGCACCCAGGCCGCCCCGGAACCTCACCTTGGGGCCTCTGCAGTGAAACGAGTTAACAGGAGGTCACCCCACAGCCAGTGAGTGCTGTGCTCATGAGAAGGTCATGGGCAGACGCGCGTCTGGTCTCCACACCCAGGACTGCGGCACCACCAGAAGCCGGGCCGAGGCCCTGGAGGGCGGGCTCTGGGGGGCATGGCCTCCCGGCCCCAGGCTCCCGGCTCCGGGAGGGGACACCTGCGTGCAGAGCACCATCTCCTGGTCGCTCCCAGCCGGGAGACGACGCGTTCCTGCCTGGACTCCCACAGCCGCCCGTGGACGCCTGACGCTGTGGACGGGCCAAGCCCCACATCTACCGTTTCATACACACACCGGTGCACACAACGAGAGGCACGCGAACACAGGCCCTGGCCACGACAGGGGATCTGATGGCAAGGTGCAGGGACCAGCGGTCAGATGGCCGAGAGTTCTCAGGCGCCAAGAGTTGCCTGATGCACATCGTTATTTTTTACAGTTTTAACGTTTCAGCACTTCAGGGGCGGTAAACACTTTCTGAACTTGGTCACTGAAGGGAATCATGCTAAACCTGACTGTGTGACGGCAGCGGGAGGCCCCCTCAGGCACACACGTGTGTGGCAAGTGTGACCAGAGCTGAAAAGACCCAGCCGTGCGCCCTCCCCCCACGCTGACTGCATCCAGTCTCTTTTCACTGCTGCTGCTGAGTCGCTCAGTCGTGTCCGACTCTGTGCGACCCCACCGACAGCAGCCCACCAGGCTCCCCTGAGTCTGGGATTCTCCAGGCAAGAACACTGGAGTGGGGTGCCATTTCCTTCCCCAATGCATGAAAGTGAAAAGTGAAAGTGAAGACGTTCAGTTGTGTCCGACTCTTCGCAACCCCATGGACTACAGCCCACCAGGCTCCTCCGTCCATGGGATTTTCCAGGCAAGAGTACTGGAGTGGGGTGCCATTGCCTTCCCCGATCTTTTCACTAACTCAGTGCAAAAACATTAACAGAGCAGCAGAGACCATAAACTGAGACACAGGAGGGCGCAGCTACTCCAGGACTAGAGTCGACTGCAGACACATTGGTGTAGTTTCCCTAACACTGACGTGTTTTAAGGGGACAAAAGTGGAAGGGCCTTTTTAACTGGAGTTGACTTAGTCTCTGCTGTGAAGTGACTCAGCCACACACACACCTATGTCTTCACACTCATTCCCATCACGGTTACAGCAGGACCTGAACGCAACTCCCCGTAATGCACACCAGGACCCCGCTGCTCGCCTATTTTATACACAGGGGTGTGAGTGAGTCACAGCCTCCTGATTTACCCCTCCCTCTCCCCTTTGGTAACCATGTGTTCTCTGTTTCCATTGGTAAAACTCAACATCCGCATTAGTCTAGAGCGTTGACGAGTTAAGACAGAAGCCCTCTGCAGCCTGCAGCTTGGCTGGGCCCCTCCCTGGGTCTACTGTGCAGGTCCTGAGTCTGAGCTGTCCCCTCCCGTGGGCCGCCTGCCGCCTGCCACCCCTGGTTCCCTCCACTTCCACTCCCCGGCCAGGTTCCCCCCTCCGGGTCCCTTCTGGGTGAGACACGTTCTCCAGTCACCTGAAATCAGGGTGCGCCCATCCCTGCTCAGGGCCCCGTGGCGCTCACTCCAATGCAGGGAGACCCAGAGATAACTCCGGCCCCACCCCACCCCCGTGAGACCTCCAGGGCCCTGACCTTTCCTTTCCCCCACCCCCACACCCCCGACGTGCTCGCACAGACAGTTCCGACTGGGCAAGCCTGATGAGCACCCACGTGTCCCGGGCGCACGAACCCCTCCGTGAGCCCACTCGCAGCTGACAGCCCTGCCCCAGCACTGCAGGCTGGAGCCTCCCCTCCGTCAGGGTGCCCAGCGCCCCTGCCTCGGGAGCACTTACCGCCTCCAGCTTCCAGGGCTGAAGGGGACACCAGGCGCCCTTCTGGGAACTCAGCCCGTGTGGTCACCGGTCCTTCCAACCGGAAGCTTAGTCGTTTCCTGCAGACTCCAGGGCTTCCTTAACTTCTGCTTTATCGTCAGCATGCACCCAGGAGCGTCTTTTCTCAGCAGCTTTGCTGGGTAGGTGCTCCCTCAGCTCAGGTAAACCCCTCCCCCCCCCTCATCCCTCCCCCCAACTTCTCCTCCAGGTTCCCCCATCACCCACCACACCTCTGTCCTCTCCCCTCCTGAATTTATTTTTGTGGAACAATACATCATAGCCATTACTCTCTTAAATACACATAGAGTATTTAAATCAGTCCACATGTGACTGTTAACACCTTCAAACAGTACTTAACTTTGTGGGATTTCAGACCAGGCGGCTGAGGAGCGGGAGGGGCAGAGTGCCGGGCGGAGCTGAGCTGAGCCGGCCGGAGTGGCCCCACCACTTCTCCCGCGCCCACCACGCTCCCCCGGGAGGAAGGAGCAGGCGGCCGGGCCCTGGAGGGCCGGGCCTCAGTGACTGAGAGACGCGCTCTGCACACCCGGGTCCTCCAGCTCGCCCTGCACTGGGCCCCGGCCACGCGGCCGCCCTAGTGGTGCTGCTGCCGGAACTGCAGGCCGCAGTAGCCACACGTCCCCGTCTTCGTTTCCTTGTCCTGAAAGATTCAAAGGGAGAGCTGCCCTATTTCCATCTTCCACCTCCATCGTCAGTCCACACTTGGTAGACGTCCGACACTGAAGCCAGGCCCTGGAAACACACTGCCACCAGGGGAGCCGCGGGGCCCAACACCGGACGCGCTGTGCCAGAGGCCCTGGGGCCCGCCCCCCAGGCGCGTCAGGGCCCCGGGCTTCCTGCCGTTAACAGTGGGCTCAGTCCCAGCCCACCCTCCCTGCCCATGAGGCAGGCGGCATCCTGGGCAGGGGCCGGGAGGACTGGAGCAGGGAGGTGTTGAGCAGAGGCCCCCCTCGGGGCTGGGGTCGAGTCAGGATGGATCAGCAGGGGTGGCGGGGCCTGCCCTGCCCGAGGGGGCGGCCCACCCCAAGTTCTATCCTGTCCTGGAAGCTCTGTGCGTGCCAGCCCTCTGCTCAGCCCTGGTGGACGGCTCGTGTGCAGGGCCGAGCCGAGCGTGTGCGGCCAGCGGGGACAGAACAGGACAGGAACCGGGGCTGGGGCTGGGGGCTGGACAGCACATTACCAGGTTTATGTACACTCGGGGGTGGCCCAGGGCCCCCCCGCCGCCGTCGCACGATATCACCCGACTCCCAACTTGGCTCACGGGCTGCTCCGCTATCAGATCGATGGCAAAGTTCTCGTTCACCTGCAACAAGACAGACAGGAGCGCTCACACAGACACATACCAACCCCTGACGCTCCCGCGCAATTCCAGTGTAGACCACCCTCCACAGGCGTGCACTGCGCTGCCAGCAAAGACGCTCTGCACCTTCTCGTTTAAACATCAATGCAGATCTTCGTAATACAGATAGTTACACACATGCACACACGTTTTAACTCTTCATTTGCGTGTAATTTCAAACTTAGAGAAAATCTCCAAGAAGCACAACAGCACAAAGACTTGCCGCTGGTCTTTACCTGGACTCACCGCTGGGAACGTCCTGCCCCACCCTCTTCTCTCATACACACACGTGCACGCACACACAGACACGCCCTCCTCCTCCTGTCTTCAGGGAACGACCAGGAAAAGCTGCTGACCCCATGACCACGTCAACACGGGGACCTGGTTCTGAGCTAAGAGCTGGTTTGGCCCCGAGCAGGAAGTGGGACACTGAAGCCCTTGGCTCGGCCAAGGGCTGCTCCCCAGGGGTGCCAGGGGCGCGGGGGCAGGAGGGATGATGGCACAGTAACTGCAAAGTACAGTGGCACAGCTGGGCCCAGCGCTGCTCCAAGCCCACTGGTTTTCTCACTGGAGGGAATCAACTCGTGACGTGTAAGCTGGTGGAGAAACGGCAAGGAGGCATCTCTCCTCTCCCCGTGGGGGCGGCGTCTCTTCATGCAGGACTCAGCCAGGAGGCCATTAGGGCGCCATCTGAGCTGATGGACAGGGACCTGCTCACCCGCGGCAGCCAGAACCGGAGTCAGACACGCCAAGCACGGCCCGGGGTAAGCCCCGCGGTGCGGGCAGCACCCTGTCCAGCCCCTAGACTCGGGTCGGATCTGAGGGAGCTGCTGCGTCCCGCCCCAGCTGACATACTCAGGGTCAAACACTGCCAGACCACCTCTTGAAGGCCGCCCATCTCTGCAGGTCCAAGGGTCACCGGGTCACACACAGCGGTGGGGTCCCCTCTCCCTTCCTGGACGTCCCGGACACAAGTGCACAGAAGAGACCCTCGAGCTGTAAACGCGGCCCACGGAAACTGTGATTCTGGCTCTGGGAGTAACCGAGTGTCTGTTTATCACTATGGTGACAGGCGCCCTGCCTGGGGGTCCCCGAGGCTCCCTGCCCTGCACACAGAACCCCAGCCGCACCCCAGGGCCCAGAACTGCAGTGAGGAGAAGGGAACGATGATCCAACTTTACAAATGAAGGGGGAGGGGCGCGAAGTTTCGGTATTAAAATCTGAGCCTGGGAAGAGCACAGGCCTCCCGGTCCAGGAGCCAGAGGGAAGCTCAGAGCCCGCCCGCCTGCGGCCACGACACTGAGCCCCCAGAGTGGGACAGTCCTGACTCGGGAAAGCGCTGTCGGCCTGGGCTGGGGCTTGCCTGAAGCCCCCCAGGCTCCTCCTTCCAGCAAGGGGGCAAGGAGGGAGGAAGTGCAGCCGGGCCACAGCACACATGATGTGCTGTCCCACTGCCTTCTGCGCCCCGGGCCCAGCGCCCCCGCACCCTGGAAACAGCGCCCCGCAACAGCCATGCTAACCACCTCCTGGGCCCAGCACACCCACTGCCTGAGGCGGCCGTGACGCCTGTCACTCACGGGCAGGGAACACTGGCTTCTAACTCCACGTGCGTGACCACAGAGCAGTGAAAACAGGTCTGTCGCCACAGGGGGACAGCTGGCCACTCGGGCCCTCTGCCTCCCTGAGGTGACCCAGGACCACAGCAGGCCCCACTCCGTCCTCACCTCTCCAGGAGGCCCGTCCCAGGCCAAGGGCCGGGCACTGCTGTGCAGACTCGCTGCGGCCACACGGGCCCGCTGGTCAAGACT
The DNA here is from genome assembly GCF_055505025.1 of Bos grunniens. Classification (NCBI taxonomy): domain Eukaryota; kingdom Metazoa; phylum Chordata; class Mammalia; order Artiodactyla; family Bovidae; genus Bos; species Bos grunniens. The sequence goes on along the minus strand of NC_141184.1, from coordinate 1,034,866 downwards.
GCCCGAGAGCCGCGAGTGGGTGCAGCCCGCCTTCCCGCAAAGGCAGCGCTACGGCCCAGTTCCTGCTCTCCGTGGCCCTCAGCCTAAGTGCAGATCCGCTTTATTTCTCAAAATACAACCAAACCGTGGAGACAGTAAGATGGGGGTTTGTCAGGGACTGTTGAGGGGGTGGGAGTGAAGAGGTGGTGCACAGGAGGGTGGGGGGCGGGGGCTGGGACAGTGAAATAGTCTGAGTGACACTGCAGTTTGGATATAAGACATTATGCATTTGTCGAGACCCACAGAAAGTACTTCCCTGGTGGCTCAGCGGGTAAAGAATCCACCTGCCAATGCAGGAGACACAGAAGATGCAGGTTCAATCCCTGGGTTGGGAAGATCCCGTGGAGAAGGAAATGGCAACCTGCTCCAGTATTCTTGACTGAAAAATTTCACAAACAGAGGATTCTGGGGGACTACAGTCCACAGGGTCACAGAGTTGGACACAACTGAGCAACTAAGCCCAAGCCCAACAGAAAGTGAAGTCGCTCAGTCGTGTCCGACTCTGCACCCTGTGGACTGTAGCCTACCAGGTTCCTCCATCCATGAGACTTTCCAGGCAAGAATAATCGAGTGGGTTGCCATTTCCCTCTCCAGGAGATCTTCCTGACCCAGGGATTGAACTTGGGTCTCCCGCATTGTAGGCAGACGCTCTACTGTCTGAGCCACCGGGGAAGCTTCCTAAGCCCAACAGAATGTACAACACAAAGAGTGAACCCAAAGAAACCGAAGCCACAGACTTGAGTGAATCACAAGGTTTCAACACTCTGCACGTGCTCTAACAAAGGGAGCAGGTTCAGCCAAGAGGAGAACAACAGGGAGCCTGGTGGGGAGGTTGGGGCGCAGTATATGGGAACTGAGTACTCTCTGTGCAGTCTTTCAATAAACCCAAATCTTTTAAAACAAGTCTCTTGCAAACCAGAGAAAGAGGTGGAGAAGGGGATGACAGAGGATGAGATGGCTGGGTGGCATCACCAACTCAAGGGACGTGAGTCTGAGTGAACTCCGGGAGTTGGTGATGGACAGGGAGGCCTGGCGTGCTGTGATTCATGGGGTCGCAGAGAGTCGGACACGACTGAGCGACTGAACTGAAACACCAATTTTTTCTTGCAAGAACGAAAACCTGAGAGACTTGCTGCACATCTTACATGAACACATATCCCCTGGACACTCTGGACCTTGGATAGGAACAGGCCCCGAGTCCCCAGGTGGGGCTCACGTCTCCTGCACTTGCAGCAGGATTCTCTACCACGGAGCCGCCTGGCAAGCCCTTCCTTTACCACATCTTTTCCTTACCTCTTTCTGACGACCTACAAATCGAACTTTCCTGTAGTCTCCATCGTCATAAACCTGAAAACAAGAGGGGTGCTATTTACAGCCCAATTCCGTACCTTTGTATCAATCACAGACCTTACAGAAAAAGCGTTTTCTTCATGTTAGGCCGTGCATATGATCACACACTGAGGAGCTGCGCCCCACGGACATTTCTCAGCGGGGTTCCTAACATGACCACAGGCAGCAGTTCAAACTGGAAGAACGAGAGGAGAGCAGTCCCAGCGGAGGCGGACACGCTGACCTTCCATCTGACAGGCCGCAGCGCAGCCTGCCCCTCTGAACCTGCTGGGTGATCTTTCCACATCACAAGAACTTACTCGCTCATCTTTGGAATTAGGATTATACCTAAGACTGTGTTTCAGTCGACAGCAGACCCTCGAGTTATTAAATACGCTATTTAATCTTACACAAACGTTAGAAGATTTGACCCACCCAGTTTGCGGTTTCTGACCCCGACGGAGGCCTCCCCACAGTAACCAAGGGGCTCCCCCGGGGTGTCGGTCTAGTTTCGGAGCTCGCCGAAGCTCTGACGGTGAGGCCACAGCGGCTGCAAACACCAAGCGCCTCGGTCCTCGGTACCCAACCCTGCGGATCCAGGACCCGGGGATCCCGGGGACCGCGACAGCCAAGGCTGGACCAAGGGTACAGGGGCCTACGGCCCCCAGGGGGACTGGACCGTGGGACGCGGGAGCCCGGGGCTGGGCTGCTGGGCGACGGGACCGCGAGCACTGGACTTGGGCCCCACGAGCACCCAGACGCTGGACCGCGGGACCTGGGGGCCGGACCGGGGCTCCGCCCGCCTGGGCGCCCCGAGGGGAGGGCGCTCTCTGCGCCGCCGTGGTTATACCTGGCCGGTGTGCGTGACCTTCTCCCCGGTCGGCGAGGTCCGCACCCCAAAGCACCTGGCGCCCCCGGGCAGGCCGCGCGTCACCGCGCCGCCCCGGCCCAGGAACCTGAGGAAGGTCAGCACCGCCGCCATCTTGCGGGCTGCCATCTTGCGGGCTGACCTTCGACCCCGCGCGCCGACACGCCGACGCACGCGCCCGGCGTCCGCAGAGCTGGCTCCGCCCGGATGTAGCCGGGCAGGGGGCATGCGCGTGCGCGGTGCGGCCGGCGGGCGCGGCGGAGGAGGGGCTCCGCCGGGTAAGGCGGGAAACTGTGCACCCGTAGCCCGGAGCGGTGGCTCCACCTACCAGGGGCAGGGCCGGGAGGGTAGAAGCGGGAGATGCAGTGCTTCCTTTCCATGGTAACGGGTAATCCTGGGGAGGTATGCGTCTTTTGTCGGTGAAGGCTGGACAAGCGTCCTTGCTTGGAGGAAACTGGACGTCCACCCTGGTGGACGGTGCGCATCTCTTTGCGGTCCTGGGGTTTCTGCAGCAGAGCCCACTGAAACTGCCACTAAAGTGCATCCCATGGCATCGCTCATGCCGGTCATCCTGAAAGACCCGCTGCTCTGGAGCATACCTGGGCAGGGCTCCGGCTCGCGGCCCGGGCCCAGCTTCCTTCCTGCCCCTCAGGGCTGCCTGTGCACAGACCGTCGGGAGGGTCGGCTCACATGGCAAGGGGGGCGCACGGGGGCGATCCCAGAGCTGGAGTGGGGTTGCACACCCCACTCTCCAGGAGCTGAGGGCGCCCACAGCCTGGACCTCAGGGAGGTGTGGCCACGAGAGGCGACGGTGCTGAGATTACCTCCCCGTCGGAGCATCCACTGACCGATGCTCAAGAGGCTGGCGCCAGCCAGCGCACCTGGGCAGAGTGCAGAGCGCGCTGATGGGTCAGTGGTGCGCGTGTGGCGCCGGCCGTGTCCTGCGTGCCTTAGTGTGCATGGACAGTACGTGTGTCCACGGGGACACGGCCCGGAAAGACAGGCATGGCGAGTTTATTGTGGAATCTATACGGTGGGTATATGAGTGTTCGCCAAGTATGTCTTTCAATTTTTCTCTGTTTGGAAGTTTTCATAATAATATGTTGGAGAAAGTAAATGTAACTACAGTCAGTTAGGACCAGGACCTATTTCCACGCATTTCCCTGAACCTCGTCACATTTCTCCCAGGATATCTATTTAATATAAGCATGTGTTTTTTATAGATTTTGTTTTGAGGTTGGTATATTAAAAAAAAAAAAAAAAGTCTACTTGTCTTGCATTCTAGATACCTACTTTGTTCCCATTTTTGCATCCCTTCTCCCAGCGCCTCCCCGCGCCCCAGTTCAGTTCAGTCGCTCAGTCATGTCCGACTCTTTGCGACCCCATGGACTGCAGCATGCCAGGCCTCCCTGTCCATCACCAACTCCTGGAGCTTACTCAAACTCATGTCCTGAGTCGGTGATGCCATCCAACCATTTCATCCTCTGTTGTCCCCTTCTCCTCCAGCCTTCAGCCTTTCCCAGCATCAGGGTCTTTTCCAGTGAGTCAGTTCTTCGCATCAGGTGGCCGAAGTATTGGAGTTTCAGCTTCAGTCGTTTCAATGAATATTCAGGACTGATTTCCTTTAGGATGGACTGGTTGGATCTTCTTGCTGTCCAGGGTACTCTCGAGAGTCTTCTCCAACACCACAGTTCAAAAGCATCAATTCTTCTGTGCTCAGCTTTCTTTACAGCCCAACTCTCACATCCATATATGACTACTGGAAAAACCATAGCTTTGACTAGATGGACCTTTGTTGGCAAAGTAATGTCTCTGCTTTTTAATAAGTTGTCTAGGTTGGTCATAACTTTAATTCCAAGGAGCAAGCGTCTTTTAATTTCATGGCTGCAGTCACCATCTGCAGTGATTTTGGAGCCCCAAAAAATAGTCTGTCACTGTTTCCACTGTTTCCCCATCTATTTGCCATGAAGTGATGGGACCAGATGCCATGATCTTAGTTTTCTGAATGTTGAGGTTTAAGCCAACTTTTTCACTCTCCTCTTTCACTTTCATCAAGAGACTCTTTAGTTCACTTTCTGCCATAAAGTTCACTTTCTGCCTATCTGAGGTTATTGATATTTCTCCCAGTAATCTTGATTCCAGCTTGTGCTTCATCCAGTCCAGCATTTCTCATGATGTACTCTGCATATAAGTTAAATAAGCAGGGTGACAGTATACAGCCTTGACACACTCCTTTGCCTGTCTGGAACCAGTCTGTTGTTCCACGTCCAGTTCTAACTGTTGCTTCCTGACCTGCATACAGATTTCTCAGGAGGCAGGTCAGGTGGTCTGGTATTCCCATCTCTTTCAGAATTTTCCACCGTTTGTTGTGATCCACACAGTCAAAGGCTTTGGCAGAGTCAATAAAGCAGAAGATGCTTTTCTGGAACTCTTGCTTTTTCGATGAGCCAGCAGATGTTGGCAATTTGATCTCTGGTTCCTCTGCCTTTTCTAAATCCAGCTTGAACATCTGGAAGTTCATGGTTCACGTACTGTTGAAGCCTGGCTTGGAGAATTTTGAGAATTACTTTGAGCACTACCCCAGCAAGACAATAGGAGAGGTGAAATCACGTTTAGAATCAAACCCCATACCCACCAGAGATGCTCAGAGGCAGAGGGCACACCAGGACCGAGAGCCCCCACAGAGACTGAGACAGAACTGTGTGAGTGTCTCCTGAGGAGGTACGGGTCAGCAGGGGGCTGCTGCGGGGGCAAGGGCTCCGGGTGCAGCAGACCTGGGTGTGGCATAAGCCCTCTTGGAGGAGGTGGCCATTAACCCACCATAGAGCTGCCAGAACTTACACATGACTGAGAAAATACACTCCTGGAGGACACAAACAGAACCTTGTACGCACCAGGACCCAGGAGAAAGGAGCAGTGACCGCACAAGACACTGACCCAAACTTGCCCGTGAGTGTCTGGGAGTCTCCAGCAGAGGCGTGGGTCGGCAGTGGCCTGCTGCAGGGTCGGGAGCACTGAGTGCAGCAGTGCATCATGGGACCTTTTGAAGGAGGTTGCCATTATTTTCATTACCTCCACCGTAGTTTGGCCTCAGGTCAAACAACAGGGAGGGAACACAGCACTACCCATCAAAAGAAAATTGGATTAAAGATTTACTGAGCACGACTCCGCCCATCAGAACAAGACCCAGTTTCCCCCTCAGTTAGTCTCTCCCATCAGGAAGCTTCCGTAAGCCTCTTATCCTTTTCCATCAGAGGGCAGACAGACTGAAAACCACAATCACAGAAAACTAACCAATCTGATCACATGGACCACAGCCTTGTCTAGCTCACTGAAACTATGAGTCATGCCATGTAGGGCCACCCAATATGGACAGATGGGTCATGGTGGAGAGTTCTGACAAAACGTGATCCTCTGGAGAAGGGAATGGTAAACCACTTCAGCAGTCTTGCCTTGAGAACCTCATGAACAGTGTGAAAAATCCCCACCCGCCAGGGCCGCCCAAAACCTTTAGATGCCCTGTGGCCCACAAGGCGGAGGGAGTCCCCAGGAAAAGGATGCAGGTGCACGGTTTGATCCCCGAGTGGGGAACAGTCTCTGGAGGGATGCTGACAACCCACTCCAGTATTCCTTCCTGGAGAATCCCATGGACAGAGGAGCCTGGAGGGCTGCAGTCCATGGGGTCGCACAGAGTCAGGCAAGACTGGAGGGACTTGGGTACACAGGCAGGGAACGGGAAGGCCGGGTTGTAAGGGGAGGAGAAAGGCAGCCCACCGGGGAGGAACCCAACGACCTTCGCTCCGCACCGACTTGGCTCCGCCTCTGTGTCCGGCCCCGCAGGCACCGGCCACGTGACCCCGCCGCCATCTTCCTTCCTGGCGGACACTCTGAACGGCGGCGTCCCCGTCTCACTGCGCAGGCGCGGCCCAGGGCGCAGGCGCACGGGCTGGGGACGCGCGCCACAGTCGAGCCGGGCGCGGTCTTTCCAGGTGGGTCCTGGGGGTTCTGAGGGGCTCCGGAGGCGGCAGAAGTTCGAAGCTCCAGGAGGGCGCTAGTCGGGGACCCCTGGCCTCGATTTCCCCCGCTGAGCCGCGGGTGCGGGCCCGGCACTGTCCGGGACCTCACGCTTTGTGCCCTGTGACCCCAGGACCGGGCCGCCCGAGGAGAGCGTGGACGCAGGCCTCGTGCGGCCCCGCGGCCGGGGACCCCGGGCTCGGTGCCGGGATCAGAGGGGGACCCCGTGCGCCTGGCCGCGCTCGTGTCCTCCCAGGGACACGCTTCCTCCTGGGCCCCATGTCCTGAGCGCAGGGGCGCGGGGAGGGCGGTTTTCTCGGCGGCGCGAGCCACCGGCCAATGTGACAACTTCTCCTCTCCGTCCCCAGGTCCAGCCACGACATGGCCACCGCCCTCCTAAGGAGAGTGGCCTCCGCCGTGGGCCCGCTGCTGCAGCTGGGGGGCCGCCCGCTTTCCGCGCTCGCGCAGGGCCCCCCGCGCGCCGGCCCTGCCACTCACACGCCCCCCGGCCTGGTTGCCGCGCTCCTCGCCGCGCGCCCGGCGCTCGGCCTGCAGCCCGCCCTGGGCTTCAAGACCAAGGGCGTCCTCAAAAAGCGCTGCAAGGGCTGCTACCTGGTGAAGAGGCGCGGGCGCTGGTTCATCTACTGCAAGACCAACCCAAAGCACAAGCAGAGACAGATGTAGAAGCCCTGCCCGGGAGACGGTGCTGCCGTACGGAGAGGACAGTGGCACGTGAACACCCTGCAGCGTTCCACCGAGCAGACCCCCTGCGGCCTGGCCTGCGGCTCACCTCCTTGTGGCCCGGGACCCGACCAAGCCAGAGCCCCACCTGGAACCGGGGCCCTCCTACCTCCAGTGTGAACTCAGCTGTGTTGGTGCTCAGGCGGGCAGATGGGCGTCCGGTGGAGGGAAAGCTGGCTTTGTCCAGTCAGAGGGCATGTTCTTCCAAGGCTGCCCTGTCTCTGTTCAGCCACACCCACGCTGCAGCCTGTGGATTCAGATTCATGTCCTCAGCATTCCTGCCTCCAGGGTGAGCCGGGGAGGGCTGGATAGCCATCTGTAGGTCGCAGAAGAGTCAACTCGTTTATACCTATATAAATGTATTTTGGACATTGATTTAATGCGTTTACCATCCTTGGTCTGAGACTAGAAGTGTGCGTGCATACGTGTGTCCATGTATGTGTGGGTGCCGTGTGTACATGCATGCCCTTGTAAGCTGCTGTGTGCCCTGTCTGCATGGGTGCATGAGTGTGTGTGCTCAGTGGGTATGAACTGAGTCTGCAGAACTGCTTCTGTGGACTCCACAGACTGTGATCTGGAGCCGGTGTCCGGGGTCACCCGTCACAGGCTACAGTGGTGAATGTGTGAGTCGCTCTTTTCTGGGGCTCGCTCGTCCCTATTTAAAGGTCAGAGAATGACTGTCTTCTTCTTGGTACCCAATGGGCCAGCACTACAGCCCCGGATCACAGCACGACAGGAAGATCAGCCGAGGTCAGGAGGCAGCAACCCGTGACGATCTTTCAAGCACAGTGTGGACGCCAGGGGTCAAGAAGGAAGACACTAGACAGGCTTGCCCGGCAGGTGCACTCCACACCTGGTGGGAACAGCTGTTGCTCTCCTGCTCTGCTGCCCCGACACCCCTCCGTCTGCTCCATGAAGTCCAGGAGTCAATGGCTTCGTGAGTACGCACATCAGCACTGCCCTCCGATGGAAAGAGCATTAGATCCCCCAGGCTGGCGTGGCCTCGCCTCCCTCCTGCTGCGGAGAGGCCACCCGAGGCCCGGCTCTTGGTCCCCAAGGGGATCCAGTCCCGGCCCTGAGGTTTCAAGTCCAGGGTACAGGGTCCCACTCTCAGGGTGGCTCCCTCCATGCTGAGGTCACGGTCCTGCCCTCCTGCTTCCCCTCTGAGAAGTGCAACCTCGGGGGTCCAGGTTTTCTTACATTACCAGCCAGGAGCCAGGCCCGAGGTCCCAGTCCATGACACCCCCGGAAGGTGTGGACACTTCCCTCTCGCTGCCCTCAGCCCCCAGGGCAAGGGGTACTGTCACCATGTCCTATGGAACAAGACAGGGGCCCGTGTGTGAGGGCCACACAACAGGGTAAAGGTCTCAGGTGCCAGAAAGAGCATCCCCGGGGAAGGGCCATGCAAGCTGACAACAATGGGTGGAAGGCATGAACAGGCGCGCCTCCAGGCGGCCCCACAGAGTTGTGGGTGTCTCACCAGTAACCAGGAAATGAGACAAACGCAGAGCGCGTGTCTGCCCATCAGATTTGCAGGCGTTAAGAAGCACATTATCCATGGGGAACTCTGGCCATGAACGGAGCTTCCCATAAACTGCAGGTGGCGGTGCCTCCAGACACCAGGCAACTCTTGTGTGTAAAACGCACGTTCTTCCTGACTGCGCTCTGGGCGTCATCTCAGTGAGATGCTTGCACACACACAGGAATCCATGGGCTGCGCTTATCAGGGCAGAAGAAGCAGTCAAAGGCTCTGCTGGGGGCGCATGGTCAAACCGATGATGACGTGGTCCCAGGAGCGTAGGGCACGCGGCCCTGAGCTAAGTGACAGGGCTCTCCGAGCCGTGACCAACACCAGCCCCGAGTTTCTGATTATCAAGTATACAAAGAAAACTGGACGTCGGGGTACAAAGCGTGTCTTCTTTTGTGAACAAAATAAACTCTTAGAAATGTGTATGTGTGTTTTCCAAGTAAAAATAGTTGGGAAACGGTGTAAGAAGTTCTGGGGCAATGCACACCAAGACAGCAGTGTTTGCGGTTCTCGGGGAAGGGTGGGATGGGATGGGAATGCAGGTTTACTTTTGGTGTAGGTTTCTTGAGGAGTTGGGTTTATATCTCACTTTGATAAGTGGTATCTAGGAGGAAAATGTAAACTTCTGTGAACAATCTGCTTACTGAAAAGAATGAGCCAGAAAGATGGAGAAAGAAAAAGCGACCCTCGGCCCCTGCAGGCCCCTCCTGTCCCCAGCCACGCACCCAGGGGGCCCCGTCTGTCAGGGTCAATGTGTGTGCGGGCTGACGCCATGATGGACTGGCCCGGAGTCCGAGCTCCCAGGCCTCCCTGAAGCAGGATGACCGCCAGCTGTCCACGCGGGGCCTGCCGCTCCCCGCCCCCGCCCGCCGCCACTGTCCAGCCAGGACGCAGTTGCCTTTCCCGGCTTCACCTGACATCAGTGAGCCGCCGCGCGGAGCCGACCCGAGGCTGCAGGCGCCTGCTTGCATTCAAGACTTTCCAACCTCAGTCTCCTGGGAGGGCTGAGGGATGCCCGGAGCGTGAGCCCCCGTAGCTGGAACCCAGTACAATTCATTCTGAGCATTTCTTTCTTCGGTTTTTGTTGAGACACATGACATTATATTAGGTTCAGATGTACAACATCAAGATTTAGTATTTGTGTATATTGCAAAACAGTCACCACAATAGCCTAGTTAACAGGCACCACGTGTGGTCACAGAGTTTTCTCCTTGTCCTGAGCACTTCTAAGGTTTAGTCTTAGCAGCTTTCAATTGGAACTTTGAACCCTTTCTTTTGGGGCTTCCCTGGTAGCTCAGACTGTAAACCATCTGCCTGCAATGCAGGAGACCTGGGTTCAATCCCTTGTTTGGGAAGATCCCCTGGAGGAAGGCATGACAACCCACTCCAGTATTCTTGCCTGGAGAATTCCATGGACAGAGGAGCCTGGCAGGTGGGGTCACAAAAGAGTCAGACAGGACTCAGCGACTAAAGAACAACGACATTGGACGCTCAGCTTGACTCCGTATCTTCATTCTGTGAACAGTGCTGCACAGGGATGCAGATTTTTTTTCAAGTTAATGTTTTTGTTTTCTTTGGATAAACACCCAGAAGTGGAGTTAATGGATCATATGGTAGTTCTGTTTTTAATTTTTTGAGGGCCCTCCATGCTCTTTTCCCCTTCTGTACTTCTTTAATCTTAAAAGATGAAGTGGGGACTTCCTTAGCTGTCCAGTGGTTAAGAATCTGCCTGTCAACGCAGGGGACATGGGTTCAATCCCTGGTCCGGGAAGATTCCGCATGCCTGAGAGCAACGAAGCCCACATGCTGCAAATTCGGAAGCCAGTAAGCCTAGAGCTGTGCGTCCTGACGAGAAGGTGCCGCAGTGATGAGAAGCCCCCGCTTACCCAGACTGGAGAGAGCCCACACAGAGCAACGAAGACCCAGTGCGACCAAAAAAGCCAGAGTCAGTAAGTAAACAGAAGTTAAAGAGCGCACAAGAGCTAGAGGGGAGCGATAGGGGAGGGGTGGGAGGGAGTCAGGAGGGAGGCGCTGTGCATATACTTACGGCTGATTCACACTGCTGTGTGGCAGAAACCAACACAACATTGCAAAGCAATTATCCTCCAATTAAAAATAAAAATTAAAGCATAATAAAGGAGACCGTGGTTTCTGCCCATCCCCAGCTTGTACTGTCCTCTCCACCTGTATTTCTTTATCAAATCACACACCAGGCAGTTGTTTGAGAAGTTTCCTTCCATCTTCTGTCTCCTCCCAACGAGGACCCCATCCTTCCTCCCACAGGCACTTGGGCTGTTTTTGGCTTTTTGTGGTTGCTGCAAAATTTAAATCTTCAAACAATGGGCTCTCCCTAAACTTAAAATGTGAAGTCTTAAGAACTCACTGAATCGTTTTTTTCATCATGATAAAGGAATTTATTCTTTGGGAAGAATGAGAAAAAGACCTGTTTTGAGAGTAAAATCCTTCCCCTGACACAGCAGCTCTCTGGCTGTGCTTTGGAGAGGCTGGGTAAGCAGCTGTTGGATCATGTTTTATTCTTGTGCCTTATGAGCTGATCGGCTTTACAGAGTGCCCCCCTGGTTCATTCCAAATGGGCACAAGTTTAAGATGGAAAGTAAGGAAGGAAAGAACTTAGTGATCCTGGCTAGAAGCCAAGATGATTTAGGGGCAAAAGTGGGAGTGTCACTTCCCTGGGCTGCTGTAACAAACTCTCAGCCTTGGTGGCTTCAAGCAACAGAAATGCATTCTCACCCCCTAGTCCAGGACCATCTCATCACGACATCACTAACTCCATCACGTCTGCAAAGACCTGTTTCCGGTAGGGTCACATACTCGGGTTTTAAAGACATAGCTTTAGCAGGAGGTGCTGTTTGATTCACTACAAGTGGTATCAAACACTTTTGAAAACAATTTTCACTTAAATTAATTATCGCTACTAGATGATATATTCAAATTGTTCAACATGCAAAACGATGCCCAAGATGCAGTGCTGGTCTTTCTCTCCAACTCCAGACCCAGGCTCTCTCCCCAGAAGCAAGCTTGATCATCCTTTAAGTCCTGAGAATCTACAAGCAAATTCCTGCAACTCCCGGACCTGCCCTGTTTTGAGCACTGTCCTAAAGTTGAGGACATCTGGACGGTGCTTGTGTCAACAACCGCAGGGCACCCTCCCGTCCCCAGGCGGTTCTGCCCCAGTGTCTTCAACAAGCTGTTGTAGGATAATGTAAGTGTTGTTTTCAGGTTAGGGCATTTTGCTGCGTCTGTATGAATTTTTTTCTTTTTACTTTTTTGCTGTGTAAGGCATTTTGTCCTGTTTTGTAATTGGTGGTTGTGATTTCCAATTAGAGATCAGTTATTTTTTCTTCCAGGTTCATTTTTCAGTTTTAAAAAGCACAGGAAAAAAGAATGAGAAATTGACAGAACAAAGAGCGCTGTCTTGCAAGAGTAGTTGGGGGTGGCTGCGTGGTGCTTAAACAGGAAGAGAGCTGTCTGGAAGCCAGCTCTGGCCAGCCTCTGGGACCCAGTCAACCAGCTCCCACGTGGGAGCTCAGACAGATTCCTCGTCTGGCTGGCATCATGAAAGATTCATTGTCTTCTCCCCAGAAAGTGATGCGTGTTCTTCCTTATATAGTGATGCCATTATACTAAGCACAAAACAAACCACAGTGCAGAAATACTGGCAGTTCATTTCAGCCTTTCAGGAAGTCCAGAGTGCGGCTTTCTCCTAAGATTTCTGTCTAAAGCTGTAATGATTCTTTCGGTAGTTGATGATATGGAATCGCCTATTCTAAAACGAAGCCAGCTTTTCTCTTACAACTTTTATTGGTTTAACTGCCTAGCTTGTTGTTTGAGATGATAGAATCAAGGAGTCTTCTCTGGGGAGTGAATCAGACTTCGTGACTCACACTCATTTGTCCATTTCTTTCGCATTATGTTCTGCGCCAGGCACCTGGCAGGTATATGGGTTCCTACATAGCAGTCGTGCTGGCTGAGAGCTTGACAGTATGAATCAACTGTGTACTGTCTCCACTGCAGGAGACAGGCTGGAAATGGCACTCACACACACGAACAAAGTGCACAGTGCCTCGCCCACGGGCACGGAGCAAGGCCATCAGAAGGCTGCGGGCTGTTACGGCAGCATCGCTTTCTGTCCTCTCGTTACCTGTAATTCTCGGTGCTTGATTTCTATTCTAATGGCACCCTCTTGACACAGTATGGTGGCTGGAGCTCCAGCTATTATGTCCAACATTCCAGGCAGTCAAAGAGGGAAGGGTTAGAGCACAAACTGAACACCAGCTGCCCCTGGTCCTCATCCCTTTCATCCTTTTAAGCAACTTTCCCCAATTCACCCAGCAATTTTGCTTACTTGCCAGAGACTGCCCTGGACGCAAAGGAGGAGAAACTCTGCCTGTAGCTGCATACAGGGCTCTGCTGCCCAGGTTCCCTCCCCCCGGGAGGCAGGCAGAGCGGCAGAAAGCCTGGGGGCAGAGGCTGGGGCGGGTCCCGGGTGTGCTCCGGGCGGGTGGTGAGCCAGGCTCCCCGGTGTGGGGCAGGAGCGCGGAGGCAGACTGCAGGGAGCTGAGGGTGACCGGGGGGCGCTGCCCAGGCTGGGCTGGGGCAGGGGGACAGACCTGAGAATCGAGGACGCCCCACCCCCAGTCCAAATGAGGGGGTGAGGCACCACGGGAGCAGGAAGGACCCCAGTAAGGGGGCGACAGGCTGATGGCCCCCAGCGGCAGGCCGGGGAGGATGTGTGACTCCAAGTTCAGTTGATCCCGTGAGAAGCAGTTTTACGCGGCACAGCCTTCCAGCTGCCCGGCTTTCGGGGAAGTGTTCAGATCAAGACCCTAAGCCCGCACTTCAAGCCTTGGCCGAGGCTATATCCCTGCGTGGGGATAAACTCCGTGGGCTGGCAGGAAACACGGGGCATCCGCAGCCGCAAGGGAGCCATCTGTGGGTGTGGACACAGGGCACTGGTCTGCAGGGCGGACGGACACCTGCCTGGGCGCCTCCGTGAGTCAGGTGGTGGCCTGGATAGTGGCAGATCAGCCCCGAGTAGGGGAAACGATGGTCCCGGCAGAGCCGCAAAGCGCAAACAGTTTCTGGTCTGGGGCTTCCGGGGCCTCCGACAGGGCCACGGGAGCCAGAAGCCTGAGGCTCAGCGAGCAGGATCCGGGGCGTGTTCGTGGGAGGCGGGATGGTCTGTCATGTGGGGGGTGGGCAGACATGTGTCTCCCTGCTCCGGAAACGGCCCTTGGTGACCGGCGTGGCCCAGTGAAGGTGGGCGCAGTGCCGCCTCTGCCCAGGCCTGGGGGGGCAGTGCCTGGGGTTGGGAAGCGAGGGGTGCCCCTCCGGCCACCACGGGAGGGACACGGGGTGCGGTGCGGCAGGGTGCCGCCTGGACTGCGTAGGTTCTGGGGGCCAGGAGGGTTTCTGGGTCAGGGGTCTCGACCAGTCGCTCTCTGCAAAGACCCTCAGCTGGCTCTGCAGCTGCAGCGGGTGCCCATGATGACCACCTGACCACCCAGAGCGCTGGCCGCCGAGACAGCACATGGGGCAGGCAGGTGGTGAGCCCCGGCGGGGGCAGGCGCTGGCCTGGACGTCTGACGAGCAGGCCCCCGTGGATTGGACGAGCATGCAAGCCACGGCCTCTGAGTCCCGTGGGTCACCCTCCCACTGTGGGCAGGCCTCACCCGACCAGGGCAAGGCCGGGAGCCAAGTCCACTGGCCCAAGAAGGAGGCACTCAGCCCAAGACCAACGCAGACGCCCCGCCAGAGTCCCCAGCCTGCAGGTGTGGGCGCGGTGGGGACGTCACACCTCCCCAAGGTCCCCAGACGTGGGCCCCCAGCTCTCACAGGCCAGCTCCTAGACTGCATCCCTCTGGGTCCGTTTCTCTGGACAGCCTGTCTAAGTCCTTTCAAACCGTGTAGCAGAGACCCATAAGCAGTGGCCTGTGGACACCAGACGCTCATTTCTCAGGGTGCAGCCCTGTCGGACTCTGGCCAGAGTGTCCTCCCAGTGACTGGCTCCTCCAGGCACCTCCTGGACACCCGCCCTGGGAGCCTTCAGTGGCCACGTAGCAAGATCAGCAAGGCTGGCAGGTGGACGCCGCTCAGGGGGAGGTGGGCGAGAAGCCCAGGGGTCAGTCTGGCCAGCCAGCTGCCCGTGTGAGATTGAGAGGACTCCACCATGGCCACACCCGACAGCCACAGTGGGGGAGACCCCGACCCCAGAGGGAGACGGCCCCAGAGGCAGGAACCGCGTGAGAGCATGGAGCTGGGGAGACGGAAGGCCAGCGCGCCGCAGCGGGACCGACCAGACGCCAGTGGCCCCCTGATCCCGCCTGGAAGCCCTCGCCCCAGCGTGGCAGTCAGAGACGGGGCTTTGGGGAGCGCGCTTAGACAGGGTGGCAAGGGTGGGGCCCTGGAGCCCCGACACGCTGCCTGCCTGGTGTGTGAAGGCCCCAGGGAGCTCATGCTCCGCCCTGTGGGGACACTGCGGGAAGGTGGCCTCCGCGGGCCTGGGAAGAGCCCACTGACACCTCGGTCTCAGGCGTCCAGCCCCCAGGACTGTAAGGAAAAAATGCCTGTCGTTGAAGCTGCACATCTGGGGTGCCGGGAAGGCCGTCTGAGCTAGAAGAGCAGACGGGTGAGCCCAGGTCATCTGTGTAAACTCCAGACGCTCCTGGGTACCAGCTGCTGGCAACCCCGTCAGGTCCAGCCCCAGCCTCATGCCACCGCTGCACACAGACCCGGGGGGTCATTGAAGAGTCATCCTCACCTTCATCTCCTCGGGGGCGCGGAAGCACCCACCCCCATGCACGGAGAGGTGGGTCCACTTCCCCGAGAGCCTTTCGCACCTCCTGCCCAGGCACCCCCTGCCCCCGGCCGCCCGCAGCCTCAGACGGAGGCCTCAGAGGCCATCTTCTCACGGGTCTGCCGTGGAACTTGCAAGGATTTTTAAGGCGAAAGCTCTCCTCCTCCTTATCCTCCTTGGAACACACCAGACTTGGAGATATTTGCCCAGAGCATGGAGACGGGTGGCTTAGCACCCCAGGGAGCTCAGCACCTAGGAGAAGTCCGATGGGTGTTCCCACCTTCCTTTTAAACCAAGTTCCTGCAGAGGGTTCTCCATGAGTGTTTGCAGACAAGATCCAGCCAGACTCCCCAATCTCGCTCTCTTTTCTAATAAACCAGCGTAAAGTAGAATTTATTTACATAAAGCAGTGATCCGTGAAGGTTACCATAACACCCAGGGACCGTATTAACCGCTTGAGTGGAATTCATTAGAAATTAACTACCACTTAAATTAATTTCCGCGCAGTCACAGGCCGTAATAGCAGGTGAGGACCGTCCATCAGCTGTGCTGACAGGGGACCTGCCACTGATGATATTTATAGGTGGGAGCTGGGCAGGGAGCAGGCACCCTGGGCCCAACTCGAGCCCCAGAGAAGGCGCTGCGAAGCGGGGAGTCCACTTAACAAGGCACCAGCCTCCCTAACCCACCCTTCCCAGCTGGACCTGAGGCCACAGGAAGAGACCCTGACCGCTATGACTTGCAAACAGAGCAATGACCTCTGAGAAACCGCATCATGAAGTTTTCTCATGAGCTGAACTTGCAAGGGCAGGGTGGGCTTTCCCCAGAACCATTAGTAATGCCGGCCCAGAGCCCAGGTCCTGATTCCTGCTCAGGACCACCCACAGGGACTTCCAGTGACTCGGTCACCTTAGGGGAGACTTCTGATGATGAGGAGGTCCACTGGGGCTCCTTTGAAGGCATAGCGTGTGTGTGCGTGCACGCGTGTGGTATATATGTGTGTGGTGTGTTTGCGTGTGTGCATGTGGTACGTGCATGAGTGAGGAGATCCACTGGGGCTCCTTTGAACGCATGGTGTGTGTGCGTGTGCACGTGTGTGGTATACGTGTGTGCAGCGTGTTTGCATGTGTGGATGTTGTATGTGCATATGCATGGTGCCTGCATGTGCCCGTGGTGTGTGTGGTGTGTTTCCATGTGTGATGTGTGCCTGTGTGTGCACACATGTGTGGTGTGTGCTCACACACAGGGAGTCTGTGTGCCTTGTGTACGTGAGTGTACATGTATGCTCATGTGTGTGGTGTTTCCACGTGTGATATGTGCCTGTGTGTGCACACATGTGTAGTGTGTGCTCACGCACAGGGAGTCTGTGTGCGTTGTGTACGTGAGTGTACATGTGTGTTCATGTGTGGGGTGTGTTTCCACATGTGATGTGCGCCTATGTGTGTACACATGTGTGGTTCATATGCACACAGGGAACCTGCATGCATGTGTGTACATGTGTGCTCAGGTGTGGGGTGTGTTTCCATGTGTGGTGTGTGCCTGTGTGTGCACATGTAGGGAGCCTGCACACACATGTGCACATGTGTGTACATGTATGTGTTTGCGCGTGGGGCCTTTCCCATGTATGACATGTGCCTATGTGTGTACACACGTGTAGTGTATGTGTGCACAGGGAGCCTATATGCATGTGCGTGCTTGCGTGTACATGTGTGTTTATGTGTGTGGTGTGTTTCCATGTGTGCCTATACGTGTGTTCACGTGTGTGGTGTGTGCACATGTGGGGAGCCTGCGTGCATGTGTGTACATGTGTGTGCTGATCTGAATTACAAAGCCAAGGGAAACCGCTCTGCCTGCCGGGGCTGCACCCCTTGGGGTGTTGACGAGGTGAGCAGCTGGGGTCTGGCGCTGAGGACCACGCTGGCGAGTCCCAAGGGTCCACTGTCCAGCTTTGGGTCTGTCAGGCCGCCTGCAGTGTCCCTCGGGGACAGTTCTGAGACAAGGGTCGGACGCCCCATTTGGACGAAGTTGAGTGAGCTTCTCTGGGGACTGAGGCCCCAGCACCTCTCTGTCCCCTCCCCTCCAGGCCAGAAAGCTGAGTGGTGGCCGGGCCATGGCCTAGAAGGGGATTGGGCTGAGGGCCAGGGAGGAAGGGCCCCTGGAGACCCCCCAGCAAGACCACCAGGGAACTCTGGGCTGAGAGGGCTGCAGCTCGGCCCCAGGGCAGGTGGTTGGAGACCTGGTTCTCAGGAGAAGGGGGAACCTCCAGGTTTAGCTCCCAACCAGAACCACCGTTCGCTGGGGCTGCCCCAGCTTCCTCGGGAAAGAGCAGGCAGGCGTGTCTCCAAGCCAGAACGCGAGGTGGACACACCCATACGAGAGGAGGACACACCCACAGTAGACGTGGACACAACCACAGGAGACAGCCAAGGTCAGGCAGGACACAAACTGCTGGGGGCCTCTGGGCCTTGGGAGCGAGGGGAGCGGGGAGAGATGGAACCCCCCGCCCCCGCCCTGACCGTCTCCCGCCTAGACCCCTTCCTTGGCTGGCAGGGTCTGCTTCCGTGTGGTTATGATCGGCCGGGACTGTGTGTTCCTCTTAATGCAGAATTGTTTTCTAAGCCTGCAATTCTGCAAACTGGAAAACAGCATATAGCCCGAGGCACCCAGAATAATGCTGGTGTCGCGCGTTAAGAAACATATTTGTTCCGTGCCCTCCGAGGACAAATGATAGACATGTAAAAACGTCCCCCCGCTTTCCTTCCTGGAATACTTAGTTCGGAATTAACTTCTGTCAAGGAAACACGGCTTCGGCCCCCGCACCCTGGTATTTCCCAGGGCTTCTGTCTTCCTGGGAAAATGCTGCTCGCTGTTTGACACCTGTGATTACAAGTTTACAGAACCCGTGCACGCTCCTGCGGCTGCTGCTGTGTTTCTCTTTAGGAAAAGCCACTCATTACAAGCACACAGAAGCTTTCTTTCGGGAGAAACAAGTCAATTCAGGGACGTGGTCGCCCCCAGCGGAGCTGGCCTGTTTTGTCCAGGTGTCTGGGGAAAACCGGCCCCTAGAGCTTAGGGGAGAGAACAACGTCCCTACCACAGACCCGGCCTCTGGTCCCCGGGGAGGAGAGGAGCTGGGAGAAGGCACCCAGGTGACACCTATAGGAGTGCACATGGATGCTCACATTCACGATGCGTGAGTCCACAGTGTACACACCTACACGGATGCACACACTCACATGCACACTCCTACATGGATGCACACATCCACACGCTCACACGTGCACACACATACACAGATGCACACACTCACATGAACACTCCTACACGGATGCACACACTCACATGCGTCCACACCTACACGGATGCACACACTCACATGCATTCACACACACAGATGCAGACACTCACATGCACACTCCTACACTGATGCACACACTCACATGCGTTCACACCTACACGGATG
The DNA here is from genome assembly GCF_055505025.1 of Bos grunniens. NCBI lineage: Eukaryota > Metazoa > Chordata > Mammalia > Artiodactyla > Bovidae > Bos > Bos grunniens. Next base: position 1,016,067 of record NC_141184.1, on the reverse strand, counting down.
CACACACTCACATGCACACTCCTACACGGATGCACACACTCATATGCGTTCACACCTACACGGATGCACACACTCACATGCATTCACACATACACAGATGCAGACACTCACATGCACACTCCTACACGGATGCACACATTCACATGCATTCACACCTACACAGATGCACACACTCACATGCGTTCACACATACACAGATGCACATACTCACATGCACACTCCTACACGGCTGCACACACTCACATGCATTCACACATACACAGATGCAGACACTCACATGCACACTCCTACACAGATGCACACACTCACATGCGTTCACACCTACACAGCTGCACACACTCACATGCATTCACACATACACAAATGCAGACACTCACATGCACACTCCTACACGGATGCACACACTCACATGCGTTCACACCTACATGGATGCACACACTCACATGCGTTCACACCTACACGGCTGCACACAGTCACAGGCGTTCACACATACACAGATGCACACAATCACATGCACACTCCTACCAGATGCACACACTCACATGCGTTCACGCCTACATGGATGCACACACTCACACGCATTCACACCTACACGGATGCACACACTCACATGCGTTCACACATACACAGATGCAGACACTCACATGCACACTCCTACACGGATGCACACACTCACATGCGTTCACACCTACACAGCTGCACACATTCACATGCGTTCACACATACACAGATGCACATACTCACATGCACACTCCTACACGGATGCACACACTCACATGCGTTCACACCTACACGGATGCACATACTCACATGCGTTCACACCTACACAGATGCACACACTCACATGCACACTCCTACACGGATGCACACACTCACATGCGTTCACACATACACAGATGCACACACTCACATGCACACTCCTACACAGATGCACACACTCATATGCACACTCCTACATGGATGCACACACTCACACGCATTCACACCTACACGGATGCACACACTCACAGGCGTTCACACATACACAGATGCACACACTCACATGCACACTCCTACATGGATGCACACATCCACACGCTCACATGTGCACACACATACACAGATGCACACACTCACATGCATTCACACCTACACAGATGCACACACTCACATGCGTTCACACATACACAGATGCACACACTCACATGCACACTCCTACACGGATGCACACACTCACATGCGTTCACACCTACACAGCTGCACACATTCACATGCGTTCACACCTACACAGATGCACATACTCACATGCACACTCCTACACGGATGCACACACTCACATGCGTTCACACCTACACGGATGCACATACTCACATGCGTTCACACCTACACAGATGCACACACTCACATGCACACTCCTACACGGATGCACACACTCACATGCGTTCACACATACACAGATGCACACACTCACATGCACACTCCTACACAGATGCACACACTCATATGCACACTCCTACATGGATGCACACACTCACACGCATTCACACCTACACGGATGCACACACTCACAGGCGTTCACACATACACAGATGCACACACTCACATGCACACTCCTACATGGATGCACACATCCACACGCTCACATGTGCACACACATACACAGATGCACACACTCACATGCATTCACACCTACACAGATGCACACACTCACATGCGTTCACACATACACAGATGCACACACTCACATGCACACTCCTACACGGATGCACACACTCACATGCGTTCACACCTACACGGATGCATACACATGCACACTCTTACATGGATGCACACATCCACACGCTCACACGTGCACACACATACACAGATGCACACACTCACATGCACACACCTACACGGATGCACACACTCACATGCACACACCTACATGGATGCACACATCCACATGCACACACCTACACGGATGCACACACTCACATGCACACACCTACACTTAGGTGCACATATCAGGCACTGTATACACACATGAATGCACCCCCTCATGCCCATATGCCATGTGTACAAACATGCACACACTCACGTGTATGCACACACACCCTGCCCTCTCCAGGACAAAGGGCTGGCCTGGGCCAGACGGCAGTAGACAGAGGTGGTCACTGCAGCCTGTGGTTCCCCACAGGTGCCGTGTTTCTGGCTGGAGGGCCGGGGAAGCCCCAGAACAGCTCAGGAAGCACAGCCCTCGAGCCGTCCACGTGCTCACACGCTTTTGCCATCGTCCGGAAGTGTGAGGGGCCACCTGATGCTTTGCTGTCCTCGTTGCCACAGCGGGGGCCCCTGGAGCCACCTTCTCACACATGGGGCACCCCCGCTTCTGCAGCAGCTCCCACTCTGGCAGGCCCGGCCCCGCGGCCCCACGGCCCCGCGGCCCCGGCGAGCTTCCTGGTCGTCACCGCGTGCTCTGGGCGCCAGGGCTTTTGTGTGGGAAACAGACAAGGAAACAGACCCGACAGCAGCTCACGGGTCATGGGAGGAAACGGGGACAATTCGGACTTCGTGGTCCTCTGCGGCACCCCACATCTGGACTGCAGGCCGCGGACACGGCAGACCCCCCAGGCCCCACCCTTTCCCCTGCACCTCGGAGGCAGGACAGGTGAGACTCCCAGGCCCCAGGCCCATGGAGCCGCCAGGCACGGCCGTGTGACAGGCTCAGACCCTCTGGGTGAGGACACAGGTGTACTCAGGGCTGAACGGGCCAGGCCCCTCAGAACCAGAACTTGCGGTACTCACACTCACACTCAGACTCCTAGGGGCTGGTGCAGGGCATGCCGGCTGCTTTGAACTCTGCAGAGCAGACCAGCAGGCCAGGAGTCCTGGTGGGCATCTGTGTTACAGGCTCCAGGGGAAAAGTCTCTGCTCCTGAGGCCTTCCCCCGGCTGGAGGAACCCCCCACAGCACTGGGCTCATCTGCTTTACTCAGAGTCCACTGGTTTCCGTGTCAGTCACAGCCGAAGACCACCTTCACAGCAACCTTCAGCCCAACAAGTGGGCACCGCGGCCTGGCCAAGTTAACACAGGAAACCAAGCACCGCACAGGCTCCGGTGAAGGGAGGTCGGCCCACATCCGGAGCTCCCGTAGCCGTTTTGCAGCCATGAAGAACCTACTTGAGGAGATGGAGGTCAATGGCCTTAACTCATTTCGCCATGAACCAGCCTTGGGGGGCAGGGCAGACCCCCGTGTGTCCAGGATGCTCTGCTTGCTTAGTGCTGGGGGGCTTTCACACCACGGACTCCTGTGAAAGGTGTTTAAAGCCCCAGCTGTCCTAACCAGCGCAGGAAGCCGCAGGCCACCAGAGCCCCGCACTGAGATCCGAGACCCACCTGCACAGCCGTCAGCCTCACATCACCCGGACGCTGGTCGCTGACCCAGCGGCGTCTGCCTGAGCTGCCCCGGCCTGGTCAGAGCCAAAGCAGGTTTCTTACACTGGACGCACACGGCCGCTGCAGGGTCGACTCTTACTTTGTGTGACGTCCTCCTTGTGAAGGAGCTAGAGACAGGATGAAGCGTCTCTCCATTTCATCACGTCTTCCTCCTCTCTTCGGCCAGTCAGCCCCTGGGTTTCTACCCAGTGTTGGGCCCTGGTCAGTGGCCGAGAGCATCTGAGTCCAGGACCCGCCCTGAGGAGCCGTCGGTCGGGAAGAAAGGCGTGTGGCTGCATCGCCCGTTATCACCGCAGATTGCAGGAGCTGGAGGTGGGAGCAGGAGCTGGAGCAGGGAGCAGGAGCTGGAGCAGGAGCTGGAGCAGGGAGCAGGAGCTGGAGCAGGCAGCAGGAGCTGGAGGCAGGAGCCCCGGGAAGCCCTGGGGGAGCGTTAGAGAAGATTCATGCACAGCAGCCCCGGCTCGGCCGAACTCGCCGCCGACAGTCTCAGCTGCCCTTGCGATCCTGGGGCAAATCTGAACTGATGGTGAATGAGGATTTGTCAATGGTGTAGGTGATGCGGGCCCTGGGGGGACGTCAGGACCTAGCTGGCTGGGTGAGAGGGCGGGGGTGAGGGTGACCGCAGAGCCCACTTGGGTGAGAATGCTGGCACGTTTGTCCCACAAGGAATCGCACACATCACTGCGGGACCTAGACCGCAGCTCTGGGGTTAGCAAGGAGCATGTCCTCCAGCAAGTGACAGAGCCTGGCGGCTCTGCCCGGCGAGGCAGCCCGCTCAGTGGGTGTCGTTCCCTTTCCTGGTGATTCTTTGCCAGCCACCTGCCCCTACAATACCAAGCTCACATGGTGGGTCCGCAGTTTTCTTGGGGGAGGACAGGCCCCCAAGAGCAGCAGAGGAGCCGCCTCCTGGGCCACTCCTCCTCGGTCAGGAGCAAGCACCTCGCAGAGCCAACCTACAGGTCCGTGGCCCCACCGGGGGACCTGGTGGTCACGGCGGTCATGGGGCTTCAGGATGAGCAGGGGGACAGGACAGCGCTCCCCAGCATGGAGTCCTCCCCACCCTGTTCATGTCTGCAGCGGGGGATTCACTGTTTCTGTCTGGAAACCCGAGAGGGTGGGCGCCTTCCATGGAGACTCTGCCTTGCTCGGTCCTCGTCCTCCGGGAACGGCCAGCTCTGAGCAGCTCGGCTTCATTTCAAACCGGCCCGTGCTCTTCCTGCCGCGGAGGGGCAGTGCTGTTTGCGCTAAAGGACCGATAAGCACAGCTGCGACAGAAACACAAAAAATTGGCCCTGTGACGTTCTTAAAAAAGACACGCTGACTTTGTTGTAATGGCAAATTTATAGCATATTCTCCTGCTAACTGAGAGCATGCACAGCTCCGGGAGGCGGTGGCCAGTCATTCACAGACACTGCCCCCTGGGGCCCCACAGGGCCTCCCCTCCACCAGCCTGCGCCCCTTGACGTAGGCCTGCGGGAGGGGGCCTTCGCTCTCCCACGGCTCCCGGGGGACTTGTGTCCATCGGCTCCCATCAGACGGGACTCTGAGACTCGGGCCCCTCCGGATCTCTGGCGCCCAAGGCCTGTGACACTCTCAGAGCCAGGGCACATCCTGGGGTGACGGGGCCATGGAGCCTGGAGGAGCAGCAGAGAGGGGCCTGCCGGGAGAAGAGCTCCAGTGATCCCCACATGCTCCACCCAGGCCCCCAAGAGGCCGAGCAGGGCAGGCAACATCCCTCACCCCCCGTGTCCAGAGGGTGGGTCCCTCCGGCCAGAGATGCGGCCGGAAACCAGGAGGTGGCCAGGAGAGGCCAGAGGAGGCACATGGCTGCTGTTCAGCAACATCTGGGGGCCGGACCTAAACACACAGGCAATGGTCAGCAACATGGGCCAGAAAAACGCCTGCAAATCTCCCTCCAACCGTGATGGGAAGGAAGCTCCGTTGGCTGCAGTGGAGGACAAGCCACCTGCCAGGGGCTGGACGAGCCCACAATGCCCACCAGGTGCCGACCCGGGAGACGAAACCAGAGGACACAGCTGGGGCCACAGGCTCCCCTGCTCGGATGCTGGGCAGCCGTCTGGACGCGCTCGAATGCCAGGCCGGCCCTGAGGGCAGCAGAGGGGCTCAGGTCACCATCCGGTCAGTCCAGGCTCCCCATGGAGTGGAGACTGAGGAGCCAGGTGGGCTTCTTGATCAATTGGTGCCCCATGGGTGCCCGGGGGATGTAACACTGGGCATAGGATCACGCCTGCAGCAGCAGGACTTGGCATTCAGGTGCCTCCAGACAACTGGCCAGGGGTCCGAGCGGGTGAGCCTGGGAGCCACAGGCCTGGGGGGGCCACTCACGTGTTTTGGTTGTTCAGTTCCTCAGTCTGTCCGACTCTTTGTGACCCCATGGACTGCAGCACTCCAGGCCTCCCTGCCCACTGACAACTCCTGGAGTTCACTCAAACTCACGTCCATCGAGTCGGTGATGCCATCCAACCATCTCATCCTCTGTCGTCCCCTTCTCCTCCTGCCTTCAATCTTTCCCAGCATCGGGGTCCTTTCCAATGAGTCAGTTCTTCGCGTCAGGTGGCCAAAAGACTGGAGCTTCAGCATCAGCCCTTCCGTGAATGTTCAGGACCGACTTCCTTCAGGATTGGCTGCGTTGGGCCCTGTATTTATAGGGGCCGAGGAGGGTGTCCTGGGCTCTGTGGGACTCGGTGTCACCTGTGTCCCGAGACTCTTCAGGCCTCGCTGCCCGGGGAGCCTGGACTGACCAGACGGTGACATGAGCGCCCCCCCCTGCCCGCAGGGGAGGCTGAGGCTGGACCAGGGCTTTTTCCTCCCCGAATCCCAGGGTAACAGCGGGCTGGGCCCTGAGGGAAGAAGCCGGGCTTTCCTGACTTAGTCAGAGGACTGAACCGCCACCAGGAGCTTGAAGACGTCTCCGGTGACGCTCCCCTGCACCCAGGGCGGAGGGTCCGGGGCCTCACGAGCTCCTGCTGCAGACAGACCGACAGACAGCAGAGCCACGGAGCGGGCCCTTCACCGGACGCCGGGCACCCCCGTGGGCATCGTCGTGCCCACCTGTTGGGAATGTTAGTGCTTATATTTAATTTTCTTTTAATTTCAACACGTGTCTGCGCTGGATCCTTCACTATCACTACTCGGTGGTACTTCCCCCAAACCTCCGAGGCCGGGTAGTTGCCATTGCCAGGTTTTAAGCCCGTGGAGTATTATGTGCTGTGAAGTCCCCGTTGGAGCTGGCGTCACATCCACGGGTATCTCATGAATTTGAAAGCACACCGGGTTGGATTTCTCCCCTGTAAATTAAACCACCCTGGTCCCAAATTTGGATGGGATTCCGTTGTATTCTGTTGCCAAACCCTACACAGAAAGGGACTTTTTCAAAATTAAAAACCACAACATTTTGTAAAGAGGTGTTCATATTCTGTATGAAAAATGTATTTGGAAATAAAGGAGACCCAAGAGTTTCAATGACAAGGAATTTACTGCCCACGTGCAACAGTCATTTTCGGATTTGAACTTACTATTAACTTTCAATATTTTTCAATAAGACTTTGCACTTCTCAAACACTGTCCCTAGGGCAGATTGAGTCTTGGAGGCCTCGTCAGAGTTCAGGGTGGAGTTTATTGGCGAGTTTTGCAATTATGACTAGGCTTTTTCACAGCATAAAATTTAAACGATGTAGAAGTTTATTAAATAAAAAGGGCACATCTGCCACCCCCGCAGGTCACTGGTGGCCTCAGAAGTGGTGTGCTCACAGTTCTATTTGTTCTCCTGACCCTTGTGTGGGGTGTGTGTGTGTGTGGTGTGTGTGGTGTGTGTGTGCGGCATGTGGTGTGTGGTGTGTGTGGTGTGTGTGTGTGTGTGTGTGGTGTGTGTGTGTGGGATATGTGTGTGTGCTGTGTGTGTGGTGTGTGTGTGTGTGTGTGTGGTGTGTGTGTGTGGGATATGTGTGTGTGGTGTGTGTGGTGTGTGTGTGGTGTGTGTGTGTGGGATATGTGTGTGTGTGTGTGGTGTGTGTGTGTGGGATATGTGTGTGTGGTGTGTGTGTGGTGTGTGTGTGTGTGTGTGGTGTGTGTGTGGTGTGTGTGTGTGTGTGTGTGGTGTGTGTGTGTGGGATATGTGTGTGTGGTGTGTGTGTGTGTGTGTGTGTGTGGTGTGTGTGTAGTGTGTGTGTGTGGGATATGTGTGTGTGGTGTGTGTGTGTGTGTGTACATGTGTGTACCTGTACAAATACATGCCTGTGTGTGTGAAAACGCCCCTAAGTGGAGATGGGTTTTGCTGCTGCACCATCGATACTTGCTGTCTCGGTGACCTGCCCACACCCGCACGCACGGCACCGCTTCCCCCTAAACACTCGCATGCTGCTGACTCTGGCGAGTCCAGCATAACTGATCCGCCTTTCCCTGCTCGTGGATACCGTGTTCCAGTCTTCCACTCATGTAAGCACTGTTTCCGAGAGCACCGTGTACATGTCCTTCTGTGCCCCTGAGCCAGTGGATTTCTAAGAAGCTGACCTGGAAATGAAGCGGTCAAGTCCGAGCTGGATGCCAGCCCTGACCCAGGTCCCCGTGTCTCTGGTGTCCAGCGTCTCCAGCCAGCAGTCTGAGGCACGCTTGTGCTGCTCCTTCCTGGAGTGCCCATCCTCCCTGGAAGACAATGGGACACTGTCCTTGGCACCTGACCTTCCGACGAGATGCAGGCCAGAGCATGAAGCGGCCCCTGGTTGGATTCCCATCTGAACCTCTTTAGTCCCCATGGAGTCAAAGCTGATGGTCTGTGTCTCTTCAGCTCTCAGAAGTTTTGTGATGTATCTGATAATTTTCTCCCTTTTCCTCTCCTGCGAATCCCAGAGAAGTGCCGGACCCTGTGGGCCGAGCGTCCGTGTCCCTATCCTGAGTGGACTAGCTCAGTCCAATGGTTTGATCTTGAGCCACATTCACACTTCGAATGAGCCTTGTTCTTGCATTTTGAGTTGAGATGGAGGGAATCGTGGTTCTCATTTCTGATAGGTATTTTTAAATCATTCTCTGCTTCCTTTTGGTGACATCTGATTTTTGTTTTAATTTTGCGAATGTGTTGGCCTCTCTGACAGCACTGTAGATGCTAACTTAAATGTCTGCAGTAGTTTTTAGGCCCCTGCTTTCCGTGTTCCTAGAATCTCCCACGTTCCTCCTTCCTGCCCCCTGTGCTGCTTGTCTTTACCAAGAACTCGAGATGGAACCGGCCTTCCACGAGGAGTGGAGGGTCTGCCCCCCAACTCCATGGGCTCTGGGCCTGAGCAGGACACAAGACAGCTGGTGGGAAAATAGTAAAGAGTAAGTGCCAGCCGCGCACCAAAGAACATGTGCAGATCGGCAAGATGGAAAAGATGCACAGTTGCCCTGGCGTTGGGGAAGCCCGGCTCAGCCTGTCACAGCGGCTGGTCTGCTCCCCCTGGAGACGCACACATTCAATGCTGCACACCCAGCGCTGAGCAGGGTGTGGGGGCCAGCGCCCATGGAGGCTTCTGGGGAAGCGAGAACAGAAACAGCCTCTTGAGAGGGTGTCTGGCCAAGCCGACTAGCGGTGGCTGTTTTTCCCCGGCAATCACATTTTGGAGAACTTAGCACACGGACATGTTGGCACCTGCACATGATGGCAAATGTCTAAGGGCGTTTATTGGGTTGATGTGGAAATGGCCTGAGCGTCCAGGCTCAGCAGACGTTGAATAGAGGGTGGTCCCTCTGCCCTGGATGTTGAACAGATGGTTCAGGCTGTGGAAGGAAAATGGAAATTAGCTCGGTGTTGCTCAGAGTCTCTCAAATGGAGCCCGGAGGCCACTGAGGAAGAGGGCTGGGGCAAGCTTCTGCCTGGGAGGAATCTGCCCTTTTGACCACTTACTGCCCTGACAGAAGCATCCAGAACATCTGCCAGAAATTTAGGATACTCATGGGACACCCCCCCCACCGGATCCTCTCCTGCCTCCTTAAGGACAGAGTCAGCCAGCGTTCTCACCAGGCGGCATGGACGCCTCGTGGCTCTCTGTCTGTGTAGCCCTGACTCTTTCTCTTCAGCCACCATTCTCACCAGGCGGCGTGGACGCCTCGTGGCCCTGTCTGTGTAGCCCTGACTCTTTCTCTTCCTGGGACGCTGCTCTGGTCCCGCCCAAGTCTGTGTCCCCCGAATCCTCAAGGCCCAGGTAGAGCTCTGCACCCTTTGCAGCCGTGATACTGAAGACTTCTCGACAGGGTCCACCGCAGACGGTCAGTAGTTCTTTTTGCAGACGGTCAGTAGCTCTTGGAATAACTATTTCTTTCCCGTAAAGTGTAAAAACGGGGCTGGCAGAGTCAGGACTGCAGATATTAGGTTAAACCACACGAAATCGCTGGTTTTCATAATTTTGATGCACAAACAGTCACTTTCAAAAGATCCTCTGAATATATTTGCTTTTGGCAAAAGGCATGATTCAGGAGCAGTCAGAGGAGTGTATTAAGAGGAAAAAAAAAACTGTTCCAAGCCACGGATGCAGTACGGCTTTCTTTAAAAATAACAGCAAGACAGAAAAAGAGCCCGCTCATATGTGTAATTTAAACTGTGTGCATGTTTGTGCATGTGTAGAGAAAGGTTCAGAGGCACTAACGGGATTTTTAACACCGAGCCTCAGAGAGGTGGGTCTAAGGCCGGGATGAAGCCGGCTAACTTTTTCATTATCCTGTTTGATGTGCTACGATGAGCAAACACCACTTTGGTAATTAAAATATCGAGTAAAACAAAAGCTAAATGGAGTGAGAAAACCATCATGGTGATCAGGATCACTAGGTCAGAATATGAGGCTCTTAGTAAATGTAGACTTATTTTTTTAAGAGAACAAAACTGTCTCTTCCTGGGGGTGCTGGCTTGATTTGGGGCCGAGCCTCCCAGCCACACGAGAGCACAGCATTCAGGAGAGGGGACAGAGTTCTGGAGCCCAGACAGACCTCGGGACTGGGAGGCCTGGGGTGGGAAACAGATGTTCAGAAGGGACCAGGTGCCATGTGACTGGTGCAGTGCTGGCCAGAAGGCTGCTCAGCACTGGGGAGAACGCCCCAGGGAGGCCAGGGCCCCCAGTGTCCCACCACGGGCGGTGCTGAGAGCTGCTTCAGGGAGGGCAGGCCCGTGGCCTCATCCCCGGCACCCTCGTGTGCCCACCTGAGTCCCCGCACGCCCAGCAGAAGGCTCCGGAGACCTCATGCCCCACGTCTGAGCGCCCACGAGGGCTCCTGGACTGTGGGCTGGCCCAGCCTCGCGCGTAAGACATCTCGGTCCTGGGCAGGGTGCTCACCGCGGGCCCTGCCGCCCCAGAAAACGGCTATGCGCCCAGCGCTCCGGTCCTTCCAGCCCACCCCTCTACACGCTATAAGCCGGGAGGCTTTCCAGGGGAGACTGTGGCCCTCACCGTTTTCCCTGTGTTCATGCTGACAGGCCCAGCCAACCTGGATGTCCACTAGAGCACACGTATCTTCAAGTCTTCTCGGCGCTGAAAATCCTGGTTCTGGACAAGACCGTCCTGAGCCCAGCTGCCCCCACGCCCCCCACAGTCACTCGAGCCCCGGCGTGGAGGCGCCCGCTGCAGGGGCTGGCAGAGCTGCTCGGCTCTGTCCTCTTGCTTCCACTCACTCGGGGGTCCCAGTCACCTTAATCGTCCCTCGAAACAGTCCCCTTTGGGCAGCGTGTGCGTCACGGCGCGCCTCTGAGCAGATAGTTTGCTTTTGTTTCCAATTTTTAGGGACTGACTTTTTAAAGTTTCCTTATAGTTACATAAGCTACTTTTGAGACCCCTCTAAACACAGACCCTGACGCCCCTTAAGCCCCTCGTGGCTCATACGATAAATGAATCCTCCTTTAATGCAGGAGACCCGGCTTCGACCCCTGGGTTGGGAAGATCCCCTGTAGAAGGGAATGGCAGCCCACTCCAGTATTCTTGCCTGGAGAATCCCGTGGACAGAGGAGCCTGGTGGCCAGTATTCTTGCCTGGAGAATCCCGTGGACAGAGGAGCCTGGTGGGCTACAGTCCGTGGGGTCGCAAAGTCAGTCATGACTGCGTGGCTCACACTGACACTTCTAAACACAGCACACAAGGCCCGGGGACCTGGGCTTGTCCCACTCTGTCCCCTCTCCCTCAAAGGCACAGAGGGCAGAATGCTTTCAGCCCAGCCCTTCGCTCCTAAGCCCCGCTGACACGGGGTGTTGGCGTCCAGACACCAGGGCGCCCACAACGTGAATGGGCCGTGAGGGGCAGCGGGGGGCTGGGGTCGGCTCCTGCAGGCCCATCTGCTTGGGGGCCCTCTTTGGCCCCTCCTGGGTCCCCTCTGCATTCCCACCAGGGCCTGGCCTGGGGGCTGTGAGGCCCAGAGACCCAGACTCAGGTCCCAGGCACAGACCCTGCCCTCTGCATCCTCAGGGAGACGGAGAGGCAGAGCGTGTGGGCCTGCAGGTGTGAGCGCTGTGGGGAGCAAGAGAGGGCGGAGGGGGCCCTTCCCACCTCTGGTTGAGAGCAAAAGGGCCCCCAAGGAGCTGCGGTGACGGGAGCCCTGAGGTGGACATCTGGGCAGAGCGCCCCGTCCGTGCCGAGGGTCAGTGAGTGCAAACCAGCCTGGCTTCAGAGGAGAGGGGCCAGAGGGGGGCTCAAGGGGCTGTGCTGAGTCCGAGGGACGCACCCTCCTCCTGCGTGTGTGTCAGACCCTCTGGGGGCCTGGCTGGCACACGCTTGGCAAGAGGCCCCTGGGTGAGGCACTGGGCATGGACGTGGGGACCAGGCAGAGGGTAGGATGGGAGGGGGGGAGCTTTGCCAGGCTCCAGGGGTGGGGGTGGGCACAGGGAGGTGAGACAGCGTGACCAGGATTCTCAGGGCTGCAAATGGGTCAGCCTGTGCCAGGCCCTGGGGGTGGGGGGACGGGGGGCCAGTACTGTGGCCCCTGCTGGGCACAGTCCCCGAAAGGATGCCTTGCCCGGCCACCACGGCCACAGAGCACCCACACCCGCCAGCCCACACTCGGGCTCACGCTCTCCCCTCTTTCCACCTCGGCTCCCCTCCCCCGCCACCCCTGGAGGGGCTCCTGGTCTCCCTGGACAGCCCCTCCCCCGCGCGGCACCACAAAGGTACCTCCCTTCTAGCATTTTCCATGGCGGATAAACAGGCAAACACTGCATTCTCAAGTCACTGGGACTAAGGCTTTTCTCCCCCTGGGGGTCTTGTCACCAACTTGATACATAATTAGGTTCTTTTGCTTTAGCTTGTTTTCAATTTCCACGATCGCATTTTCTTCTTTCTGCGTTAATTTTCTTCTTCGTGTGTACAAAGAGTAGAGGGATCCAGAGCCGCTGAGGGACAGGACACGCCAGGAGAGGCTTCCCGACCCGCACCCCCCGGGAGACGCCGGGCTCCCCTAACCGCCCCCCGCCTCTTCCACGGCGTGTGGGTCCGGACGGGGCTGCAGCCCCCTGCCTCGGGCATGCCACGGCCTCAGAGGGACCGGGGCTGGACGGGGGTCCGCCACACCTGGGGCTGCTGGGCGGCCGGTCCCCAGTGCCCGAGAGGGCACCTTCCCTGCGGCTGGTCGGGCTCTTGGAGGCGCCGTGGCTCGGCTCCAGGAGAATGTCCCTGAAGGGTGGTTTTTGGCGACCTCACTTTGCAGTGTGCCCAGCGGCTTCCCACCCAGTCTCGAGCCTGCCCAGGGGCAAAAGGTAGGAAGTGGGCCGCACCTCTCAGGGGGCAGTGCCCTGTCCTGGGCAGAGGGGGTGGGGTGGTACATGATGTCATCCGGGCGTTTGTCAGCCCGACTTCTTTTGTATGTGTATTCTTTGTATTCCTGACTTTTTTTGTATTGCAAGTACTTCCGTGTTTGGGTATTAGATTGCCCACGGCGTGGCCAGTGGCTCCATGTGGCTCTTTGCCATAGCTGCGTGCTGTTTCATTCTCTGACTGTCCTGCGGCTGGTCCGAGCCAGGCCATCGGGGGCTATCACACACGGACACCCTGGGCCACGTGCCCGCGGTCCTCTAGGGTGAGGGCCTGGGCGTGACGTGCTGTCACGGCGAGGTGACTGCGAGCCACAGAGAGGTGGCCACCACCTACATCCTCCCCAGCGTGGGCTCCCCAGCACCCTCGGTGGGCGGCCTTGCACTTTACTGGGACGTGGATTTCCAGGGGCGAGGGAGGGCTCACGCCTTCCTGTGTGTTTATTCTCCTTTGACTCCCCCACCTCCCAAGTGCCCTCAGTCTTATTTTTAAGGTACGATGGGCTGTGACACGCACGCGCAGCGAATGGTGTCTGCAAACTCTGAGTGCCTCGCGAGCCCCCGTTGGGCTGGCTGTCTCCCTCTCAGGCGGGCGCAGGCCCTTTGCTGGGTCGAGCAGGTGCCGCCCTGCTCTGCTCCCCTCCCCTTTACAAGCCCAAGGAAACCACCAGCAAAGTCGGCCGGGCTCTGGGCGGGCCGCGCGTGCTGGGTCCAGTGCGGGGCAGCCGGGGGAAGCTGTGGAGCAGCGTCGCCCCAAACCCCGCGGCAGTGCGGGCAGGATCTGCTTGCCCCCGGCTCCGTGCAGAACCCGAGCCCCTCCTGAGCCGGGCGGCCTGGCACCCTGGGACCATGACTTAGAGATTCTGCCTTCACAGCGGCCTATAAATTCTTCACTAGAGCCGAGCGCCGCAGAGCTCATGCAAAATGAATCACGTTTTGTAATGGCCCTCGCGCTGGAGTCTTTGGGGAAAATACTGTTTTCAGCAAGACAAAGCAAATTGCAGGCATCCCTGCAGGGGCCGGACCCACGCGCACGGAAGCACACTTCATCTGACACGGTTCCTCTAACGATCTCGCGCGTTGTCTTTCATGGAACTCAGAGTGACGACTGCCACGTGAGGCACGCGGGCGGCCAGCCGGCTGTCCTGGGGCTGCGATGCCAGGGCAGGGGCCGAAGGGCCTGAGGACGGCTGGCACCTCCCATCTGCTGCTTCCCCCGGGTCGGCACAGGCGGCTCCCCAGGACCAGCGAGATGGCCTGTGGCCCCAGGTCCTCCTGCACTTGAAAAGCGAGACTCAGCCCCCGAGGCCCCCATGGAGACCCCGGCCCCCGAGGCCCAAGCCCTGCTCTCCCTCCACGCCCAGCGCTGCGGCATCAGCTCCAGGCCGTCAGCCCCCACGGAAAGCAAGGGACGAGAAGGGGGAAGGCCTGCAGCCTGAGACCAACTGCATCACCCACACCTCGAAGAGCGGAGAGTGAGGAGCGGGACTCAGGCCCTGCTGACCGGGCCGTGGACGGAGCGGGCAGAGGCCTGTGGTATGGACGCAGGGTGGGAAGAGCGGTGGCTGGGAGAGCCCGGGGCCGGGGTGCTCAGAGGCTGGGCGCTCAAGGGCTGGGAGAGACGCGGGCGCCCCGGTCCCCACCCACCAGACACGCACATCCTGTGCACGAGCCAGCGGTGTCCCCGGCGGGGGGCTCAGGGCGGGCCCGGGCGCTGCTGTGCGGATGCCCCGAAGACCCTCCGTCGGGGAGGCTGAGGAGAGAGCAGCAGGGAGGCAGGACGCCTGTGTGTGTGTGTGTGTGTGTGTGCACACATGTGCCTGTGTGTGTGGAGCAGGATGTGTATGCATGTGCACACATGTGCCTGTGTGTGTGGAGCAGGATGTGTGTGTGCATATGTACCTGTGTGTGTCTAGAGCGGATGAATGTGTGCGTGGGTGTGCACATGTGCCTGTGTGTGTGGAGCAGGAGGGCCGTTAGGGCAGGAGGTGGAAAAGTCCCAGGAAAGCAGTGACGTTTCCAAGCGGCCTGGATTTCTCTGAGGGCAGCAGAGCGGACTGTGCCGTGGGGTCTCCAGGCGAGGCTGGGAGGTCGAGACAGGGGCCAGAGGGGCAGGACGGGGTGGGGAGGCCCCGCGTGTGCGTGGATCGTGTGTGAACTGTGTGTTCAGTGTGAGTCCTGTATGTGCGGATGGAGCACAGACCAGGCGTGGGGCTCACGCTGAACTGTGTCTGCGGCACGAGTCTGTGAGCGTGTGTGCTCACGGCCTGGCCCACAGGGACAGTCACCCGTCTGTCCACCTGCACTCCTCAGCGTCACGTTGACGGTGTGGGTGCCTTAAACGCTTCCTGCACAGGACACGCCAGAGACGTCCATCCCAGGGCTGGGGCCGGGGGGGCATGCGTCCCGACGCCATGCAGGCCGTGAGCCCCGCCAGTGACAGGCTGTGTGGGGGGAGCACGGGTCCCGACGCCGTGCAGCCCGTGAGCCCCGCCAGTGACAGGCTGCGCTAAAAAACCCTCACATCCCCCCTCCTCAAGACTCGTGGTGCAAGTTCAGGCGGGCAGTGGGAGAAACGTCACTGAGCGCTGCGTGCCCGCGACGCCCCCTCAGGCGGAGCCTCGAGTCCACAAGCCTGCAGCTCCCGCCTCAGGCCCCTGCAGGCGGACAGGCCTCTGACCATCCAGTGTACCCGCCCAGCCTGCTGCGTGTGCCCAGCGGAGGAGGCCGGAGGCCACCCACTGTTGCACCACAGAGAGAAAAGGGCACACGTCCTTCCCAGCCCAAAGTTCCCAACACACCCATGGCGTTAGAGCAACCTGCTCCCACCAAGGGTCACTCAGCACACTCCCCTCCCAAGGCCTCTGTACCCGCCTCCCTGGACATCTGGCTCCTTCCCCCCGGGAGGGACCGCTCTCCTGCCCAGGACCCGCCCCGCCCAGGACCCCCCCACCCCCACCTGGCGCAGGGTGGGGGCTGCAGGGAGACAGGGCCGGGCTCCAGGGCCGCGAGCGCACATGTTGGGCACCCGGGGGCTGCTCCCTCGGGCCTGGCACCTGGAGTGACTCTTGGAATGGATCGTACTGCAGGGCGGCACCCCACGCCAAACCTGGGTGGATGTCCCCGACCTCCGACCTCAGGAGGCAGATCTGGTTCCGTGAGGGACACTCCCCGCAATGGCCCAGAGGAGGCTCGAGGCCCGTGGGGGGCCCCTGGGCCATTGCATCCCGGGAGGAGCCAAGGGTTCGAATCCCCAGGCAGCTCTCTCGCACGCATCCGTCTCCCACCACCTCCGCTAGGCCTACCCCGCAGTGGGAGGTCTGCAGGTGGGGTGCACGGGGTGCCCCCAGAGCCGTGCGCTGCTGCGCCAGGCCTGCTTGGACTGTGGGTCTGAGCTGCTCCAGACCTGGGCCTCTTCCAGTGCAGGCGTCACGGGGTTCCTGGTACATCCTGTCCCCCTCACACCCCGAGTCTCCCCGAGTGCAGAGCGGATGTTAACGTCTCCGTCTGCATGTCTGTGGCCGGGGTCTGGGCAGACACGGCCCCTGTCTGGTGCCAGGGTGGGCAGGCCTGCCTCCGGTTCCTCAGTCAGTAGGGGTGGTGCCGGGACGAGCATCCACTCGTCGGCACGCGTGGGTCTGTGCACCGCAGGCCTGGCACCCGCGGTGCAGACGTGGGTGGAGGGCTCCCATGTATCGCTGGGCAGGCAGGACCGCTCATGGACCACGGCCAGATACACGGCTGAGCCGAGGTCTGCCGTCTGCCTCCAGGGGCATGGACGAGAGTGTCTCAGGAGGCCCCGGGTGGGAGAGGCAGGGGATGACCCCTCCCAGATGGTGGCTGGGAGGCTGGAGCCAGGTTCCCGGGCCGTCTGAAGATCCGATGTCTGAGCAGGGGCCACAGGACAACCTCTGGGGGTGGACGGGGGCAACACCTGCAGGGTCCCTGGTGAAGGGTGCCAGCGTCAGGACCCAAGCCCCCGAGGCTGCGGCTGAGTTCACAGGGGGAGGCGGCTGTTTCCGGGTGGAGAGCCAGGACTGCAGCTGCTGAGCCATCACCTGTCTTTCTACTTGATCTTCGGCTTTCCACAAGCTCCCCCCTGGGCCCCAGAGCCCCTCAAAGCCCCTCTGTGGACAGGTAGTGCCGACTGTTGCTCTGCGGGGGAGGTCCTAGGAGCAGAAGACCTCCTCTCCCACCGTCCTGCTGACGTCGACAATCGCCGCTGTTTGGAAGGGCTGCGTTCACTGCAGCCTGTTACGCAGCGAGTGCCGACAGCTACTCTGCCCTGTGCTGGCTGTTTCGTCTCTCCCCCTGAGCAGACGTGCTCCATACCACTTGCCTCGGAATGCCCCAGGCCTGGAAATGAGCTGACGTGCAGCAGGCATCACACCCCAGCGTGTGGAACTGAGAGTCGCCTGCCCTCAGCTACGGCCCACACGAGGGCACAGACTGGGCACAGGGGTGTGCATGGAGGTTCCCAGTCCACGCGAGTGTGAACAAAGCTTCGGAAACATGTAACGATAGACACCTCCACATGGGCCGCATGAGGGACCACCGCCTCCCCGACGGCCCCTCCCTCTCCGTGTGCCCTGTGCTCAGGGCGGGGGGCTTCACCACCCTGGAGCGCGGTCTGGCACCTCCTGCACCGCCCACTCAGACCAGCCGTCCCCAGGCTGACGCCGACCTTGACCACCTGCTGGGCTGCTCCAGGCCAGGGACCACACCTACACCGGCCATGTTCCTGCCCCAGAGGCAGCATCACAGTCCTGGGCCTTCGTGTACAGACCTCAGCCTCGCCTGCTTCAGGGCTTCACCCTCTTTCCCACTGAACCGAGTTCACTGAAACCAAGAGACCAGAAGAGGGGAAGGCGGCGACCTCTGTAGACGTTTAGTTTAGATCCTTCGGCTTGTCCCTGTTGTGGGCAAGACGGTCCAACCCAACCCTGATCTAAAGCTTCAGCTCTGGTGTGCCCAGACCTGAACCACCAAACCTGAGCCCCAGACTTGAGCCCGAAGACCTGAGCCCACAGACCTGAGTTCCAGACCTGAGCCCCCAGACCTGAGCCCTAGGCCTGAGTTCCAGACCTGAGCCCCCAGACCTGAGCCCCAGACATGAGCCTCCAGACCTGAGCCTCCAGACCTGAGCCCCCAGACCCGAGCTCCCAGACCTGAGCACCTAGACCTGAGCCCCAGACCTGAGCCCGCAGATCTGAGCCCCCAGACCTGAGTCTCCAGACCTGAGCTCCCAGACCTGAGCCCCAGACCTGAGCCCCAGACATGAGCCTCCAGACCTGAGTCCCCAGACCTGAGCTCCCAGACCTGAGCCCACAGATCTGAGCCCCCAGACCTGAGTCCCCAGACCTGAGCTCCCAGACCTGAGCCCACAGATCTGAGCCCCCAGACCTGAGTCCCCAGACCTGAGCTCCCAGACCTGAGCCCACAGACCTGAGCCCCCAGACCTGAGCCCCCAGACCTGAGTCCCCAGACCTGAGCTCCCAGACCTGAGCCCACAGATCTGAGCCCCCAGATCTGAGCCCCCAGACCTGAGTCTCCAGACCTGAGCTCCCAGACCTGAGCCCCAGACCTGAGCCCCAGACATGAGCCTCCAGACCTGAGTCCCCAGACCTGAGCTCTAGGACCTGAGCCCACAGATCTGAGCCCCCAGACCTGAGTCCCCAGACCTGAGCCCCCAGACCTGAGCCCACAGATCTGAGCCCCCAGACCTGAGTCCCCAGACCTGAGCTCCCAGACCTGAGCCCACAGATCTGAGCCCCCAGGCCTGAGTCCCCAGACCTGAGCTCCCAGACCTGAGCCCACAGATCTGAGCCCCCAGACCTGAGTCTCCAGACCTGAGCCCCAGACCTGAGCCCCCAGACCTGAGTCTCCAGATCTGAGCCCCCAGACCTAAGCCCGCAGATCTGAGCCCCCAGACCTGAGTCCCCAGACCTGAGCTCCCAGACCTGAGCCCACAGATCTGAGCCCCCAGACCTGAGTCTCCAGACCTGAGCCCCAGACCTGAGCCCCCAGACCTGAGTCTCCAGACCTGAGCCCCAGACCTGAGTCCCCAGACCTGAGCCCCCAGACCTGAGTCCCCAGACCTGAGCTCCCAGACCTGAGCCCACAGATCTGAGCCCCCAGATCTGAGCCCCCAGACCTGAGTCTCCAGACCTGAGCTCCCAGACCTGAGCCCCAGACCTGAGCCCCAGACATGAGCCTCCAGACCTGAGTCCCCAGACCTGAGCTCTAGGACCTGAGCCCACAGATCTGAGCCCCCAGACCTGAGTCCCCAGACCTGAGCCCCCAGACCTGAGCCCACAGATCTGAGCCCCCAGACCTGAGTCTCCAGACCTGAGCCCCAGACCTGAGCCCCCAGACCTGAGTCTCCAGATCTGAGCCCCCAGACCTAAGCCCGCAGATCTGAGCCCCCAGACCTGAGTCCCCAGACCTGAGCTCCCAGACCTGAGCCCACAGATCTGAGCCCCCAGACCTGAGTCTCCAGACCTGAGCCCCAGACCTGAGCCCCCAGACCTGAGTCTCCAGACCTGAGCCCCAGACCTGAGTCCCCAGACCTGAGCCCCCAGACCTGAGTCCCCAGACCTGAGCTCCCAGACCTGAGCCCACAGATCTGAGCCCCCAGATCTGAGCCCCCAGACCTGAGTCTCCAGACCTGAGCTCCCAGACCTGAGCCCCAGACCTGAGCCCCAGACATGAGCCTCCAGACCTGAGTCCCCAGACCTGAGCTCTAGGACCTGAGCCCACAGATCTGAGCCCCCAGACCTGAGTCCCCAGACCTGAGCCCCCAGACCTGAGCCCACAGATCTGAGCCCCCAGACCTGAGTCCCCAGACCTGAGCTCCCAGACCTGAGCCCACAGATCTGAGCCCCCAG
The DNA here is from genome assembly GCF_055505025.1 of Bos grunniens. NCBI lineage: Eukaryota > Metazoa > Chordata > Mammalia > Artiodactyla > Bovidae > Bos > Bos grunniens. The sequence goes on along the minus strand of NC_141184.1, from coordinate 995,991 downwards.
GCCTGAGTCCCCAGACCTGAGCTCCCAGACCTGAGCCCACAGATCTGAGCCCCCAGACCTGAGTCTCCAGATCTGAGCCCCCAGACCTAAGCCCGCAGATCTGAGCCCCCAGACCTGAGTCCCCAGACCTGAGCTCCCAGACCTGAGCCCACAGATCTGAGCCCCCAGACCTGAGTCTCCAGACCTGAGCCCCAGACCTGAGCCCCCAGACCTGAGCCCCCAGACCTGAGTCTCCAGACCTGAGCCCCCAGACCTGAGTCTCCAGACCTGAGCCCCCAGACCTGAGCCCCCAGACCTGAATCTCCAGACCTGAGTCCCCAGACCTGAGCTCCCAGACCTGAGCCCCAGACCTGAGCCCCCAGACCTGAGCCCCCAGACCTGAGTCCCCAGACCTGAGCCCCCAGGCCTGAGCCCCCAGACCTGAGTCTCCAGACCTGATCACCAAGACCTGAGCCTGCAGATCTGAGCCCCCAGACCTGAGCCTCCAGACCTGAGCCCCAGACCTGAGCCCCCAGACCTGACCCCAGACCTGAGCCTCCAGAGCTGAGTCCCCAGACCTGAGTCCCCAGACCTGAGTCCCCAGACCTGAGCCCCCAGGCCTGAGCCCCCAGACCTGAGTCTCCAGACCTGAGCCCCAGACCTGAGCCCCCAGACCTGAGCCCCCAGACCTGAGCCTCCAGACCTGAGTCCCCAGACCTGAGCCCCCAGACCTGAGCCCCCAGGCCTGAGCCCCCAGACCTGAGTCTCCAGACCTGAGTCCCCAGACCTTAGCCTTAAGACCTGAGCCCCCAGACCTGAGTCTCCAGACCTGAGTCCCCAGACCTGAGCTCCCAGACCTGAGCCCCAGACCTGAGCCCCCAGACCTGAGTCTCCAGACCTGAGCCCCCAGACCTGAGCATTAAGACCTGAGCCCCCAGACCTGAGCCCCCAGACCTGATCTCCAGACCTGAGTCCCCAGACCTGAGCCCCCAGACCTGAGCACTAGACCTGAGCCCCAGACCTGAGCCCCCAGACCTGAGTCCCCAGACCTGAGCCCCAGACCTGAATCTCCAGACCTGAGCCCCAAGACCTGAGCACTAGACCTGAGTCCCAGACCTGAGCCCCCAGACCTGAGTCCCCAGACCTGAGCTCCCAGACCTGAGCCCCAGACCTGAGCCCCCAGACCTGAGCCCCCAGACCTGAGTCTCCAGACCTGAGCCCCCAGACCTGAGTCTCCAGACCTGAGCCCCCAGACCTGAGCCCCCAGACCTGAATCTCCAGACCTGAGTCCCCAGACCTGAGCCCCAGACCTGAGCCCCCAGACCTGAGCCCCCAGACCTGAGCCTCCAGACCTGAGTCCCCAGACCTGAGCCCCCAGGCCTGAGCCCCCAGACCTGAGTCTCCAGACCTGAGCCCCAGACCTGAGCCCCGAGACCTGAGCCTCCAGACCTGAGTCCCCAGACCTGAGCCCCCAGACCTGAGCCCCCAGGCCTGAGCCCCCAGACCTGAGTCTCCAGACCTGAGTCCCCAGACCTGAGCCTTAAGACCTGAGCCCCCAGACCTGATCTCCAGACCTGAGTCCCCAGACCTGAGCTCCCAGACCTGAGCCCCAGACCTGAGCCCCCAGACCTGAGCCCCCAGACCTGAGTCCCCAGACCTGAGCCCCCAGACCTGAGCACTAGACCTGAGCCCCAGACCTGAGCCCCCAGACCTGAGTCCCCAGACCTGAGCCCCCAGACCTGAATCTCCAGACCTGAGCCCCAAGACCTGAGCACTAGACCTGAGTCCCAGACCTGAGCCCCCAGACCTGAGTCCCCAGACCTGAGCTCCCAGACCTGAGCCCCCAGACCTGAGTCCCCAGACCTGAGCACCTAGACCTGAGTCCCCAGACCTGAGCTCCCAGACCTGAGCCCCAGACCTGAGCCCCCAGACCTGAATCTCCAGACCTGAGCCCCAAGACCTGAGCACTAGACCTGAGTCCCAGATCTGAGCCCCCAGACCTGAGTCCCCAGACCTGAGCCCCAGACCTGAGCCCCCGACCTGAGCCCTAGACCTGAGCCCCAGACCTGAGACCCCAGACCTGAACCCTAGACCTGAGTCCCAGATCCAGGGAGACCTCCACGTCCCAGGGACATAGCCCACGGTTAATACACACAAGCTGACCAGCCCCTCCCCTACCCCCAGCACACAGGGAGAGGCAAGGGCCAGCCTGGACCTGAGCTGTCCCTTGTCGGGGTCCCGAGCCTGGCGTCCACCCCATCCAGCTGCACCCAGGCTGGGTCTGGAGGGAGCCGCCTCCACACCCTTCCTCCATCCCGGCCTCATCCTGGGTTGCGCCCCGCCACGCTCCCTCTGTAAACACACAAAAGCCACAGAGCCTGCATCCGGCTCCTAGAGCTTCATTTTTTTAAAAGCAAGAACGGAAAGGAATTTTTTTAAAAAAGGGAAAGAAAGACTAAGAAGGTGATGCAGGAGATAAAAGGCACATGTGGGTGACAAAGAGACTATGACATAGTCAAATTTTATTAATGGCTCGCCATATGCATGCGGAGGATAATTAACTATTCACAGGTGAAATTAGCTGATAGGGGTGGCTGTCTCGAGCAAATCGAATGAGCTCCGATTATATCAATAGTTACCAACCAGTGTCCCTGGTTATCCAAGCATCAAATAAATTTGTCCACTCTTCTTCCTTTGGGGGGAGAAACTTTAATTATCCAGCCCTGGCGCCTGGCAGGTCATTAATAAAACCTAGTTATCGGGGCCGCAGCTTCCGGAGTTTTCCTGTTATCCATCTTTTATCTAAATAAACATTTGGGAAATGTCCTTAAAATTATTACAGACACTTCGCCCCTGCCCCACAGCAGGAATTCCTAAGCGGAGCGGGCCGCGTCTGCGGGAGTCCGGCCTCCGCGGGCTGGGCGGAGCGGGGCGGCGCCGTGACGGGCCGGGGCTGCGGGCGCAGATAAGGGCGGCCGCCGTCATGCGTCTCCGCGGGGCCGCGGTCTCCTGTCCGGGCGCCGCATACATCACTGCTGGGAGCGCCGAGCGCCGCGGGGACGGCGAGCAGGCCCGGCGCCCTCCAGGGGCGGCGCGCAGGCCGTCTCCTTTTATTAGAGGCGAGAGCGCCTCGCCGGCGCGGGTTGTTCCGTTTCCAGCACAGCGGAGAGATCCAGAGCCCTCGGGGCCGGCCTGCTGGGCACTGTTATACGCGGCGTGTGTCTGCTCGTGCGTCCCGGACCCGTTCCTGTCACCCGGACCCGGCGAGGGGACAGGAGCCCCGGCTCCCGGGCCGTGGGGCCGCGTCACCTAGTGCAGAGGGTTCCCTCCGCCGTTAGGAGGGTACCCGAAGGCTCTGTGCCCGGTGCGCGTGCAAAGGCCTCACCAAACCCTCGCCTGCCCTGCGCGCTGCCCGCCGAGCCCCTCCAGACACAGCCCGACTGGCAAGACGGGCAGGTGTCCCCTCCTGCTTAGTCGATGCCCCAGGAAGGGCCGTTGGGAGATGCCCAGGGTGACTTTATTCCAGCCCCTCTTCCCTTGTCGTCCCAAGCAGTCCTGAGTCGCTGCCTTGGGGCAGAGGAGTTGGGGCCGCAGATGCTGCTTTTCTCATGGCACAGAGCTGCCCGGGTGGGTGTCACCAGCTCAGACCTCAGAGGGCAGCCCCCCGCCCCACAGTGACCCGGGGGGCAGCAGGCTGGAGCGTCCTCAGCGGTCGTCCTTCCCAAAGACAGGAGGGTGAAGGCAAACTGCGGTGGCCTCGACGCTGAGCTGAGGCTTGGACCAGACGCAGGGCTTCCGAGGGTCCCGCCCCCCATGCCTGTCAGGAGCCGGGATCCGGGTCTGTTTTCCAGATCTGCCCGTGTGGCTGGAGTCAGGCGGGGAGGCTGGGGTGACCAAGCACTTAACAAACCAGAGTGATGGGCTTGGCCCGAGAGGCCAGGGAGGGCCAGGTGCCCCGGATGCCCCGGGGGCCACGGGGAGGGACTCGCCCGTGTCCTGGCGTTCTCATTCAGGATGTGGGAGTCAGCCACTGGGGTCCCCCGGCCCCTCTGGTGGGCGCTCAGAGTGGAATCACCAGAATAAACTGCCCAGGACAAAGTGTTCAGTCGTCCCACAAGCGATACAGAGCCGACCACGCGTGCCTGATACTCACTGTCTACACCGATATAGGTAGTTTTTGCTCTACTAACGTGCAGACCATCTCCCACAGGTATTTCCTACTCCCATAAAGGCCCCTGGCAGGGCGCAGGTGCCGGGTGCTGAGACCCGGGATGGAGCGTCTTTCTCCCAGTCTCCGCATCAGGGAGGGACTGGGGACCCGTCAGGGCTCAGTCTTCAGGGCACTGGCTGCCCCTCCGTGGCTGGTTGGTCTGGGTGTCTGGGCTCCTCCGGTCCTGTCTGCCTCAATAAAGAGCCCTGGAACTGGGAGAGGCTGTAGGGGCTGCGGGGCCCCCAGGTGGAGGGGTGGTCCTCAGTGTTGTCGAGGCTGCGATGGCTCTTCACCAGCAGGTCCCGCCTGCCAGCCTCTCTGGAGGAAAACCCAAGGGGTGCAGGGAGACCCTCCCCGGCCCAGATCGCTCGTCTCCTGGGAAGAGGTCTGCTTTGAAGGAAGACTCTGAGCCCAGAGAGTTTCATGTTGTCCCTGATGCTAAATCCCAAACCGTACCAGCCGAAACTGAGACACGCCTCAACGCGCGAGCTGTGTCTCCTGACGCGGTGCTTGCCAGTTAGGCACTGCGGCAAAATCTCACTGCCAGTGGCATTGGGCACGGGAGTGGCTTTCTCACCGACCAGGAGCCAGGGCCCGGCTCTGGCTCTGTCTACACCACAGCCACGTGGAGACAATCCCACACGAGACCTCAGGCCTCCTCCCGTTCCTCCCCAGCACCGAGCGAGCCAATGGCTTTGGGGACGCAAGTGGCCCGCGTGCCTGACTCCAGCCTGAGTTCCCCTCTGACGCCCTCACCAGCTTGGAAGTCCTCAGCTGCTCTGTCTCCACCATCTGTTAAACAAGCGCCTAAACCTCAGGCATTTTAAGACGTTTAAGGGCAAGTGATGCTTCAGAGATGAGCCGTTCCTTCCTGCTGGGCACTGCTCTCCCTAGTGGTTGGGACCTTCGCTTGCGGACACCGGGCAGCAGAATTTGCCCCCCACCCCCCGACCCGGGGTCTCTTGGCCCCTGGCAGGGTCTGCTCAGGGGATGGAGGAGCCGTAAGAGCCAGCCTGCCTGATGCGACGCCCCTGCAGGGCTGGCCGGTGGGTGAGCTCTGGGGCCCCAGGCAGAACCGAGTCAGGTGGGGAGCAGCCAAGCTCGGGACAGCTCATAGCAGTCTGAACCCGAGGCATCCTGCCCCCAAAACGGCAGGGGTGAATGCTAAGGGTGGAGGCTGCCCTGGGACCTCGCAGCAGATGGCTTCCAGAGTCCCAGGGGGCTCCCAGAGGGGAAGGATCTGCAGAGTCTCAGGAAGCTGCCCCCACGGCCTCGCGTTCTTGACCACAAGCCGCTCCTCCAGGAGCGGGCAGGAGGGCCGTCCGCACAGCTGTGTCTCCACCAGGCAGGTGCGGGTCAGAATCCACACAGATGGACAGAGAGGGTGCAGGGTGAGGGGAGGGGTCCCCGGGACAGAGCAGGTCAGGCGGACCCTCACCTGCCCCTCCCATGAAGACTGCTGGTCTCCCACCCTTCACGCTCGGACGGCCTGTCTGGGACACGGGGAGAGCCACAGGGGTCGCCCCTGGGAGCGTCTGTTGCCCCAGGCCCAGGGTCCCAGTGGCCCCTGGACCCCCCGCCCTCAACACGCAGCACCCCCAGCACGTGGCCCCAGCCTGGTCTCGACCAAGGGGCGCCGGGTCCCAAAGGCTCGTGCGGGAAAGCAGGCTGTGACGCAGCTCAGGGGTGAGTGTCTGTCAAGAGCGTGCTGTGCTTTCCTTGTGTAGAACATACTGAGTTAAATGAAATGCGTCCTTTAGATGATTTCATTTGTTTCTTGGCGCCAGGATCGTGCACGTGGCTCCTCTTGTGCTCCTGCTGGACACTGGGGTCTGTGAAGCTGGGACAGAGCAGGGCCCTCTACTCGGTCATCTCAGGGACTCCATGGGGAGCTAGCCGGGCGCTTTGAGGGGCAACCCCAGCCAGCTGCACGTTGTCCAAGATGGCCCCCAAACTGGGGCATCGGGGGATGGGGGGATGGAGGCAGGGGAAGGTGGGGAGAGGAAAGGAGACTGGGAGAGACGGGGGGTTTGGGTGGCGCTCCTTAGGGACGTCGGGAGGCTCCTCCAGGTCTTTATTTCCCTCCCCTAATCCTGAAGGCCCTGGAGGCTGTGCCAGCGCGGGTGTGGGTAACCCAGGGCTGTGTAGATTTGCCTCAGCACAGTTCTCTGGGGGCCTGGGGGCAGGTGGAGGCACAGGTGGCCCCTCGTCAGCGCCACTCAGGACGCCCGTGTCGCTGCACCCTGGATGCTCGTGAGGCCGCACGGGGGTGTGAACAAGCCGAAGTGAACCCTCACCCTTTGGATCCAGTTCTGTTTGCTTTGGGGACACCATTTCAGTCCATCTGTAACCCCATCTTCCTAATAACACTTCCCTTTTTAATCAATTAACTTTAAATTATCAGTTCAGTTCAGTCGCTCAGTTGTGTCCGGTTCTTCAGAAGCCCATGGCCAGCAGCACGCCAGGCCTGCCTGTCCATCAACAACACCCGGAGCTTGCTCAAACTCATGTCCATCAAGTCAGTGATGCCATCCTAACATCTCATCCTCTGTCGTCCCCTTCTCCTCCACCTTCAATCTTTCCCAGCATCAGGGTCTTTTCTGGCGAGTCAGTTCTTCGCATCAGGTGGCCAAAGCGTTGGAGCTTCAGCTTCAGCATCGGTCCTTCCAATGAACGTGTAGAACTGAGTGTTTAAAGTGTAGCTCCTTATTCATTTGGACGATGTGCACATCCCCAGGCTTTACCTGTGGAGTCCCGGCATCTCGGTGTCTACACTTGATGTCTTGATGGTGGTCTTGGCCAGCCATGTCGTACTTTGCAATTATACCTGCCCTGCTCGCCTCATGCAGTCTTTGGCGGCTGTATAATTAAAGAGCAAAGATTTTTCCCCCTTGGCTGCACAAGGTGAAAAGTGTTCGCCATTCCCACACTTCAGGGCCCCAGCCGCTACAAGCGTGAAAAATTACTTAAAACGTGAATTTACGGCATTGTGACCACAGTGCATGGTGTTGTGGTAAATGGATTTCACTGTAAACTGCTGTTTTAAATTAAAACGTGGCTCATTAGAAATATCAGGAGAGTAATACAGAAGGAAGTCAGGTTTCACATAATCATCCCCAAAGCTGGTCTTGTTTTCCGTTCGTCTCCCTCCAGCCTGCCTCCCTCCCATCCTCACTGGGGATCTCTGCAGGCTCAGCGCTGGGCACCGCCCTGGGGCAGGCTGCGTACCTACAAAGATGAGAAGTTCTCCACCTTCTGCTCAGTCAGTGGAGGGTGCCGTGGGGGAGGGGCAGGTGGGGGAGGGGCTGTGACGGAGCCGCACGCGGGTCGTTCTTTGAGCAACAGAGAAGAAGCAGGAATAGTCAAGGACACACAGATGCTGGGGCCCGACCGACGGAGCTAAGCCAGCACGATTTGAGACCGATAGCAATTCAGAAGCTGGGTGTCAAGAGGCTTCCACAGGGAAAGGGCACCCCTTTCTCAAGCATGTGCGGAGAGTGACTGCCGGCCCTCTACTTGGACATTTGCAAGTGGAGAACTTGAAATATCCCCTTCCATTTCAGGACGCACATTCAAGTCTTCTCCCAGCTAAAAGCCTGAAAATCATGTCTGGAAATCTCCTGACGACTTCAGGAGAAGATTCATGATAGATGAGGCAGCTTGGGCTGGGTGGTGGGCATCAGGCCACTACCAGAACTGCCAGGCATGTGGGCACTGGACAAGGAGGATCAGGGCAGGGCTGCTCACCTGTGAGTGATGGGGTGGGGTGACTCAGTGAAGGGCATTTATAAAATCGGGGCATGACCAGAAAGGCAGTGTGGCCTCTTTAGAGGTCTGTGAGCAGGAAGGCAGAGGAACCAGAGGTTGAATGGCCAACACCCGTTGGATCATCAAAAAAAAACAAGAGAGTTCCAGAAAACCATCTATTTCTGCTTTATTGACTATGCCAAAGCCTTCGACTGTGTGGATCACCACAAACTGTGGAACATTCTTAAAGAGATGGGAATACCAGACCACCTGACCTGCCTCTTGAAAAATCTGTATGCAGGTCAGAAAGCAACAGTTAGATCTCAACATGGAACAACAGACTGGTTCCAAATAGGGAAAGGAGTACGTCAAGGCTGTCTATTGTCACCCTGCTTATTTAACTTACATGCAGAGTACATCATGAGAAACGCTGGGCTGGAGGAAGCACAAGCTGGAATCAAGATTGCCGGGAGAAATGTCAATAACCTCAGATATGCAGATGACGCCACCCTTATGGCAGAAAGTGAAGAGGGACTAAAGAGCCTCTTGATGAAAGTGAAAGAGGAGAGTTAAAAAGTTGCCTTAAAACTCAACATTCAGAAAACTAAGATCATGGCATCTGGTCCCATCACTTCATGGCAAATAGATGGGGAAACAGTGACAGACTATTTTGGGGGGCTCCAAAATCACTGCAGATGGTGACTGCACCCATGAAATTAAAAGACGCTTACTCCTTGGAGGAAAAGTTATGACCAACCTGAAGTGAAGTGAAGTGAAGTCGCTCAGTTGTGTCCAACTCTTTTCGACCCCATGGGCTGCAGCCTACCAGGTTCCTCCATTCATGGGATTTTCCAGGCAAGACTACTGGAGTGGGTTGCCATTTCCTTCTCCAGGAGATCTTCCTGACCCAGGGATTGAACCCAGGTCTCCCACATTGTGGGCAGACGCTTTACCAACCAACCTACACAGCATATTAAAAAGCAGAGACGTTACTTTGCCAACAAAGGTCCATCTAGTCAAGGCTATGGTTTTTCCAGTAGTCATGTATGGATGTGAGAGTTGGACTATGAAGAAAGCTGAGCACCGAAGAATTGATGGTTTTGAACCGTGATGTTGGAGAAGACTCTTAACCTTGGACTGCAAGGAGATCCAACCAGTCCATCCTAAGGGAAATTAGTCCTGGGTGTTCATTGAAAAGACTGATGTTGAAGCTGAAACTCCAATCCTTTGGCCACCTGATGTGAAGAGCTGACTCATTGGAAAAGACCCTGATGCTGGGAAAGATTAAGGGCAAGAGGAGAAGGGAATGACAGAGGGTGAGATGGCTGGATGGCGTCACCCACTCAATGGACATGGGTTTGGGTGGACTCCGGGAGTTGGTGATGGACAGGGAGGCCTGGCTGCTGCAGTCCATGGGGCCGCAAAGAGTCGGACGTGACTGAGCGACTGAACTGAACTGAACGGCAGTGAAATGGTGCTGGAAGCATTTCAGGGAGATTCATTTACTCTCAGATTGTATGGAGACCTTGGAGGTCATCGTTACACCAGCTAACAGCTCCTGAAAAGATCCTGCCACGAGACTGCAGAATGAGAGGTCTGCCCAGTATCTGAGTGTGGCTGCCTGGCCACCTCTCGCCCTCCAGCCGACACGGCTCCGGCATCCTGTCCTCTCTGCAGTGTCTCCTGGTCCTTCCACCGCTTGCCACAGCCTGTTCCAGTGCTTCGTCACACATCAGTCCAGACAGGCAGATGTAATAGAGGGGAAATGCTCATCAGTGTATTCTCACAGTCCCCAGACATCCAGTAACTAATCCAGCACCAGTCAACAACAACCAAGGCTGCAGAGGGAGCAAACAGGTGGTTCTCACCCAGAGGAGCCACTGGCTGGATGGAGGGCGAGGCACAAGAGATAATATGCGTGCAAAAGAGCTGGTGGTCACGACCCAGGCCTTACAGGGGGGCAGTCGGTCCACAGTGGAAAGCCCACTCCAGCACAGGGAGAGACTTTCCAAAAGCCTTAATAAGGAAATGGACTTTAGACAGAGTCTTGAAAGGTATGCAGGGTCCACAGGAGCGGGAACATCTTCCCCAGCAGAAGGAGAAGTGGAGTCTGTACTGAGAAGGTGGGACATACAGCAGACGAAGAGGCAAGGGGCAGCAGCCGCACGTACGTCACAGGTGTCTCTGAGCCGTGAAGGGCGGAGGGGAACCAGAGACAGGAAACACGTTAGGTGCATCTAGGGCATCTGGCAGGAGGCAGGGAGTCCTCAATTTTATGTGGAATATTTTCTTTTTCTCCCTGAGAAATAGAAGTGTTGAAGTAGAGGATCCAGGAAGAGCGCTCAAATATATACTCATTCTTGACATAACTATCTGTCTCCATTCTTTACCCACGAATAAAGTAAGTGAGACACTTCAGTGAGTTTAAACTGATAAGGTCTCTGGGACGCATAAGAAGAAAAGAGGATATTCTAAACAGCTCTGGTGGGTTGAGGAACAGTCTAGCAGTTGTGAATTTTCAGAGGTTGAGAGAATCATCTCAAAGAGGTTAATTTTGGCCTTGTACTTCATATTTATGTCTATCTGAAAACTCTTCATTCTTAAGATGAAATTTATAAAGTTCTTGAAAGATAATTTTTCTTTCTATATGAAAACCAAGTTGACAATTCTCAGCACTTTGAAGATACAATTCCATTGTCTCCTGGCTTCCATACTTACTAGTTCAGTTCAGTTCAGTCGCTCAGTCGTGTCCAACTCTTTGCAACCCCACGAATCGCAGCACGCCAGGCTTCCCTGTCCATCAGCAACTCCCGGAGTCCACCCAAACCCATGTCCATTGAGTTGGTGACACCATCCAGCCATCTCATCCTCTGTCATCCCCTTCTCCTCCTGCCCCCAATCCCTCCCAGCATCAGGGTCTTTTCCAATGAGTCAGCTCTTCACATCAGGTGGCCAAAGGATTGGAGTTTCAGCTTCAACATCAGTCCTTCCAATGAATACCCAGGACTGATCTCCTTCAGAATGGACTGGTTGGATCTCCTTGCAGTCCATGGGACTCTCGAGAGTCTTCTCCAGCACCACACTTCAATAGCATCAATTCTTCGGTGCTCAGCTTTCTTCACAGTCCAACTCTCACATCCATACATGACCACAGGAAAAACCATAGCCTTGACTAGATGGACCTCTGTTGGCAAAGTAATGTCTCTGCTTTTTAATATGATGTCTAGGTTGGTCATAACTTTTCTTCCAAGGAGTAAGCGTCTTTTAATTTCATGGCTGCAATCACCATCTGCAGTGATTTTGGAGCCCAGAAAAATAAAGTCAGCCACTGTTTCCACTGTTTCCCCATCTATTTGCCATGAAGTGATGGGACCAGATGCCATGATCTTAGTTTTCTGAATGTTGAGCTTTAAGCCAACTTTTTCACTCTCCTCTTTCACTTTCATCAAGAGGCTCTTTCGTTCCTCTTCACTTTCTGCTATAAGGGTGGTGTCATCTGCATATCTGACCTTATTGATATTTCTCCCCGCAATCTTGATTCCAGCTTGTGCTTCTTCCAGCCCAGCGTTTCTCATGATGTACTATGCATATAAGTTAAATAAGCAGGGTGACAATAGACAGCCTTGACGTACTCCTTTCCCTATTTGGAACCAGTCTGTTGTTCCATGTTGAGATCTAACTGTTGCTTCCTGACCTGCATACAGATACTTACTATGAAGAAGTCAGATGCCAGCCTAACTGCGCCATTCTTTGGTGTATAGTGTGTCTTTCCTCCAGACAGTTTTTGTAAAAGAATCTCAGTCATCTATCTCTTTATTTTTGGCGGTGCTGGGTCATGGTTGCTGCTCGGGCTTTCCTCTGGTTGTGGACAGTGGGGGCTCCCCTCTGGTTGTGTACATGGGCTTCTCACTGTGGTGGTCTCTCTTGTTTTAGCCCATGGGCCCTAAAGCACATGGGCTTCTGTAGGGGCGGCAGGTGGGCTCAGGAGTTGGTGGCACACGGACTTGGTTACTGTAGGGCATGTGGGATCTTCCAGAACCCGGGATCAAACCCAGGTCTCCTGCGCTGGCAGGCAGGTTCCTCACCGCTGAGCAACCAGGGATGCCATCCTCTGGATACTTTTAAGACCTTCTGTTTGTCTTCAGTTTCACTGTCTTGCATTTAGGTGCAGATTTTCGTTCATATAACTTGCTCTGGATTTGTGATTCTGCATCTAGGAAATCTTGATTCTCACCAATTTTATACAATTCTCAGCTATTAACTCTCTACATGTTCCCTCTCCTTCATTCTCATACTTATCGCCTTTGTGAGCCCCGACTAATAATATGTTAGCTGTTCTTACAGTACATTACTAACTGCCAAACTCTATTCACATTTTTACTTCTTTGACTCTGTTACATTCTGGGTGATTTTTTCAGGTTTTTCTTCTACTCCACTTATTCTCTTTTCATCTGTGTCATATCTGCTATTAAACCCATCTTTCAAACTTTGCTTTCTACTGTTATATATCTTTTTCATTTAGAGAAATAAACAAATACTCTTTTGCTTCTGGTATATGTGGTTGCTTTCAGTTTTGTATATTACAGTGCTTTATTTTGTAACACTTTATTGAAGTACAATTGACATACAGTAAGCTTATATATTTAATGTACAACTTGACACATTCTGACTGATGCCTGTGATTAAGAAATTATTATCACAACCGAAACCATACACACGCCCTAGTGCGTGCAGCCTCTTATTGGTGGACATCCGTCTGCGTCTAACTTGTGTGCATGTTCAGTCACTAGTTGAGTCTGACTCTTTGCGACCCCATGGACTGTAGCCTGCCAGGCTCCTCAGTCCATGGCATTTTTCCAGTCAAGAATACTGGAGTGGGTTGCTCTTTCCTCCTCCAAGGGATCTTCTTGACTCAGAAATAAACCTGCATCTCCTGCATTTGCAGGCAGATTCTTTTATCACTAAGCCACCCGGGAAGCCTTGTTTCTAACTTGGGCTATTACAAATAAAGTTGTTCTGAATATTTATATACAAGATTTTTTATATAGCTATGCTTCACTGGTGAATTCTGCCAAATCTTTAAGGAGGAAATTAGACTATTCTACATAAATTCTTTCAGAAAATTGAAAAGGAGAGAAGCCATTCTGGAAGTTTTTTAAGAAGTTGAGCATACACCTACCAAATGATCCAACCATTTCACACCGAGGTATTTATCCAAGAGAAATGAGCAGAATGGGGCACTCTGGAGTGAGACCTCTCCCTTCTGGACAGGTTATCACACATACCTGCCGTTGCGGGACGGGCCTCCTCCCTTCTCCAGGGTAGGGTCCTTCGCCCCTCTTGGACTGTGTCCTAACCCCTCTTATTTCAGTGGCCTATATCCTGCAGTAGCTTTTGGAGAAGAATGCATAGGTAATAAATGTTCTGATGCTGTTTACAAGGGAAACATCGATCCTTTCCTTATACCTGATGACAGTTGGGCTGGATAGAATTTTCTTCAGGATTTTTAGTACGTTTCTCCACATTCTTTTTGTTTCTGGTGTTTCAGTGAAAAGAATCTGAAACCATCTTGGTTCTTAGTCTTTTCTTTTCTTTTTATTTTTTTCTTAGTCTTTTCTTTACAGAAGCTTCTCTTTGTTCCCGACATCCTGAAAGTTATAAAGAAATGCCTTGATCTGAATCTATGTCACCCATTTTTCTGGGACACCAAATATTCTTGGAAGTTTTCTTGAATTATTTCATTGATGATTTCATCCCCTCTGTTTCCTCTCTTTTGCTAGTTTTTGTTTTTCTTTTCGGAACACTTATTATTTAAATGTTGGTCTATTTCCTATAATTTTGTCTTTTTTTCTTCTCTATTTTATTTGTTTCCTCAACTTAATCTTCTAATAATTTAATTCTTTTTAAAAATTTCTGCTGTTTTAAGTTTTTTCCAATTTTTCTTTTTTTCTTGCTGAATTTTCCTTTTCACAGCAGTCTCTCTTTGTTTCATGAGTATAACCTTTCTCCTTAACTTATTGAGAATATTAAAGACCTGCTCCTCCAGGTCTCTGAGGCAGCCTAGGGGGCATCACACCAGGGGGATTAGAAAGAGCTTTATCGCAGACCTGACAAGAGAGAAGGGACGAGAAAGCGGGCCCCTTGGTGACGCTGTTTCACAGGAGCAGCGAGTCCTCATCAGCGCGACCGGCAGCCGTGGAAAGTGAGACTTTCTCACTGAAATGATGACACTCATGAAGGTCACTTGGCAGTGATTCTGGGGATGGGCAAGTTACGAACCTTTTGCAATTATTTTATATGCATTACGTAAATGTCAGTAGAATATGACGGCCCGGTCTCTGAGGAGGCCACCTGTCGACCAACATTGTCCTTCCACCCTTCACACTGAGACCCAAGTGAAACTCCTACCTGTGCCCTGAATCCCTGCTCCCTTGAAGGGTCGGCTCACTGCACACTTGCAGGCAGTGAGGACTCTGAGCTCTAAGCTGATGGCTGCTCTGTGTCCTACGGCGAGAAATGTTTTCAGATGCAGTGGCAGGTTGGCTGTGGCAGAAACGGTCGTTGGCACCAAGTGATGAGACCACCTGCTCTGTGGCAGCTGCGTGTCTGGGAGGACTTGGGTTTGCTCAGAGTTTGCATAAAGCTGTGCGCAGTGTCCGTCACACCACAGGGTCCAGGGCACCTGGCTCCCCATCTCAGGACCCAGTCCCTGCACTCAGTTTTATCAGACGGAGCAGAGGCCCCTGGAGGGGGCTTGGCTTCTACCCAAACCCATAAGCCCCCAAGGAGAGGTCAGGACGGGAGCTCTTTGAGATGCTCCTGAGAAATGCAACAAGGCCTCGGTGGAAGACACTCAGGGCCCCCTGCCAGCCTCCAGGGGACAAAACCACCCGAGTTTTGTCCATGGACCGAGTGTGGTCCATGAGCTCACAGCAAGAGGGTGGGGGCACAGGGCCTGGCACTTGAAAGTAAAGGCTGCAGGAAAGGCTGCCCCTGCCAGGAGAGCCAGGGACTCACACGGTGCTCAGCGGAGCAGGCGCATCGGCCATCTTCTCGGTTGGTTACCTTGTCCTTGGTTGCTGTGCGGAGGGACAGACCAGACCGCCAAGCCCCTGTGGACCCCAGGCTGCAGGCCGGGCCTCGCCTCCAGGCCTCGGTGTGGGGCTGGGTGCTCAGCTTCTCCCCAGCTGCCAGCTGAGCCCAGATCGGCCTTTGTTTTCCCCTGGCTTCAGGCAGGGTTTCACCGATGGAGCCGAAGACATCTGAAGTCCGTTAACCCTGTTGTCCAGTCCCGGGCTTCTGATGTGATTTTAAGGGCTGCACCGGCACTCTGGTGCAGGCCTCTTACTCAGAGCCGCAAATGCCAGCTGGTCTCATCCAGGAAGGCCCTCAGCACAGTCTGGGGAACAGCCCCATCCTTGCATTCAGGAGGGCTTTCAGCTGCAAATGGACGTGGCTGTCTGGGACCCACATGACTCCCTTGATGGCTCAAGAGGCTGGACTCCAAGGCAGCTACTAACAGCTCAGGCTGTTTCCATTTCTGGCGTCCATTTCACATTCATAAGAACATCCCCCTCCTGTTTCCCATCCACAAAGAGATTCCCTATGCATATTCATTTAATGTTAAATTGATGGATTAAATTATACCAAGCTCAAAATCAATCCTGCACATATCCATCAGAATGGACCGAATGCCCCAGTGGGGACCGAGCGCAGAAAACGCATTCAGAGACGCTGATAAGTCTGGGTCCATTATATGTCATTTTAAACAAAGAGCCAAAAAGAGCCCTTTGGAGACGCTCTATCAGCGATTAAACAGAGACGCCGCATACACGGGGAGATTGATGGTTAGCATTCCCGGCCTCCCAGTGACGATGACAGGGAAGTGCTTCTCCGTGTCGCTGTCACAGTTCACAGGCGAACAGATGCCTCTGTGCTGAGTTTTCCCTTTGTCTTTCCCAAGGCACCGTCGGTTAACAAGTGCCCAGCGGGGACCTCCCACTCGGCACCAGCTCAGCGAGCAGACACACAGTGTTTGAAGACTCTCGTCTTTCCACCTCCAGAAGTGTCGCAGGTGAGTGAGTGCAGGTCAGTGGCTGGCTCTCTTTTCAGGGCCCCGGAGCACAGCAGGGGCAGCCAGGGCTGCGGGCAGAGGAGAGGGACTGTAGTCACTGCCGCAATGGGGTGGACAGGGGAGCTTTCTGGAAACTTGAATTCTGGGTCTCATTCTGGAGAAAATACTCCAGAACAGCCTGTCCATCATCTTCCCTCTCTCCCTACTAGCGAATTTTCCTGCCTTTCAGTTTACTGTTTTCAACCCACGGCTGAAAGTGATGGAAGAGACCCTGGAACGCAGCCCACATGGGGACACGTCAACGCGCCTGCAGGAAGGCAGGCACAGGAGACCCTCTCTGGGGCATCTTCTGTCTCTCCCGCGTCGCATCTTTCCAGTACAGCCTCCAGCAAATGCCTTGGCCTCTCCATGATCACAAGCGTAAGCTGCTCAGTTGTGTCTAAGTTTTTGCAACCCCAGGGACTCTAGGCCGCCAGGCTCCTCTGTCCACAGGATTCTCCAGGCAAAAATAGTAGAGTGGGTAGCCACTCCCTTCTCCAGGGGATCTTCCCGACCCAGAGACTGAACCTAGGTCTCCTGCATTGCAGGCAGATTCTTTACTGTCTGAGCCACCAGGGAAGCCCACAATCACAAGGGTTATACTTATTAAATTGTTCCAATAATTGGTTTTAAGTCACTTTCTTCATCAGTGGAAGTCAATAGAGTAATAAGGTGTATTTTTTAAAAAAATCATTGGAAATTTTACTTCCTTCCACATAAGATGTAGTGGATACCAGCAGGACATTTCATTATGAAATCTAAAGGGGAAAAGTGAAATAAATGACAAAAATCATAGTTTTAAAGACTTTGGATAGCAGCAAGAGCGGTGAGAGCCAGACAACGTGAAACTTCAGGGCTGGGCCGGAGGCAGCATGAAAGTCCTGTATCTCCCAGCATTTGGGAGATGAAGCCCCACTAACGGAGACATCTGCAGCCAGCATGTCAGCTCTCCCATCAAGACACTTGCCAGGTTCTGAGTTCCCAGCAAGACCATGGCTCAAGGTGAACTGAGTGCAGCGACCACTCAACTCAACCCAATGCAAGTCCCACCCGGGTGGGTATCATCTCCCCTTGCACTGTCTTTCTAAGGCGGAGCAGATGAGACACCTCCAGGAGAAATGACATCGCCTTTAACCCGGTGGTTCTCTTAATCCTATTGTCCGGCACACACTCAAATTTTGTAAGAACTGTAAAGATGCAAAATATAGATAATAATTAATAGAAATATAACAGCAATTAGAAACATATTTACAGATATTTCAGATTTGGGAGTTATCAAACAAGAGCTATATATATATATATATGTTTAAAATAGGCAAAAATAGAATGGATTAAAGATAGGAAACTTAAATAGAGACTAGGAATCACACAGAAGAATCTAATTGGCATTCTACAAGGTAAAAATATGAATTTAAGAGCTCATCAGGAGGGTTTGCTAATTCATTTAATATAGTTGAAAATAGGGTTATACAACTGAAAGACAGATTAATAAATAATGCCTTAACTGAGAGCTTCCCCAGTGGCTCAGCGGTAAAGAACCCACCTGCAATTCAGGAGACACAGCTTTTACCCCTAGGTTAGGAAGATCCCGTGGAGGAGGGCATGGCAACGCACTCCAGTATTCTTGCCAGGAAAATCCCGCGGACAGAGGACCCTGGAGGGCTACAGCCCATGGGGTCCCAAAGAGTAGGATACGACTGAAGTGACTGAGCATGGCCTTAACTGAAACCCAGAGAGGAGAAAAAAGAAACACACACCGGACTATAAAGGATACATGGGACATGTTAAAGCAGCAATTGTCAGATAATCCCAGCCCACAAGAGAAAGGATGGAACGCAGCTATATATGCAGACATGATGGTTGAGGTATTTTTTCAAAATGACACACATTAACACACAAGACACACATTAACACAAATACGATAAAAATCCACACCTGGAAACATTATCGTCAGGCTGTCGAAAACCAGCTACAAAGGAAAAAAGTCTAAGACTTAGCCGGAGGAAAAGGGATGTGCACTTTCAAAGAGGAGAATAGCAGGATGGATGAAGGACTTTTTGAGAGAAGCTATGGGAGCCACAGGACACTTGTGTGCAATCTGTGAGTGCTGAAAGGAAAGAAAAAGCGCTGTTAGCCAGAAACCCAGCCCCGGCACAGCAGCTTTTAGTTATGGAGGCTGGAAAAGATGTTTTTGTACCCAAACAAAATTATGAAAATTTATCTCCATCAGATCTACAGTACAAGCATAATCAGGCAAAATTTTTGCCTCAAGGAAAGGCAGCCTACAAGACATGAAGCCACAGAGAGCACCAGAAAGGACATGTTTCAGAGTAAGTCTGAGAGTTATTCATCGTTTAAAGCAATAACAACAGACATCTCGCAGCATGCCCAGTGAAAGCAGAAATAAAATCTAACACCGACAGCACAGAAAGCAAGAGTGGGCACACGGCGAAAACTCTAGTAAGGATCATCAGCTGTTCAGGAAGCAAAGTGGTAATGTACAGTGGACTTTTATAAATCAAGTATGCATACTTGAAACCACAGAGAAATGAGAAATAGATAACTATAGTGCCAGTAGAGGAGGGGGAAGTAAAGTAATAAAAATACTTATTAACCCAAAAGTGGAAAGAAAGAAAAGAGTAGAGGACAGCTCGAACAAACAGAACAGAAATCCGGGGATATTAGGCTATGCACCTAGCCATCAGTGCGAAAGTGAAGGCGGCTTGGGCGGGTCTGACTCTGTGCCAGCCCGTGGACTACACAGCCCGTGGGACTCTCCAGGCCAGAATGCTGGAGTGGGCAGCTGTTCCCTTCTCCAGGGGATCTTCCCAACCCAGGGATCGAACCCAGGTCTCCCGCACCTCAGGCGGATTCTTTACCAGCTAAGCTACCAGGGAATCCCAATGCCAGTGGACTAAACACTTTAATTATGACAAAGTTAGTCAGACTTGTTTTTATAGAAAAATAATTTCCCCTATATGCTCTTCATGAGAGACATACTTTAGACACAATGACATCCACTGAAGTAAAACGTGGGGAACCAGCACACACATGCTGAAAAGAAAGGCGGTGAGGCTATTTTCATATAAGAAAAATACGTTTTGAAGCAAGCTTTTTCCTTGTGGTAAAGAGAGACATTTCGTAATAATAAATGAAGCATATAACAGAAAGATATTAAAAACTTAAACTTGTATGCATAGCTTAAAATGTAAAAAGTATAGAAATAATAGGTTAATCTACAACCCTAGGTAGAGATTTTAAAGATACTTTCCCAATAACTGATGGAAAAAGCGACCAAGAATACGGATTATAATCACACAAGCAGACGGGGACGGAAGGGACGCACGTCGAGCACTCCACCCGCGACTGAGGAGCTTACATTTCCTACGAGCGGACCTTGGGGCGTTCGCTTTGACCAACTACATTCTGCCCATAACGTAAGTCTAAGCTGTTTCTAGGACTTCAGTTTGTACAGAGTATGTTCTCTGCTCGGTGTGAGTAAACCAGGAATCAGCGACAGAAACACCTGTGTTAAAGAAGAAGCCACAAGGGAAGTGACAATTACTTCTCAAATCACAGTTGGAAGGCAATTGAAACAAGACACACTGACACTTGTCATATGCAGCTAAAGTCTGCATAAAAGGTATATTCATAGTTTCAAAGGCATATATTTAAAGTAGAAAATAATACAAATCGGTTATCTATGCTTCTGTCTAATAAAACTGGGGTGGGGGGAAACCCTTGTAAGTAAACCCTAAGAAAGTAATAGGAGAAGGCAAGTAATAGAATAGGCAGTACAAATCAATCACACAACAGACACGCGATAGAAAACAGTCAAAATCGGCTCTAAGACTCATGAAATTAGTAAAACTCAACAAGAATGAACAAGAAAACAGAAACCACGAATTAGAAAGCTTGGGGGAAAACAGTGTTACTATAGAAGGCAGTGGCACCCCACTCCAGTACCCTTGCTTGGAAAATCCCACGGACGGAGGAGCCTGGTGGGCTGCAGTCCATGGGGTCACACAGAGTCGGACACGACTGAGCGACTTCACTTTCACTTTTCACCTTCATGCATTGGAGGAGGAAATGGCAACCCACTCCAGTGTTCTTGCCTGGAAAATCCCAGGGACGACGGAGCCTGGCAGGCTGCCGTCTATGGGGTCGCACAGAGTCGGACACGACTGAAGTGACTTAGCAGCAGCAGCATAGACTCTACAGGCTTGTAAGTTAGTTAAAAGATATTATGAAGAAATTTATGTCATTAACTGTGCAACTTGAAAGTAAGCAGATCACTTAAAGCCAGAAGCATAAACCACTGAAATTCAAGTATGCTTGCTTCTTTTAAAGACATTGATTTTTTAACGAAAGAACTGCAAGTCCAGATCCCTTCACTGGTGACTTCTTCTGAACAATCAAGAAAGAAAGAGTAACTGCAGTATAGAAACTCCTTCAGAGGATACAGAAAAAGGAGATACTTGAGATTCATTTTATGAAGCCAAGACAGCACTGATGCTGCAGGCTGACAAGCTTCTGCAAGAAAGGAAAACCACAAACCAGTATCTCTCTGCACAAGTTCTCAGCAAATCAAGTCCAGCAAAGCACAAAGGACTTAGTAGGTGGGGTTTCTGTAATAGCAACATTTGATGGTAACATCATGATCAAGAGGTTTTATCCCAGAAATTCAAGATGCTTCACACTCAGGATCAAGGAACTTAATTCACCACATTAACACTTCCCTGGTGGCTCTGGTGGTAAAGAACCTGCCTGCAATGCGGGAGACTCAGCTTTGATCCCTGGGTCTGGAAGATCCCCTGGAGAAGGGAATGGCACCCCACTCCAGCATTCTTGCCTGGAGAACCCCATTGTCAGAGGAGCCTGGTGGGCTGGTTCAAAGAGTCGGACATGACTGAGCAAATAACACTACTATTCTTCAAATAACTATTAGAAACTATAAGTGACGTTATCAAGTTTGTAGGACAAAAGATCAATAAATTAAAAAAAAATCAGCTGTGTTTTCAAATGCTAGCAGCCCGTGGATTTTATTTTACTGAAAAATAAAATTAAAAAAAATTATTGATGTTGTTTTACAACGTGTCAGATTTTATTTTTCTGGGCTCCAAAATCACTGCAGATGGTGATTGCAGCCATGAAATTAAAAGACACTTACTCCTTGGAAGGAAAGTCATGATCAACCTAGATAGCATATTCAAAAGCAGAGACGTTACTTTGCCAACAAAGGTCCATCTAGTCAAGGCTATGGTTTTTCCTGTGGTCATGTATGGATATGAGAGGTGGACTGTGAAGAAGGCTGAGCGCCGAAGAATTGATGCTTTTGAACTGTGGTGTTGGAGAAGACTCTTAAGAGTCCCTTGGACTGCAAGGAGATCCAACTAGTCCATCCTGAAGAGATCAGCCCTGGGATTTCTTTGGAAGGAATGATGCTAAAGCTGAAACTCCAGTACTTTGGCCACCTCATGCGAAGAGTTGACTCATTGGAAAAGACTCTGATGCTTGGAGGGACTGGGGGCAGGAGGAGAAGGGGACGACAGAGGATGAGATGGCTGGATGGCATCACTGACTCAATGGACATGAGTCTGAGTGAACTCTGGGAGTTGGTGATGGACAAGGAGGCCTGGCGTGCTGCGATTCATGGGGTCGCAAAGAGTCGGACATGACTGAGCAACTGATCTGATCTGATCTACAACGTGTTAATTTCTGCGGTACAGCAGAGTGACTCGGTTATACACCTGTACACGTGCCAAGTCGCCCCGGTCATGTCCGGCTCTTTGCGACCCTATGGACTGTAGCCCACCAGGCTCCCCTATCCATGGATTATGCATTCTGTTTTATGTTCGTTTCCATTATGATTTATCCCAGGAGAGAGGACATAGCTCCCTGAGCTGCACAGGTTTTGCTGTTTATCCGCCCTGTGTGTGATAGTTTGCCTCTGTTAACCCCCACTCCCCCCGCATCTCTGCCCCCGCCTCCCCTTGGCAACCACGAGTCTCTTCTCTACGTCTGTGAGTCTGTTCCTGTTTTACAGATAGTTCACTTGTACTATAGTTTAGATTCTGCTTCAAGGGACATCATATGGTGTTTGTCTTTCTCTGTCTGACTTACTTCGCTTAGTATGATCACCTCCAGCTCCATCCGTGGTGTGAAAACTGCATCATTTCATCTCCTTATGGCTGAGTAGTGTCCACTGTGTACACGCACCACATCTCCTCTACCCGTTCACCTGTTGATGGGCATTTAGTGCTTCCAGGTCTTGGCTGTCGTAACCAGTGCTGCAGTGAGCCTACACTGAAGTGCATGTGTCTTTCTGAATTGTGACTGTCCTCCAGATCTGTGCCTAGGAGCGGGCTTGCAGGGCCGAGTGGCAGCTCTGTGCTTAGTTTCTAGAGGAAACTCCACACGGCTCCCCATGTGTCTGCACCAATTTACATTCTCATCGGCAGCGCAAGAGGGTTGCCTTTTCCCCACACCCTCTCCAGCACTGGTTATTTGTGGACTGAGAAATAAACTTTCTAAATCTCTGTTTGCAACGGCTTCAAAAACACATAATAGTAGAAACCCATTTTTGTTAAAATGTGCAAGAGAAGCACACTGAAAGCTAAACATTTCTTGGACAAATTAGGAAGACACATAAATGAAGTATTACAACACGTTTTGCGCTAGGAAATTCAACATCAAGAGGCCCGTTCTCCCCACACATGCCTATCTATTAAATACAACCCTTTAGAAACTCCAGAGAGTTTTTAGTCATGGAAACTGGCAGGCTAGTTAAATTTGACATTTAATAAAGCAAAAGACCTAGAATAGCCAAAGTAAGTGAAGTTTGAGGACAGTCCTTCCTGACCTCAGGACTCGCTGAAACCTGGGGCGACCAGAGGAGTGTGGCCGGCTGGAACAGGAGCCCAAAGAGACAGAGGGGAGAACCCAGACACGGACCCGTATTTTCAAGAACAATTGACTTTTAACAAAGACTAAAGCACTCTACCGGAAAAACAGAAGTCTTTGAACAAATGGAAATCCACACACAGACAAAATCAACCTCAGCCCAAACTTGTTTCACACAAAAAATTAACTCAAGATGGAACATGGGCTTAAACGTGAGTGTGAAAGCCACAAGTTTCTGGAAGAAGGCATAGACAAGATTCCCAACCCGGGACAGACCCAATCTCCTGAGATAGGGCACAGGAAGAAATGATCTTTAAAATTATCAATTAGATTTCAACAAAATTTAAACTTTCAGCTGAATAGCCAAACCATATTTTGGGAGGCAATGTTCACAACATATGTATTTGGCAAAGAGTTTATGCTTGGAATATATAAAGAATGAACTTCTATGATGTAATAATATAAACAAAGATCACATAAAGATGGGCAAATGGTTGTGCACATATTTCATTAAAAGTATATGAATGGAGAGCAAGCACATGAAATAATTCTCAGCATCATTAGCCACGGGGGACGTGCACATTCAAACCACAGCCCTCACCCTTCCAGATGGCTCAAACTGAAGCAACTGGCAACACAGTGTTCAAGGGAGTTGGCAGGGAGGCAAAATGATGCAACCATGTGGAAATACCAGACCGTACCTTACAAAAATAAGCATTCTAGGACCCTGTGACCCAGAAGTTCTAAGCATTCACAAAAAAGGATGACAGTACATAGTCACAAAAATATGTGTGTGCAAGAATGTTCATAGTAGCTTCATTCATAAATGCAAGAAACTGGGATAGACTTGGTGTCCATTAATAGGAGAATGGATAAACAAAGTAACATATTCCAGCAAGGACTACAACTCAGCAACAAAAAGGAATTACTGACTAACAAACCTAACTATGTGAATACATTTCACAAACGTTATCTCAAAGGACAGCAGCCAAACACAAAGCATACACGCATACGACGCTATGTAAGTAAGATTCGGGGACCACCTGAATTGTTCCGTGGAGAAAATAAATCTGAAGACTGTTACCTGGGAGTAGGGGATGGGGTGCATGCTGGCTGAGCGAGAGCGTGAGAGAGGCTCTGTGCTGGTGTGCTGTTCTGCCTCTTGGTGGAAGTTTGCACTGCACAGACACACACGTGTCAAAACTTACCAAATGTGCACTCAAAATGTGTGCATTTAATTCAAAATAAAACTGCTAAGTCACTTCAGTCGTGTCCGACTCTGTGCGACCCCATAGACGGCAGCCCACCAGGCTCCCCTCTCCCTGGGATTTTCCAGGCAAGAGTACTGGAGTGGGGTGCCATTGCCTTCTCCAGAAAATAAAACTAGACATACATAAATCTTCAACTCTACTTAGTGATGCACACACTGAGAAGTTTAAGAATCAATCCTGATGTCAACTCACTTTGAGATACATCAGATTTACAATAAGCAGGCGAGAGAGAAGGATATACGTGCGACACGCCAACTATTGGAGAGTAATCTAGATGGTGAGTGCTCTCTGTATAGTTCTTATAACAGAACACTGGGGATACAAGCAAAATTACTCACTTCAACAAACTTTAAAAAATCATAAAATCATATCAATACACGCAGAAAGAGGACACTGAATACTCGTTTATGTTTCAAACCCTCAGCAAACCAGGAATGGAAGGCGTTTTACTAAGTGAAGAGCACCTTACACACACATACACACACACACACACACACACACACCCCTCCCCTCCACACACACACCACACACACACCACACACACCACAAACACACACACAACACACACACAACACACACACACACAACACTCACACACACGCCACACACACACCACAAACACACACACACCACACACACCACAAACACACACACACCACACACACACATCACACACACACCACACACTACACACACACACCACACACCACACACACACCACAAACACAACACACACACAACACACACACCCCACATACCATACACACACATGCACAGAGCAGCCAACACCAAACTTAGTGGTGAAATATTGAACACTGTCCCCCTGGGGTCAGGAACAGACAAGAACATCTGCTCTCACTACTTCCATTAAAAATTGCTCAATGAATCCTCTCCAAAACACTACGACCAACTTCAAATTTAAACAAAGAAGTGCATACATAAATGGAAAGTTGGCATGTGACAGAATTGCCATTGTTCACATATATTTTTATGTACATACAAATATAAAATAGTCTACAAAATATTAGGAATAAATAAATTTGTAAGCCACTTGATACAAGGCCAATATATAAAATCAGTTAATAATATTTCTATCGCTACAAAGTAATTGGAAAACAGAATTTTTTAAATGCCAACAACATCAAAATATAAAACATATGTGCAAAACCTATACATTTAAAATAATAAAATATTTGCTGAGAGACGTTTAAAAAGCCCAAAATAAGGGGGACAATATAACAAGCTTGAGGACTGGAAAACGAAAAAAAAAAATAGTTAAAACACTTATTTCCCAAACTTTCTCTGTAGATTTAATTGGTATTTCAATCAAAATATCCCAACAAGTTCTTGTAGAAATTGACAAACTGATTTGATCATTTATGTGGAAATGCAAAGCACCTAGAAAACCAAGACCATCTTAAACCAGATGAACAGTTAGACGTCTTAAACTACTTGATCTGGAGGCCCACCACAAAGCTACGATAGCTAATTTTGTGGTGTTGGCATGAAGGCCAAAGGAACACTGGACAAAGTGTGGAAATGAAATTGTTCATAACAGTCCCTTAATTGTTGTTGTTGTCATTCAACTGCTGAGTCGTATCTGACTCATTGCAACCCCATGAACTGCACCCGCCAGGCTTCCCTGTCCTTCACCATCTCCTGGAGTTTACTCAAACTCATGTCCATTGAGCCGGCGATGCCCTCCAACCATCTCATCCTCTGCCGTCCCCTTCTCTTCCCACCTTCCATCTTTCCCAGCATCAGGATCTTGTCCAGTGAGTCAGTTCTTCACATCACATGGCCAAAGTATTGGAGCTTCAGCCTCAGCATCAGTTCTTCCAGTGAATATTCAGGACTGATTTCCTTCAGGATGGACTGGTTGGATCTCCTTGCAGTCCAAGGGACTCTCAAGAGTCTTCTCCAGCAGCACAATTTGAAAACATCAGTTCTTCAGCGCTCAGCCTTCTTTATGGTCCAACTCTCACATCCATACATGACTACTGGAAAAACCATAGCTTTGACTATATGGACCTTTGTTGGATAAGTGATGTCTCTGGTTTTTAATACATCCCTTACCTAATAGTCCCTCACTAGAGCGTGGATATTGCAGGCTCTGTAGTGGTGTCACCTTCTTGGCCTCGGTGGTCTGTGTCAGCTCCCTTGCTCTCTTCATCAGCCATCTCAGCGGGTGGACAGCCTATTGACCTAAACATTGAACACTGAATTGCCGAAGGTCAGCGATCTTTTCTGGGCACCCAGAGATTCCAGAGAGAAACCGAGAATCTGTCTTAATTGGTCAGCGCTTCTCGGTGGGCCAGGACGTGCTCCTTTTCAGGTGTCTTTGAGGAGCTGGATGCCTGAGCAAGGTCTCACCATACAGGCAGGAGCTGGAGGTAGATACTTGTGAGTTACCCCTGAGGCTGGGGGGACAGGGACTCATAGGGGACAGAGGAGAAACCAGGACTACCGTCTACACCCACGTCCCCTACACCGGGCAGGCAGAGGGCCCCGAGGGCCCCGGGGCAGCGGGGCGCCTGGGGAGGACCACATGCATCCGAGAGGCTCACCTCCGAGGCTGCGACAGGCCACAGCTCAGAACGGCATGCCCGGACAGATGCCCAGGTGGCTTGGATGCGGGGAGGGTCCAAGTTTACCAGGACCTGGAGCTTATCCATGTGGGGCCCTCTTAAGAAAAAGCACTGAAGAGTATTACTAGAAGGTGAGGGACTGGCCCTGGCGGGGGCCCCAGAGCCACCCCTGATGAGCTGCATGGTGGAGCCCACTGCAGGGGTGGAACCAGCTGTGTCAGCATCACTGCGGGCTGTGGTTCCTGGAGTCAACGCTTCCAGTGACTTTCCAGGCCCAGAGCAGGGCTGGTCCTCGGCCCCTGCCCCCGTACCACTGTGCACACACACACCCATGCTCACAGACAGACCCGGGGCCAGGGGTCCCATCCCAGCCCCGTCGGGGTCAGAGTGAGGGAGTGCTGAGCAGGGGTCCCCATGCCAGGATGAGGAGCGGTCACTGGCCAGCGTCCAGGCTGCGGTGCCCTGAGGGGAGCCCGAGGCCCTGCCGTCTTCGTGGGAAGCTGACCACGCATCTGCTCACCCCTCCATCCTCGCACCAGGGCCCAACGTGTGCCATGCAGCCGCCCCTCTGTGTCGGTGAGACGTCAGTAGGAAGCGGGAAACGTGAAAGGAAGAGAAACGCTGCCCCCAGAAGGGCTGCCCGCCCTTCCTGGACTCTGCAACCCTTCAGTGGGGAGGAAGGACAGGCCCCCGCAGTGCCAGAGGCGGGGCGGGGCGGGGCGGGGCGTCTGCAGGGACGGGGACGGGGACCAGCCCCGCTCCCGGCCTGGCAAGTCGCGGGAGTGGTTGACTCCGGGAGCCACAGCCCACGTGGGCCCTCGGTCGCCTTCAGCCCGGGGACGCTGACATGGCCAGTCCCAGGCACTCAGGGCAGCAGATCCACAACCCAGTCTGGGTGGGTCTCCAGGTTAGGGATTGCTTCCCTGGGGGCTCAGCTGCTAAAGAATCCGCCTGTAATGTCGGAGACCCCGGTTCAATCCCTGGGTTGGGAAGATCCGCTGGAAAAGGGATAGTCTACCCACTCCAGTATTCTTGGGCTTCCCTTGTGGCTCAGCTGGTGAAGAATCCGCCTGCAATGTGGGAGACCTGGGTTCAATCCCTGGGTCGGGAAGACCCTTTGGAGAAAGGAAAGGCTACCCACTCCAGTTTTCTGGCCTGGAGAATTCCATGGACTGTATAGTCCATGGGGTCACAAAGAGTCGGACACGACCAAGTGACTTTCACTTTTCATTTTTTCCAGGTTAGGATGCAGGTTCATCTCACAGAGCTGAACCTTTGTCGGCTTTCTCCTGAGAGAAGTTTCCAGGGAGCTGAGGATGGGAAGGACCCTGAGTCGGGACAAGCCAGAGCCAGAGCTTCCGTCCAGAGCTAGACTCTGCCAGCGCTGTGGACGGGGCTCCCGCCGTAGCCCTGGTGCCGTCAAAGCAGCAAGCAGCTGCGTTTCCAGCCGGCGTTGTGGTCAAGCTCCCCACCCTCACAGAGTCAGGCTTCACGCTCTCTGGCTGGGGAATCTGCCCAAAGTCCCAGGCTTCCCCTCTAAGAGTCAGTCTCAGAGCAGCGAACGGTCGGCCTGTGACACGAGGAGAGAGGGGGCCCTGGGGATTCCAACTGCGTTCATGGACCACCCTCAGGGCCTCCAGCCCCTGAGAGAAGGTGCCCTGAACCAGCTGCAGGCCTGGGCCCCAGACTCACTGCTGTGACTGAGGGGCCGCCAATGGAGGAGAACCCTGATGAAATGCAGGTCCCCAGGCTCCTTGGGCCCCAGACTCTGGACGACTGAAACTTCCCTGGCAGCCCGGGGGGTGGTTTGCGTCTGATTGAATCCTCTCCTCCAGGAAGGGTCCCCTCCGGAGTGCGGCTGGCGTGATGGAGCAGAAGAGACGGCTGCTGGATTATTTATAAGATGCTGCTCCGCCCCAGCCTGGAGAGGAGGCCAATTCATTCCCGGGAGAGCAGCTGTGAGCGCAGACAGGCCTCAGGTCCCGCGCCGCCCGCCCATGCGTATTGACCGCTTAGAGTGCCTCGGTCCGCAGGGAAACAGGCCAGCAGGCTGATTCCTCCCTGACCTGGAACGTGGCGTCAGGGGACCTGGAGGCAGGGCCCGCGGGGCCTGCCTGACCGGCCAGGGCAGCACCACTCACGGAACCGAGGGCCTTGAGGGTCCTGGAGCCCGCGTGGCTCCCCTAAGTCAGCCACCCCTTCTCCAGTCAGGCACAGCAACACCGGGCTCTTGGGGCGGCCGCTCCCCCTCCCCGAGGGCCCGGCCCAGGGCCCTGCCGCAGCCTGCAGACACACAGGGCTCCTCCTCCAGGCCCCACTCCCTCAGGGTCCCTCAGCAGGCCCTGCAGAGTACGGGGCAGCTGCCCACGGCCACTCCACCCCTCCTGCGCCCCTCCCCAGAGCCGCTCCCGGCTGACCGCTCACTGCATCTCCATCTGGCCCAGCAAGCTTTCCTGGTGTCCCGAATCCC
This sequence comes from Bos grunniens, assembly GCF_055505025.1. Classification (NCBI taxonomy): domain Eukaryota; kingdom Metazoa; phylum Chordata; class Mammalia; order Artiodactyla; family Bovidae; genus Bos; species Bos grunniens. Next base: position 966,710 of record NC_141184.1, on the reverse strand, counting down.
TGCCACCCCTGCTCCCACCCCCACCAGGAGACAGAGGGGCCGTGCTCCCACCTCCACCAGGAGACAGGAAGGCTGTGCTCCCAGGTCCACCAGGAGGTGGGGGGTTGCTGTCCAGGTGACTCTGGAAGTGGGGTGCATCAAAGATGTGCTGGAGGAACCCACAAAACTAACTGCACCTCCTCACAACCGGCACTGGGGATGTGGGCACGTGGGCGCCTAGCATGACGCCCATGTACCTCAACCACCACACCTTCTGATACAGAAAACAGGCACCTGATGGAAGGCTTACTTCTGGTTGTACACCGGGAGGCACACGTAATAAACAGCACACACAGGCATGTGCACGCTGGCACACGTGTGTGCACACGCAGGCACACGGAGGCTAGAAAGTCTGCATGTTTCCTCTGGGCTCCTTCTCCTGCAGCCCACACTTCCTCCTCTCTGACGTTCTCGTGGTCTCAGTCATTTGCCGCAGTCCTTGAGGAGAACAGACAGCTCAGGATGTGAAGAGCTGTGGCAAAGAGCCCGCTCTGACAGAGCTCCTCACAGAGGCCCCGGGAGATCCAGGGCTCAAAGCAGGCCTTGCTAGTGAATCCTGACAGCTCAGCCATCCTGGGGAACGCCCGGGTGTCCCCCAAGAAACTCCATCCTCAGGGAGCCGTGGCCTACGCTTTCCTTCTGCTCCGGAGAGTCTTAAAATCAACTAAGAACACCTTTGCAAATGGTGAGCAAAACATCTGAGGGGGTGGGCCCCGGGCGCTTCCCTGCCACTCCGCGAGACGCCTCGGGGGCCGCGAGCGCTCACGCCTGGCTTTGGCAGCCTGGAGGGTCCCCTGTGCGGGGACACTCCTCTGAGCTGTCCTGCTTTGCCCCGTGGCCTCCGTCGGGTTTCAGGGATTGTGGTGCACGAAGGAGAGGAGCCCTGGGCGCTCCTCTGGTTTCCCAGCTGCTCACACAGACCACGATGCCCCTGGGGGAAAAGCAGACTGTCAGAGACGCCCAGTGGCTCCATTCGGTTTTCCTGGACACCGCTGGAAGTTAATGTTGAATGCCTCTGACCTCTGACACCAGGAAGACAGAGCGACATTTGTTTAGTCTGGCACTGATAGAGTAAATCTTCGCTGGGTAACACTGTGCTGGGCTGTGCTCATCACATCAGTCGTGTCTGATTCTTTGCGGAACCATGGACTGTAGCCCACCAGGATCCTCTGTCCATGGGATTCTCCAGGCAAGAATACTGGCGTGGGTTGCCATGCCTTCCTCCAGGGGGTATTCCCGACCAGGGGTCGAACCCGAGTCTCCCGCATTGCAGGCAGATTCTTCACCGGCTGGGCCACCTGGGAAGCCTGGGTAACGCCAGAGACTTAATAAACTTGGGCATAAATGGGAGTCAAGACTCAGACAAATGGGGAATCTGAAACAAGTCTTAAAACCACACGCAGAAAGATAAAACATGGCTTAGACGACTATTTTTACAGTAAGAGAAGACTAAAAATTATAGATACTAACAATGATAAAAAAAAACCCTGGAAGATACACCAGGCCAGTTTCTTTTCTTCTAGACACCTGCAGGGGTATCTGGATTTTCTTTCTCCTCGAGTCACTTGTGGTCGTCTGGCCTCGCCATGCATTTGCCCACTTCATCTAAGTTGTTGAATCTATCGTCATAGTTTTTCAACACGTTTCCTTATTATCAAGTTACTCCGTGTGAGACCTGTGGTGACAGCCCCTCTCGTTCCTGATTATCAGGTTAACCCGTGTGAGACCTGTGGTGACGGCCCCTCTCGTTCCTGATTATCAGGTTAACCCGTGTGAGACCTGTGGTGACAGCCCCTCTCGTTCCTGATTATCAGGTTAACCCGTGTGAGACCTGTGGTGACGGCCCCTCTCGTTCCTGATTATCAGGTTAACCCGTGTGAGACCTGTGGTGACGGCCCCTCTCGTTCCTGATTATCAGGTTAACCCGTGTGAGACCTGTGGTGACGGTCCCTCTCACTCCTGATTATCAGGTTAACCCGTGTGAGACCTGTGGTGACGGTCCCTCTCGCTCCTGATTATCAGGTTAACCCGTGTGAGACCTGTGGTGACGGCCCCTCTCGTTCCTGATTATCAGGTTAACCCGTGTGAGACCTGTGGTGACAGCCCCTCTCGTTCCTGATTATCAGGTTAACCCGTGTGAGACCTGTGGTGACGGCCCCTCTCGTTCCTGATTATCAGGTTAACCCGTGTGAGACCTGTGGTGACGGCCCCTCTCGTTCCTGATTATCAGGTTAACCCGTGTGAGACCTGTGGTGACGGTCCCTCTCACTCCTGATTATCAGGTTAATCCGTGTGAGACCTGTGGTGACGGTCCCTCTCGCTCCTGATTATCAGGTTAACCCGTGTGAGACCTGTGGTGACGGTCCCTCTCACTCCTGATTATCAGGTTACTCCGTGTGAGACCTGAGGTGACGGCCCCTCTCGTTCCTGATTATCAGGTTAATCCGTGTGAGACCTGTGGTGACGGTCCCTCTCGCTCCTGATTATCAGGTTAACCCGTGTGAGACCTGTGGTGACGGCCCCTCTCACTCCTGATTATCAGGTTACTCCGTGTGAGACCTGAGGTGACGGCCCCTCTCGTTCCTGATTATCAGGTTACTCCGTGTGAGACCTGTGGTGACGGTCCCTCTCGCTCCTGATTATCAAGTTAACCCGTGTGAGACCTGTGGTGACGGTCCCTCTCGTTCCTGATTATCAAGTTAACCCGTGTGAGACCTGTGGTGACGGTCCCTCTCGCTCCTGATTATCAGGTTAATCCGTGTGAGACCTGTGGTGACGGTCCCTCTCGCTCCTTATTATCAAGTTAACCCGTGTGAGACCTGTGGTGACGGTCCCTCTCGCTCCTGATTATCAGGTTAACCCGTGTGAGACCTGTGGTGACGGTCCCTCTCGCTCCTTATTATCAAGTTAACCCGTGTGAGACCTGTGCTGACGGTCCCTCTCGCTCCTGATTATCAGGTTAATCCGTGTGAGACCTGTGGTGACGGTCCCTCTCGTTCCTGATTATCAGGTTAATCCGTGTGAGACCTGTGGTGACGGTCCCTCTCGTTCCTGATTATCAGGTTACTCCGTGTGAGACCTGTGGTGACGGTCCCTCTCGCTCCTGATTATCAAGTTAACCCGTGTGAGACCTGTGGTGACGGTCCCTCTCGTTCCTGATTATCAAGTTAACCCGTGTGAGACCTGTGCTGACGGTCCCTCTCGCTCCTGATTATCAGGTTAATCCGTGTGAGACCTGTGGTGACGGTCCCTCTCGCTCCTTATTATCAAGTTAACCCGTGTGAGACCTGTGGTGACGGTCCCTCTCACTCCTGATTATCAGGTTAACCCGTGTGAGACCTGTGGTGACGGTCCCTCTCGCTCCTGATTATCAGGTTAACCCGTGTGAGACCTGTGGTGACGGCCCCTCTCGTTCCTGATTATCAGGTTAACCCGTGTGAGACCTGTGGTGACGGTCCCTCTCGCTCCTTATTATCAAGTTAACCCGTGTGAGACCTGTGGTGACGGCCCCTCTCGCTCCTGATTATCAGGTTAATCCGTGTGAGACCTGTGGTGACGGTCCCTCTCGCTCCTGATTATCAGGTTAACCCGTGTGAGACCTGTGGTGACGGTCCCTCTCGCTCCTTATTATCAAGTTACTCCGTGTGAGACCTGTGGTGACGGCCCCTCTCGCTCCTTATTATCAGGTTAACCCGTGTGAGACCTGTGGTGACGGTCCCTCTCGCTCCTGATTATCAGGTTAATCCGTGTGAGACCTGTGGTGACGGCCCCTCTCGCTCCTTATTATCAGGTTAACCCGTGTGAGACCTGTGGTGACGGCCCCTCTCGCTCCTGATTATCAGGTTAATCCGTGTGAGACCTGTGGTGACGGCCCCTCTCGCTCCTGATTATCAGGTTAACCCGTGTGAGACCTGTGGTGACGGCCCCTCTGGTCCTGAGACTGGCAGTTTGTCAGTCTATTTCCCATCAGACGTCAGGTGTGATTCCCGTCCTGTTTTTCTTGACTAATTTATCTGGCTCTTTATCATTTTTCTGACCTTTTCAAAGAGCCAATTTTTATTTTCATCGACTTTTTGCTTTCTATTACTTCCTCCCTTCTACTTCTTTAATTTCCTTTACTTGATTCTTCTGGTGGATGCTAAGATCATTGATTTCAAATTTCTTTTTTCCTAATTTATCTACTTAATGTTAAAATTACCCTTCAAGAACTGCTTTGCTGCAGCTCGTGATTTTTGATGTGTTACCATCTCTTTATCACTCAATTCAAGATGTTTTCTAAATTCCTTTGTGAATTCTTCACTGAAACAATGGTTTAAAACGTTATTTAATTTTTAAGTACCTGGGGATTTTCCAAAGTCTAATTGTTGATTTCTAATTCAGTCCTTTTGTGGTCAGAGGATATACACTGTATCATTTCAGTCCATTTAAATGCACTGAAACCTGCTTCGTAGCCCTACACACAATCTCTTTGGTGAATGCTCATGGACTTGGGAAGAATAAATTCTCGTATCAGGCATGATGCTCTGAAGGGCTCGGGCAGACCCCGACAGTTGCGTTTGTCCCCATCTCCCACATGTTTACTGGCTTTCAGCTTCCTTGATCCCTCGGTTACAGTATCTTCAGCCACAATTGCGTGAGTGTCTATTCTCCTCTTGCTTCTGTAAGCTCATGTTTTGTGTATCCTGAGAGCCACAAGTCAGTGCATACATATTTATGGTTGTCACGTCTTTTTTTAAATGTCCCTCATCACCCCAATGTGATTACTTCAGCTTACTTATAAATGTATTTAAATAATATTTTCTATCTTTCAATATTATGTTCAGAAACTTCTTAAAGGCAGCATTATTTTAACCCAGTCTGACAAAATCTGCACTTGGTTTAGTGTGATTAATTTGTTAATTTAAGTAATTACTCATATAGTGGGTTTAAGACCAGCCTCTCGCTACACGTTTTATAGCTTTCCTATCTGCTGTCATTACTTCTTTTTTCAATTAATTAATTTATTTTAATTGGCGGATAATTACTTTACAACTTTGTGATTGTTTTGCCATACATCAACATGAATCGGCCGTAGGAATACACGCGTCCCCTCCATTCTAAAACAAGTGTTAGTCGCTCAGTCGTGTCCAGCTCTCTGTGATCCCATGTTTCTCTGTCCATGGGATTCTTCAGGGAAGAACACTGCAGTGGGTTGCCACTCCCTTTGAACCAAGTCTCCTGCGTCGCGCAGATTCTCTGCCGTCTGAGCCAACGCCCCTGTTTCTCTGTAATCTTGTGGACTGGGCGTTTCTTGGTGCTCTAGCTCGTATCTTCTGCTGACTCAGTGGCTGCTCTTTGCTTTTTGTATAGTCTGCTCCGTGGTTTCAGTACGGCTTTATCATGGTTTACCTTTATAAACCACTGTGGCACTGTACAGAAAGAAACGCTGCAACAACACACTCCCGTCTCGCCTCTTCTGTCTCTCACACGAGTACTGGCATACAGATTACTTCCACACATGCTTTACATCATACAGTGTATTGTCATTATTTTTGCTTTTGAGTGTCAGTAATTGTCTTTATAGGTTGAAAAACATGAAAAAAATTCATGACCCACATGTTTACTTTTCCTCTATCATCTTAATTCCTTCCGATGTGGGTTTCTGTGTGATATCGTTTTTCTTGCAGAAATATATAATGAATTTTGCTACCAGTTCTGCTCGTGATAAAGGCCACCCCAGCTGTGACTGACTCTCTTTGGCCTTCACGTCTGTGGGAAACTCTAACTGGGTGCAGAATCCTGTTGCAGAACGCTGCCTGTACCCAGCACGTCAGAGCGGGCACCGCGTCGTCTCCTGCCTCACAGTTTCTGATGAGAAGCCGGCCATTACGTTAGTCTGTCGATTTGTGTGGACATGCCCTCCTGTCCTGGACCACTTTTAAGAGGTTTTTCCCTTTATAATTGGTTGTCAGGAATTTGATTAAAATGTGCCTTGGTGTAGTTTTATTTTTTCTTTGAGCTTTTAAAATTTTTTCTTTGGTTTTTTTTTTTTTAAGTTCTGTAAGTTTATAGTTTTCACCAAGTTTGGAGAAATTTCAATCATAATTCCAATGTTTTTCTGCCTTGCATCTTTTTCTTATATTTCAATTACACATATGTTAGCCCTCTTAATAGTAAGCCACAAATCAATGAAGACTTGCTGTCTTTTATTTTTCAATTTTCCTCCACGTTCTTTTTCATTTTTTAATTTTATTAACGTATTTATTTTTGGCTGTGCTGGGTCTTTGTTGCTCCAAGCAGACCCTCCAGTTGTGGTGAGAGGTGCAGGGGCTTTGTGGACCCTCTTCATGTGGAATCTTCCCAGGACAGGGATCGAACCCGTGTCCCCTGCATTAAAGGCAGGTTCTTAACCACTGGGCCCCAGGGAAGCCCACGTGCTGCTCTCTCTCCAGCTGCTGCTGCTGTTGTGTGGACAGTTTCTGTTGGTCAGCCAGCAAGGTTACTTCTCCTCTATGGTTTCTCAGTTCCATTCAGTTGCTCAGTCGTGTCCAACCCTTTGCAACCCCATGGACTGCAGCATGAAGGCCTCCTTGTCCATCACCAACTCCTGGAGTTTACTCAAACTCATGTCCATTGAGTTGGTGACACCATCCAGCCATCTCATCCTCTGTCCCCTTCTCCTCCTACCCTCAATCTTTCCCAGCATCAGGGTCTTTGCAAATGAGTCAGCTCTTCACATCAGGTGGCCAAAGGATTAGAGCTTCAGCTTCAGCATCAGTCCTCCAATGAATATTCAGGACTGATCTCCTTTAGGGTGGACTGGTTGGATCTCCTTGCAGTCCAAGGGACTCTTAAGAGTCCTCTCCAACACCACAGTTCAGAAGCATCAGTTCTTTGGTGCTCAACTTTCTTTATGGTCCAACTCTCACATCCATACATGACTACTGGAAAAACCAAAGCTTTGACTAGATGGACCTTTGTTGGCAAAGTAATGTCTCTGCTTTTTAACATGCTGTCTAGATTGGTCATAGCTTTTCTTTTACGGTTTCTAGTCTATTCCTAAGCCCATCCAGTGATTTTCTTCACTTAAGAGACTTTGGGTTTTCAGCTCTGGAATGTCAATGGGCTTTTTGTAGCTTCCATTTCCTTACTATAAAATTTTTGCAATTTTCTTTAACTACTTGGAAATATTTAAAAGAGCTGTTTTAAAATTCCTTTCTGCTATTTTTATCATCTTTGTCATTTCTGGATTTTTTTCTCCTAAGAACGTTTCAAACTTCCCTGATTCTTTGCGTGTCTCATCGTTTGTATTGGGTGCTGGGCATTGTGATAATCATGTCTTCAAGTGGCTGGACTTTGTCCTCCATTAGTGAATGTTGAGGGTTTTTCTTCCAAAAGGAAGTCAATTTTCCCTGGACTAGGCTGGTCGTCCGAAAGCTAATTTCAGGCTGAGCTGGATCCAGGTTAGCTGTTAGCCTAGACCTAGTTTAGCCCTGCAAGTGAAGTGTGCGTTTCCTGGGATCTTTATTGAGAGTCCCACCAGGCACCAAGTTTTCTGCTCTGCCCGGTCAGACCTGGAGTGTGTGCCTGCCCGTGCCGCCTGACAGGTCTCAACTGTCCACTGCCCAGAGGCGGTGAGAAACGAAAGTAGCAGACGAGCACTTTTAGAAAGGTCCTATGAACGTGTCCAGGGACTCAAAGAACGTGGACACAGGGATCTATTTATTTTTGCTGACTCTTTTTAAGATCGTCTCAGTCTTTGCTGTTTTGCAGTTGTATGATGTATCTGAGAGTGAACTCGCTCTTGCTTGAATGTTGTTCAAGGTTAATCGGGATTCCCGAACTTCTGGGCTGGTGTCTGTAGTCAATCCTGAGAAATCCCCACTTTCCTCTTCACACACGTTCTCACACCTTTCCTGAGACACTGTGATTAAACAAATCTGTTATCTCCTAAATCACCTTGTAAAGCTAATCTGTTTTTCTATCGTTTCCTTTTAAAATCTTTTTGTCTAGGGAGTATTGGGACCTATTTTATCATTCACTAATTCTCTTTTCAGTCTTGTTAACTTTCTGTTAATCACATCTATTGGGGTTTTTTTTTCAGTTTTTTAATATTTTTTTCTGGAAGTTTTATTTAATTATTTTACAACTTAGCTATGTCATTTTAAAAAATATTCTTGATCCCTGCAACTATTTCCCAGCTCGTTTTTAATTTGTTATTTTATAATCCGTGTTCAATGATTCCAATTTCTGAATTCCTTTGGGCCTTTTTCTGTAAAGCTTGGTTGTACAGTAATGTGTGTTTCCATATTAGATACAGCGAGAGTGGGCTTGAGAAGGGATGCTCTTCTCTAGTTAGAACAGAAAGAATTTCAGGGAGAAAAGGGAGATCTGTGCCTCTTCTTTATCGTCTAAAATGACAGAATCCATAGTAATTAACACATACTGCACTTTTAAATTTATACATTTCTGCTTTTATTTTAATTTCCACAAAAGCTTCCTGTAGGTGACTTTACTGCCTCTTCCCTGGATGAAGAACCTGAGGTTTGAATAAGTGATGTCCGGGCAAGTCCTGCACTTGCTGCAAGCTGTTGGCTCTGGAAACGACCCGATGCTGGGAAGATTGAGGGCAGGGGGAGAAGAGGGCACCAGATATGAGATGTAAAGACCTGATGCTGGGAAGGATTGAGGGCAGGGGGAGAAGGGGCCACAGATATGAGATGGTTGGATGGCAGCACCAACTGGATGGACATGAACTTGGGCAAATTCTGGGAGATGGTGAAGGACAGGGAAGCCCGGCGAGCTGCAGTCCATGGGTCACAAAGAGTCAGACACGATTTGGCAACTGAACAGCAATAGAGTCCTACAGTGGGAAGCACCCAAGCCGAGCTCACCCTGGCCAACCTGACCGCAAGCACCACGTTGGATGCGGCTAAACTGGACAATTGTCTCATGGGAACAGAGACAAGGAGGAAGCCTGGGGAGGACAGCTGAAAGTGAGGCTGTGGGAAATCCCGAGAATGAGCACAGGAGCCTCAGAGTGAGACACACAGACAGAAGTGACGGGGAAGTGCCACATGCCAGCAGAGGCAGAGCAAGAGCCCACGGAGTCCCCAGGAGAGGTGTGTGCGAATCTGGAACATTCTGGGCTTTTGTTTCTTTATCAGCCTTAAGATACCACCTGCCCTTGACTGATGGCTCAGAAGGTAAAGAATCTGCCTGCAATGCAGGAGACCTGGGTTTGAACCCTGGGTGGGAAGATCCCCTGGAGGAGGCAATGCCAACCCACTCCAGTATCCTTACCTGGAGAATCCCATGGACAGAGGAGCCTGGCAGGCTGCAGTTCATGGAGTCGCAAGGAGTCAGACATGACTGAAGCACCTTAGCACATACGCAAAGTGAAATTGAGCTCTGACTTTTTCTCACGGCAATAACACTCCCTCCTTCCTAGAGGACTTGTTAATGCTTTAACGTGGGAGCTGATATCCCTATAACAAGGCACCCAAACCACCAACCCTGAACCCTTAGAACAAAGAACACTGCAATCCCAGTCAACAGCAAGACACCAGGAGTGTTTTGAGCTACCTCTTTAAGAGAAGCTCAGCACATGAAACCCCCTGGCCCCCTAAATTTCTAGGGCTTCCTGTTGGCTCCTGAAAACAGAAACATCCTCCAGTTCAACCTGCAAGGCACTGGCGCCCACTCGGGCAGCGGCTGGCACTCTGGTGCTGGTGCCAAAGTGGTGCCCGGCACCTCAAGTGTGAAATCAAGGACCTTTGAGCGCAGGTCCTCAGCATTGTGGGCCGACACTACAGAAGAGTTCAAAGCTTGTCTTTTCTAGGCTCACAGTCCACGCTGGGACGACCCACTGAACTGTGCGGATAGGATGCGTCCGTCTCTTCACACGGAACTCTCTCAGCCCCGTTACAAGGCTGGGGTGGAGCCAAACACTGACCAACGGGGAGCCCGCAGGAGCGCCAACCCCACACCCCACACTGGCCCCTTACTCCAGCTGCCCACCACCTCCCGGGATCCGGGCCGTTCACCCCAGAGCGCTGGGATTACTGCCTAGGTCGCTGCACTAGTCCAGGCTGGGAGAACGCATTCAGCAGGGATTAACTCCTATTCTGTCTCCAAACTGGAAAAGAATGTTCTTTGTCCTCCAATATTTGGGAACCAGAGCATCTCAGCGGAGCCCATGGGGGCTCTCCAAACAGAATCCTTCCTTTTCTCATAAACAAATTATGCCAACTCTCTCCTCTTCCAGAAGTAGCAACGGCTCCATCAATTATGCAGCTGACAAGAACGGATTTGGAAGGACACTCAGGCTAGCGTGTCATGAATGTTTCAGCCATGTGGTTGAGACTCCAGCATCTCTAAGCGCATCAGCCATCATCACCAGGACCTCTTCTCACGGAGAGACCTGGAAGGTAGACCCGGCCAGTGGGTGGAAGGGTGAGCGCCCGGGAGAGGGAGCCACACGCACACGTGCCCAGCTGCATTTGGCTTTCTTCACTGTCCTCATTTCTTTTAAGTAAAGGGATTAAAAATGGATGGTAAAGTGTCATCACTCCAGCTCGCACTTTCTTTGACAAGCTTCACTCTTGTTTCTTGCTCTGAGCCTGGAAAGGTTAAAGGACAGGGGACGGAGTCAGGAAGTCTCAGGCACCACAGCTTTTGTTTCCAACTGCAGGAAAATGAGAGGAGCCTGATGATGTTAGAAATGTTGTATTGTACAACAGGCTTCCTTCTGAGAGCTGAGAAAAAGCAGTTTTGCATAAGAAGTCAGCAACAGAAGGGGATCAGAATCAAACCCTCTGCCAAGTTACCATCAGAAGAGGAAAGTAGAATAAAGAGCAGAGCTGGGTCCCTGCAGATAATGAAAACATGCAGAAAGATGCACAAAACCAGGGCAAAATCTAAAGCTGCTGACTCAAAGCAAGCTGACTGCCACGGACCCATGACCTCAAACGTGGGGACAAGATCCTTCAAAGTCAGAGAAACTCAGGAAAGAGTACATAGGACCTAAGATACAGTTAGAAATAAGAGGAAAACGTCGTTTCGGCGATGAAGACCAGAGCGGAAACAGGAACAGAGAAAGGTACAGCAACGAGAAAGCAAAATAAGCAGTGACTGAAGAGAATCACATCTTAGTCATACAAACACGTGAAGAGAGAGGCTAAAGAACTCGCCAGAACATGACAGATGCTGAAGACGCGAGGAGACCCAGCGGACGCGTGACAAGAGACCCTGAGAGGTGGGGTGGGAGGCCGGCCGGTGTCAGAGGAAGGGGTCCAGGGAGGGTTGCCACCCTGGTGACCATAGTAAGAGCACCGCATCCTCACTGAGAGTTACTGAGAGAGAGGCGGTGGGAGGCGATGGTGTGTTAACTGACCACGGCACAGCACAAACGTCCCAGCTCCACCGTGCCCACCTCAGACTTCCACAGTGTTAGGGTCAGCTACGCGGCCCGCCGCGGGACTAACAGGGCAGGTACTAGCCAGGGGGACCCGGCCCCTCCCCAAGGCCGCCTGGCCCCTGCGGCCGGGGCAGTCTCCACGCCCCCCGCCCCGGGGCCACGAGACACCGCAGGACCCGGGTTCAAGGGTCAGCACCGGAGGTCTGAGTGTCCCGAGGGGACAGAGTGTCAGAGCAGCCAGAGCGTCCTGAGGGGACACAGCCGGGAGGGCGCCGCCCAGCCTGGGAGCGCGGGATGAGGGACCAGGACCGGCTGCCCACGGACCCCTGGACCGGCGCAGAGGTGAGGAGCGGGAGGAGGCCAGGAGCGCCCCCCTTGGCCGCACCCTGGCCGCCCCAGGGAGGTCCAGCCGCGGGGCGCTGGGGAGGGGTCGCAGGTTTGCTGGTCTCGATCTTGCTCGGCCACTCTGGTCCCCAAAGGTCTGGCTCCTGGAGAGGCTGGCGTCGCTGGTGCCCCCCGCCGCAGTCCCCTCTGGGAGTCCCAGGGTCCTGTCCCTGCGGGAACGAGACCCCCAAAGTCTGGCAGTGGAGGGTCGCTGGTTCCAAGGTCAACAGCGCCGCCGCTGGGTGGGCGTGGGGAACGCAGGGCGGGGGGGGGGGGGGCGCCCAGGGACGGGGGTGGGGACGCGGGGAGGGGGAGCCCAGGGACGGGGGTGGGGACGCGGGGCAGGGGCGCCCAGGGATGGGGGGTGGGGACGCGGGGACGGGGCGCCCAGGGATGGAGGGTGGGGACGCGGGGAGGGGGGCGCCCAGGGATGGGGGGTGGAGAACGCGGGGAGGGGGGTGCCCAGGGATGGGGGGTGGAGAACGCGGGGAGGGGGCGCCCAGGGATGGGGGCTGGAGAACGCGGGGAGGGGGCGCCCAGGGATGGAGGGTGGAGAACGCAGGGCGGGGGCGCCCAGGGATGGAGGGTGGGGACGCGGGGCGGGGGCGCCCAGGGATGGGGGCTGGAGAACGCGGGGCGGGGGCGCCCAGGGATGGAGGGTGGAGAACGCAGGGCGGGGGCGCCCAGGGATGGAGGGTGGGGACGCGGGGCGGGGGCGCCCAGGGATGGGGGGTGGAGAACGCAGGGAGGGGGCGCCCAGGGATGGAGGGTGGGGACGCGGGGCGGGGGCGCCCAGGGATGGGGGGTGGAGAACGCAGGGCGGGGGCGCCCAGGGATGGAGGGTGGAGAACGCAGGGCGGGGGCGCCCAGGGATGGAGGGTGGGGACGCGGGGCGGGGGCGCCCAGGGATGGGGGGTGGAGAACGCGGGGAGGGGGCGCCCAGGGATGGAGGGTGGGGACGCGGGGAGGGGGGCGCCCAGGGATGGGGGGTGGGGACGCGGGGCGGGGGCGCCCAGGGATGGGGGGAGTCAGCCGGAGGGGGAGGAGTCGGTGGGGGCCGGGGTCGCCTAACTCCCAACATTATCCCAAAGTTACAGCTGCGCGGGGAGGGGAGGGGTTGCCTCTCGCGTGCCTCCCGCCCCTGTCCCCCACTCCCCACCCTGGGTGCGCAGGGAGTGTTCGCGGTCCTCGGCAGGCCTGGCTTTGGGCAGGGGCAGCCCGGCTGGGGGCAGCCCCTATAAATGGTTCCCTCGGAAGGTGACCTCGGGCTCAGGGTGGACAGGGTGGTCAAGCTGGGTCCCTCTAGCAACCCTGCCCCAACGCCACCCACCCCCTCCCCCACACACCTGGCTGGGGTGCGGGGGGACGCTCCTTCCTGCCCTGCTGCCCCAGGCCGGCTGCTAGATCTGGAGGAGCCGGCGCCCCCTCCCTGAGTCTCCCAGTCACAGGGCCCCTGGGTTACTGAGGTGCCCCTCTGACTGAGCTCTGTCCCTCTAGGGTGACCAGCTCTTAGAAGTCTGCCCAGGGCTTTCTGAGCTTTAGGACTGAAGCCCCAGAACACCTCTCACACCAGGACCACTGGACACTCCTCCCCAGCCCTTCCCGCACCCCGCCCCACCAGGGCCGTTGCAGGACCTGCGTCCTGTCCCACCCAGAAGGCCTGTCCGTCTGGAGAATGAGGACACAGGGGCATCCTGCCCCGGCGGGCCTGAGGCAGACACTGTCCAGGGGCCTCAGACATGGCTGGGCCAGTGGGGCGGAGGAGCAGACGGGCAGGAAAGAGGGCTCCACGGGGTGGCAAGCGGTCCCTGTGAGTCCCAGAGCAGGGCCGGGGTGGGGGGCTTCCCAAATCTCCATAGACAGCTCTCCATGCCTCATTGTCCCCTGATTCTCTCAGGCTCAGACAGAAAAGAATCCGCCTGCAGTGTGAGACACCTGGGTTTGTTCCCTGGGTCGGGAGGATCCCTGGGAGGAGGGCATGGCAACCCACTCCAGTGTTCTTGCCTGGGAATCCCATGGACAGAGGGGTCTGGCAGGCTACAGTCCATGGGGTCGCAAAGAATCGGACATGACTGAGCAACAGCTGTGTTAGAGTCATGGCAGGGTAATAGTGGGAGAGGTTTTAGGGTCATCGTCTGCAGTCAGACGCCAGACTCAGGAATTCCTCTCTGCCACCTCCCGCGGCCAGATGGGAGGCCTTCTCAGCCTCCTGCTGGGCGACTGGGACAGCTGCTGCAGCCGCTCCCGAGGCAGGGGACTGAGCAACTGAGGCAGGATGGAAGGGCTCGGCAAGTATCCATCCTACTGCAGACTGAGATGGGGCTGAAAATACCACCCAGCATGACCTGACGGTATCTTAGAGAATAACTGTGCCGAGACCCTCCAGGCTGCTGTCCTCTGCCCTGGGACCGGGCAGCTGTGTGGAGGCCAGGAGCGCCTCGACAGCACCCGCATCTCATGCAGGTGTGGCCGGGAGCCAGGTGGAGACAGGTGTTCACAGTGAGTGCTTGCACATCTACATTCCTCAGAGAAATAAAACACAGGTCCTGACGTTCAGAGTGATGTTTCAGGATCTTAGTCATGAAAGCAGGAAACCCATCTAAACTTGGGATCTAATTTGAAGGGATTTTACTGATGTCTCCATCTAATCTTGGGTTGGCTCCTATCAGAGTCAGATAAGGTAACAGTGCAGTAGAAATGTAATCGTGGGCTTCCCCGGTGGCTCAGAGGTTAAAGCGTCTGCCTGGAATGCGGGAGACCTGGGTTCAATCCCTGGGTCAGGAAGATCCCCTGGAGAAGGAAATGGCAACCCACTCCAGTACTCTTGCCTGGAGAATCCCATGGAGGGAGGAGCCTGGTGGGCTACAGTCCACGGGGTCACAAAGAGTCGGACATGGACACGACTGAGTGACTTCACTTCACTTCAAAGCAGTGTGAAACAATGTGATGCAATGTGATTATCTTAGCTCAACTGCCAGTACAAGATGCGGCCGGGTAGCAATGTCCTAAATCAGGAGAAGACAGGTGGCTGTCCGACGCCGGCCCAGGTTCCCAGCAGCCCCTCTGCTCACACCTGCCAGCAAGGACGCCGGCATCCCAGAGCTTCAGCCCAGGAGCAGCCCCGGTCATCCACCTCTGTGCCCCTGGACATGGAGGGTGCCGGGTCCCCGCCTGCTCTCCGGCCTCTGTAAAACCTGCGGGCTCGTGGCCTTCCAGGTTTGGCCTGGAACCTGAGGGCTTCTCCCTGCAGAGACCTGGAACCGAGTCTCAGCCAGCTGTTCCCAGTCACCAAAGGTGCAATTCTTTTTATCGAAGGTGACCACGTCCACCCTCTGGAGACCTCCTGGGAGCCTGGAGTTCTTTGGAGGGGACCAGGGAAATCAGTTGAAATTTCAACCCTGGCTGGACTGCAATAGGATGGTGAGTCTCCACTGGAGTAGGGGTTCACACTCCCCCTCCAACCTGCCTCCATCAGTCTCTCCATTTCTTTTTACCCCCGGCCACAGGTGGGAGCACGGAGGCCTTGGTGAGCTGGACAGGGAGCCCCTGCAGTCTCTACCCTCCCTAAAACTTTTGAAAACGTGCCATGAAAAGCGTGACAAAGGAGAAGTATTTTTCTTGAACATTACCGGCATCATCGCTTTGAGGCACGACATAAGGAAACCCCCAAGTCCCGACATGAGCGTTTGTCAGCGTGGCTAGGCGTCCCTCTCATTCCAGTTGCTGTATTTTTGGTGAGCGCGTTCTGCAGACGTGATTAATGGCCAGGGCTGGCTCTCAGTGAAGGCGATTGTCCAGTGAGGGGTGCGCTTCCTCACCGGGTCCTCACGGGACAGAGGAGACTCTGATCGCCTCCTCCTCGTAGGTGGGCACCAGTCCCATCCCGGGACCCCCCTTCGCCATCTCCCACCCTAATCGCTGCCCAAAGACCCACCGCCGACACCATCCCATCGGGGCTCAGGGCTTCCGCATGTGGGTGGGGGACACAGACGTTCAGTCCACAGCAAGGACCTTGAAGAGGTTCCCCCTGGGTTGCCTGGGTGGACTCTAGATGCCGTCACAGGGGGCTTTGGGAGAGGGAGGCAGCGGGCGGGCTGACGCGTGGAGAAGGTGATGGGAAGGCAGTTGGGTGGGGGTGTGAAAGCGATGGACCCGAAGGCTGGACCAGGATGGCCACGAGCCGAGGAGCGCCAGCTGCTGCTGGAAACCGAGGAGCAAACTCCCTGTTAGGGCCTCCGTGAAGGACCTGGAGCAGCCCACACCTGGCCAGGAGGTCTCTGCCCCTCCAGGAAGGAGCGGCGTGGGCGGCGGGGATTAGTCCCAGGGCAGGGGAGGGGGAGAGGGACCCATGGAAGCTAGAGCTCTTCGTCCCTGCAGCCAGCAGTCACCGAGCTCCGGGAAAGTCCTGCACACGCCTCACCAGGGCCGCCCTGCCCAGCCTCCTGGCTGGTCTCCACCGATGCCGCCCCGGTTCGGCCCCTCCCCCAGCTGACGAAGCCCGCAGATCAGAAGTGACCCGCCGCTGAGCCCCAGTCCCTCACCCCGAGTGAGGAGTGAGTCTGGCCTCTAGAGCTGAGTTGTTGAGCAGAGGCTGATGCCGAGCTGGAGGCGGAGGGCCCGAGAGCAGCCCCCAACACCCATGTGCGGCCTTCTAGCCACTTCCTGAGCGTGGAGAGCGTCCCAGACCGCCGGCTGCAGGAGGAAACACGTGCCAGGGTCCAGCCTGCAACACTGTTTGTTGAGTTCAACTTCTGATTGGTGGCCACTATTAAGTCTCCGCGACCTTGGCTTTGGAGGCTGAGCTTGCATCCTGTGACCTTGCTGCTCTGACGGGTCAGTTCCAGCCCCTCTTTCTGTGGCTCCTTTGGGGTTTTCTGCGTCGACAATTATGTCATCAGGGAACAGAGAATTTCATTTCTTACTTTCTGATCTGCCTGTTGTTTTCCTCTCCTTCTTGTTCGGACTAGAACCTTCAGGACGGTGTTGAATAGCGGCGTTGAGAGGCTCACTGCTGCCTCCTTCCTGACCCTGTGGGACAGCGATTAGTCGTCACTGTTAAGTGTGACATCACTGATACTGTTTGTAAGTGTGAAGACTACCGTCCCTTCCTTGCCTAGTTTGCTGAAACCATTTACCGGGACCGTACGTTGGCTTTTAAATTTGTGTATCACGACGCACCGCTCTTTCGAATCATTGCTGGGCTCAGTTTTCTAAAACTTGCCAACACTCTTTTCACTTATGCTCATGAGGAACACTGCACGTGGTTTTTCACACGGCATGTCTTTGGTTCGGGGGTCGAGGCGGCGCTGGCTTCACGTGCTGAGCTGAGAAGTTTTCTTTCCTGTCCAGTTTCTGAGGAAGCTCCTGTGGACCCAGCGACTTCTCCTCCTTAGACGTGTGGCTGAATTCAGCAGGGAAGCCATCTGGGCCTGGGGCTCCCTGTCGGGAAGACATCTGCCGACGGCTGCTCGTTCATATGTGGGACACGAGGGTTCTCTCTCTCTGCCCAGCAGGCTTCGGGGGTCGCCTCTTTCAGGGCTCTGTCTGTGGCATCTTGGCTGTTGACTTACTGTCATAACGTCGCTCCAGTGGGCACCGCCTGCTCTCCATGCCCTGGGCCTGTGGTTTCCATGAGTCTCTGCCCAGTCGACCCAGGTGGTGGGGTCACCCTGTCAGCGCTGGCCCCCAGCCGGCATTCCCTCTGGGAGAAATGCAAAGCCGCAGGGCCCACGGAGGGTGCAGGGGGACTGTTCCCCCAGGGAGGGCCCGTCCTGGCACACCCCATCCCAGGACACCCCGTCCTGGCACACCCATCCTGGCACACTCCTGGCACACCCCGGTCACTCTGGCCACCTCACTGGGCTCCAGGGGCTCCAGTGGGCAGCAGCCAACCTGTTCTCCTATGTCCCTCCAGCTTGTGAGGCCGACTCCCCTGAAGGTGGGGGTGACTCTGCATTCCAGAGCCACAGCCCAGGACCAGGAAGGGTTGTCGTGAGCCCCCGCCCCAGCGGGAGAAAGACATCACCTCAGGGAGGCAGCCCCCCTGCCCCGCAAGAGGCCTCCCGTCCCCTCCGCCGCTCCGGTGCTGGGGTGCAGGCCCTGGAGACCCCCTTGAGGCACCCCCCAAGGTGATGCCCTCAGTCTCCTGCTCCGTTTACGGCCGACCCACCCCTGTCTTCCGTAACCAGGCACCCTCTGGTCTGTTTTCCAAATGCCCCCCTGCACCCCCATCATCCCAGCAACAGGTTCCTGAAGTTCCGGATGCTTTCTGCACCTGTAACCACCCCTCCATCCCCTTCCAGAGCAGCTACCAGGCTTGGGGACACGGGGCTAGATTTACTGAGTAATTGGTATGACAGGGTCCCCACCGTCTAGGTGTTCACGACTATGTCTGTGAACCGTTGGGAGTTCCGTGTGCCCTCCTGTAAGCGCAGCTGCTCTGGGCTCAGACACCACGGTGTGAGGAGCCCTGCGTCCGCGGATCCCCGTCCTCTTCGTGGTCCTGATAGGGGTGCTCCCGCTGTTGTGAGCATGGAGACAGAACCTCAGGAATCGCGAGGTCTTGTCAAAGGCGCCTGGCTGAGGCGTCAGGATGTGAGCCGCGCCTGTTTCGTAAAAGTCTGCTTTCAACACCCTGCATCCATCTGCCCGTCTCCGTACATCCTGGAAAATTCTAGAAATTCGGAGACAGACTTGCTGTCTCTGCACCGGGAACTGCTGAAGGCGCTCTAGCGCTTATCAGGGCGGCGCCCCGCGGCGGGCGAGCAGGCCTGGGCCTCGGCTCTCTCCCTGCTGCAGTGCTTAGCATCGAGTAAGTATGGGAACGTGGCTCCTGGCTTTGGCTGAGACACCTGACTTCAGGTTCGCGCGGAAA
This sequence comes from Bos grunniens, assembly GCF_055505025.1. Lineage (NCBI taxonomy): Eukaryota > Metazoa > Chordata > Mammalia > Artiodactyla > Bovidae > Bos > Bos grunniens. The sequence continues at coordinate 948,015 of NC_141184.1, read as the reverse complement.
ACGCAGCGGCAGGTGCCAAGGAAGCGAGGAGAGAGTCCACCTGACGGTGAAGCGCAGCAACTGCTCTGGGGTAAGTTGCTGGCACCTTTAGGGTGGATCCCAGAGAACCCAGGCCTGGGGATCCTGTCTTTCTTGGGGGGAATCTCCGTTTTTCTTTCTTAAGCATAAATACAAAAAATCAGATCTTACAAAGACAGTAAAATGGCCAGTAGAGAGGAGAGCGGAATGCTCTGATCAGAGGAGAGTGGAATGTTCGGTGGATGAGGCTGGTTTATGTTTCCAGGGGCTTCCCCTGTGGCCCAGTGGGTAAAGAATCCACCTGCAGTGCAGGAGACCCAGGTTCGATCCCTGGGTGGGGAAGAGCCCCTGGAGAAGGAAATGTCAGCCCACTCCAGTATTCTTGCTTAGAGAATCCCATGGACAGAGGAGCCTGGTGGGCTGCGGTCCATGGGGTCGCAAGGAGTGGGACACGGCTGAGGGACTAACACTTACTCATGTTTCCCAGACAAGCTCTCAGTCAGCTGAAAGGCCTCGCCGTTGATGCTCTGACGTCACAGTGGCCGCCCTGAGCTTCCCGGACCAAAGCAATCGGGTTGTGCCCACGCTCGTCAGCGCTCAGGTCGAGCGTCAACCGTGGCCCCTGCTGCCTGAGGGGCTGAACCTTCCCAGCCTTTCTCGTCACCACGGCCAGCGGGACCCTCCCGGGGCAGCGGGAGCCACACAGGGCCCTGGAGGGTCCCACCGCGCCTTCTGCCCGGCCCTGGCGTCAAGGAGAGGGCACGGCAGGCAGCGGACATCAGCCGTTAAGTTAAAAAGGCAGGAACCCCCTGCTGCCCAGTGGTTAAGAGCCCCCCTACTGATGCGGGGGACGTGTGTCCATCCCCTGGTCCGGGAAGACCCCGCCTGCTGCGGGGCAGCTAAGCCCGTGGGCCCCAGCTGCTGAGCCTGTGCACCCCGGAGCCCATGCTGAGCAGGAGGAGAAGCCCCCACGGTGAAAAGCCCGACCCCCCAACAAACACTAACCCCCTTCCTGCAACTGGAGAAAACCCACACACAGTGACAAAGACCCACCGCCAGCAGAAATAGATAAATAATTTTTGAAAAAATAGAGAGGACTCTTTTTAGAAAATGAAGAAAAAAAAGGGGGGGCAAAAGGGATGTGGGTTCAGCACATCCATGACCCTGAGCGGCAGATGCTGTCCAAGGTCCCCGCATGCTTTGCCCAGTGCGACCGTCAGGACCGATCCCGGGGTGGACGCGCCCCACTCGGCACATCACTGAGCCAAGCGCAGGGCCTGGCCCCGCCCTGGAGGGGCTGAGCCCCCGGAGGCCCTTCTCCTCCTTCAGAGGTGTCCTGCTGGGGCAGAGGTCGGGTCTCACAGGGCTAGGCAGAGGCGAACTGTGGCCGTCACAGCCACGGAGAGGACAGGGACCCTGCCGGGCACGGCCAGCTATGGGCGGACATGCAGCCAGGAACGGGGAGCAGGCCGCCGAGCTCACCCTCAGGGCCTGGCCTTGGTCGCAATCTGCCAATCACCTCTCCACACCAGAGGCCCTGGTCCAATGGGGCCCCTTCCGGTGGCCTGGACCGTGTTCTCACGGCACCCACGTGGCAGATGGAGGCCCCGTCGCCATGGGGACACATCGCCCTGTATCACTGCCGCAAACGAGGTCCTGAAGCCCCTCTGGGACCCACTTGCCAGGGAGCAGAAGCCGGCTCGTAGGGGACAACCCGCAGGCCCAGCGTGGGGAGGACCAGCACGTTACCGCTGCCTCCCAGCCCGCGGCTGCTCCTGTACGTGCAGAGCTGTGCTCACGGAGGCGGGGGCTGAGCTGCCCCCCCCCCATGTTCACGGCGCAGCCCTAAGCCCCCGAGTGGCGGTAGCGGAGACGAGAGGCAGGTGAGGTGACGGGAGGGCGTCAGGGTAGCCTCGGACCTGAAGTGATCCCTGCCCGTGTAAGAAGAGACCCCAGAACTGGCTCTGCCAGGCGAAGCCACAGCGAGCAGGCGGCCGGCTGAAGGGGCCCGCTGGGCATGGAGCACACCAGCACCCCGCCCTGGACGTCCACCCTCAGGCCGCGGGGAGAAACGTCTCGTTTCAACTGCCTCATCCATGGTGCTTGTTTGGGGCTAAGATAGAGAGCAGCCCAGAGCCCTCCAAAGCCTCTGCCACCTTTAGCTGAATGGGAGGCCTTCACTTGCCAAACAGAGGCCAGAAAGAAATCCACGACCGGAGAGGCACAGGTGGGCTCAGTCGGAGCCATCCACATATGAGGGAGCCCCAGATGGCAGGGTCCCCTCTGCATGGATGGCGGGGTCGCCTCTGCCCCGGGTGGCTGGGCCCCTCTGCCCCAGGTGGCGGGGTTCCCTCTGCCCCAGATGCCAGGATCTCCTCTTCCCCAGATGGCAGGATCTCCTCTGCCCCAGGTGGCCAGGTCCCCTCTTCCCCGGGTAGTGGGGTCGCCTCTTCCCCGGGTGGCGGGGTCCCCTCTTCCCCGGGTGGCCGGGTCCCTCTTTCCCGGGTGGCGGGGTCCCCTCTTCCCTGGGTGGTGTTCTCCTCTGCCCCGGTGGCAGGGCCCCTCTGCATGGATGGTGGGGTTCCCTCTGCCCCACGTGGCCGGGTCCCCTCTGCCCCGGGTGGCAGGGGGTCCTCTGCCCAAAGGGGAAGGTGTGCCCAGAGCCCACAGCTGTCAGGGTGGCTGCTGCAGCCCCACACCGCCTCACCCTGGTGTGCTTCTGTGACAGCAGCGCCTTCCCGGCAGCGGGCCCCTTTCACCGGCAGAGAGAAGGTCTCTGGCGCAGAGACGGTGTCTCGATGGACTGTCCCTCTGATGACAAACCAGCGCCTCCTGCTTGGAAGCCGTCGAGCCCTTCAGTGAAACGGCTTCAGAGGCGCCAGCCACTCTGGTGCCGGGAGACAAGAAAGCCGGGGTTCCCCGGGCGGGGAGAGAGAGAAGGCGCGGCTCCCCGGGCTTCGGGGAGCCCTTGAAAGGTAAAAGCAGGGTTCTGTTTTGCCGCTGAAATGCGAGCATCTCAGAAAGCTCTCATCCACCTGTGCTGCCGCCCTGAGGCTCGACAGTGTCTCCTGCTGAAATCCACTCCCCGGAGGACACGAGACGGCCTCCTTCACCGAGGCCCGGAGGGCAGGTGGCTGCGTGTGTGGGTCAACTGCATTCTCTTTTCAGAAATTCCGGCCCTGAGGTAGCCTGAGGAGACCCCGGCGCCTCACCTGTCACCGGGGCCTTTGCCCCTCGGCCACGGCCCCGCCCCTTCCGCCCCACGGTGGGCAGCCGGCTCCCTCTGAATTAAAGCTGTAAGGCGTCCGTCCCATCTGCACAAAGCTTCGGCTTTGACACATGCAATTATTATGAACACAGAGGCAACACGATTGCTGAGGGCGCCAGGAGGAGAGTTTAATCAGCAGACGGGGGTTTCTCCGGCCGATTTATAATTTCACTCCTTGCTAGCCTTTATGTTCTTACGTGTTCAGATAATTAGATACACTAGTCCTTGCTTCCCGAGAGGCCAGAAAGGGCAAAATTCCTATTCTTTTTACATTGGAAAGATTAAATTATAATATAGAAAATCTGTAACTTTGGGTAGAAATGACAAATTCACACTACATTAATTTCAGTGCTTACAAAATGTTACAAATAATTCGTGCGTCCTCTCCTCTCTTGTCGGTACATGTGAATTAATTACCTATCCAATTTCAATGTCTTTCAAGTCAGCTTGCCACAGACAACTCGGAAATTACAAGGAAATAAGGTTTGATTTCCATTCGCCAAGTATATTTGTTTGAGATGTTTAACCATTTAAGCCCATGTACATGTCCCTGAGAACATGGACACGAACAAATGTGCCCACTTAGAACACAGACTCCGTGGGAAGCCTCAGAGTCTCAGGGTCAGCAACTAGGAAGCGGAGGGAGAAAGCTCTGTCCCACGCTGCCAACAGGAGGGGCTCCCCCAGCACCCAAAGGAGAGGCGTGGGCACCCTGCTCAGTGCTCAGTGGCTCCAGAAAGAGGCGCCCCCGGGCTCAAGACACACGTTGCTGGAGGGGGATGGAGTCTGCGAGTGGTTTCCGGATCCACTGATTTGTCCAGAAAACAGATTAAGCCTGGCCTCTGCACCCTGGGTATCTAGTGGGCAAGTCGGGGGCTGTGAGACGTGGCCACCCACCTGCAAGCTGACCCACAACTCTCTAAGAGAGGATAAAGGCGGGTCCACTGATTTGTCCAGAAAACAGATTAAGCCTGGCCCCTGCACCCTGGGTATCTAGTTGGCAAGTCGGGGGCTGTGAGACGTGGCCACCCACCTGCAAGCTGACCCACAACTTTCTGATTTTTCTTTTTTTTTTTTTTTTCTCTTTGCGACCCCATGGACTATACAGTCCATGGAATTCTCCAAGCCAGAATACTGGAGTGGGTAGCTGTTTCCTTCTCCAGGGGATCTTCCCAACCCAGGGATCGAACCCAGGTCTCCCGCATTGCAGGCAGATTCTTTACCCGCTGAGCCACAAGGGAAGCCCTAACCCACAACTTTCTAAGAGAGGATAAAGGTGGGGCTTGGGGCTGATGCCGCTGCACCCCGCCCTCACTTTCTTATCTCTCCCCCCATCCCTGACTCCCCCATCCCTGTCTCCCCCATCCCTGACTCCCACATCCCTGTCTCCCCAACCCCTGTCTCCCCCATCCTGACTTTCCCATCCCTGACTCCCCCATTCCTGTCTCATCCCCATCCCTGTCTCATCCCCATCCCTGTCTCCCCCCATCCCTGTCTCCCCATCCCTGACTCCCCCCATCCCTGTCCCTCCTCATCCCTGTCTCTCCCCATCCCTGTCTCTCTCATCCTTGTCTCCCCCCTCATCCCTGTCTCCCCTCATCCCTGTCTCTCCCATCCTTGTCTTCCCCCCATCTCTGTCTTCCCATCCCTGTCTCTCTTCCCATGCCTGTCTCCCCCCATCCTTGTCTCCCCCCATCCCTCTCTCCCTCCCCATCCCTGTCTCTCCCCCATCCCTGTCTCTCCTCCTCCCTGTCTCTCTCTCCCCCATCCCATCTCTACCCCGACTCTCTCTTCTGTCCACTTTCTCCCTTGATGTCTTTGGGGCCCTGGATGAAGAGCTGATACACAGGTGGTCACAGGCTCCTGTCCTGCTTAGGGGGACTGTCTTGTGATCTTCTCACTGTCCTGGGGGGAAAGCCCCCCACACCCCCACAGAGCCAGTAGGGCCCTGGGTCTGCTCTCCGGGGGCTGCAGCAGGTGGGGTGGCCCTGATCAGTGTGGTGGGGTGAGGACCTGAGCCCTTTCTCAGTGGCAGGGGCACAGCGACTGTGCCCAGCACCCAGCCTCAGCCCTCCGCACGCAGTCAGCTCCGGAGGGGAGATGGCCTTAAGTGACCGTGCGGGCGCCTCTGACATCCCGCCCCGAAGGAAGGTCCAGGAGGCCTCTGGCCTCCCAGGTGGGCGGGCGCTCCGCCCCGGATTACCAAGGAGGAAGAACCCCGCGGCCTCTCTTAGGCCCACAGGGGCCTGTGTGCTAGAATGCAGCCGCGGACCCGCCAGGGCTGTGCCAGTGGATCCATGCGCCCAGGCACCTGCCTGGGGCCGAACCGCTCGTCCCCCCCACCTCCAACCCCCCACAACCCAACCCGGAGCCCCGCGCTGCTGCTCTGCCCGCTGCTCTGCCCGGTGGCTTCGCGCGTGGAGGCCGAGGGGCAGCAGAGGGCGCTGTGGGCTCGGCCATGGCCAGGCCCGCGGGAGCCCAGAGCCAGGGTGACACCCAGGATCCTCGCTGGTCCGGGGCTCGGGCAGCAGCTCAGCGATGGCCGCGATGGCCGCACCCGCGCTGCCCACCCCCTCGAGGGACCTCTGCCCCCACTCATCACCCTTCTCTGCGCTCCTCCCCTCAGCAGACATACACACATGCACGCAGACAGGCTGCCCGAGACCCGAGATTGCACACATGCTTGCACACGTATGTGCAAGATGCAGAGTCGTAGATGACCCCCATGCACATCCACACTCGCACATCTGCCCACCAGGCTCATGCACACATGCACACACGGTGTGGGCACACTCAGATACACGCAGAGTCGTACATGACCCCGACGCACACCCACGCTCGAACGTGCACACCAGGCATGTGCACTCCCCTGCACACTCACCCGCCCTCTCCCAGAACTCAGGGGCAGACACCTCCACCCAGGAGGGTCGGGCTCTGGGCGCACGTGGAGGCCCTCAGGGAAGCCCAGGTCCCGTCCCCAGTCCCCCGACGCTGGCACCTGCCCTGGGGACATCTTTCCCTGGAGCCTGAGGGAGGAGGGCCAAAGTGACCTGGCCTCTCTCTGCAGGGATCAGTGCTTCCTGGGAGGCGGGCGGCAGCCTTGGTCCAGCCCCTGCAGATGCCGGCACTTGGGACTGGGGCTCCCCGAGCCCTGCCTCCTGAGACAGAGCCTGGACCCTGGGCGTCCCTAGAAGGCGGTGGGCTGCTCCGGCCCTGGGGCAGGCACGAGGGCAGGCTTCAGGCGGGTACAGGGTCACATGCCACCGTCCCAGAAACAGAACCAGGACCTGCCTTTGCGGCAGGACAACCTGCTTGGAAGGTCCAGAGGGCCAGGCCACACTTGCGTCCCTGGTGAACCGCGTCCAGACACCCACATCTGGACACTCAGCTTCCTGGGCTGCTGCCCTCACGTGGGGCTCCTAGGGATGGGCGTCGGAACGTGTGCTGACCTCAGGAGCCCAGGGGTGAGGGCCAGTGCCCACTCCCCTCCGCATCCCACCCGCTGGACTCCTCACCCGAGGGATGGGGTCTGGCCTCCCTCCCACAGCCCCCAGGATGTAGAGACCCCCCCAGGTCAACATCCGGGGCACACAGGCCTCCACTCCTGCCCTGGCCCCATCTGGGCCTGCGTCTGTCCCAGCTGGACCACAGAGTTGGGGGGCTGCTCCGGGGGTCTCCCTCTCCTCTCGAGAAAAGCTGGGGCTTGACACCCTCCCCAAGTGCCTTACAAACCTGTGCAAACACCAGCTGAAGCAGCCCAGGGGTGCAGACAGTGGCCACCGCAGATCACAGCGCCTCGGGGACGTGGTTAGTGGGAGCCCAGACTGAGCCATCCACAGGGTGTCACCCCAGAGGGAATGCTTTGAGCTGAAGGCAATCGGGAAACGCAGACGGGAGGTCCCTCTGCCTGAAGGAGACCAGCTCCCTGTGAGGGTTCCACCGCTGCAACCTCCGCTAACGGACCTGAGACACGGGCGGGCCGGCCCCTCCGACACACCCCCTCTCTTTGCTTTGTCAGTTCCTGAAGTGCATCCTTCCTTATCAAATGGCACAAATCCCCCAAGCCTAGCCACTTCTCTGAGGGTTTACCTTCTGTGAAGCCGCCACCCCCAGGCACGTAAGTACAGTGCTTGTCTCATGCTCAGTCATATATGACTCTGTGCAATCCCATGGACTGTAGCCTGCCAGGCTCCTCTGTCCATGGGATTCTCCAGCGAGAACACTGGAGTGGGTTGCCGTTTCCTCCTCCAGGGGATCTTCCTGACCCAGGAATCAAGCCCACGCCTTCTGCTTGGCAGGCAGATTCTTCACCATCTGAGCCACCAGGGAAGCCCTGAGGGGCATAAAACCAACATCAAATAAGTGTGTATTCTTTCCTCCGGAGACTGTCTGCGCTCAGATTACATCACAGACCCAGCAGAGGTCCCAAGACAGCTGAGAAAATCCTCCCTGCGACACACGGCTTCAGGAGGGGCATCTCCCAGAGGGCTCTCAAGGGGGTGGCCGGCGCAGGGGGATGGGCTGTCCCCTGGGCCCTGGCAGCCATGAGTGACAGGTGGGACCCAGGAGAGAGAACAGGACCACCCTGACGGGGGCCGACCCCGGGGGCACACCCCCCAGGCACACAGGCAGCCAAGGCAGGCACCCCAGGCCCCATCCATCCCGGCCTGAGCACACCCCGCTGTTCAGGCTGGCCTGCATCGGAGGCCTAAGTCCCTGCGATCCATCTGCAGGGGGAAGCACCTTGATATCAGGTGCTAGTGGGTGCCCGGGAGGGGAGGGAGGAAAGCTATGAAATTAATGCCGACCAGAAAAATACATTTTATTGTATCTTTTGAGAATGAAACGAGCACTGTAGTTGCGTGGAAAGCCCTAGAACCGTTCAGAGGAGTGCGAGAGGGCGGGGCCTGGCTGCCCACCTCCCCCTTCTCTGGATGCACTTGCGCTGCGGGGCCCTCACGCCCGATGCCGTCCGCCCGCCCACCCCAGCTCCTTCATGCGCGCCATGACACGGGGTGTGGTTGGGGCCCCTGTTCAGTGTGGGGAGGATGAGCAGGTCCCCTGTGATGCTTGTATATCTTGACCAAGGACCCACTGGGAGATGAAGCAGAGGTCGCTCAAGGTGACGCCTGGTCAGATTTGCATCATTTTGTTCAGGACCATTGCATCGACCTTCATATCAGAACCAGTCAGAACATGCACGCCCTTGTGGGGGCTCATCACCAGCTTTCTTAAAGGGCTTGGGCGTCTTCTAGGAACGGGGTCTCTCTGGGAGTTTTCTCCTGGGACAAGGCAGGGGAGTAGGGTACAGGCATTTCAGTGTCGATTTAGGGGAAAAGTGGAAAGTTTTGAACACAGTTCCAAAAATCTGGTGGACCCTGTTTTACAAGGATCCCAGTTGGTGATGGGGGTGACCCGGAGTCGGGTTAAGCGCATATTTCTCGCTTGATTCCTGGCTTCATTTGCACAGTGGCACCTGAACTTGAGAGAGAACAGGCGAAGAGAAATCGGGCCCTTAGCGGAGACTCTTAAGAGAAACCAGGAAGCCCAAGAATGCAGCCCTCCCTCCAGCTTGTAGGTGACAGCACCCCTGGTCAGTTTCATCTTCTCTCTAGTCTAAATCCCCAGAGCACGCCTGTTAACTTTATGAGTGGGACAGGAGACAAAGGCAGCAGGACGCTCCTTAAGCTCTTGGAGGAGAGTCGCCGCAGGTCCAAGGGGCAGCCCCAGACAGGGCAGCATCTGCAAGGAGAGCAGAGGTCCTGAGCAGGACCCCAGCCCACCCCTTCTCTCCCCATCCCTGTGCTGGAAGGACTCCCACTGATGGGCTCAAATGCTGGGTCTCCTGCGGCCCCTCCTCCCTGCTCCCTGCTGAGGGCCTGCCCGCCCTCTCACAGCTGGTCAGGGGTCTGCGGGCCTCAGGGAGCCCCAAACCATCACCCACCCTGTGCCCCTGCCTCCGGTGAGCGGCCTGCAGACCCTGGCTCCTCCCCCTCACCGGGCCTCCCCTGAGTCCCCTTCCCCCTTCCCCCATCCCCCTCCACCTGCACACCCCACTCTTCCCCTCCAACCTCCCCACACCCCCACACTGCCACCACCTCACATGGGCAGGGGCGCAGGGCAGGGGCAGGTGCCCACTGAGCCCCATTTCAGGATGGGTGAGTGAGCCGTCACCTCCTGTCTATACTCGCTCCGGCAGTCCCGGGAGCCCAAGCTTTGAGGGCGTCTGCACCCACATGGGGTGCTCCCTCGGCCGGAAGCCCGGCCGGAACGTGGGGGCACCTGGGACCCACCTGGAGGAGAGGCTTCTTGGAGCAGCTGGAATGTTGAAGGCCAGCCCCGGGTGCAGACGCCGGGCAGAGCCGTGGCCGCGCGGGGAGGAGGCCGGGCTCTGTGGGCCACACGGTGGCCCTGTGGGCCGGGTTTCCAGGGATTCCAGGGGGAACCTCAGGGAGGCCGGGGAGGTCTCCTCCTCAGAGCTGATTTCAAGCTGGGGTCAGGGAGCAAATGCGAAGCCCCAACACGGGAGGAAAACAAAAAGTCAAGGAGTGAGAGCCGGGGTGAAGGCGGAAGCTCTGTTTTAATTCTTACACACGAGGGCTTCCTGGGGACTCAGCTGGTAAAGAATCCGCCTGCAAAGCAGGAGACCTGGGTTCCGTCCCTGGGCTGGGAAGATCCCCCAGAGAAGGGAAAGGCCACCCACTCCAGGATTCTACTCTGGAGAACCCCATGGACTGTCCATGCGGTCTCGAAGAGTCGGACACGACTGAGCGACTTTCACGTCATTTCCAGCACCTCCTTGAAAAACAACCGTGCCGTGTGTTCAAGCACCAAAAAGGTGCCCTGACGCCTCCTTCAGAGAAGCCGCAAGTTAGAAAAGGTGCCCTGACGCCTCCTTCAGAGAAGCCGCAAGTTAGAAAAGGTGCCCTGACGCATCCTTCAGAGAAGCCGCAAGTTAGAAAAGGTGCCCTGACGCATCCTTCAGAGAAGCCGCAAGTTAGAAAAGGTGCCCTGACGCCTCCTTCAGAGAAGCCGCAAGTTAGAAAAGGTGCCCTGACGCATCCTTCAGAGAAGCCGCAAGTTAGAAAAGGTGCCCTGACGCCTCCTTCAGAGAAGCCGCAAGTTAGAAAAGGTGCCCTGACGCCTCCTTCAGAGAGAGCCGCAAGTTACTCACAGTAGGAACAGTGTGAGCCTTCCTGAAGACTTTATTTAAAACGTCCTTTAAAGAGTGAGCGTGGTTCCTGGTACCGTTCTGGGGGTGAGGGGTGAGCAACAGTCTCCTTTCCTATTTCAGCACATTCCTGCCCCCACCCCGAGGCACCGTGCAGGCCTTGTTTCAACAGAACCGGCGTCCTCTGAATCAGGCCGGGCCTGAACCCCTCGGGCCGGGCTACGGCCTCAGAGAAGCCCTGACCTCCGCGTCCTGGGATCGGCATCCCCAGGTGGTCCCTCTGAGGGTCTAGGAGGCCCAGGGCTCCTCGGGGTCTTACTGGTGACCACGTTTGTTCCCTCCTCTCGATGACTCGCCTGGGCTGCCCCCACAGCTCCTGTGACACATTCTGAGGTTGACAAGCCGCGTTCCTGAACCACAAGTGAGTCAGCGTTGCCCCCGGGAGCCGGGCCCTCCCGCGGGTGCTGAGTCACAGTCTGCATTCCAGCGTGCCCCCTGCTGCCTCCAGGCCTGAGGACCCTGCAAGGACCAGGCTGGACCGCGCCCCGCAGGCTCAGGGCTCACGTCCCTCCCTGGGATCTGTGGCCATGTTGCCATCTTGGCCAGTAGGTGGGGGGCTCCCCTTGCACAGGGACCCACGCCCACCAACCCCTTGCCCCCCCTGGGTGTCTGGCAGAGGTGTGAGTTCACAGCTGCCACAGAGCAAGACCCGCCGGGGGCCCAGAGTCCTGGCGCCCCTTTCCCAACCTCAGCACCTCGGAGGGCCTGCCCACGTCCTCAGAGAGTCTGCTTCCAGGCCTCAGGGGCTTGGGGAGCTCATCCGGGCTGGTTGGCTTCTCAGAGGGCGTTCCCATGTCCTCAGAGGGAGTGACTCTCCAGGCAGTAATGAGGGTTCCCAGCAGGGCTTACAGACGGTCGTGGGGGTCTAGGAGGAGCCTGGGCGCTGAGAACCAGTGCGGACCCCAGGAACTCCCCTGCTGGACGCTCCTGGAGGCTTCCCCAAGGGCTGCCAGCCGCTGGCCCTCCACTCCGCACGTGAAAACCTCCTACTCAGTCTTCACAGGACCTGTCCGACAGGCTGAATGGTGTGTCCCTTCCAAGTTCGGCGCTGAAGTCGCGGGCTCCTGTGAACACGTGCGTCTAGGAGGTGGGGTCTTCGCAGAGTAAGTTGGGGCGTCAGAGCGAACGTGGACAGAGCAGGGCTGGTGTCCTCACGGGAAGGACAGCTCATGAAGAGAAAGAGCCACCTGGACTCTGAGGGTGCCCGGGAGGGAGGCTTTGATCGGGGCCTCCCGTGTTCCCAGAGGGGCTCGGGCCGCCCACCCCGTGACCTGGGGCTTCAGGCCCTCTGAGCCGGGAGTCCGCAGACGTGTGAGGGTCCAGGCCCATCTGCAGATCCCGTTCCAGCCGCATGATGACCTCTGACCAGCATGCGCTGCTGCTGCCCGGCCAGACCGGACTCCCTCCCTGAGGCTCGGCCGCTGCGCCTCTGGGTGAAGTCCCAGGTGGGGTTCTAAGGCTGCCGTCCCCGTGGTCCGGGTCCCAGGGCTCATCCTCTGGGTCTAACCACTGGCGAAACGGGGGAGCCCAGAAGAGGAGCACCCCCGGTGACTGCCAGCCTGAGGTGGTCCCAGCAGAGTGGGGGCAACCAGGGGCTGCAGCTCCCCCGAGCCTGGCAGTCATTCCAGCCTGGAGAGAAGCCGCCCCATTCTGGGCAGGGGTGGGTGCCCCCCACAGTCTGGGAAGAGGCCGCCCCATTCCGGGCAGGGATGGGTGCCCCCACGGCCTGGGGCCCCATTCCGGGCAGGGCTGGGTGCCCCTGCGGCCTGGGTCTGGCCCCCCACAGCCTGGGTCTGGCCCCCAGCGGCCGGCTCGCAGCGTCGCTCCCCGCCCGGGGCGGCGCAGGCCTCGCCGTGGACTTCCCGCTGGTATGGTGTCCCCTCCTATCTGGTTTCCCCAGATGGCTTCTCTGAGGTCAGGAATCTCCCCAAGCAGAAAGCAGAACTGTTTTCCAACAGACTTGAGAACTATGAAAAGAATATGCAAACACCCATAGAAGGGTGACTAAATTTAACTACATCTGAGAATCAAAAAACACTGGCAGGATGAAAGGGATGAGGATCAAGACGAAAGGCAAGTGAGACAGAGCAGCGTCGGGAGCACGCTGGAAGGACCCGTGTCAGTCACATCTGTTTTTTCAAAACCCCTACAGCTCAACAAGAAAAAGGCAAAAACTCAAGAGATGCAAAGGCGTAATTCAAAGACAGGAAATGCAAGTGGGCAAAAGCACGTGACTCACTGACGGCAGTGAGGAGGCGCCGTGTGGTGGGCGGGCGCCCGCCAGGGGCACGTCCGTGGCCAGCAGGTTCCCGGGAGCCTGCACTCGCCCCGCTGCTGCTTCCCTTCTGGAGGACCCAGCCCTGCCCAGCCTCTCCCAGCCCCTGGAAGCCCCTCGGAGCCCCCAGCACGGCCCTGGGCTCCTGCAGCCGTGCAGGACACACACGGCCCAGGAGTGCGTCCCCGAGGTGGGGGAGGCCTGGAACTTTCTCTGCAAAGGGCGCTGGGCAGCCCCGTCCGGGAGGCACTGCTGGTATTCCTGTGTCTCAGGGAGTGCGGGAGTGCGGGAGTGCGGGGCCCCCTGGGATGCACGGAAGCTGCTGAACGTCTACACAGGTGTAGGTATTCCGCCCCCAGGAAGGTCTCGGCCTGCAGAGGGGTCCCGGGCTCGAGGGCTGCTGACGGCTCCCACGTCTGGGGCACAGGGTGTCTGCCCTCGGGGACCCTCTTACCCGCACGGCCCCCACACGCAGTGCAGGGACAGGCTTCTGGTCTGGGGCAACGGCCTGAGAGAGCTCCCCTGGGCCCACCTGCTGGCCGCAAGGCAAGGAGAAAGGGCCCCAAAGATCCACTTCCAGGTTCTAGGGAGAGCGAGACCTTCACTCAATGGGTCTTCACCCGACAGATGGGGTGTGCCCGCTGTCCTCGGGGCAACATGACCTTCGACCCTGATTGACCTCCCGCTCCAGAGGCAGCAGACCCGGCTGGGCCCCAGCAGCTCGGGACGACCACCCCCCGCCCCACCGGAGACCTCTGATCAGGCGAGGAGGCAGGGGTCCTTCAAGAGAGGCTTGCGTCCTGCATCCCGGGGCCGGGTGACCATCTGCGGTGACAACCCTCCAGGGGCCTGTGTCTCCACATCACTATTGGACATGGTGGCCTCCCCCAGGGCCCATGGCTGCTGGGGCAGCAGGAGGTGAGAGAGGCGCTGGCCTGAGTCACGGTCGAGCCCGGCCCGCGAGCCGCCTCTCAGAGGGGCCGGCAGGTGCATGAGCAGAGAGTGCAGCCCAGGGGCCCAGGCCAGTCCCACGGGGGGCCGTGGGAGTCAGGAACCACTTCCAGGGGGGCAGGGGCCTCAGGGAGTGGCGTGCTGGGGGCTCCAGGCGGAGGGCCATGGGGGCTGAACGTCCCCAGAGGGCTGAGAGCAGAATCCGCAGAGGCCCCTGCCGAGCACTTGCAGGGCTCCGGCCGGCATGCGCTCCATCGCAAACTCCCTCCCGCTCTCAGGGCCTCGAGCAGCCCCGCCACCTCCATTGTCTCAGGGCCCCCGGAGAAGCAGCCTGAGTAGAACGTGTCCACCTGCTGAGGCCGATCGTCAAGGACCACCTCGTGCCGTCGCGGGGGCTGGCCCATCCCCGGGTCTGCAGGGGCATCCTGGACCCAGGAGAGGAGTGCTGTGGTTCTGCCTGTGAACCAGCAGGCTCAAGACCTGGGAAGACCTCAGGCTGCAGTGCCACCCCACGGCCAGAAAAGAGCAGAGGCCCAGCTCAGACGGTCAGCTGAGGGCGGTGGTCCACCCAGCACTGCAGCTGATTGGCCAAGGCCCACAGCTCGGGGCAGGCGGTCGGCTTTCCTGTCCACTCACTCAAATCCTCCTGTCATCCCGACTGAAGCATGTTCGGCCAAGCGTCTGGGCTTTCCAGGTGGCGCTAGTGGTAAAGAACCCACCTGCCGATGCAGAGACATAAGAACCTCAGTTTCGATTCCTAGGTTGGGAAGATGCCCTGGAGGAAGGCATGGCAACAGCCCACTCCAGTATCCTTGCCTGGAGAACCCCATGGACAGAGGAGCCTGGCAGGCTACAGTCCATGGGGCTGCAGCGTCGGACAGGACTATAAGCACACACACTCAGGCCCTGCGCACGCCAGGACCCAGCCAAGCTGACACATAAAATCCAACGTCTTAGGGGCTTCTGTTTTCCTTTTTTAGTACAGATTTCTAAACGGCCTTACTAAGAAAGGACCTTTTTCTCCACTAACATAGAAATTGCTTCCTTTGTGGCTCAGCTGGTAAAGAATCCGCCTGCAATGCAGGAGACCTGGGTTTGATCCCTGGGTTGGGAACATCCCCTGGGGAAGGGAAAGGCTACCCACTCCAGTATTCTGGCCTGGAGAATTCCATGGACTGTATAGTCCACGAGGTCACAAAGAGTTGGACATGACTGAGCGACTTTTGATGTAGAAGTTGCCCCCCGAGTGGAGTCACTTATGAGTCTGGGGATGTCCCCACTCTCAGCTGACCCCTCACGAAGCGTGAATACCAAGCAGGAAGCACGTGGCCACCCTCCCGATGTGAAGTGGCGGGGAGCGCGGGGAGCCTCCTGAGGCTGACTCGGGTCAGGGGGCGGCTCCAGCGGAGGCATCGGAGGCCGGAGCCCGAGGGGAAGGACTTTGACCCACTGAGGTGCAGGCCGCTTGGCTGATTCAGCTGTTTGTTGTTAAACCCTAAGAAGTTCCTTCTTCACGCTGTGATTTCCTGGGTCACTTCCTTCCGCTCTCACGGTTGTCGTGTTACAAGAGGCTGGGTTTGTTTGCCTGGTACCATCATTTTATAAGTGAGGAAAGTAAAATGAAGTAAGAACAATTAACCCAAGTGATACTGTTCGTAACTGACGTGAGCGGTCCTGATATGGGGTGCCATTCCACTGAAGTGCCACAGTAAACGTGGCAGGGAAATCGGGCCGCCCCGGAGAGACCCGGCGGCCGGGGCAGTCTCGCAGCCCGGCCCTCCTCTGTCCCGGCCACGCCCATCCTGGAGCCACCTTCAGAGCCGGCCTGAGCAGAGGCGCTGAGTCTGACCTCCAGGGGTCAACGACCAGAATTCAGAGCTCAGTGATCACGGGGCCGCGGGAACAGGGGACACGCAGGCTTACCCTTCCAACTTTCTGCCAGCATGTGCTTTGTCCACACAGAGTCCACAGGAGAGGAGGAGGGCAGTCAGAGCGATCGGCCAGCGTGGCCAGGACGCAGAGGGGCCAAAACCAGGAAACCAACAGACCACAGGCAGAGCAGAGCCACTGGGGGAGTGAGAAGCAGCGGGGCGGGGGTCACCAGGGGGCCTCAAGGATCAGGAAACACCGACTCGGGGACACTCCACCTGAGACGCTAGGGACAGGGGCCCGTGGGGTGGAGGCGTGGACCCCGAACGGCAGAGCCTGGCCGTGGGTGACACGGGGCTGAGCCGGTGGCAGTTAAGATGCTCTGCGCTCAGGACTGCGGTGGGCCCTCGGGAAGGAACATCTCAGGCTGGGGGAGTGTGACCCCTGTGCCCCTCCCTGGGGGCCTGGTGGGGCAGACACGCAGGAGGGAGCAGCCAGCACTCCAGGGCTGAGCCTCGGGGCCCCTCCTGCCGGGGGTCCTGGGAGCCATCCCAGGAGCCAACTTTGGGGCCCCAGGAATCTCACGAAGGCCCCCCACATGCGTCACGAAGAGCAGACAGAGTTAGAAAAGCTCCCCTTCCTGGGGGGCTGCTGCTAGGCTCCCCAGGCCCCCCTCCCCGCAGAAGGGCCCGGAGCTGAGAGTCTGCACAACAGCTTGTGCAAAAGTCATGCCTTCTCTCAGGGCTGCGGCCAAAACACAGGGGGAAACCTGCCCGCCTCTAGTCAGCCCAGAGGGGCGTGCCGGGTCTTCTCTTGACCATAGATTCTGCCACGAGAGCCCCCAAGGGGCCCAATGACCTTTCCCCCCAGGAAGGTCACCACGCAGCCCCTCGGTGTCCCAGGGCAGGCCGCAGGGCTCCAGGCACGCTCCCCACGGCCGCGAGGAGAGGAGAACTTCAGAGCTGCAGGCACAGTCTCCCTCTGTTTTGCAGGAAAGGAATTGGGAGAGGCCCTGGGGTCGCAGCAGCCCAGCCCTGACTCTGCAGCAAGGTCAGGTGTGCTGTGGGCCCAGCGCCCACCTCTGACAAGTCACAGATCTTCACAGAACATGCGTGTATGAGTATGTGTGTGCGTGTGTATATGTGTGCGCGCACGTGCACTCCTGGGGTGCCCTCTGGACAATGACCAGTGTTCCATCTCTACAAACTTATTTCAACATTCCTGATTGAATCCTCCCTTGAACCAATTTTTGATACTTAGTTCTTTGATGCTTTGGTGGCTCAGAAGATAAAGAATCTGCCTGACGATGTGGGAGACCCAAGTTCGATCCTGGGTTGGGAAGGTCCCCTGGAGGAGGAATGGCAACCCACTCCAGTGTTCTTGCCTGGAGAATCCCATGGACAGAGGAACCTGGCGGGCTGCAGTCCACAGGGTCACAAGCAGGTGGACACGACTGAATGAGTGGCACTTGGTTTCCTTGATGCTTTCTGCTTTCAATGTGCCTTTTACTGCACACATTTGTGGGCAGATTAGAAATAAAACAGGGCAGTGGCCTGTCCCCCTTAGTCAGGGAGGCGGCGGGGGCTTCTGCACACAAGGACAGAAACGTGCCTTCTGTACCAAGACTCACCACCTCCACGCCACCACCAACCCCCACCGACCCAGCCGCCCTCCAGGGAGCAGGAGTGGGGGGTCCCTCCCCAGAGCAGACCACGCAGAGCTGAGGTGAGGTCCTTTCCAAGCCCACCTGCCATCCAGGCCTCTCCCTGCTCCAGAGTGACCCCGAGCCTACCGCCCCATCCAGAGGGGGCTCGATGGGAAGAAAGCTCCCCCAGACTCGAGACTCTCACGCCGAGCAGGAGGTAGAGCGGGGGAGGGGTGAGACAGCCCCTTGGGACGGTGGGGGCTTTAGTGGCTGTCAAACGGAGAAGGGGCGCACAGGTGCTCAGTGGGTGGGGCCAGGCTCTGCCAAACGCACCCAAAATGCAGAAGGGCTGAGAGGTCTCCCCTCCGGGAGCCCCGGGTCTGAGTCTTCTCCTGCCTCATCCTCAGGAAATCCTCTCACTCCGGGCTGCCCCCTCGGGGAGCTGAGACTCCGAGAAGGGACAGAAAGATGGTGAGGTGCACGTGGACTCAGCGTCAGGAGTCCCAAGTGTGTGCGCTCAGCTCACTACCCCCGTGAGGACCTTGAGCTGCTTCCTGCTGAGAGGCCAGACACAGCGGGCATGCCCCAGCGCGGAGGAGTCCCCACGAACCTCGCAGATGCAGGTGCCGCCTGGACACTACCGCCGGCCCCGCCTTCCACTGATGCGAGCTTAACCTGCCTCCTGACGCCAGAGGGGTGCCGGGCCGCTCCCTTCCATCACTTGTACCTGAAGGGCCACAAGCAGCCATCTGCCCCCAGGAGACATGACCTCTCTGGGTCGGCCCCCGCCTCCCTGGACTCCTGCCGGATGGAGGGAGGTGTCCGTACGCCCTGGCGTCCCTGGGCCTGGAGCAGCAGACGGTGCCCATTGGAGACGTGTGCGCCCACACAGTGCCCCCTCAGTCCTGCCCCCCGCCCCCAGGTGAGCCCTTGAAGCCCCCCACCTTGTCACGTGCAAAGGACCAGCCCCCATTTGGAGGCAGACACAGGCACTGCCTGTCACCACGGTTACTCAGACACCACGTGGGGCAGCCTACTCACGGGGCTATGGGCCAAAAAGGGTAAAAAAGGAAAAAAAAATAAAGAGGCTGCCAGCTAGGAGTCGGACGTGATTTTTATTGACTTTCTCTCCGCTCACTGTTGTCTCCAGGAGACAGCGTGACAGGCCCGAGTTCTCAGGAGCTGTGGGCTTCTCCTTTGACAGCTGGTAACTCAGTGGCTGCTCTGAGTCTGCGAACGTCAGAGCAGCAGCCACGTCTCATGACACAAGGTGCCCACCCGGGAACCGTCACCCGACACCCGGAGTGCTGGAGCCGCCCTCCGTGGGTGAAGTAGCTGGGGGCAGAGCTGGGGAAGCCGCGTTTCTGCTCTTCCTGGCGTCCTGGTCGGGGGATGGACTTGTCCTAAGGGAGGACCCACCTCGTAGCCAGCTGCCCCTCCAGGAAGGGAGAGAGATCATTCCTGGAGGAAATGAGGACCAGCACAGAGGGGGTGTCAGCCCCCACCATTCAGCACAGCGTGCGATCACCAGGGGTTTCAGCCTGATGAGGAGCCGCTCAGCCCTGACCTGGGCGCCCTTCTCTCCAGGCTCTGTGCTGACTCAGAGCACCCACCCCTCACGCTCAAGGCTGGTGAGCTCTGGGGCGGAGGATCCACCAACAGAGGAAGCAAAGCTAGTCTCCCCCTCGAAGTCGGGAGCTGCCTATGAGCTAGGGGGACCTGCCACCCACCATGCGGGAAGGTGCTTCCTGGGATGCCAGACGTTCGTGCAGAACCCAAGACGGCTGGGCAAGAGGGGCCACCCCGTGTCTCTGAGAACATCCGGAGCCCTGGGGGTCAGCACTGGGCTCTGGGCTCGGCCCCTGCCTTCCAGGGCTCCCACATCCCTCCAGTCTGCTCGTTTCCATCACGACCTCTGTGCTGTTGGCCCCAGGGATCCGCAGAGCAGAACTCTCTACCTCTCTCCTTCAGACAGCAGCCTATCCTGCCAGGAAATATTGCATCACGCTGGGTTAGGTCTTCTGACAAAGTCTCAAAAAGCCACTACGGGGCTCCGGATCTCTCTAAACACTTGAGTTACTTAGAAAAATCAAAAGTGTGTGAAGAGCAAGCTGCAGGCAGGGTTGGAGCACCAGGGCACAGAGGCCATCTCGTGTCCTACAGAGAGAATGATGAAGCTTTTTAACATAACACGAAAAACCTGATGCTTTCCTGATGGCCTGGATATTTCTAGCCGGAAATGCACGCTTGGTCTCAGACCAGCCACCTGGTACAGTTGTGTGTGTATTAAGTTGAGCTTTCTCGACGCTTCGAATGGAGTGGGAGGAAGTCAGGGTGCTGTGAGCGGGCCCATACGCCATCCTGTCCCAGACACAGCTGTCCTCTGGGCACTCCAGAACGTGACCCCGGCCAAATCCACGCAGCGTCCCCAGCAAAGACAAGGCTTCGGAACCGTCCAGCCTGTGTCCGCCCTTGCGGAAAACTGTCCATGAGTCAGTACCTCCGGGGCCCCACCCAGGGCTCTTGGCTGGGACGTGCCCGCGAAGATCTTCTAAGATGCGGTATCCCCCCTTTGTTAGATGCGTGGACTGGAGGGACATCCCCGGGAAGTCCGGCGGGGTCACACGGGTTTGATCCCTGGTGGATCCTGGCGCCCCCTGTGTCTCCCTGAGCCCTCGTGGGGGGTCCCCGGCTCCAGGCCCCGCCCCACTCTGCCTTCCCAGCTCTTTTCCACAGGCCCCCCCCACAGCCACTGACCCCACGACCGCTGCACTGTCCAGCCTCCTCCGGGCACCGGCCTGGGAGGCCTGGGAGGGCAGCGTACCTTCCAGGGCTGCGGAGTCAGAGGACCCACTGTGGGACGCACCGGCGTGGCTGTGGGACAGGGTCTGGGATGTGGGGGTCAGCCCCCCAGTGGGCGGGGCTGCAAGGCCTGAATACGGGGGTGGGGGTCAATGGAGCCCACCATGGAGGTCTTGCCATGTGGGTCTATTTCAGGGAGCTCAAGATCAGACAGAACTCCTCTCCAGGGACAGTGTTTACAGAAGCTCTGCTCCTGAGGGATCGGGGGCATCCCTGGGGGCTGGGGGGGATTGTCCGTGCCCTGAACTGGCCGACCCTGCGGGTCCACAGACACAGGTGAAAGCCCAGCTGAATACTCACCGTCCCTGCACGTTACTGGCCGTGAGTGAGTTACATGTCGGTAAGACATGGTAATCAGAGCCATGGCCTGAACGCCCAGGACAGGGGCACTGAGGCTGGCAGCCTCACAAGGACCCTGGGCTTCCTGGCCTTGGGGAGTGAGGAGGGTCTGTCCACACCAGTGGAGAGACTGGATGCCAGGCCGTGAGCTCAGGGCCCTCCTGCAGGCGGCACCTGGGGGCCACGTAGGGAGGCCCTGAGACCCAAAGATGCCGGCCAGACGCCCGACCCCCACCCCAGACCTGATCCAGAACCACCCAGAACCTTCCGGAACTCCAGACCCCAAATCCGTCATTGGTTTGTAAAGCCTGGGGTTTGGGGGTCTCCAGGGGCTCAGCCCCACCTTCCTGGCCCCTTCTTCCTCCAACTGACACAGTCGGTAGGAATCCAGCGTGAACACAGCAAGGCCATCCCTGGGCCTTCAGACAGGTGGCCAGGGACAGGACCTCATCCTGAGAGAGGGGAGGCCTCGGGGGTCACAGAGGGTGCCCAGCTGCCTCATGACTTCCCATCGCTTCTCCCACCTCACCCCAGATCCATGAGCTCACCCCAGGAGACTGAGCGTGGGGCTGCAGGGCAGGGCGAGAAAGCATGGGTCACGGGGACGGGGAGGCCTCCGAGCCCAGAGCAGAGGGGTCAGAGGGTGGGCAGTGGGGCTGCAGCCGCCTACATGAGCCTGCGGTTCTGAGGGTCCCGGCAGTCGGCGAGTCCCATGTGGGATGTGGTCCCATGTCCACATGTTGAAGGGCTCCGGGTCAGCTTGGGGGGTGGGGTGGTGGAGAGCGTGGGGCTCCCTCTGCCCAGAGGAGGCAGCCATCCTGAGCTGTCACCTCTCTGATGCCGGGCAGGCTCCCCGAAGGGTGGGGGTCTGGGTGTCCTGCGGCCGCGCGGTGGCTCAGAGACCGGCTCTCCCCTGGTGCTGGAGGCAGGGGTCTGCGTGGAGGCCCCACTGCCTCCGCGGCCCGGCTTCACCCCCGCCACCGGCCGCCGTGGCTCTGGTCCTTGCCTGTGGCTTCACGTGGTCCCCACTTGTGTCGCTAATCCCTCCTGTCTCCCTCCTGAGGACACCAGCCCCGCGCTCAGGGCTGACCAGTTAATCCGGGATAATCTCCTCATCCAGGGTCTTTACCTTGGTCGCATCTGCTGAGTCACAGTCCTGCTATTTGAGGAAAGGTCACATTCATGGCTTCCGGGGACCGGGGCGTGGACTCGGTGGGCTGGCGGCTCCCGGCCATGAACCATGGGGAGACAGCTCTGCCCAGCGTCAGGAGCCCTCAGGGCTGCCGGGGGGACTCCAGGTGGCCTCCAACTCCCCAGGGAGGCTGGAGGGCGAGGTCCAGATCATGGGCTCCAAGGGGAGGTGGAGGACGGAGCCCAGCCAAGGGGCAGGCCTGGAACCAGCAGGGACGGGGGTTCCGCCTCAGCCCCTGGACCCTGGGGGCCCCCAGTGACCCAACCGCCCTCCCTGGAATGAGTTCTACTCCACATCTAGTCCTTGGCTGTGTGTCGAGGGCTGGGGGCCTGATTCCTGGAAGCCCTTAGCTGTGTGGACCCTTCATGACAAGAGGCCCGGTGGGGCTCCCTGACCGCACCATGTGGAGCCCAGGTTAGGGCCAGGCTGTGGGTGACAGCACCCACTCAGGGTAAGGAATAAAAGTCCGAGGCCATGGAGACACAGGGGTCCTCTCCGGGGTCCCCAGCCCTGCAGCGGGAAGAAGGCAGCCAGAGAGGGGAAGGCCCGAGGAGCTGACCTGCCCCCACCAGGCCCGTCCCTGGGCGGCAGAGCTTCACCCTCTGCCAGAGCTCCTGTCTGCTGACCGCTGACCACAGGAATCTGAGTGGTGGCGTCCAGGAACCTCGGGGCCACCAGGATGAGCTACACTGGTTTCTGAGGGGGTTGCCTGCACCATGAGCCCCCAGGGTCGTGTTCTCCAAAAAGCAAGAAGGGTTTCAGATGCAGGAAAGCCACGTGACAACCTGGTCCTAGCTCCAGCTTCAGGCACCCTTGGAGACAAGGAGAAATTCACCGGTGGGGTCGGTTAATCTTTGAAACATGTTCTCACCCGTGGGTCCTGGGTCCCGCATTTCAGGCAACACGTTTACTTTATTATGAGAGCCTTAGAGCACACCTTCCCTCTCATTGCCCCTGGGCACTGCCACCTGCGGCCTCGGAAGCAGGAGGAACCTTGTGACGAGGGTGTGTCAGGAGCCTGGAAGGTGACAAGGGACATGTGGGCGCCAGCCACTGGAGGAGCCCTCAGGACGCTCCTTCCCAGAAGGAACTCTCACTTCCGTCAAACGCACTTGGCCCTTTATTTATAAAACAGGAGTGGCTCTTCAACTTCGAGTCTGAATTTTTTCCCCATATATTAGCAAAACACAACAGAAAGATTAAGTCCCAAAACACAGAGATGCTTAACTAACCAGAGGGCGAGCCCACGTTCGCATGTGGACACGTTGGGTGACGTGCCAATTCTATACTGTGATCCTAATCAAAGTTTCAACACAGTCAGGCCCCACTCACATAGAAGAGCCAACGACAGAAGTGGCGCAGAAGCACTCGAAGTGCTTCCGCTTGGAAGGAAGGAACATTACGAAAGCGTGTGGTAGCAGCTCAGGCCAAACCAAACATCCAGGAAGCAGGTCGCCTGCGGGCCAGGCTGTCCTGTGCGGTGGCTTCCAGACCCGCGGAGAAAAGGCCACTCACGTGGTCAAGAATATTTGGAAAAATGACTCTTCCTTTCGGGGAAAAAAGCATAAAAATTGTGTCCCAAAGACAAATGTCGAAAACCTTAAGATGTGAAGGTTGGAAAACTTAAGTGTATCAGAAGCAAAGATAAAGCAGTGGGTTTACGACCTTTGAGAGTTAGGACCGTCTTCTATCAGACACTAAAAACAGACGCATAGCAAATAGGACGCCTGATAAAGTGGACCGCCCCAAAGTCCGGGGCTTCTCAGTTACACGGCAGACTAAGTACACAGACCAGGGAGTCTGGGGACATAAAGAACAATGAGACTCATGACCCAGAAACTGTAAAAGCTCGGACAATACAAAAGGAACAGACAGCAGGAAGACAGGCCAGAAGCAGACTCTCAGACGAGGAAACCATGGTGTAAGAGCTGAGAAAACGCTCAGACTCCCCAGTGAACACCGCACAAATGAAGGCCACACCTGCCCCGGCCCAGGCTGCAGTCATGGGGTCTTTTCTAGGTGGCGGGGGCGCGGGGGGTGTCTGCGGCTGACCCCAGGCATCCAGCGTCACGCCCCTTGCTGCTCCCGTGGAGTCCCCGACACCGAGCTGGGGCCTGGCCTCCTGGGACGGGCCATCTCCCACCTCCCCTGCGCCGGTGTGGCCACGAGGCCGGTCGTGGCTTGTGAGCCAAGGGGAGGCTGTGCACCCCCAGGCTGGTGGCATGGGGGGAGTCTGTACCCACATCTTCCTTGTAATTGGTTGGTTTCTTGGGGGGATAGGCAGGCTGGAGCCTGACCTAAAAGTGGACCCACTGGTTGATGACGGTGGAGCCATGGAAACAGGGGCACAGGTCCCCACCTGACCACGAGCCTGCACAGCAGCCGCGCCAGCCCCGTCCACCCGGACTTTGATTTTACAGCCCCTCTCTTTGTGGCTTTCCGCCCACAGCCACTGAGGCAAAGCCTCACTGTGGGAAGTGTACATTTGTCCCCCAGTGGAAGCCCACACACACTTTCCTCTATGGTCCTTGGAAGGTCCCATGTGGAACCATCCCTGAAAATAGCCCCTCGGGGAGACAGCCAGGCTAACCACAGTCCAAAGACCACACTCAGTTAGGAGACGGCGCTGGCTGACGGGTGCGGGAGCTGATGATTGGCAGCACAGCCGTAAGGCTGAGGCCGCAGTCAGGGTGAGTGTGGGACACTGGGTCGGTGTGATCCTAAAGGGTCACGGGGGTGTTGATGCTGCCTATGGAGCAGGGCCCCGCGTGGGGTCCCTGGACGGACCAGCTCGTGTCAGCCCAGGCAAGGAGCCAGGAGGAGGGCCCGCTCCCACCCAGGAGGCCTCCGCAGAGATGCGGGGAGCCAGCCACTTCAGGAATCCCGCCTCCCGGCTGCGACGGGCGAGTTTCGAATCTGGGTGCCTTGGGGCGTCGCCCCGGCCGCCTTCCACGTGGAGGGTGAGTGCGCAGGTGGGTTTCAGCTGCCCCTTTTGCTTCCGTCTCTCGCTCCCGGCAGCAGTGATGGTCAGGACGCAGTGTCCATCTCCTCATTGGAGCAGAGAAGGCCGGTTCCCTGCTGCACTCCTACAGGGATTTCAAGGCCGGAAAACCTGATCATTTCATTAAACTGACACAAGAGAGTTCACGAATTCAAACAGGCTCATCTGCTCCACAGAGCGACTCACTGATGGTCCTTAAATTATAAGGAGCTCAGTGGCCAGAGCCACCCCGCCAATGGGTCAGGGCCCGAGGCTGGCCAGCGCTGGGCCGGCTGGTCACCACCATCGCCAGGGGGCCACACCCCCCGGGACTCGGCGGGGGCGGGTCAGACCCTGCCTCGCTGGCCGAAGCCTGGACCGTCGGTGTCATGGAGCCAGACCGCGTCTGGTGGGAGACCCAGGCCAGCGTGGAGGCAGGAGCAGGTTTTGAGGGAGAAGGTTGCTCACAGTGACCGAAGGTGCCCGAGTACCCAGGGACAGCTGGAGCAAAGCTGCCCGGAGGGTGCCCGTGGCCACAGGTCACAGGACAGGCTTCTGGAAGACACATGTTTGCTCTTGCTGAGCGGTGGACACAAGCAGGCACACCAACCGTTTCACTGAACTGTTGTCACTAAAACAGCAACCATTCTCTTCATTTAGCACTTGGTTCCTCCTTTCCCCCCAGCCGGGGTGTCGGCAGGACGCTCTCCTCCCACCGGTGCAGGACAGCAGCCGGGGTGGGGGGGGGGGTCTGTGTGGCCCCCCGGGACCGCTCCCACACCGCTTGGTCCTGCCTGCCCGCCCAGTGTGTCTAGTTATGACCAGAACTGAAGCCAAGGATGGCAGTCTCCCTCACGTCGTGCCCACCCCGCCTGGACTTCTGCCCCACACCACCCGGGGACGCCGTTCGGTCCTCACGTCTCAGCGGAGGCTGTAGGAGAAAGGGGCCCGGAAGGAGAGGAGTGTTTAAAAGTAAGAAGCTTTTTAAGGAGTTTTAGGCCTAGTCGGACACGACTGAGCGACTTCACTTTCACTTTTCACTTTCATGCATTGGAGAAGGAAATGGCAACCCACTCCAGTGTTCTTGCCTGGAGAATCCAAGGGACAAGGGAGCCTGGTGGGCTGCCGTCTATGGAGTCGCACAGAGTCGGACACGACTGAAGCGACTTAGCAGCAGCAGCAGCAGCAGCAGGCCATTTACATTTTGAAGGAAATGAGGGTGAAGCTGCCAAAATTCCCAGAGGCTGGCCTGGGCCGGGCACCGCAGGCCAGCCTCACACCCTTGCCCAGTCCCCGGGAATGGGGTGCCCTGGGCCTCACACCTCACCCACTCCCCGGGGATGGGGGGTCCTGGGCCGGGCACCGCAGGCCAGCTTCACACCCTTGCCCGCTCCCTGGGGATGGGGGGTCCTGGGCTGGGCACCGCAGGCCAGCCTCACACCCTCGCCCACTCCCCAGAGACGGGGTGCCCTGGGCCTCACACCTCACCCGCTCCCCGGGGATGGGGGGTCCTGGGCCAGGCACCACAGGCCAGCTTCACACCCTCACTCGCTCCCTGGGGATGGGGGGTCCTGGGCCAGGCACCTCAGGCCAGCTTCACACCCTCGCCCACTCCCCAGAGACGGGGTGCCCTGGGCCTCACACCTCACCCGCTCCCCGGGGATGGGGAGTCCTGGGCCTCACACCTCACTCGCTCCCCGGGGATAGGGGGTCCTGGGCCAGGCACCACAGGCCAGCTTCACACCTTTGCCCGCTCCCTGGGGATGGGGGGTCCTGGGCTGGGCACCGCAGGCCAGCCTCACACCCTCGCCCGCTCCCCGGAGACGGGGTGCCCTGGGCATCACACCTCACCCGCTCCCCGGGGATAGGGGGTCCTGGGCCAGGCACCACAGGCCAGCCTCACAGCCTCGCCTGCTCCCCGGAGACAGGGTGCCCTGGGCCTCACACCTCACCCGCTCCCCAGGGATGGGGAGTCCTGGGCCTCACACCTCACCTGCTCCCCGGGGATAGGGGGTCCTGGGCCAGGCACCGCAGGCCAGCCTCACACCCTCGCCCACTCCCCAGAGACGGGGTGCCCTGGGCCTCACACCTCACCCGCTCCCCGGGGATGGGGGGTCCTGGGCCAGGCACCACAGGCCAGCTTCACACCCTCACTCGCTCCCTGGGGATGGGGGGTCCTGGGCCAGGCACCTCAGGCCAGCTTCACACCCTCGCCCCCTCCCCGGGGATGGGGAGATGCCGTCCCGGCTGTCGCATAGCAGAAGTTGTCTGCCAGCCATGACCTCATCAACCATCTGCCCTTGACACGTGAGGAAAACTCCGAGCCAAGAGAAAACATTGATTCGTCACTTAGCAAATAAGGCCATCGATTGAAACAGGTCTGCCCTCATTGGGAGCCCTTTGAAAGGACAGCAGTTTAAAGTCCTGGTTGGTTGTGAAATGCTTGTTGAGGCCGTATGCATGTATCTAAGTGTTACTGTTTATACAGCATCATTATCTCTTAAAGACAACATATGACACGTGACAGCCAAATAGTATTTAATCCGGTACATCCTGCGGCCGTGCCAGCATAACCAGAGCCCGAACCAGCAGGCTCGCAGGTCCCACCGTCCGGCCGCCCCCAGCCCCTCCAGCCCCTGTCCCCGCCAACGCCGCACAGCTCTGCCCAGCTTGTCCAGCTGGCTCAGCCGAGCCAGGACGCAGGCTGGCGTGGGCTCCCAACACCGCGCTCCTGAGACCCGTCCCGCTCGAGCGCGTCCCGGGTCCTCTATCCGTCTTGCTGTGCTCACCCACCACTGATTTCCGTCCGCTGTGCTGTTAACGGGCAGTGGCGCTGTGTCCAGTCTGGGGCTGTGGATGCTAACGCCAGTGTGGTCTGTTGGGTACACGCCTTGGAGGGCATCACGGGCCACTGTGTGCTCCTGAGCAAAGCCGCAGCAGGGATTCACAGTCTTCCAGCTGCAGCTGCTCCACCCTGGGACCATCGCTTACAGTTCTGCTTTTCCATTTCAGCCATCCTTGTGTGGAGCAGAAATCTTGAATCCTGGTGTAAGTGAAAGGGCCCCGCATGTTTGTTCTGGAGGCCCAGTTTGTCCTGTTGGCCTGGTTTTCTTTCTAGAGTCCCACACTGTGTCACCTACTGCAACTTTAAGCCGCCTGGGACTTCCCTGGTGGCCCAGTGGCTAAGACTCCAACCTTCCAAAGCAAAGAGCCCGGGATTGACTCCTGCTCGGGGAACCATAGTCTACATGCTGTGACTAAGACCTGGCCGAAATAAATAAACCATTGTTGTTGTTCAGTCGCTAAGTCACGTCCTACTCTTTGTGACCCCGTGGACTACAGCGTACCGGACTCCCCTGTCCTTCACCGGCTCCCAGAGCTTGCTCAGATTCATGTCCATCAAGTCGGTGATGCCATCCAACCATCTCACCCTCTGTCGCCCCCTTCTCCTCCTGTCCTTAATCTTTCCCAGCATCAAGGTCTTTTCCAATGAGTCGGCTCTTCGCATCAGGTGGCCAAAGTACTGGAACTTCAGCTTCAGCATCAGTTCTTCCGATGAATATTCAGGGTTGATTTCCTTTAGGATTGACGGTTTGATCTCTTTGCTGTCCAAGGGGCTCTCTAGAGTCTTCTCCAGCACCGAAGTTCAAGGGCATCCATTCTTTGGTGCTCAGCCTTCCTTTGGTCCAACTCTCACATCCACACATGACTGCTGGAAAACCCATAACTTTGACTAATGGACCGTTGTTGGCAAAGTGAAGTCTTTGCTTTTCACTCTGTCTAGGTTGGTCATAGCTTTCTTTCCAAGGAGCAAGCGTCTTTTAATTTCATGGCTGTCGTCACCAACCACAGTGATTTTGGAGCCCGAGAAAATAGAATATGCTACTATTTCCACTTTACCCTGTCTAATTGCCATGAACTGAGTAAGTCCTCTGTCCAGGAGCAGTAGCTCTCCAACTTTGTTCTTCCTCAAGATTATGCCTATTGCTGGCCTTCACTGATGGCTCAGTGGTGGGTAACACTGAGTGATAACTCAGTGGATAACTCGGTGGATAACTCAGTGATGGATAACAATTGGCCTGCCAATTCAGGGGACATGGGTTCGACCCCTGGTCCAGGAAGACCCTATGTGCCTCAGTGTAACTAAGCCCTGTTGCCACAGCTCTCACTACACAGCTGCTCACTAGAGCCCACTCACAGCAGCCACTGAAGCCTGCCCGCCGACCGCCCATGCTCTACACAGCTGTTCACTAGGACCCACTCACAGCAGCCACTGAAGCCTGCCCGCCGACCGCCCGTCATCACAACGGGAAAAGCGACCGCAGTGAGAAGCCCTGGCACCACGAGACAGGCAGCCCCGCTCAGCACAACCGGAGAAAGCCTGTGAAGGTGAAGGCCGCTTGGTCGTGTCAGACTCTTTGCCATCGCACGGACTGTACAGTCCATGGAAGTCTCCAGGCCAGAATACAGGAGTGGGTAGCCTTTCCCTTCTCCAGGGGATCTTCCCAACCCAGGGATCAAACCTAGGTCTCCCACATTGCAGGCGGATTCTTTACCAGCTGAGCCACCAGGGAAGTCAAAAAGAGAAAGCCTGCATAGCAACAAAGACCCCGTGTGACCAAAATAAAGAAGATTATGTCTATTACTGACTCTCTTGATATTTCAATACATTTTGCAGAAATATTCAGTCGATGTCACAGACGCACAATCTGCTACGATTGCCATCAGAATTATAGTTAGCCTATAAATCTCCTTGGAGAAAATCTATATCTTTAAATATGAAGAATCCAGTTCATGAACATGGTATTTCTCTCTATTCTTTAGGATTTAAAACTTTTTCTGAATAACGTGTAAATTTTTGTATAAGATTTTGAGTATATTTGACTAGATTTTTCTTGGTTGCTTTTAGTGCAGCTTTAAATATTTAAAAGCTTTTTTCTAATTGTTTTTGCTAGCATATAGAAAGACAACAGAGTTTTAAATAATTCCTAAACTTTATTTTTTATAACACTTCTAAGTTTACAGAAAAATCGAACAGAAAGTACAGAGTCCTCACGCACCTCTCCTCCCCTTGACCTGCAGTTTCCTTATTACTAATATCCTGCTCTGATGAGGTGCCCCTGTTACACTTGATGGGCCGGTACTAATACACTATTAGTTTATACTAATACATTACTAATACTAATACTAATACAATACTAATACACTATGATTAGCTGAAGCCCGTGGCTCACATTGGGGGCCGCTTGGCGCCATGAATTCTGTGGGTTTGGACAAATGCACAGTGAGCTGCATGAGTGGTCTCCTCACCTGGACTCCGCCGTGCTTCCTGCTGCTCACCCCAGCCCCACACACCCTGGCGGCCACAGACGCGTCTGCTGTTCCTAGGCTTCGCCTTTTCCAGCACGACCTAGACTTGGTATCGTTTCAGATTGGCTTCTCTCAGTAACGTGCATTTAAGATTCCTCCGTGTCTTTTTATGGCTTGATAGCTCATGTTTTAAAGCAGCGAATAATATTCCACTGTCTGGACGGACCGCAGTTTATCCATCACCTACTGGCAGAAATTGTCCTTGGAAATGCTTAGTTACTCATCTTTTGCCATCTGTCATCTAACATAAAGAAAGTAGCCTGTGTTTCTCTAAAGGGAGCCTCTAATTCAGACTCTGATCAAAAAAAAACAGGTCCCCAGTCACCCCGATGCTCAAGTTTTAGTGACACGGCAGTTGGTCACACAGAGCTGGGCGCTCTGAACTGCCCTTCATCTCCAGTAAAACTCCTTCCAGGTATGAAAAGTTGTTGCTGAGCCATGAAAGATGCCAGGATTCTTGGCCTCCAGAGAAGAGGAATTCAATCCGGAGCCAGTGACGAGGCTTGATCGCTCAGAGCGTCTGTGTAATAAAGTTTTATTAAAGTATAAAAGAGATAGAGAAAGCTTCTGACATAGACATCAGAAGGGGGCAGCAAGAGTGCCCCGGGCCAGTCTTTAGCTGAATGTTATATAGCTACTAGCGGTCTGCTAATTAGAAAAAGGAAAAGTCTCAAAACTCAGAGAATGGCACCAGACCCCTCACCCACACATGCATTTTGAGATAACATTGGCACCAGGTGGGTCATCCTGAGCCATAAGACGATTAACGTGAATCTTGAAGAAAGGCAAGTTTCCAAGCAAACGCAGTCTCACTAACATAGCTTACGAGAGCAGTGCATGAGTACAAACGCCGGTTTGTCAGTTGGTCCTGAGTCTCAGGCAGAACCGATTTGAAGACAGAGTCTAGGGTAAATACACAGTTCATTAACATAGCTTAAGACAAACGTTTCCACAAGAAAAACGCATTGTTTAGCTCCAGGTTTGAGAAAAGTTCAGGTGGAACCAGGTGTCATCATGGCAACACAGAATTTTAAAAGAAGCCTCTTTAGATTTGGATAGAGAAGGGAGAAAAGCTAACACTTGTTTCCTCCTGCCGCTTAAGAGAGAGAGAAAAAGTGTCTGACACTTGCAGCCTGTCTCCTGGGTTTGGAGACCCCTGGCCTTCCTGCCTGTTGCCCTCTCAGGTGTGGCTTCCCTTGCTCTGAGCCGGGCAGTATTCTTGGTACAGACCACATCCCTGCCAGCCCGGAAGACACGTGTTGGTCAGCAAGAAGAACGGGAAGAAAGTGGGCAGGAGCCAGGTGGGTGCCCGGACGCA
Organism: Bos grunniens; assembly: GCF_055505025.1. Taxonomy (NCBI): domain Eukaryota; kingdom Metazoa; phylum Chordata; class Mammalia; order Artiodactyla; family Bovidae; genus Bos; species Bos grunniens. Next base: position 916,697 of record NC_141184.1, on the reverse strand, counting down.
GCCCTCCGCTGATCAGACAAGGCCCGCCTGGAGAGGTGCACAGAATCACCTGTTCTCACCCAGAAACACCCAGAATAAAGTCGGACCAAATATCTGACCACTCGGTGACCCAGTTATGTCACACTGCGTGATGTTTCATGGGTAGTTCTGGCTTCTGTCTGGACGCTATGCTGGTGGCAGAGGAGGAGCTGGAGGTTCCTCCAGAGGCCACTGCTGCCGCCCCAGTGGGACACAGCTGCTCGCGTGTCTGAGGCTCCAGTTGGCTTCCTCCAGTTCCTCCAGGGCTTCTCCTCCTGATACCCACTGGCATGGATCTGGGGTGGGGCCTGTTCAATTTTTGTTCCATCACTCAGTCGTGTCTGACTCTTCATAATCCCATGGACCACAGCACACCAGGCTTCCCTGTCCATCGCCAACTCCCAGAGCATGCTCAAACTCATGTCCGTTGAATCGGTGATGCCACCCAACTACCTCATCCTCTGTCTTCCCCTTCTCCTCCTGCCTTCAATCTTTCCTAGCATCAGGGTCTTTTCCAATGAGTCACCTTTTTGCATCAGGTGGCCAAAGGATTGGAGCTTCAGCATCAGTGGGGGGCTTACAAGGGGAGAACTTGGAGGCCTCCAGCGCCAGCCTCCTAACAGTCCCCCCTACCTTCTGGGGGAAGTTGGCCTAAGGAATATTTCTGAAATAAACAGATAGCCCAGGAAAGGGCCCAGGCTGCAGCCACCTCTGAGCATGACACGGTGTCCCTGAAACCCCAAGTCTGAGCACTTGAGGGGATTTCTCTCCCGTGAGTCCTGCTCCCTCACCTGTGAAACAGCTGACAGCCCCCAACCCTGCTGCCAGGCCTCCAGGGTAATGTGCACAGCACTTCGCAGACTCCAGTAGTTTGCGGTTGCCGACATTATCGTTATGATGAAAAGCTTCATCAGTTGATCTAAGAAAGAAATGAAAATCTTTATTCAAGCCAAAGTGAAAATTATAACCTGAGAACAGTCTCTCTGGGACTTCCCTGGTGGTGCAGTGGTTAAGAATCTGCCTTTCGATGCAGGGGACACGGGTTTGATCCCTGGTCAGGGAACTAAGACCCCCATGCATCCAGGCGACTAAGCCCATGTGCCTCAACCACTGAGCCCGCAAGTTCTGGAGCACGCGCCGCACAACTGGAGTCCGTGCGGCTCAACAAAAGATCCTGCTTGTGCAACGAAGACCCAAGGCAGCCAAACAAATAAATACATAAAAGGATCCAGCTTGATCTGCGCCAGGACAGGGACAGAGCTGCCAGCCCGAGCTCCAGGAAGATGGTCCCGGGCACTGCCCTTTCGTGCCAGGGATGCGCAGGCAGCCATTGAACCAGCAGACAGAACTGCTGCCCAGATTCTAAGTTTGTGGGTGGATGTGACCTTTACAGAGAACACTCCTGAATAGAGGAGGTAAATTTTCCAGCACGTTTCCCTGGGGTGGGGGGTGCGGCTGTCCATCACGGGCAGGTCTGGGAAGTAGCCCCTAGCCACCTCCTCCACCCCCACCAGCAGCGCCCCCAGATCTGAGGTTCAGGGCCTGCCCAATTCATCCAAAACCCCACTCCGTGTGGCCCAGCCTGAAGCCCAGGGCCTCTCCCACCAGGGAGGACAGCCCAGGCCTGGTCAGGGGTCACCGGGGCCCCTCAGGCGTGGAACCCTGGGTGCTGCCTTCCCAGCAGAGCAGGTCAAGCCACTGAAGGGGCACTGATTCCGGCCCAAGGGCAGGACTGGAGCCGGGGGGTGGCCTTCTCCCCAAGCCCCACATGCTGGACACGCCCACTTCCTGGCATGGTCAGCACATAGCCGGGCACTGCTTGTTCCCAGGGGTCAACTGACCTCTGACAGCCAAGTTCCTGTTTGCAGCACAGACACTGGGGTTGGGGGTGGGAAAGCCTCTCACTAGAGACCCGCAGCCCGTCCCCACAGCCCACACCCACACCCACAGCCACAGCCCCTCCCCCACACCCACAGCCCCTCCCCCACAGCCCCTCTGGAGCTGAAAGGCCTCATCGACGCTTGGAAGGCCCCTGGCACCGTCCACAGACAGGCTTCAGCCCTCCTAGAGGAAGCCCGTGGTGACAACGAGCGCCGGCTTGGAAAAGAACTACGAAGGCACTGATTCCGGGGCCTCTGTCCAGAAATGACCCCCACACCCCACCGGGAGCGCCGCATTGCCTCCCAACTCCGAGGGGTGCAGGCGCCTTGGAGGCCCCGGGGGACGGAGCCCACTCTCTGAGGGCACGGATGCGGGTGCAGAGCCCCAGCTCGGACAGCAGTACGCGGCCTCACCAACACTGGCGGTCTGGGTATCTCACACCTGCTGCACGCGAGGGTCTTGCCTCGAGCCCACCTACACCCACTCCCAGCTGGACACGGACCCTACAGTTCAAGGCCCCCTTTGCCCATCTTTGGTGGGGGTCAGCCAGGACCCTGCCTGTCCCCAGGGGTCCCTGGAGGCCCACCCATGGCCGTGCGGGGCTGGCCCCCAGGGCTGTTGGCTTTGTGGCCGTTCAACCTCAGCTGTGATCGCTCACCCCATGACAACAGGGGGAACAACGGCTACAGCTAATGCGAGAACAGTGGCAAGGCCGAATTCCAGCAGAACCTCAGCTCTCAGTGCCTGTCCGTCCCCGGACCCCTCACACTCGTGAGGTGTGACCTGTGAGGGTCCTGACTGCACGGACGACCAGCCGCCACGCCCTCCACCCTCGCCAGCTCCACCCGATTTCTGGGGGCACCTGCTCACCGCCAGCCTCACACAGCGACTTCTTCCTGGGGCAGCCTTCCCTGTGCAGGCCACACTGTATCTGACCCCCCAGGTCAGAGCCGGAGGTCGTCAGGAATGTGCTTTTGTGTCCCGGGACGGGGGCTGAGGTGCAGGGAGGGGGTGTGGAGGGGTGGGTGAAAGCCAGAGCTGTCTGTGGCAGACGTGTTGGGTCAGTGGCAGGACGTGACAGCCACCCCTGCCTACAGTTTGGAAGTAAAATGACCCTCTTCCCAGACACTAAAGAACCCTCCTGCAATGCAAGAGACCCAGGTTCAATCCCTGGGTCAAAGTAAAATGATCCCTTCCTCAGACAGTAAAGAATCCACCTGCAATGCAGGAGACCCAGGTTCTATCCCTCGGTCAGGAAGATCCCCTGGAGAAGGGAATGACCACCCACTCCAGTATTCTTGCCTGGAGAATCCATGGACAGAGGAGCCTGGTGGGCTATAATCCCTAGCATTGCAAAGGGTCAAATACAAAAACTGAGCAAGTAACACGTTCACTTTTCGCCCAGCTCGGGGGTATCCGGCTGGACGGCCTGCGTGTGAATTCCTCACGGTCCTCAGTCACCGGCCCTGACCTCGTCCTCACATGTACATGACCCCCAGGTGACTCATTCCATCGAGAACACGCGGGAAGGTGGCGACCTCACAGCCATAGACACGGGTGCGGTGGCTGCGCGCCCTTTGCCCCTCTGGCGGTCCTGGTTCAACACAGACCCTGCAGGGGCCTCCCTGCTCCCCTCCTACACCCAGAAGCCCACCACGTCCTGGGTGCCCCTGGAGCAGAATCACAGACAGGCAACTCCGGGAGGAATGACAAGAAAGATCACTCTGGGAGCAGGTGAAACCTTGTGGGAAACCAGAGCTGCCACTGTGGACAGAGTCGGGGGGCGTTGTATCTCGACATGTCCTCCCGCAGGGAACATCTGAGAGCCGTTTTCAGGAGGGAATCTCGGATTGCACAGCTCAGAGCACGGAGGAACACTCTGAGCGCCCGATTCAGAGCTGGAGCTGGTTCTGCCAAGATCAGCCCGGGCGGGGTTGGGGCGAGGTGGGTACTGTGAGCTTACAGTGATTCTCCGAACTCCGCGCCCACCCAGTGCTCCCATCACATGGACACACCCGGCCCTCCCACCCTGCCCTGCTGCACACGCCCCGTCCACTCCAGCCAGTGCCCTGGTGAGCGGAGAAAGGATGCTCTCGGCCCCAGAACACTGCCCCTCCGTCCCATCCCGAGGTGTGAAACCGAAACCACAGAAGGTGTTCAGGAGGAAACAGGAGACCACAGCGCGCTTCCCGCGAGCCGTGGGGAGGGCCTGGCCGTCAGCAGCACTGGTCTGTTTTATGAAAACTAGGAAACTCTACGGAGTCGTTACTGCGCGGTTGTATCATCCTTGTTTTGACAGAAAGGACAGCTTCCAAACTAACGTCCTATTTAACTGAAAGCCTCCCACACTGGACCGTCCCGGAGAAAGTCACAGCCACGTGGATGCCACATGGCCCCGCTGGGCCGCCCGGGAGAGAGTCACAGCCACAAGGATGCCACACGGGGCGGTCAGAAAGGAGTGGCCGGTGGGAAAATCAGCCGCCGTGGGGCCCCGAGCCCACGGGTGTTCTCACCAGCCCCTGGGGCGTTGTCTTCCGGGGAGCCTTGAAAACACGGTGAAAATCCGCACAGGTGTCAGAGTGGGGGGGCCCAGCCCAGTCACCCCACGGAGGAGGACTCCGAGGGGTGGGTCCCCAGCCTGGGGCAGGGGCATGCGGGGATCCCGCCTGGCCTGCGCCACGTCCCGAGGCTGGGTCCGCAGAGCTGCTGCTTGGCACGTGGACCGCACATCCATCACCCGCCTCCACAGGCTCCTGTCCTCCCCAGGAGCCCAGGTGGCCACGTTCAGGACACACCCACCTGCCTGCGGAACGCCCACCGATGTGCATCCAGATGAAAACACCTGAAAACCACGCAGAGCCGTCCTGCACCCGCCCACCCCTCAGAGAGGTGGGAACGGGTGAAAGTAACTCCCTGAAACCTGGGATGGAAAGAGAAGAGGGAAGGGGAGGGCAGAGGCTGGCAGACAGCCTCAGCACCACCCCAGCCCTGGCTGACCGCCCGCAGCTAGCTCTGCAGACGTGCCCGCCGGGCGTCGCTCTGAGGACAGGGAGCCAGCGGAGCAAAGGAAGCCCGCCCTCTCTTCTTGCTGCCCCGCCGAGCGGACAAGGGGGCCCCGCAGCCTCCGCTGAGAGGAGCGCTGGTCCCTCCTGGGAGCCAAGCTGCGTTGACTGGACACCCGGACAGCCCAGAAAGGCCGGACGGTGGCAGACAAGACCCTCATGTTCCAAGGCCAGACATAGCAGGACCCCCTCCGGGAGCCAGCCGCACCCCACCCCCTCAGCCCATGTGTCCTCCGGGCTCTGGGCCCTCCAGACACGCCCACCTAGTCCCTTGGGGAACGACAGAGCTTCCTCCGCAGCCTTTGTGGTGGGCCGTGCCTGGGACCCATCACCATCAAGGGCGGCCAGTCTCACCTGCTCGGGGTTCCGGTGGGGGGGGCGGGGCGGGTCCCTCCCCTCCCCTCCCTCCCCTCCCTCCCCTCCCTCGCCCTCCCCTCCCTCCCCTCCCTCCCTCGCCCTCCCCTCCTTCCCCTCCTTCCCCTCCCTCCTGGCGCAGTGAAGAACAGGAGGCCCGAGCTCACTCAGCAGGTGGCTGAGGTCCACGCGCCCCTGGACACGCTCTCCTCTCGGGGTCAGCGGATCCCCACTTCCCTCCAGGCACCATCCAAACGGCTCAGGTTTTGAAGACAAAAGAGGACTGAGAACTGAATGCAGCAGTCACACAAAACCCGCAGGGCTGGAGGTCTGCCCAGGCCACGCCCTGGTCCCGGGTCTGGGGGCCTCTCACAGCCGGCACACGAGTACTGGTCTGACTCAGTGCCGCCTCCCCAAAAACTCCGCACTGACGGAGCGCCTCAGGAAGGAAAGGAAAGGTGGTCATGAATTCCTAGGTGCTGGAGACAGTCATGGGGCAGGGTCTCCTCCTCGGGTTCACCCACTGAACCAGAAGAGGGTGCCCCCCCACCCCACCCCCGGGCTGACCTAATTACAGAGCTTTCTCTCAGGTCCATCTGCGAATCCGTCCTGCAGCCCAGGCCAGCCGGGACCCTCTCTGTGCAAAGACCGTTGCGAGGACAACAGAGGCTTTTTGTTGAGCCGCGGTTTCCAGGGCTGAGCCAGGCTCCCGCACTGAGGGTCTTGCTCCGCAGACCGCGGCAGCCTGGCGGGCATCCAGCGGGGGACAGAGGGATCTGTGTGCCGCGCTGGGTCAGCGTCACAGCCCAGCCTTGGCGGGAAGGCGGGGCGACCGTTCCCAGAGCCCTGGCTTGTGTGAATGAGGTTCCTTTTCCCAAAGTCGCCAAAATGTCAGTCCACACTGAAAGCTCACTGCTGGCCAGCCAGGGTCACCGCAAATTCCATCTAAAATTAAAATACCGCAGAACCAGGAGCTGGTTTTCTTCCTTTCCTTCAACAAAGCCGCATGGAATAACCGAGACCAAACCCTCCCCATTGGAATCACATTTGGCTGAGAACCGTCTGTGCCAAGTGTCAGCCTGAAATAATCCGTCTGCTGACACTACAAAGCCCGTGGAAGGCCGGGCACCACAGAGGGGCTGACGCCACCAGAAGCACGGCTCGGGGAAATGAGATGGCGTTCTCTTCAGCTTTACTCTGGAAGGGGAAGCGCCTGGCCACGGAGCTGCATGCAGATGCCGCGGGCCGTCAGACAGCCTGCCGTCAGCATCTTACCTTCCAACAGAAATGAAATCTAAGGGCGGAGATTAAAACTACGAGACACCATAGTTTCAGTATCAAAAGAGCAAAGCTCAGGGCCTGAAGTTCACATTCCCAGTTCCATACCGACCACAGGTGTTCTCAGCACCCGTCCTGGGTCAGCCCGCCTGCTCCCCTGTGCCCGGGGCCCAGCCTCATGCTGCCCACCCCCACCTCCCATCCGCCTCTGTCCCCACTCTCGGCGCACCCGTCCTCCGCCCCGGGGTCATTTACGTCCCTTCAACTTTCCAAACGGTGTCTCACCACCTCCTGTGTCTACTGGTCAGGATCCACTCCGTGTCTTAGAAGGATCCACTCCGTGTCTTAGAAGGATCCACTCCGTGTCTTAGAAGGACCCGAGTCCCGTCGGAAGAGCTGTTAGAACTTGGCACCCGGCCACTCCTCAGCACTAACGCTGTGACTGTTTCGGTGCTTCTAGAAAAGAGGAGCAGCCCCGCTCTGCTGCGGCTCCCCCACTCGGGCCCAGCACCAGGGCTCCGGGTTCCCTACCTGACGGCTCAGGGCTTCTTGCCAGCATCTTCCCTCGCCACCGCCCTCCTCCACGGACTCTCACATCTCACAGTTCCCAAACCAGACGCTTCTCTACCGAGGGCACCTCTGTGTGTTCCTGGATCGCAGGGCAGTGCGTCTCCACCGACTAGGTGTCTGCATGCTGGCTCCGGAGGGCCCTTCCTCCCACCGAGCCCCACGGCCCGGCCAGCCGGTCAGACCCCAGCACCGCCCCATCAACCCCTCTCACACATGTCCTGGGGTGCGTCTCCCGCGCGTCCCTGAGCTCCAGCATCTCCTCATCCCTCCTGCCCTGTGGGTTCCCCCTCCAGGCAGGGCCTGTGCTCACTTTTCTTTCCCAGAGCCACGCAGACAGTCTGTAGGCTATCACAGAGTGCGGGCATTTCCCACGATGCTCACTGTGACTATTTTTTTTTTTTTTTTTTTTGCCGAGTTGTGGCTTTTATTTTCAGCCGGTTTACAGTGAAACTTTTAACATGCTGTCTTTTTTAATAGTTTGCTTCTATTCATCCATTTGGTTGTGCCAGGTCTCAGCTGTGGCGTGTGGCGTCTCGTTCCCCAGCGGGGCCTGAACTCAGGCCACCTGTGCTGGGAGCGAGAGCCTTGACCGCTGGGCCTGCAGGGAGGTCCCCACCGCGTACGACGCTGTCTCAGTGTGCTGGTGGCACTTTGGCTGGTGCTCCTGGTGGACTTACTCAGAAATCCTTCCCTACTCAAAAGTCATGAAGGTAATCCCCAGCTTTCAACTTCAAGGTCAGTAGTGGAGTAGTGTTAGACACTCAGTCTTGCCTGACTCTTTGCAGCACCCTGTGGACTGCAGCCCACCAGGCTCCTCTGTCCATGGGATTTTCCAGGCAAGGATATCAGAGTGGGTTGCCATTCTCTTCTCCAGTGGATCTTCACAACCCAAGGATTGAACCTGGGTTTCCTGCGCTGCAGGCAGATTCTTTACCGACTGAGCCACCAGGGTCACACTTGCCACAATTGGTCACTAATTCCCTTGTGGGTTTTTTTAAATTTCGGTAAAATAACCATAAAATAAAGTTCACCATTTTAACCATTGTGAAGTGGACCGTTCCGGGGCGTTTGTGTGTTCTCAGCACGGGACTACCATCACAGGCTCTCTCTTCACCCCCGCTCACGTGTCCTCTAATCCATTTCTTCAGCGCACCCGGCCGAGCGTCTCCAGCAGGAGGTGGGCTGCGGGGCCATCCCCCCGGCCACGTGGGGAGTCCTGACAGCCGCTGTCATCTCAAGGAGCCTCCCCCAGAGAAAAGCCGTGCAGAGCCGCTGGTGACAAAATCCGCTCCGGATCAGCAGACGGCTGATCGGTTGGAGAGTGGCTTCCAGGGTGTGGACGGCACCCTGGCAGGAGGGCCAGCTGCCAGGACAGCCCGGCCCTGGGGTCCCGGGGTGGGGACCATGGGGCTGGGGGCAGAAACCCCGGGCAGCCTCTCCACCTACAGCAGGCACGTGCCCACGGCACAGCCTCGGGGACTCGTCCAGTGGGCAGAGGCTGACTCAGCCTCTGGTGAGGCCGCCCGGCTCAGGACATGCCCTGGGCAGAAGTGCGGGGTCAGGGGATGACTCAGGATCAGCTCAGGGAGCCAAGGAAGAGCCCATGCTGGCCAGCCCCCTCGCCCACACCCAGCCCGATTTCCAAGTCACTCTGGCTGCCCCCAGGCACCGCTGTTTTTAACGCGTCTTCTATGCAGCAACGAGACCCGTTTGATGTTGGAGACAAAGCTATGGAGAAGATGTCCCCGCAGCAGTGGAGGCCTCGCACAGCCCGTCCCACCAGGAGAGGCTGTCCAGGGTCCCAGGGGCCCCTTTACATGCCTGCTTTCAGGCCTGGGAAGAGGTGGCCGCTCCGTGTCTCATGGGGCCTGGCATTCATACAACTGTAGGCACTTTCTTAGAGATTCCCAGGTGGTGGTAGTGGTGAAAAGACATGCCTGCCAACGCAGGAGACATAAGAGACGCAGGTTCCATACCTGAGTGGGGGACATCCCCTGGAGAAGGGAATGGCAACCCACTCCAGTATTCTTGCCTGGAGAATCCCTTGGACGGAGGGGCCTGAGTCCTTTGGACTGCAAGGAGATCCAACCAGTCCGTCCTAAAGGAAATCAGTCCTGAGTGTTCATTGGAAGGACTGATGCTGAAGCTGAAGCTCCAGTCCTGTGGCCACCTGATGGGAAGAGCGGACTCACTGGAAAAGACCCTGATGCTGGGAAAGATTGAAGGCGGGAGAAGAAGGGAACGACAGAGGATGAGATGGTTAGATGGCATCACCGACTCGATGGACATGAGTTTGAATAAACCATGGGAGACTGTGAAGGACAGGGAGGCCTGGCGTGCTGCAGTCCGTGGGGTCGCAAAGAGTCAGACACAACTGAGTGACTGAACAACAACGGGCTTTCTTTAAGGGAAAAGTATAAAGTTACGACAGTAGACCAGGGATGACACTGAACGTTTGCTGAAAATGAGCAAAGGAGGAGCAGCACGTCACGAACGTTTTAAACCCGCAGGACAAGGTCCGGATGAAGGAGGAGCCGCCGCAGGACAGGGTCCGAATGAAGGGGGAGCCGCCGCAGGACAGGGTCTGAATGAAGGAGGAAACACCCAGCCCAGGCCACAGGGGCCCCAAGCCCGGCCAGGGAAGCTCCCTTCTGCTTCGCATGTCCTGGGGAAGGGCTTCCCTCTGACCTCAGCTGTGCGACCTTCTCACCTGGCCTCAGATTCCAGCTCGGCCAGGTCCTGGGTGCCCGCGGGCAGCAGAGAGTGCTTGCTTGGATCTTCCTCTTTCGGGGGGCATCACAGAGGCCTACATAGGTCTGGGGTCTGGGAGTGAGGAGGTCCTGCAGCAACCAGAACCTCACCCGGGGAGGGGCGCCCCCCAGTGCCCCCATACTGCAGAGGACGCTCTGGAAGAGGAGGGGAGAGGGGCCCTGAGGCTTGAGGGTGACTGTGCCGGGCATCCGGGGCGAGGACGCTGTCCCTGGCCGATGGACACGAGCGCCTCCCAGGGAGGCTGTGCCAGTGGGGTGGGCACCGGCCAGAGGCCGCACCCTCGGGGCCAGTCTCACGGCTTCCAGGCTGAAGGAGGAGGAAGAGGGCTTGCTTCTCCGACTGGGGCGCACTCTCAGCGCGTGGACGGTTAACGCGAAGCTGTCGGTGCAGGACGGCATCGTCGTCACGGCGGGGAAGACCTCTGACCCCCTGCAGCCCCCTCACATGCTCCGAGGCCCACTCCCCTCTGCTCACCGGGGACCCCAGCCCCTATGGGGCCATCAGGTCCTTCCTCTCGATCTCCTCAAGCTCAGTCCCAAGGGACGGATCGACCCCTGGGTCCAGCGCCAGCAGCCTGCTTGGGGGTAACCCCGTGTCCCCAACATCTGCCTGCTCCATCTTCCTCTCCGGGGCTGTGTCTCCTCTGTGAACGCCGTCATCCGCCCTGTATCATTCCATCTGTGTCCTGCAGCCAGACCAGACCTGCGAGCATCCCTTTCAGGCCTGGCGGAGAGGAAGCTCGCTGGCTCTGAGGATCTGAAAGGGACCAGAGGCAGCCTGAGCGTCCCTAACGGTAAGGAAGTGGTCATGTGCTGATGCAGAGGGTGAGATTCTGGCGGAAGCGTGCAGATCCGAGACTCCGCGGGCTGTTACTCAGCCGATCGAATCAGAACCTGCAACGCTGATGAAATGGTAACATGTCCACAGACTTCATATCCGATGGAATCTCTTGTCGCTAGAAACTTTCTTTACTGCTGAGCTAACAGAGTTTTTTTAAGGATTAAGAAACAGATTTAGGTTAGAGCCTAAGAAACGTGTCATATACAGCACGGCGGGGCTGACAAGCAAAGAAGAGGGACTGGCTAGGGTGTCACAGGGTGGACACACAGGGCGGCCCCTCTCACAGGGCCTCTACATTTGGACTTTGGAGACACCACAGGGCTCTGTCTAATGTCCCCTGCAGCCCCGAGGATCCCGTCACAGGCCCGTCAGCTGACGACAGGCTCCCTTCAGGAAGCCCTCAGGCCCGGGACTGGTGGCCACTCTCCAAGCCCTGACTCTGAAGACGTAATTGCTTAGACAACAGGCCCAGCAAGCCCCTGCTCTACATCCTTGGAGTTCAAACTCACTGGGCCCCCTCTGCGGGCGTGGGGAGACCCATTGCATTTCCCAGCATGGGAACCCCGTTTTCGCGCTTCATGCCCGTGAGGCTCGGTGGTGACTGCAGAAACGCCTGGGGGAGCAGACGGGCACTGCACGGGGCTCCCGCGCTTCAGAGGCTGGGCTCGTCGCCACGGCCCTGCTGGGATCCTGCAGGGATTCTTCATGGACACTGCTGTCTCTTCACAGCAGAGAACGTTAACTCCTGTGACTGAAAAAGACGGGACTGGTGTCAACTTGTTCCCACGGTGGAGTCACCACCGGTTACAAGAGTATTTCCGGGATAATCCTTTAATTCTGAACCTGGCAGGGGGTGGGGAGGGGTGACTTGCTGAGACCGATGCCAGAAGACAGCCCTGCCCGCGCCGGGAGGTCCACCCTGGCCGAGCAGACAGACGCAGCCGGCTGGTGAGGAAGCTTTCTGTGCAGCCCGAGGACGGCGACAGCAGAAGGACCGGGTGTTCAGCACGTACTCCAGATGGAGGCCACTCTCAAGTCACAAGATGACACGGAGTACGTGTGGCTTCAACGCTGACTCAACGCACTTCTCGGCACGCCGGCTGCTCGCCCGGGCACGTGCTCCAAGTCCTGGCTCAGAAGTCCTTCCGCAAACACGGGAGTCACTTTCCACCTCTTGTCTCAGGAGCCACACCCCCTTAATGAGTCTTGACGATCAAGAGGCTCGTAGAAGCCCTCTGCTCCAGGTCAAGTTCCCAGCTTAGCAATCTAAGTGCTGATAATGGGAACCCAGATCCTGTTGTGACCGAAAGCCCGACGTCAAGGAGCCAGCTCGGGAGATGCTCTGAGACCAAGCGCTTCCACTCAGCAGGACACCCTGTTTGCTGAAGCAAGAGCCTCTTACACAAAGTGAACCCCAGGGCCACCATGGGCGTCAGGCCCTGGAGAAGGGAGTGAGGAGGGCGGAGTGTGCAGGTACAGGTGTGCACAGGCTCAAGTTGTGAGCAGCACGTGCCGGGTGCACAGCTGCTGCGCCCACTCCTCCAGGCTGAGCAGGGAATATGGCTCCACCCCTCCCCCACCTCCCCGTGCAAGAGGCCTTGCTGAGGACCCGACGCCCCGCACTCACGCGCCTGTGAGAGGAGTACAGGGAGGGCGGGGGCCGGCTTGCATGGACCCCACCTCCACCCGCCGGGCCTGAGTGGACGGCGTCCTCACCTCCCCATTCACTGCCCTCCTCCTGGGCCTCTTTCCAGACTTCCGCAAGGGTCCACTCCTCCTCGGAGAACTCCCTGACCCGCCAGCAGGAGTTGCTTCTCCCTTCCTCAAGTTTCTGGACCTTTCCGGCTCCTCTTTCCCACACGCACCTGCTGGCCACCTGTGACGATGCAGGTGTTACCCCTGGCTGGGGGCAGACCCACATTCACACCCCAGGCTCCCCCTCCCAGCCAGAGCTTGGGACCTACTATATGCTAGTTAGATCAAGATATGGAGATACATGTCACTGCACCTTCCAGAAGAAACTTTTCGGGTCTTCGAGTGAAACTGTTCCTCCCTTTTTCAGACAATAATATTATATAACCAAAATATCTCAGGAGCTGAGAGCGAAGGTGGCATCTTTGAGATATGTCTCCTGAAGACTGACAGCGTTCTAGATCTTTGAAGTGATAAAAAGGTTCAGGAGATGTCAGACCAGCCAGGGCAGGAGGCCCTCCTGAAGGAGAGAAGGGTGGTCTTTGGGGAATGAAGTGGTTTGGGAAGGGGTGACGGGAACCAGGCCAAAAGGTCTTATAGGAGCTGGGAAGAGAAACAACAAGGGGATTGGAGAGGAAGCAGGAGAAGGCATATTCAGAGGGGCTTAAGGGGCTTCTACATCAATGCACAAAGATCAGTACCTAGATCTATGTCCATACAAAAAGATCAAAAGCACATCTTGTAGGTTTTGCTTAGGCTTTGTCTGTGTGTGTGTGTGTGTGTGTGTGTATGGCCTGGGGTTTTTTAGTCCAAGCACCCCTAGTGGCCTCTATATTCATTAGGATTAAGTTTATGTGCAAGTAACAGAAAAATCCCAAACAATAACTTAAAGATAGAGAAGCTTATTTCTTCTCACAACCATAACTGCCAGCAGTAGCCACAGAAGGTTGGGAGTATCCTTCATGTGGTCCAGGACTCAGGTTTCTTCTTTTGGATTGGTCTGCTAGCATGCCTTCCACTCCCAAAATTGTCTCATGTCCCAGTATGGAGGCTGTGGCTCCAGCCATTGCATTCACCTTCCAGCCAGCAAGAAGACACCCTCTCATTACATTCACCCTTCAAGTTCCACACATCTTGTGCCTGCATCCCATCTGCTGCCAGAGCTTATACTGATCACAGCTAACTGGCAGGTGGGCTGGGGAATGCAGTCTATCCGGCTGGCCAAGCTTCCCTCTGAAATGTGTGTGTTCTATTGCTAAGGAGCTGAGGATAGATGTGGCCTGGCCTCTGCCCCCTCCTCACAGTGAATCGCCTCCTTCTGGAGCATACCCTTCTTCTGAAACGTGAGGTCTCTCTTCGCAACTTCGACTGTAAAAATATTTCGACACAGTATTTCTCAGTGCCAACTGGAAAGAATTACTGTAAGCAATTTTTCATAAAAGATCACTCCTTTGAGAATATGTTTTCATATTTTGCTTTTTTTGACATTTTGGGAAGCAAAATTACATGCAAACATTTGTTCTGCAATTGCAATGTGTGAAGAAGCTGTGCCTCTGAGTTTCAAAATCTAGTTTGCGCCGAGGCCCACAGAAGAGCGTGTCATCTCGGCTCACGTTCCAAACCAGGGAACACTTGCTCCGTGCCAAAAACTGGAACAGGTGATGCTGCTAAGGAAGAGGGTGTGGTGATGACCAAATTCCCAGGGCCCTGCGTCTTCGTGAAAGGGGTTTCAGATCCCCAGCTGCAGCCTCAGGGTTACCCCACGTGGGCTGAACATTAAATGACAGCTGGAAACTACACATGAGGTGTAGCATCCCGTCAAGTATCTAGATACTGACTTGAGGTCCAGGGTCTTTATCTTTGAGGAAAACAATCTTGTCTGGAATCCACGTGTTGTAGAGATGGGACCTCTCTCTGGAAGGCCACCTGCAGAGACAGGTGACCCAGGACACGGACCACCCTGACTCGTCCACAGGAGGAAACAGCTTCAGTCTTCACTGGTCCCGGATCGGATCTCAGCCGCCGTCTCCTGTGCCGCGATTTTCCTGTCTATGAAATGGCTCTAACCTGGTCCAGGTGAGAGGGACGTGGAGGAGGGGCAGGCGGGAAAGAGAGGCCAGGAGAGACGAGGGAGACTGGGGAAGGTGCTGTCGGGGGTGGATGAGGCGGGGGGCCACCAGCCCGGGGAAGGTGGGCAGAGACTCCAGGGGCGTCTGGGGACCCGAGCAGGAAGGCTGAGAAGGAGGGGGTCAGCAGAGAGATGCCCTTGAGTGTCCAGGCGCTGAGGGACCGGGGCGGGCCGGGTGGACGGCAGGAGCATCTCTGGGAGGGCGGGCAGCCTGTGGCGGGCAGGGGGTTCAGGTGCTCCCGGGTACAGCGGCTCCAGCCTGTGGGGCCCACAGTCCAGAGAAGGCGCCTCCACCATCCTGCCGCCTCCAGAGCTCCCAGGACCGCCCAGGTATCACGGAGCAGCCGTGCTGCGGGCAGCAGACCAATACAGTGGGACCGAGATGCTGGTCAGGCCAGCCCCTCCCGGGCAGCCCGGCTCCGCCCGAGACAGAGGCTTCCCGGGCCCATCCTCATCTCTGCCAGGTCTGCGGGGTAGGAAGGGCCCAAAGGCCATCCACCCAGAACCTAGGAAGCACCGAGGGAGCCGTGTCATTTTAAGGAGACATCAGTTAACACCGGTTCCTTAGAGCACAGAAGCAGCGCTTTCCTTGTGTTTCCATAACGGACTGTGCTCTTGAGACTGAGTTGAGTACAGAGAAAACGCCTCTCTTCACCGAGCACTAGATGCTTGCAGACACGTGCAAGAATTCTCGGCTGGCTGACGTTTATGAGCATCATGTGTGGACAGGTGGCAATCCCCAAGTAGGTAATATTTTCTTTTCTTTTCTTCCTTCAGGTTGCATCAGTGTCGAGTTGAATAAGGAAGCACAAAAGGGGCTCCTTCAGAGCCTCAGAAGCACACCCGCCCACACCGTCCCCTTCGCCCCCTGCCCTGGGGAGGGGCCCTGAGGAGGCGTCCCCATGGCTCTCAGGGGTTTTGCCGCCCAGACACCTCCTCACTCAGAACACAGCCAGGACAGGATGGCCGGTGGGTACCCGGGGCAGCTCGGCCAGCGAGATGTGTGGGTTGGAGAAAGTAGAAACACCGCAGTGAGCTGGGCGCCCGGGCATTTCACGGTCGGATGCGTATGGAAAACTCTTCCAAAGGGATCACTGAGGGAAGCAAAGAAGGAGAGGGTGTTTGGGGGTGGGGTGAAGCCGCGGTGACCCCAGGCCCCAGAGCAGGAGGGGCCCCCAGGCCCACGGCAGAGCTCGTCCAGGGCTGGCGCGTCCTGTGACTCCCTGAGCCGCCCACAAGGGTGCTGGTGCCGAAAGCTCGCTTTGGGACGTGGGCATCTTTGCTGAGCTGCTTCCACTGAGGTGACAATGCCCAACTCACACGGCACGGAGTCCCGAGCCCTGACCTCGACTGGTGATGGGGGGGATGGCCCGAGGGGTCACGTGGAGCCAACACAGGCTGTAGTCCATCCTTAACATCTATTCATGCATTTTGCCAAAAATCACCCGAGATTAGCTGGCTGCAGTGGGGTAGACTGTCCCTCCTCCCACCCCCTACCCCCACAGAAAGACGTATCCAGGTCCTACACCCGGTACCATGGGACAAGTGTGACCTTGTTTAGAAACAGTGTCTTTCCCAATGTAATTAAGACATCAAGATGAGACCCCCCCTGGGTTTAGAGAGAGCCATACATCAATGACTGGTGTCCTTCTAAGAGAAAGAGGGAGATTGGAGACCCACAGACAGTACCCTGCCTCTGTAAAATAAACTGAATCCAAGTTAAAAAAAACACTCACAGAAAGAAAACTGGACACTCGGAGGGCTTCATGGGAAATTCCATCAAACTTTTAAAGAAGAGATGATGCCAGCTGCATATAAACGCTTCCAGAATTTCCAGAGAACAGAAAACCCTGTCAAAAGGCTGGCATCGCTCTGATCCCAAACCCAGACATGGATGTTACAGGAAAGGCAGCAACACCATTTGTGAATATGGATACAAACCTTTAAAATGTCTGCAAACAGAAGCAAACAACGTGACAAGGACTGTGTGTCGGCCCATGCGAGGAACGACAGCGCCTCCACCGCCACCATGTCTACCCAGAGCCACACGCGTGGGCCCAGCGGTAGGAGAGGAAGACGAGAGGAAGGCGTGAGACTGTCTTCATTCGCAGAGAACACGGTCTTCTGTTAGGAAAGCACAGAACCTGTGAAAAAGACAGTGGCCTTTCAGGTGGATCCAGTCAGCTCAGGACACGGAACCTGCCTGAGAAACGGATCACGCTCCCACATACCAGCGATGAACGATCAAAGCGGACGTCTTTCAACGAGCGTCTCCTGTGCAGCACAGGGACCCACGCTCATCATCTTGCTTTGTTGCTGTTTACTCGCTAAGTTGTGTCCTGCTCTTTGCGTCTCCATGGACGGTAGCACGCCAGGCTTCCGTGGAGCTTGCTCAGATTCATGTCCATTGAGTCAGTGACGCTGTCCAACCATCTCATCCTCTGCTGCCCTCTTCTCCTTTTGCCTTCAGTCTTTCCCAGCATCAGGGTCTTTTCCAGTGAGTCAGCTCTTCCCATCAGGTGGCCAAAGTATTAGAGCTTCAGCTTCAGCATCAGTCCTTCCAATGAATATTCAGTGTTGAATTCCTTTAGTACTGACTGGTTTGATCTCCTTGCAGTGCAAGGGACTCCCAAGAGTCTTCTCCAGCACCACAGTTCAAAGGCGCCAATTCTTCAATAATTGGGAAAAAAACAGAAACTAACACAATATTGTGCATCAGCTGCCGTTGCTGTTCAGTCGCTCAGTCACGATGGGCAGGACAGTCCCGGAATAGACGCGCACGTGTGCAGTGGATACTGACAAAGATACAGAGGCAGGTCTGCGGAGAAAGGACGGCCTTTACAATAAATCGTATGGAATCATGGATGCTATGTGCAAAAAATGAAACATCTGTCATCACATAACAAACGAGCTCACAGGGACGTCCCCGGGGGCCCAGTGGTTAAGAACGTGTCTTGCAATGCAGGAGACTTGGGTTTGATCCCTGGGCGGGGAAGTAAGATCCGTCAAGCACAGATGCTTTTAGGTGTGACATTAAAATGCATGACTCACTTAAAAATGATGGATTAAAAAAAATAACCACGAAGGACAGAACTCAAAATAAGAATAAATACGATCAAGCAGAGGCTTGTCCAGAAAAACGAGGTTGGTTTAAGGTTGGAATATCATCTCCTTTAGTTCAGCATATTCGGAGAAGGCAATGGCACCCCACTCCAGTACTCCTGCCTGGAAAATCCCATGGACGGAGGAGCCTGGAAGGCTGCAGTCCATGGGGTCGCTGAGGGTCAGACACGACTGAGTGACTTCACTTTCACTTTTCACTTTCATGCATTGGAGAAGGAAATGGCAACCCACTCCAGTGTTCTTGCCTGGAGAATCCCAGGGACGGGGGAGCCTGGTGGGCTGCCGTCTATGGGGTCGCACAGAGTCGGACACGACTGAAGTGACTTAGCAGCAGCAGCAGAAGCAATTCAGCATATTAAGAGGACTGAGAAGAAAAGCTAGATGATAGATCTTTGACAAAATGACAAAAATCCCCAGCCAGCTCCAGCTGGGACTAGAAAGGAACGTCCTGAACTTCACTGAAGGTGGCCGTGAAGACCCGAGGCTGAAGTCGAGATGGGATGCGTTTCCCAGGACTGTCAACAAGGCCCCACCTCTGCTCAGCATCGAGACCTGACGCCACAGTCAGTGAGGTGACAGAAAATAAGAACAGAAGGCACCGTGTTCGGAGGGGAATGTAAAACTACCGCGACCCCCAGGGAGCGTGACGGGGAACAGGGGAAGCCCTGCGAACACGCCGTCAGAAGCGGTCAGTGAGGCCACCAGGGCTGCAGCACACAGTAAACACGCAAGGTCCAGCTGTGTTTCTCTGTACGAGCAGAAAACTGGCAGAGACTGGAATTAAAAAGCAGCGCCAGTCAGGACTTCCCTGGTGGCCCAGTGGTTAAGACTCGGCACCATCACTGCTGGGGCCAGGTTCATCCTTGGTCTGAGAACTAAGATTTCACAAGCTGCAAAGGGCAGTCAAGAAAAGAAAAGAAAATCCCATTTACAAGGGCACCAAAACATAAAATACTTAGGGGCAGAATTAGAAAAACAGGCAAGACCTGTAAGTGATAAGCAAAAGTTATAAAGCACTGCTGAGAAAAATTAAAGAAAACCTAAATCAATGACATATATACCACATTCAAGGACAGACAACAGTATTACTCAGATGTTGATTTTCCAGATTAATCGGTACATTCAACAAAAATCTCCTCAAAACCCCCAGCAGATGTTTTGAGACATTAACAAATGGATTCTAACATTTATAACAGAAGTGAAAGGCTCTGGAAGAATGAAAACAACGCTGGCAAGGAGGAACGAGGTTGCAGGACCCACGTGATCTAATTTCAAGACTTACCACAAAGCTCCAGCAATCAAGGCAATGTGATAATAGCAAAGGCTGTTGGCGTACAGGTGAATGGGACATGGGGTCCAAAAATGAACCCCAGATTCACGCCACAAAGCTCCCAAGGTGAGTCAAAGGGACAGACATGGTCTCATCAAGAAATGGTGCTGGGCCCCCTGAGAGAAATGAACGTAAGCGTCTGCCTCCATCCTCTCCACGGGGCCTCACAGGATAGCAAAGCATGATCCACCAAAGACACAGGTAAACCAGGCTTCATCAAAATGCAAACCATCCTTTTTGAGGAACGTTGTTGATACTTGGCAACCACACCAGCACTCAGGGACTCACTGCTTCTCGGAAGGCTGCGGTTTTCCTGGGAGGTTTGTGTCCTGCACAGGCTGGGGTCCCTCACTCAGCTGCAACGGCGGGGGAGTGGGGGGCTGCAGCAACCCCCACAGGGCCCCTCCTCCCCTGACTAACCTCACTCAGTCTTCAAGATCAACAGTCAGTGCTGTTCCTTCATGTGAGTCAGGAACAATTAGAAAAAGGAATAAGAAACAAGATTCCTTTATTTTATAACTGCAAAATTACAACATATCCAGGAATCAGTCTAAGAAAATGTGGAATCTTTATGTAGAAAAAATTTAAATGCTACCAAAGAATTAAAAGAAGACCAATGTAAATGGAAGCATAATCATATTGGTGAAAGATAATGCTTAAAATTGCAAAGTGTCTTATCTTCTGCATTAATCATGTTTTAACACAAATACTTTGACGTCTTGTGGAGAAGGAAATGGCAACCTACTCCAGTATTCTTGCCTGGAAAATCCCCTGGGCAGAGAAGCCTGGCAGGCTACAGTCCATAGGGTTTCAAAAGAGTTGGACACGACTGAGCGACTAAGCACACTTTGATGTCTCGGGGCCTGGCTGACCCCGAGGGACCACCCTTAGGCCTGCTTTCGTGGGGCTCATCCTTCCCATGCAGACAGGCCAAGCCAGAGTCCACACCCAGCCCTCCACCACGGGGCTCAGACTCGCAGCCGCTGTCACAGCCAGCAACAGTCCCCTGAGACGAGTGCCAGGAGCCAGGGAGGTGACCCACACCAGCCAACTCTGGGCCTGTTCACCCCACCTGGCCCGTGCCCGCCTGCGGGGACCACAGGGGAGGGGCTGGCCCTCACTTTCTCCTTGCCCTCGGCCTCCTGAGCAGCTGGCACTTCCCAGAGGCCCCGAGGCTTGTCACCACTCCTGTCTCTGGGGACCCATGGGACCCGCTTCTTCTTCCAAGCCCGTCTTCCTGTATCTGTGTATCTTACCAAATACAAAACAAAGTCCGGGTCCCCTTACAACACATTCTTACTGAAGTAACATAAACACTTCACGAACTTCAAAACAAAACCATCAGTGGGAGTCTTGGGTGACTGCATAAACGGATTCTATGCTGTTCAGTAGCTAAGTCCTGTCCCACTCTTGGCGACCCCATGGACTGCAGCACGCCAGGCGTCCCTGCCCTTCACCATCTCCTGGAGCTTGCTCAAACTCAAGTCCATTGAGTCAGTGATGCCATCTAACCGTCTGTCACCCTCTTCTCCTCCTGCCCTCCATCTTTCCCAGCATAAGGGTTTTCCAATGAGTCAGCTCTTCCCATCAGGTGGCCAAAGTATTAGAGTCTCAGCTTCAGCATCAGTCCTTCCAATGAATATTCAGACTGACTTCCTTTAGGATTAACTGGTTGGATCTCCTTGCAGTCCAAGGGACTCTCAAGAGTCTTCTCCAACACCACAGTTCGGAAACATCAATTCTTCAGCGCTCAGCCTTCTTTATAGTCCAACTCTCACATCCATACATGACCACTGGAAAAACCATAGCTTTGACTATAGGGACCTTATCAGCAAAGTGATGTCTCTGCTTTTTAACATGCTGTCCAGGTTTGTTCTAGCTTTTCTTCCAAGGAGTAAGCGCCTTTTAATTTTGTGGCTGCAGTCATGAAAACGATTCTATATTTAGATGGAAAAACTAAGGTCTATGAATCATTAAGACAGCTCTTCTTCTTTGGTTTGGCTTCACTGGGTCTCAGCCGTAGCACGTGGGATCTTCTCCGCGTCACGGGGGTCTTTCGTCATGACCTTCACTGGGTCTCAGCCGTAGCACGTGGGATCTTCTCCGCGTCACGGGGTCTTTCGTCATGACCTTCACTGGGTCTCAGCCGTAGCACGTGGGATCTTCTCCGCGTCACGGGGGTCTTTCGTCATGACCTTCACTGGGTCTCAGCCGTAGCACGTGGGGTCTTTCGTCATGACCTTCACTGGGTCTCAGCCGTAGCACGTGGGATCTTCTCCGCGTCACGGGGTCTTTCGTCATGACCTTCACTGGGTCTCAGCCGTAGCACGTGGGATCTTCTCCGCGTCACGGGGTCTTTCGTCATGACCTTCACTGGGTCTCAGCCGTAGCACGTGGGATCTTCTCCGCGTCACTGGGGATCTTTCGTCGTGACCTTCACTGGGTCTCAGCCGTAGCATGTGGGATCTTCTCCGCGTCACGGGGGTCTTTCGTCGTGACCTTCACTGGGCCTCAGCCGTAGCACGTGGGATCTTCTCCGCGTCACGTGGGATCTTTCGTCATGACCTTCACTGGGCCTCAGCCGTAGCACGTGGGGTCTTCTCCGCGTCACGGGGGTCTTTCGTCATGACCTTCACTGGGTCTCAGCCGTAGCACGTGGGATCTTCTCCGCGTCACGGGGTCTTTCGTCATGACCTTCACTGGGTCTCAGCCGTAGCACGTGGGATCTTCTCCGCGTCACGGGGTCTTTCGTCGTGACCTTCACTGGGCCTCAGCCGTAGCACGTGGGATCTTCTCCGCGTCACGGGGTCTTTCGTCATGACCTTCACTGGGTCTCAGCCGTAGCACGTGGGATCTTCTCCGCGTCACGGGGTCTTTCGTCATGACCTTCACTGGGTCTCAGCCGTAGCACGTGGGATCTTCTCCGCGTCACGGGGTCTTTCGTCGTGACCTTCACTGGGCCTCAGCCGTAGCACGTGGGATCTTCTCCGCGTCACTGGGGATCTTTCGTCGTGACCTTCACTGGGTCTCAGCCGTAGCACGTGGGATCTTCTCCGCGTCACGGGGGTCTTTCGTCGTGACCTTCACTGGGTCTCAGCCGTAGCACGTGGGATCTTCTCCGCGTCACGGGGTCTTTCGTCATGACCTTCACTGGGTCTCAGCCGTAGCACGTGGGATCTTCTCCGCGTCACGGGGTCTTTCGTCATGACCTTCACTGGGTCTCAGCCGTAGCACGTGGGATCTTCTCCGCGTCACGGGGTCTTTCGTCATGACCTGCACTGGGCCTCAGCCGTAGCACGTGGGATCTTCTCCGCGTCACTGGGATCTTTCGTCGTGACCTTCACTGGGCCTCAGCCGTAGCACGTGGGATCTTCTCCGCGTCACGGGGTCTTTCGTCATGACCTTCACTGGGTCTCAGCCGTAGCACGTGGGATCTTTCGTCGTGACCTTCACTGGGCCTCAGCCGTAGCACGTGGGATCTTCTCCGCGTCACGGGGTCTTTCGTCATGACCTTCACTGGGTCTCAGCCGTAGCACGTGGGATCTTTCGTCGTGACCTTCACTGGGTCTCAGCCGTAGCACGTGGGATCTTAGTTTCCCCAGCAGCGATCAAACCTGTGTACCCTGCATTGGAAGGCAGATTTGTAACCACTGGATAGTCAGGAAAGTCCCAAGACAGTTCTTGAAACACCAACTGGAATTCTTCCTCCTGGTGACCATGGCACAATATCCCACAGGTATAGAGATTAGAACAGTGTGGAACCAGCACAGGAGCAAACAGACCAATGCGGTAAAAGAGAGCATCCAGAAATAGCTTTATATAAACACTTCTGCTTGTACCCAAAGCAGGACAACAGTAGGAGAGACTGATCAACGGTGTTGAGAGCCTCAGTGTATCACGCGGAGAAGGAAAATCTGTAGCTGGGTTAGAAACAACCCCGAAGGGCAGAACTAATAGCAAACACTGGAGCAAAATGAAGGGCCTCTCTCCCTCTTCCTTAAATAACTCCAGACTCCAAACCATACACAAACCCCACCACCCCCACCAGCCAGGAGCAGGCGAGGCCCGCGCGCGCTCGCTGACCGGGAGCTGGAGGTGCAGCGCCTCCGTCTCCAGCCTGAGCAGGCGCGGGCAGACAGCGGCAGGTCTGAGCTGCGTCCCTGGAGCACAGCCAGCGCCCCTGGGTCCGAGGGTCCTGGAGGTCCCAGGCGACGGGCTTCAATGGTTCAAGGACACACCAGGAGGTTTCACCAAAATCAAGAAGTGAGGGCCCAAAGATAGCTGAAGCCTTTCTTCCTCGTCCACTGAAAGGAGCTGCTGTAACTGCCCACCAAGAGCAGCTTCTCCTGACCAAGCTTCTGCAACCTTCCATCTCATCATGAAAATCAGAGCCAGCCTGGGAACAATGACCAGTGTGAACCAGTGAGCTTCCAGGCCCCCGCCCCTGCCCCACCCAGTTCCCAGCTCCCTCACGGGGGACCCTCGCCCCTAGAGGCTCCCCCCAGACCTCGTCCCCTGATCTGGGACCCTTCAGGGTTTCCACCTCCCTTGTAGGGGGCTGGCTTTCTGCCTCCTGCGCCCAGACCCTCCCCAGGGAGCCTAAGCCCCTGGATCCTAGCCCCCTCCCCAGGCCTCCACCTCCCTCCTGCTCCTCCAGCCAAGCTTCCCCACTGCCCACGGCAAGCGGGTCTCCACCGTGTTGACAACCACGGAGTGGCCATCCCAGCTCTATCCTGGCCGGTCCTCCCAAGGGAATGACCCCAGACTCACACCTCACTCCCCAGCCCAGCTCTTCCGGAGGGCGGCCCACCACCCTCCCCAGTCACTGGGGGCCAAGCAGGCTTCGGCCTGTAGTCAACAGGGATACGCCTCCGCTCCCTTCCCCTCCGCCTGCCCAGACCATTGCACAGTCCCACCAGCCCTCCACGCCGTCAGAACAACAGGCAACTTAATGTCCAGGAGGTCAGCAGAGGGCCGGTAGCCTCAGAGAGTTTCCCGCAGCACACAAGGTCTGGCATGGCGCTGGGGGCGTTGGTGTGGTCGGTCACTGCTCTGCCGGCCTCTTACAGACGTGACTTCTGAGATTCTGCGGAGTGGTCACTCCCCCAGGCGAAGCGTGAGGCTTCGGAGAAGCCTGCACCCAGCCTGCACTTTGCCTTCTGTACTAACAACTCCTGTAGGACGCCAGAGACTTCAGGGGGGACCCTCTCCCCCCAACGTCTCTCCATGGAAACACAGAAGGGCCTTCAATACGGCGAGTCTTCACCAGGTCACCTGGTGACGGCATCCGCTGGGTCATCAGACGGCCGACCACTCCCTGACTCACCGCCCAGGCCCAGAGTGGCCCGGAGCCCAGGCCTTTGCAGAAGGCCAGCCAGGCAGGGCTGTGGTTTCAGGCGTACACATGCCAGCTGATCCTTGCTCAGCGGACACCCACGGCCTGGCCCTCTCCATCTCCTGCCGTCTGGGCCGCAAGGACAGACCCACAGAAATGTAGCTGTTCGTGACACTAAGGGTTCGAGGCGGCTTTGAAATGGATAGATTTTGAACAGGGTGCACTTCCATTTGCCCTAGTTAGCACTGCGCCCACCACGAACCAGAGACCCCAGTGTCCCCCGCTTCGCCCACAAGGCCACGCCAAGAGCCAGAGTCATTATCCCCTTCTCGAACCACTGGGTCCCAGTCAGCAAACGCCTGGACCCTGTGATCGGGGTGGACCCCAGGCGTCTGGGATGAGGCCTGCCCTTGCGGCCGCTGGTCCCCCGCCCAGAGCCTGGAGGGCAGGACCAAGCAGCGCGGCGGGGCGCATCTGAGGAGGACCGGGGTCTTCGGCGGGCATGCAGTGGACCCTTACACACGCGGCGTGGCCAGGCGCGGCCCAGCGGTGTTCCTCGGGGTCTGAGCGGACAGCCCGGAGGCTCGGCGCCCCCAGCCCCGGGAGCGAGTGCCAGACGCCCCGGCTGCCCCCACGTGGCTGCACGGCGCCTCCTCTCCCGGCCGCGCCCCTGGTGGGCGCCCTGAGCAGCGGAAGGGGACAACGTGGCGGGGACCCAGGGGGAGCGTCCCTGTGGTCCCGCCGCCGCGACGGGCTCTCGGCCAGGGCCTCGGCGCCGCTCGGGACCCGCCCCGAGCTGTTCGCTGATCAGACCCGGAGGGGGGCGCCGGGCGCAGCGCGCGGCGCGGGGCGGGCTGGGCGCCGGGGCGGCCTCTCGGCGCCCGCGGGGCGGGGCCAGCACACGCCCCTCCCCGGCCCGCCCGCCGTGAGCCCCCCCGCCCCGCCCGCCCACGTCATGCAGCCGCCCCTCCCGCGCCTGCGCGGCCGCGCGCCCGGCCCGCTCCAGCCGCCGCGCATCCTCGCCCAGCGCCCCGCGCCCCGCGCCCCGCTCCGCACCCGGCCCGGCGCCCCGCGCCCCTCGCGGCGGGCGGCGCGGCCATGAGGCTCCGGGGACGCGATCCTCGCGCCGCCCCCTCCTCCAGCGCTGGGGTCGGCGACGCGCGGCGGCAGGCGCCCCCGGGGCGGAACCCTTTCGTGCACGAGCTGCGTTTGGGCGCCCTGCAGAAGGCCCAGGTGGGTGTCCGCCGGGAGCCCAGGCCGCCCCGGGCCCGGGGCCGCGCCGAGGCTCGGGGATGCGCGGCCGGAGGGGGCCGGGAGGGGGACCTTGGGCGCGGCCCAGCTGAGCGCTCCCTGGGGCCCGCGACCGCCACCCTTCCCTGCGACCCGCAGCGCTCATCCCCCGCCGTCCGCGCCCCATCCCCGGTTCCCGCCGCCAGCGCCCAGAACCTGGCTCCGCATCCCCTTTCCCCAGGTCCTCGCACCCGGCTCGTCCCCCTTTCCCCGACCCCTGGAACCCCCCCTCCCGCCCACCCCCGTATCCCTTTTCCCTAGCCCCTGCATCCCGGCCTCGGAGCCACTCCCTGGTGGATGGGCGCCGCGCGGTCCGCGGTCCGGGCGCCCACTCCCGCCGTGTGCAGGCCCCACGCCGAACCGCAGCGGCTCCCTCTGGATGTGAGTTTGTCACTTGATGCGCTTCGTGTGTGGGACCTCGCTGCTCCCCAGAGTCAGTGCAGCAGCGGTGGGGGCGGGCTCAGGGGTCCTGGGGTAACGGCATAGGGGTTTTGGGGGGTTTCCGGCCTGCCCCGTTTCAACTTGTCCTGGGGGATCTTGGTGCTTATCTAGGGCCTGAATCGGTTACACACAAGCAGGTCCCGCCTGGTGAACAGTCCAGGCGCCTGCTGTCGGGCATGCTCTGTCTGTGGGATGCTCTAGCCCTGACTGGGAGGCGCTCTGGGGCGCCCCTCTCCATCTGTCCTGCCTTCCGCTGTCCCTGACCTGGCGGGCTGCTTCTCTGCCCTGGTGGGACCCCTGAGTGGACCGCGCCGACTCTGCTTGTGAGCTTGTGAGTCTCTGTAGGACTGCCCACAGGCCGGCCTGTCTGTGACTCCAGAACTACCTGTAGGAGGAGCAGAGAGTTCCTGGTTCTCCTGGGTGGTCTATCCCGCGGGGAGCACACCTCCGTCTGTGACAGAGCGTTTTGTAGGGAGATCGGGGTTTTTAACGTGTAGAGTAATTCATCTGAAGTAATGTTAAATCGAAAAGTTCTTGAAGTCAGTCTACGGTTGTCATTTCCCCGGACGCCTGCCTTTTTCTCTAAGTGCCAACTCAGCGGGCCTGGGCACTGGAGGCCCGCCCTGGCCCTTCTCACCGGCATGTGGCTGAGGTCAGGGAAGAGCAGGCGGGCCGTGTTCTCACCACCGGGCAGGGCAGGGATCCTTTGTGCGTCCCTGGTCGCCAGGCAGGGTTGGGGCCGAGTCCATGTTTCTGTCCAGAGGCCTGTGGCGCCAGGCCTGACGCAGGGTGTGCGGTCGCGGACTGTCCCCGTGCCAGTCCGCAGGAACGTTTTGCTTTTCACCAGCAGCGTCTTGCACAGCTTCTCCCCTTCATGTGCTTAGTTTGCAGAGCCGACTGGCCTGTCCATGCAAGGGCACCCTTCCTCTCGAAATCAGCACATAAACGGACCCCTCGATGTCCGAGACGATCCAGGGCCACTCGGAAACTCGCCTCCCTTCATTCTGAGTTGGGATTGACCAGTCTGGTGCCTGTGTTTACCTGTTGGCCTTTGCTGGGGGGGAGGGGCTGGCGCCTATCTGGGGATTAATGACCCCTGGGCCCATCTGTCATTTAACGGCAGATTTAGTGAGGAGCTTAAGCATCTCTTGGGACAGAAACCAGCAAGTTGAGATCCAGGAGCTGCGACTCCTGGGCCATCGGGCCTGCGCGTGGAGATGGTGCTGCTTCGCAGTTGGGCAGTGGTCTCCTGTCCCCCCTGGGTTTGGGGACTTCCCACTGGAAGCCCCGGGCCGAGCACACCCCGCAGCTCTGGTGCTTCCCCATTTCTGAGCCCCTGCACCGATGTCACGGAGAGTTTACTTCCTGGACAGCAGCCTGGTTTCCCGAACACCCTGGAACTGGGCCCCAGAGGTCACCAGGAGGGTAGGTCCAGGGACAGGCCTGTCCAGGGGGCCTGCGTGCAGCCTGATCACCCAGAAGCGGGTGGTCTTGGTCTGGTGACAGAGCAACAGCAGGTACCTGGGGGCTTGTCTGGATGCAGCCTTAGTTAGGGGGGCTCTCCGGGAGCGGGGCAGGGATGCTGCCGGCCTCTCACGAGGAGAAGTCTGATTCACATCTGTGGTTGCCCCAGTGCCCTGCCCCGCAGGCACACAGACCAGGCCCCACCCTCTCCCCCACGTCTGGGTGCTCCTTGCACCCACCCTGGGCAGCCCTTCATCCAGCCCCTCCTGGGACCCACAAGCCCTGCCTGGTGGGGCAGGGAGGATGGGTGAATGGGGAGGTGGCCTGGCCCGAAGCCCGTGTTCTCGGGGGCTGGCAATACCACAGCTGGGAGCGGATGCTGGGGGCCCTCCGAGAGCGCGAGTGTCCCAGGGCAGGACCAGGCTCGGCCCGAGGACCCTGTCACCTTCTGACGGCCAGGAGCACAGCCCTGGGACCCAGGCAGGTGAACAGCCAGGCCGTGTCCCCGCATCCAGGCGAGGGGCCAAGGCCCAGGCCCCGTGCTGTCCCTGGACTCCAGGCCACGTGGGCTGGCTCCGGGTGGATGTCTGACCTACCCGCTTTCTCCTCCGACCCGCCGGGAGCCTCCTGTGACCCTAGTGTCATCTTCTGGAAGGGTCCGCAAGTGAAACTGAGCTGCGGTTAATGATGGGGACTGAGAAGGGGGTTCAGGGTGGCGGGCCTCCTCCGCTCTTTCTGTTTATAAAGATTTATTTGGCCGTGCTGGGTCTTGGTTGCAGCCCGTGGGATCATGTTCCCACCCAGGGCTGAACCTGGGCCCCTGCGTGGGGAGCGTGTGTTCCCACCCAGGGCTGGACCTGGGCCCCTGCGTGGGGAGCGTGTGTTCCCACCCAGGGCTGGACCTGGGCCCCTGCGTGGGGAGCGTGGAGTCTTGGCCTCTGGACCAGCAGGGAAGTCCCGGGGCTTTTCCCTAACCACGCTCTTCTGTCCTGGTAACGCGCAAGTGGACACGGTTTTCTCTTACCCTGCTCTCATCTCTGAGCGTGGAGCTAAGCACAGTCCGCCTCACTCCTCATTGATAAAGCAGGATTTTGTCCCCAAGAGCGGACCCTGCCCGCCCGTCCCCGCAGGCAGGCCCGTCCGAGGCGGTGCCCGGGGGTCTCGGCAGGGCCCCCACGAGCCCGTCACCCAGCTGGACCCTGCCCCCCGCCCTGGGACTGTCACCACACAGACAGGATGGGGCCCCCCGCCTCGGGGCCCATCACCACACGGACGGAACAAGGGCCCCCCGCCCCAGGACTGTCACCACACAGACAGGATGGGGCCCCCCGCCTCGGGGCCCTCAGCACACGGATGGAACAAGGGCCCCCCACCCCGGGGCTGTCACCACATGGACAGGACAGGGCCCCCCGCCCCGGGGCCGTCAGCACACGGACGGGACAACGGCCCCTTTCCCCAGCGGCCAGGCCCGAGCGGAGTCCTCGCGGGTTCGCTGCGGCCTCAGGGCGGGGCTTTCTGTGTCCCATAAATCCCTGACTCGGTGTGAGTTACTCTGAAAGGAGCCCAAAGGCAGTGTGTGTCTGGAAACCCCTTGTTGAGACATGGTGTGGCTGTGCTCCCAGAAGCCCGCCTCGCCGCCCAAACGTTCATGCACGTTCGCAGTGTTTTGCTCATTCACACACGACTCTGAGTTTGAACCACCCTCCAGCCTGTGAGCCAGTGTATGTGTGCCTGTGCCTGTGTCTGTGTCTGTGTGTGTGTGTCTGTGTGTCTTTGTGTGTGTGTGTCTGTGTATCTGTGTCTGTGTGTCTGTGTGTGTGTATCTATGTGTGTGTGTCTGTGTATCTGTATCTGTCTGTGTGTACGTGTGTGTGTCTGTGTGTGTATCTGTGTGTATCTGTGTGTGTGTATCTGTGTCTCTGTGTGTGTGTGTGTGTCTGTGTGTCTGTAACCGTGGCCGAGCGCCCCCCTCACTGCGATCTCGGCCTCCCGCCTCTGGGTCTCCCTCCTTGGGCACCGTGTCCTTTGTGGTGCTCTGCAGGGGTCCTGGGCGGGGGGCGGGAGGGGGGCACGTCCGGTGGTCTGGGGCCTTAACAGTCTCCGTTTCGTCTCAGAGATAGAGGCTCTTTTTTTTCTTTTTTTTAATATGTTTATTTATTTTAATTGGAGGCTAATTACTTTACAATACTGTAGTGGTCTTGCCACACATCAACATGAACCCGCCACGGGTGTACACATGATTTCTTTTCTCTAAAAAGTTAGTTGCCACTCCAGAGTTGTTTAAACACTTTTTTCCGGACCTTCCCGTCCCCGGGGGTGGGGACACACAGCTGGGCTTCGCCATGGGGGGCTGTACTTGGGGTCCCGAGGTCTGGAGTGGGAGGATGGGCCACTCAGCGGACCCCAACCCCAGCCACCCTCGGAGCCCACACTGGCAGAGCAGCCTTGGTGCCAGGACCACAGGGTGCTGACAGGCTGGGCCAGCCTTAGGTGGGGGCCTCTGCTCTGGGGGTCCGTTTGCCGCCCTGGCCAGCCCCGGAGGACGGCAGTCCCCTGTCCAGAGCAGGTGGCGCGAGCCCTCTCCGTAGCAGGTGGCGCGAGCCCTCTCCATAGCAGGTGGTGCGAGCCCTCTCCGTAGCAGCGGGCATTTCTCCCCAGCGGGGAGTCCCTGTCACTGCTCTACCTGTGACTCTCCACCTGACCCCGCCCCGGGCCCACCGGGCCCTCCAGCTGGACGCCTGTCCCCCCTCCCACCAGCTCCCTTCACGCTGCTGGTCGGGGGGCCTGCGATCACCCAGCGTGGAGCAGCTTGGTGGGACACGGGAACCCCCCCTCAAGTTTCCCCACTGTCCACAGAGGATTGACCCCCTGGCCGGGGGACAGACTGCCCGAACACCTCTCTCCTCCCACGCCTGTGACCAGGACCGCAGTGTGCCCAGTGGGCGCGGCACTGCCTGCAGCCAAGAGGGCAGAGTGGGGACGTTAGGTGGGGGGGTTCTGTCTGCTACTGGGGAAGTCCCCGCCTGGGGGTCACCTTCACCCGGAGGGGGTGTCCCGCCACTGCGATCAGAGCCAGGATTGGTTGGGGGGAAACTCCTTGCATTTGGGGGGCGGGGACAGGATGTGGGCCTGAACCCAGAAATTTGGTTCAGGGCCTCTCCAGCCTGTGGGGGTGGGGTTGAGCTGAGAGGTTCGGTGAAGGGGACTCCCGGTACCTGAGGGTGGGTTGGTGTAGGAGGTGCCCAGCTGGGAGCCCGGGCCCCCACCCCTGCCCTCCTGCTCTGGGCAGGTATTTGCTAAACAGGTGAAACCCGCAGGAAATGCTGCAGGTCTTGAACTTCGAGATTCTTTTACTCAAACCCTGCAGTAAAGGGCCCTGTGGAGCAGGCATGTCCCGCACCCCCCTAGCATGGCCTGGCTCTGGGCGGCTCTGAGATGGGGGTGGGGGCTGGTCCGAGCTTGTCAGGCCCCTCCTCTGCAGGCGGCCCTGCTGCTGGGCTCTCTCCGCACCACCCTCCCCACCCCCCATTCCCATGGCTCCTGCTGTTGCTGGCCACCTGCCAGGGCACCCGCTTCAGACCGTGAACGTGTGGAACGCGTGTCCTTAGAGCCCCGAGGGCAGGGCTCCCGGGACACTGCCAGGGCCTTGCAGGTTGGTAACTATGGCCTCTGGCACTCAGACCCCGAGGTGCCTCAGCTGCCCCCAGTCCCCTGCTCCTGTCCCCCCAGGGAGACGATCCCTGAGGCGGCGGGACACCCAGAGCCCGAGCTTCTGACCTGTCTGTAAGAAGTGTGGCCTCCTGCGTCCATTTCTGCAGGTGAGGTGCTCAGGACCATGGACTTCGTATTCCAGGACGTCCCAGCCCCACCGGCCAGCTGCCTGTGGAAGCAGCTCAGTGGCTGCCGCATCTCTGAGCCCCATCTCTGGGGGACCGTCGGGCTCAGGAAGCCATCTTCCTGGGCACGGGCAATGCTGGGCTCAGGGGACCAGGCAGCCGCAGGAGGGCTCCAGCCTGGGGTTGGCTTCACTGTGAATGTCACGCCCAAAGGGGACAGGGGCTGAGGTCACAGTCACCAGGACCCCGGGACATGGGTCCTGAGAACCCAAAGGAGCTGAGATTTTGTACAATACTTGAGTAAGTTGGGAGAGCAAGAAGGCCTGAGAGGTTGCAGGCAGAGCCTGGAGGCCAGCCTGGTGGCCGCCCTGCCCACCCACTGGCCCACCCGCTCCTCCAGGCCCAGCCCCACGTGGTGAGCTCTCCCCTTGCTCCTCACATGCTTCCTTCCGTCTTCGCTTAAATCCTACCCACTATAATTCTAGAGGCCTTTCCCAGCTGCCCTGGAGATGTGGAGTCCACGTGGCAGGCTGCTGGCTCGCGGTGCCTGAGGGTTCGCCCCCACGCAGGCTCCTGTGTCCCGAGGGTCTGCCGGCCCCTCCGTGCGTCCAGCGCTGCCGTCTCTGCTGCAGTCCCCCGGAAGGCCCCAGTGGTCCCACCACGCTGACCACAGGCCCTGTTGTTGCTTTCCTGACTCCTTCCCCTGTGGACCGTGGGCCCTGCTGCCCCCGGCTGCCTACGGGGTCCAGGAACTCGGGACCTGTACGCGCTGGCCCTCTGAAACCATCGTTGTGGGGGCCGTGGGCCAGAAGGGCAGGATCGGCAAATGTGAAGGTGTGACCCTCCCGCCCCCTGCCCCAGACCGGTGGCCGTGCAGAGTCTCAGACTTAGGGGTCTGTTCCCCCAGGTGTGATGACCAGGGCTGCCCCTCCACGACCCCACCATCAGCTGCCATGTGCCAGGAGTGGTGCGTGTGGTCGTCCGGGAAAGTCGCTCTGTGGTTTTCTCTCCTGTGGGACAGGTTTGTAAACTTGGTGAATTACTGAAAGACACCCGTTCTGTGGAAGCCTGCAGCCTCAGCGATCTGCGCTAAGATTTGAGTTGAAAGCTCTTGAATAGAGACTGGGATGGTGGGGAAGTTGAGCCTGCCTCATGGTTTGAAAGAAAAAAATAGCTCTTTTAGAAAAGCTATATTTAATTTTAGATTTGAGTGGGAGCACTCAGAAGAAACAGCTTCTGTACGCAGTCAGCATGGGCTCTGAAAGGAGAGTTTTCCCAAGTGGAGGCACAGGTTATCCCCGTAGACACACAACAGGGAGGAAAATCCAAGGTCAGAAGACACTCACACATTAGTAAGAAAAAGACAGTGAACCCGGTGTGAATTTGGGCACAGGATTTCCCTCAATGTCAGACCCCAGAGGAAGCCCAGATCCCAGCAAGCATAAGGTGCCCCCTTGGCAGGGGGCGGGACCGGGATCTCTGGAGCCCACCGGCCCTCCCAGCGGCCCTCGCTCACTACTGACCCTGGGCCTCTGGCCACACGCGGCGTGTTGTCCGACAGCAGAGAGGAGCCTTACCTCGCGGTCAGGCGTGTATGATGAGGTGCAGCCCGCAGCCGGGGTTCCGACGGCCGGCTCTCCCTGTTTCAGTCTGCTTTCGCGTCTGAACTACTCGAGCTACTTGTGAGAAGGACTGCTTGTTTGCTATTTGAAGACGGTATACGGTTTGGACCGAAAGGCATTTTACCTTTCATAAAGGTGTTTTTGCAGATGGGGCAAGAGGAGGGGAGGCGTCTCCAGGTCGGTTGGCTGGGTTTGCACCTTACTGCTGGGCCCCCAGCTGGTGCTCCTCCTTTGCTGCTGTGAATTCAGGGGCCTGGGGCTGGGCAGTGCCAGCTGGTGGGACCCATGGGACCATCACTGTTACCGTGCCCCCTCTCAGGAGAAAACAGGTGAGGTAGACGTGTTGCTCTTTTCTCACTGCTGCAGAAGAGTGTTTCCCCGAGGCTTTGCCCACCTCCTGCCCCGCACGGCTGGGGTGCAGCCCCCCGCTGCCAGGACATCAGTGTTGCCTTGGCACTTCCAGTGTCTTCTGCCCACTCTGAATCAGGAGTCTCAAGGACAGCTGGCTTCATCGTTTTTGACTTGTTTTTTAATATAAGGTGAAAGTGTTAGTCTCTTAGTTGTGTCTGACTCTTTCCAACCCCATGGACTGTAGCCCCCCAGGCTCCACTGTCCATGGAATTCTCCAGGCAAGAAGACTGGAGTGAGTAGCCATTCTCTTCTCCAGGGAATCTTCTCGACCCAGGGATTGAACCCGGCTCTCCTGCATGCAGGCAGATTGTTTACCGTCTGAGCCACCAGAGAAGCCCTTTTTATTATAAGTGACAGCAAAAAAAAGAGGTGGATTTCCAGATAAGGCTCGTGTGTTTGTCCTGCGTGCCTCAGAGATCTTTCTGCAGAATTCGTGAGTCTCGTATCTAATCTGCTCCTCGCGGGACAGCCTGGAGGTGCCCACGACCAGCTCCCGGGGAAGTGCATGGTCAGCCCTGGAATCCACAGCTCCCTTGCCTTCAGTGCTGACCCCTGACCCCTGGTCAGGTCTGGATGACCTCTGCCCAGACCACAGCCCATCCGTGTGGCAGGTGGAAGGCGACTCCTCTGGTGTTTGGAGAAGGGCAGGGGCCAGGGGTCTGGCCCCTCACACTCTGGGGGTCTGGCACGGCCCTTCCCTGGAGCTGATGGGTGTGGGGGTTGGGAGCCCCTGTGGCGCTTTGGGGAAGACATCCCCTGAGGAGGTACCAAGATGGGGGAGGGGACCTGGGGCCTGAGGGTGACTGCAGCTCTGCGTGCAGGGTGGGGAGGGGGCCTGGGCTGCACCTTGGGGTGGGGGCATGCCGATTCTGAATTTGGGGGCAGAGCTGGGAGGAGTAGGAAAAAAGGGTATTAAATATGATGCCCAGGTGTGTGTGTGAGGAGCTGGCGGGGAGTTGGGGGGCGCCTAGGATGCTGGTTTGGGGCGGGTTTTCAGTGACCCCATTGATGCCGCTGGAGCCCAGGGCAGCTGGGACGGCAGTGTAGGGGTGTGGTGCCCATCTGGCCCACACTGTCCTGGACGTGCGAGTGCTTGCTGGAGGGGGTGGGTCCTGTCCTGGGCTCTGCCGGTGGCCCCTGCTCCCCAGGGAGGCCCCTCCTTCCCCCTGCCGCTCCTCAGACCCTGGCTTGTCTCTGACTAGCCTCCCTAGCTGGCCTCAGTTTCCCTGCCCGTCGGAGGCCACGCACTGTGGGTGCTTAACCATGAGGGTGGTCCACACTCCGCCTGCCTGGAAAACCTGCCTCTGAGCCCCGCTCCCCCTGTGGCCTGCAGCCTGGGTGGGGGCCAAGCCTGCTTGCCTGCGTCGCGCACGTGGTGCCCTCACCGTGTGGGAGCGGGGGACTGACTGGGGTCTCCTGGCGCCCGTGCCCTGGGGTCCTGGCTTCCTCCTGGACTGGGGAGACCATGGGTCAGGACGGCTTCTGTCCCCCGCGCCTTGGAGCCAAGCACCCTGGCGGCGGGCTCAGTGTGTCCCGGGCCCTGTGCTGCCTGTGCAGGTAGCACCCCCATTCATCCCCCTCCACCTGCCCGCCCAGGGTCCCCCCCAGCCACCCCCATTCATCCAGGCTCCACCTGCCCGCCCAGGGCCCCCCGGCCACCCCCATTCATCCACCTCCACCTGCCCGCCCAGGGCTCCCCAGCCACCCCCATTCATCCAGGCTCCACCTGCCCGCCCAGGGCCCCCCGGCCACCCCCATTCATCCACCTCCACCTGCCCGCCCAGGGCCCCCCAGCCACCCCCATTCATCCAGGCTCCACCTGCCCACCCAGGGCCCCCCGGCCACCCCCATTCATCCACCTGCCCGCCCAGGGCCCCCCGGCCACCCCCATTCATCCACCTCCACTTGCCCGCCCAGGGCCCGCCCGGCCACCCCCATTCATCCAGGCTCCACCTGCCCACCCAGGGCCCCCCAGCCAGGAGAGGTTGGTGCCCTCTCTGCTTGTCCACTGAGGTCTGCTGTCCTTTTGAACACCAGTCCAGGCTGTGAAGCCATCCAGCTGGCTTGCAGAGGTCGGTCCTGTTTGTCTCTTACCCGTTCCCCCAAGTGTCACATCAGGGGGTGTCCTCTGAGGCCCATGTAGCTGGTGGCTCCTCCCCAGGCTGGTCCCTGGCATCCATCATGCGGGTGACGTTCGGTGCACCTGGCCAGGTGCCCATCCCGAGATCTCACCTGCTGCAC
Source organism: Bos grunniens (assembly GCF_055505025.1). NCBI lineage: Eukaryota > Metazoa > Chordata > Mammalia > Artiodactyla > Bovidae > Bos > Bos grunniens. The sequence goes on along the minus strand of NC_141184.1, from coordinate 881,009 downwards.
AAAGGCCCCAGGGTCCTCGAGCCCGGGGCCGGCCCTGACCTGTTGCTCCTGGAGCCCCAGGAACACGTGGACCCTGGCGGTGGCTGTGGCCCCGGCTCAGCGCTCGGCGTCCACAGCGAGGCCGCGTGAGTCCAGGGCCGGCATGTCTGTGGTCCACACCCGCCTGTTGGCTCACGGACCTGACCCACCGCCCGAGGATGGTTTGTGGTGACCATGGGCAGATCGAGTGCCCGGCACGTCTGCTTCTGTTTCTGTCACATGCCGCTCAGAACCGCTGAGTGCAGAGGGCCGGGGACGTGAGCCGAGTACCAGTGTCCGCGGCCATCGGGCCCGTGTGTGGTCTCGCTGATGTTTTCCTCTCATCGTGGGAGGAGTGAGTGCATTTCCCTCCAGCCTCTTGGAGGTGCGTTTCCCTTGGGATGGCGGGATTTCCCTGCGCGGCCATGGCGCTGGATGGGAAGAGGCCTTCGGGAGAGTCTGCTGTGCCCACGGTCACGCTGACCACCGTCTGGGGCGGCGCCGGCCCCCCCGTGCATCCGGCCCACGCATGTCCTGTCAGGGTCCCGCGCAGCTGACTGGGGTCCCCAGGGTGGGGGGCAGGCGCTGGAGGACACAGGCCGCAGGGCGCCCTGGGGCCCGTCCTCCCCCAGGACAGGGCGCGGGCCTCTGCAGAGGTCTTGGCTCTTCAGTAGCACGCGGGTGCCTCCATGCTGGTTGTGAAATACAAGGCACTTGGGCCGGTTGCACCTGGGTGATGCCAGTGACCCCGGTGGCCTGGGTGGGGTGGGGAGTGCTTGTCGGGCAGGTCTGAGCCTGGCATCAGACCGCGGGTGCTGCACGTGGAGCGCTCCAGACCCGTGGGCTCCACACGCTCGCTGTGAGCTGGAGAGCGTTTTCCGTCCAGAACCAGCGTTGCCATTTTCATGGTTCTTACCACGAGATGTTTTAAACACAGCCAGTGTTTTTGCTTGGGCTACCGGATCGAAGCGCCGCAGGGGGGTGGCTTCAACAGCAGGAGTTCATCCCTCCGTACTCTCGAGGCTGAAGCGGAGAGCCAGTGTTGCAGGCTTGGCTCCTCCCGGCCTGTCGCCTGGGCGCAGCGCTCAGCTGTCTTCCCGGGTCCTCATGCGGCTGCCCCTCCGTGCGCGCCCCCTCCGTGCGCGCCCCCTCCATCCGCGTCCCCTCCGTGCGCACCTGCTTGCCAGTCACATGAGATTAGGGCTGGCCCCGTGACCTTGTTTGCCTTAATCTCTTCTTTAAAGACCGAGCTCCAAAGACTGTCACATTGTAAGGTGCTGGGGGTCACAGCTCAGCCCCTAACACCCCCCACCCCCACAGCCCCCCCCGATGGCCTTTCTGGACCCACTGACCCCGCCCCCACGTCCCCTTCCAGCAGTGATCCGGAAGCAGTGCCCAGATGTCATCATTGAGCCCATAAAGATCCCACGTGTATCTGCATCTCAAGGACAAGAACATCTAGCGGTCACCATGCAGGCTGTGTTGCCCTTGAAGGCACAGTCTGCTCCTTGGCACTGGGGGCGGGCGCTGGGCTCAGCCATCAGGTGCCCGGTTCTGGGTCTTGGCTGCGTCTTTACCCGCCTCCACCCGCACGCACACTCTGACCAGAGGGTTTGATTTTTATCTCGCACTGAGTTTGGGGTGTCTGTGTTTGCTGGTGTGTCCTGTCTTCTGTGTCTTCTGGAAGCTGGTGGCCTGACCTAGAACTGGAGGGCTTCCGTTTCTCTCAGGCTATGGGCTGGTCTGGAGGGAGGGCTCTGGACGCCCATGCCAGCCCCTCTCGGGCACGTCTGCAGACGCGCCCCTTGGCTGGTGCCACAATCAGAAATGAGTCTTCTAGAGTCGTCCAGAGGCAGTTGGTGAGGCTGGGGTGCATGTGTGTGGGCGTGGGCGTGTGCCTGTGTGCTTCCCCCAACACGTGGACTGTTCCTGTGGCTCCATCTGCGTGGAGCCCTGGGTCCTTTCGCTGAGAAGCGGGGCGCCGGGCTTGGACAGATCACTACTGGGACCCGCTGTGCCAGGGACTCGTGGTGAAGTGTGCTGGCTGAGAGCGGGTGGTGCGCCTACCGCTCTGGGTTAAACGACTGACTGACAAAATGGACGTGCTGGGAACACGCACGCCCAAGTCTGTTCTTGTTGAGCCCATTTTGTTCTGTTTACACCAAAACCATTTTGTATCAGGGTGTAGCCGCTTAAGTGTTGCTCGGGTGAACAGTGAATGGACTCAGCCATCCGTGTGCATGTATCCATTCTCCCCCAAACCCCGCTCCCATCCAAGCTGGTACATAACACTGAGCAGAGTTCCATGTGCTGTACAGGAGGTCTCTGTTGGTTATCCGTTTTAAATACAGCAGTGTGTATGTGACATTTGGATGGTTTCTCGTGAGCGACCTCTGATAGTTGCACTGAGTAGCTCAGCCCAGAACCCTGAGTGTCGCCCTCATGTGGCCTCCGAGAAGGGTGACCACACAGTCAACCTGGCACTTTTGAGGATAGTGGGCTCCTGATGATGGCGGCGGGGGCGAGACTGTGGGCTGTGTCTCAGGAGGGAGGCAGGTCCCAGCTTCTCAGGAAGCCAGGCCCTTCTGCACCCCGTGAGCTCCAGAGGTGCCCGCCTCCTCCGGGCAGCCTTCACAGCCCAGCGTGCTTCCTGCCTGCCCGACCCTCTGCGGACCCCAGGCAGGTCTACAGCTCAGGCCTCGTTCTCTCTGCACCTGCCTGTCCTTGTCTGTGGGTCAGGGCTGCGTGATCACTCACACGTGTCCTCCCCCTGCTGGCTGCAGAGCTCAGACACCAGGCCCGTGTCTCCGGGGCACACAGAGTGGGCACAGGGTGCGTTCCCCAGGGGGCAGACACGGTCACGTGTCACGTCCATGGGAGTGACCGGTGAGCCCTGTTGTGTTCAGGATGCTGTCCACTCGTTAACCTGCAGCTTCAGCGGTGGTGTTTGTCCCAGCTTTGGGGCTCCCCCTCCAGACCTGCTCACCACTCCCTGTTGGCGCAGATGGACTGAGGTGCTGCCTCCGTGGCCTGGGCGGGGCGCTGCCACTGCTGCTCTTCCCGAGCTGCGTCGTCCTCTGTCACCTGGAGGAGCAGCTGCCCTGGGCGTGTCACTGTGCGCCCGTGAGCGCTCTGAGCGTGGCGGCCCCCAAGCTCCTGTGCACCCCGCTGTGTGCTTGTGCTCTGACACAGGCAGCAGCTTGAGTGCCGGGGTCCAGCCCCGGTGGATCCAGGGAAATTCGAAGGGGAGACGGCTTCGGCGATCAGGATACGATAGCTTTAATTAAATATTAATTAGAGATATAAAGAGTAATAGAATAAGGATAGTTCAGTAGGAAAATTCAGTGGAGAAAAGAGGCTGAATAACTTGGTTTATGTGGAAAGCTAATAAAATTCCAAAATAAGGAATTTACGTCACCTAGCCGCAGGCATCCTCCCGTTCTCCCGAAGGAGAGGAGACACTAAGGCCTCCCTGGTCAGATCTTAGAAGCCCAGGCAAAATCAGTAGGCTTGACGAGCGTCCATGCTCCAGATGGGAATTCAGCCAGAAGGTGAGAGAAAAACGACATGGGGAGACCAGTCTTTCGAGGAACTGATCCCAACTCTTTATTTTCCAGGGTCTGTTTTTATACTGAGATGTTATACAAAAGTCACGCGGGGTCAGCAGTCCTGACTTTATTAAAATCAGGTGCTTCATACAGATGTATACAGAGGTCTTAGGGGTGTTACATCATCTTCTGGCCAGGGGGCCTGCTGACAATTTATGACCCTCTCCTTGTGACAGTGGTCAGTCAACACTTATTTCTCTGTTTTGTTCTTAAAACAGACGCCACCTTCCGAAGGTACCAGATAAAGTTACATTCTTATAGGGTGAGGGTGTAGTGGGTTTTAATTAAGGAAAGAATTTGCTTAGCCTAAGGTCTAATGTGATTAATATCAAGGGTTAATATTTATGTCTCTTATATGTTAGTTATATTCATTAATGTGTATAAGGGGCAAGGGATATGGAGATGTAAACATTGGCTCAACAAATGAAAAACCCTTCACCAATACAATTTCTAATCAGCCTACTATACTATACTAATAGTTTTCTAACTTCTCTAAAGAACCTGTTTTTAGAAGGTTTAAAGCATCTCGTGCCTCTCACAGTTGGGAGGATGTGAGCAATCACATGTGGCCAGACAAGCCTGTCAGGCAGGCTAGAGAACCTTCAGAGGAGTTTGTAGGTTGAAACACTCCTATCATACCCAGGAATTATTATTAACTGGAGCTCTAAGTTAACTGCTTCTCCGAAAGAGGTGGTGGGGGACAGCCCCCGGTAAAGTCAGAGGTGTAGGTGAGAGCACAAAGTAGTAAAGTAGGCAGGCTCTGGTTATGGGGGTAGATGCTCGAGAATTTCCAGGGGGACTCCTGAGACTCGATCCCGCCTTTGCGTATGTCGAGCCTCCTTCCTCATGACCTTTGCCACAGGCGGAGCTCCTCACGCCGGCTCCCGGCACTTGAGGGTCCATTTGTAGGGACACACAGGGGACTCTCCCTGGAGGGGCTGGCAGCCACAGGCCGTAGGCGGAGCAGGCTTGAAGCACAGTCCCTGGTGGGCCCTGGACGGTCTTCTAGACAGGCAGCCTGAGAGGTGGGGCCAGTGGCCGAGGAGGCGGGGTGTCTGCCCTCTATTTCTTTGCAACAAAGTTACAAGATAATAGTAAGAGTTCAAAAAGATATACCATTTAACCTAAATTTTAACAGGAAGGAAAGGCTATGTTTTAAACTGCTGCTGTTGCTGCTGCTAAGTCGCTTTAGTTGTGTCCAACTCTGTGCGACCCCATAGATGGCAGCCCACCAGGCTCCCCCGTCCCCGGAACTAGTGGAGTCGAATTTAAGTACTTATAGAAAGCGCCGTTCTCCGTGTGAATTGGGGGAGATAAGGTACTTCTGAAAATAACGCTCCAGGCTCTTCCCTCAAGAAGTTAGAACAGCAGAGTAAACGTGAGTGGAAGAGAGAGGCGCCTGTGAGATCCAGAGTTCGTGCGGCTGAACGGTCACAGCAGGGACGAGCGACAAACTGCACGGGTGGCTCTGTGAGCAGGTTGGTAGAGGAGGGGCCCGTGTGTCCTCTCAGCCTGAAACATCTGAGAAACACAAATCACGCGAACCGCAGCCCGGGCGTCAGGGCAGGGTTCGTGTAACTCCAGGCCAGCGGCTTCACGCGATGACCCTGAAGATGAATGACAGGAAGTCCAATGGGAAGAGCGCCTACTAAGGACCCCCAGAAACTTCCTCCCAGGCGAAAACGCAGGCATAGCTCCAGAAGGTGGGAAACCCAGGTAAACAATTTGAAAGCATGGGAACAGCCATCAGAAAGCGCCGTAGGAATTCCCCCAACAAGGTGGGCTGGTTTCTGGTGTGGTGTCCTTGCTGCAGGACTCCCCTGAGGACGGCAAGGTGGAGGCGGTGGCCAGGCTGGCCTTCCAAAGGCATGTCTACAGACAGACTCAGCGAGGCCTTCAGAGAGGTGCTTCCCACTGCTGGAGCCGAGGCTGTGATAGAAAAGCGTGAGTCATGAGGACTGGGTGACAGACGAGCACATCCTCTCCCCGCAGGACACAGGGATGAGGTGTGGCAATGTGACCCCTTCATGTTGACCCCAGAACAGGACCCTTAGAAATCTGGGATGGGGGGGCACCTTCTCACCAGCATGGTCCTGGAGTGGGACACACACCCCCACTTCACAGGAAGCGCGTCACGACGGAGCCGGAGTCGCGGCCCCTGTCCCACCCTGCGCTAAAACTGGAGGGTCGTCCTGGGGACCCTGGCCCCTGAGGGCAGGGGAGGAGAGACAGTTCAAAGTCGTGTGGTTACCGAGTGCAAGTTATCATGCCTGCTTCTGTTGTTATGAAACAGCGGGGAGGTAAGGAGGTAAAGTGAAAAGGCCAGTAATCTTGCAGACATCTCCTGGCAGGGCCAGCCTTGGGGAGGGCCATGTTAATTCCTTCTTTCCTGTAACCTTCCACAGGTGGGCAGGGTTCTGTGAGTCAGGCCCTTATATATGGACAGAATCCTTTTAGTGAAGAAAAGCAACAGGAAGCAAAGGTTAAAGTAATAAAACAATTCCAACGAGGAGTCAGGATTGGCTCCCAAAACAGCAGTGTGTGGAGACGGCCCACACTGGCCTCGGGCAGCATAGGCCACTGTGGCTGCATGGCGTGTGTGATTGAGATGCGCTGTGTCTGGATCCCTGGACATGATGGGGGAGAGAGTAAAGCGGCTCATGCACTTTGTCCTGAGTGCTCAGATGATGGAATTTCAGGGGTGTTGGCTTAAATTAACTGCTCGCTGAATTGGTTTCATCACCTTTGTGTTTTTAAATGTGGCTGCAAGAAAATGTAAAATGACTCACTTGGCTCGCGTTGTATTCCTCTGCTGGCCTTGATGGAGACCTCAGGGATCAGGGATCCGTCAGGCTGCGGCTCTGCAAGTGGCAGAGACCAGCGGGGGCGGGGGTGGGGGCCAGCAGTGAGCTGCTCAGACCTGGCTCTCTTCCTGTCTCTTCTGTCTCCTGTGCACCAAACCTATGTATCTCATGTGTGTATTCTTGCAAATCATCAAAAACTGCACCTATTGGTCATGAGGCTCTGTGAGTCTTGAGTCTTTTCATCACTCCGCCCCCTCCCCATTTTCTAATCAGAATTTCAAGTTCATCACAAAACTCACTGGTCCTGAGCATCCCCCTCCCCCCACCACGTGGAACCAGAGCGTCTTTTGTACTGGACCTCCCGCACAGCTGCCCATCCACTCGGCCTCCGCTGACCCCGTGGGTCCACCCTCACCAGCCCCCACAGACTTGTGGCTGTCCCCCTCTCCTGCAGGGCCTCCTCTCCCCACAAGCCCGAGCCAGCCTTCCCTGTTGCCGGGAGCCGGTGAGGCATTCCGCTCGTGACAAAGGTCATGAGGAAGGAGGCTCGGCATACGCAAAGGCGGGATCGAGCCTCAGGAGTCCGCCCGGATATTCTCGAGCATTTTCCCCCAAAAAACCAGAGTCTGCCTACTTTATTGCTTTGTGCTCTCACCTCTGACTCTACTGGGGGCTGTCCCCTACCACCATCTCGCTCTCTCTGTCAAAGAGTTAACTTACAGCTCCAATTAATAAAGTTCCTGGGCAATTAGGAGTGTTTAAATCCAAACCCCTCAGATGGCTCTCTAACTCACCTGACAAGTTTACCCGGACTCCTACAGCTGTGCATACGATTGTTTACAGTCTCCCAGCCTCAAGAGGCATGGGAAGCTTAAGATATTCAAATAGCTTAGAGCCTCTCAGAGAGTTAGAAACTGTCAGAATAAACTAGTAAAGGATTTCATTGATGAGCCAATGCTTGTTGCCAAGTTTTCACATCCCCTGAATTGTATCCTTGAATATGTATTAATTAATAGTTGGTATGTAGAAAAAATAAGTAGTGGCCTTGGTGTTAGTAACTTTAGACCCTTAAGGTAATAAATTCTTTTCTTTGTTGTAAACCCATTACACATCCGCCCTATAGGAATGCAATTTTATCTTCGGAAGATGGCGCCAAACCTTAAAATAATTACTCTTAGAGAAAATAAGTCTTTGTTAATAAGTCCTTGTCAAGAGTCATAAAATGTTAATAGGCCTTCTGGCCAGAAGATGATGTAAATCACCTAAACCATTTGTATACGATAAATTTGCAGGAAAGAAACCCTGGTTTTTGATAAGAATCAAAGACTGCTGACTTTGCATCCCCTATTATCCTCTATGTGTAACTTAGGGTATAAAAGCCCCTGTTAAAAATAAAGCTATGGGCCTTGCTCACCAATGCTTGGTCTCCCCATGTCATTCTTTCCTTTAACTTCCGGCTGAAGTCTCCATCTGGAGCGTGGATATCCTCTGCGACCACTTATTTGCCTGGGCTTCTAAGACCCACTCGAGAAGGTGTCTAAGGTGGGGCACCTTCCGCTATTCGAGAGGGCGCCTGCGGCCTCCGTGGTCAGAGCTAACCTGGTGTCACGGGTTATATTGATTTTCCGCGTAAACCAAGCTACTCAGCCTCTTTTCTCCACTGAATTTTCCTACTGAGCTATCCTCATTCTATTACTCTTTATATCTCTAATTACCATTTGAATAGGTCGCCGTCGCCATCTCCCCTTCGAATACCCTGGATCAGCCGGGGCTGGTCCCCGGCACCCTGTGTTCTCTGGACCAGACCTGTGGCTTTGGACACCCCATCCCTGACTTTCTGGGGCTGGGAAGTCCTCGGGTCCCCCTCTCCTTGCAGTCCAAGCCCAGTCCTGGCGGCTCTGTGCCTCCCGTGGCAGGAAAAGTGTGCCCATGTCGGGGCGCTGGGAGCAGGGGGCTCCGGTGGGCTGTGTGCTGGGAGGGGGCGGGGCTGTGTGCTGGGGTGGGCGGGGCTGTGTGCTGGGGTGGGCGGGGCTGTGTGCTGGGAGTGGGCGGGCCGTCTGCTGGGAGTGGGCGGGGCTGTCTGCTGGGGTGGGCGGGGCTGTGTGCTGGGAGTGGGCGGGGCCGTCTGCTGGGAGTGGGCGGGGCTGTGCTGGGAGTGGGCGGGGCCGTCTGCTGGGAGTGGGCAGGCTGCCCACTAGGGTGCTGGGACTGGGCAGGGCGCCGTCCACCAGGAGAGAGCCCCCATCTCCAGGTCGTTCCCTCGGCGGCTGCAGGAGGCACCAGGAAGGGGTCGGGCAGCTGGGGAAGGGTGGGCCTGGCGTGAGGAGCCTGGGGGACAGCCCCCCGAGTGACTGTGCCCTGTCCGCAGGTGGCGGTCATGACGCTGACGCTCTTCCCTGTCCGACTACTGGTCGTCGTCCTCATGATGCTGCTCGCCTGGCCCCTGGCGCTCGTGTCTTCGCTGGGACCCGCCGGGCGGGAACCGGAGCAGCCGCCAGCTTTGTGGCGGAGGTGAGTCTGTGTCTGCGGAGGCTCCGGGGTAGTGGGGGGGTGTCCCAGGGCCGTTTCTCCGTGGCTCAGTTCTCTTCCCTGTCTCAGACACAAGCCACCTTCCCCCTCTGCACCCCTGCCGCCCCTGCTGCTGTCCTACTCGGAGGCTCCTTCCAGGGCTCCGCGAGCCACTTGACTGCTGTGCTGGGTCCTGAGCACAGGCTCCCGAGTGTTTCCCTGCCCCCAGCCCTCGAAGCCGTGTGTCGGCCTGCTGCCCCGGGTCTGCTCTCTGCTTTTACACCATGGACAGTGATAACCATGGCTTCGCATAGATGGATGTGTAAATGCAGCTTAACTAAAGCTCCCAGAGGGATCCGGCAAAACCAGATGAAGTCACAGCCTTTTCTTGTGTTAAGTACCTAATGCTGTTCCTTAACTCTCTTTGCTGAGCTTCCCTGGTGGTTCCCCGCCTGCAGTGCCCAAGCCACAGGTTTGATACCTGGGTCGGGAAGATCCCCTGGAGGAGGAAATGGCAACCCACTCCAGTATTCTTGCCTGGAGAATCCCATGGACAGAGGAGCCTGGCGGGCTACAGTCCACGGGGTCACAAAGAGTCAGCCTGAGTGCACACATGCAAAAGCTATTCTTTAATTCTTTGCTGTTAGTGAAGGGAAGTGTTGAGCCAGTGGAAGGACTTTCCTGGGCATTTTCAGTGTCTTAAAAGACACTGTTCCTGTCCTAAAACCAGGGCACTCATAATCTGCTTTGTCTACATCTCTTATCCATCCTGAGGACCCTGGGATGGTTTATTCAAAATAGAAATGTTATTAGTTTAGTTCGGTTTTATCATTAACTAATAATAAAAATGTTACTAGTTTAGATGAGCCCACAGCCCAAACATGCTGCCACCTGTTCTGTGAAGGAGGTTTTATTGGGATGCAGTGCTGCCCATTCATTCGTGCACCAGCCTGGGCCGCTGCTGGGCATTGAGGGTTCCTGTGGCCAAGGCCAAGGGCCCACATGGCCTCAGCTGCCTGCCGCCCCGCCTCCAAGGTCTACAGACCAGCTCAAGGCGCCCCCTCTCTCCTGCTGTCCGATGGCGCCCTCAGAGGCTGCAAAACTAGCGTCCCTCCTGGCCCGTGGTTCTCTGCTGCCCGCGTGCCATGGTCAGAGTGGCAGTTACCACATGCAGGCAGAGAGAGCCGGCTACTAGGCCAGGGTTTTCTTAGCCGTGGGTGAGCACTGCGCCCGGGGGCCCCTCACCCCCTCACGGTGTTTCTCATCCTCAGACCGTCCCCAGTCTCTAGTGAACCATGGTCATTGTTCCTCCCTCAGAACCGGGGCAGGTGTGGCCAGCTCCACGGATGTGTCCCAGCACAGCTGGGTCACGGAGCCTGCCTGGTGTCACGGAGTCTGTCCAGAATGAATGAGCGGGTCCGTGAGTGAGTGAGCGAGAGGGGACAAGAGCGAACCAGAGGGTCGAGGGAGCTGGGCTTTCTACTCTCTTTGGAAATCGTACTTTACCTCGAAAGATTTTTTTAACTAAAATATGAGGGAGTAGGGAGTGAAAGTCGCTCAGTTGTGTCCAGCTCTTTGCAACCCCATGGAGTATGCAGTCCATGAAACTCTCCAGGCCAGGATACTGGAGTGGGTAGCCTTTCCCTTCTCCAGGGGATCTTCTCAACCCAGGGATGGAACCCAGGTGAATTTGGTACCAAATATATAATGAAGGAAAATAAATCCAGGCCAAAAAGGAATCAGAATTTCAGTGTCTCTAGATTAAGAACCCACAGAAAGCAGAGATTTTGTAGTTTTTACCCAGGAGGAGTGATTTGATAAAAGTGTCTTTATTCCCTGTTCCCGCCCTCTGCTCGGGCTGGGCTCCTTTCCTTCCTGTTCTCACCCGTGAAGGAGGAAAGCTCGCACAGCCTCCGAGTCTGTCTTTTCACACAGGTGACCTGGGGCTCCTTGGATTTCCCTGTTCTGACTCCTGTGGCTTTTCTTGTCTGCAGTGATGCACTTGATCTCGTCGGGTGATAAGTGGACCACAGCAAAGTTTAGTTCCAGCGGCCCACTTCACAGAAGCATCGCGTGTGGTGTGTGTGTGTGTGAGTGAGTGAGAGAGAGAGGGAGAGACAGGCACACGACGTGTCCCACCTGCAGAGACATGGGGTAGTTTCACGGGAGGTCTGGGCGTTCATGTCCACAGAGAATGAGTGTCGTTCTGAGTGTATGCATGCGTGTACACGAGTGTACACGAGTGTGTACAGATGAGAGTGTGTGTGCGTGTGCATGCACGCGTTTGTGTACTGGCGTGTACCCCAGCGGCACACACACCCACCTTGTGTGGCTCTGCCGTGGCTTCCATCGCCCAGGGAAGGAGTCGGCCTGTCGGGGTCAGAACCCAACCCTGAGGGGCGCCGGGTGGCCGGCGGGTCTGGGGCCCCGGCTGGGCGATGCTGGCAGTCAGGGTCACCATGGGCTTCCCTCACACGTGGCTTCTTGAAGTCACCTGCAGGTCCGCCTGCTGTGTGAAGTCCGACCTTTACTTCCTGTATTGTCTTTTTCCGTTTTATGGAATTTCCAATTTTATGTTGCCTTTTATGAATAGAATGATGAGCCCTGAGCATAGCCTCAAAATTCTTTGTCCCTGAGGTCCCACGCCGCGGCCTGGGGGTCGCTGTCCCCAGGACCTGGGGCCCTGATCCCACCCGGGGTGCATCCCTCCTCTGCTGCTGTCTCAGGCGTGGTCTGCACTTCCTGTTTGCTTTTTCCTTTTGTTTTTCATCCAAGATTTTCTGGAATGTCGGATTCTCATCTCAGAAAGAAGATATGCGGAAGGAACTCACTCCCCTTTCGTGTCTGGAAGTGTCTTTATTCTGCTCTGTGCATTGGTGGGTAGTTGGGTTAGGTGCAGAATTGATTCAGTGCTTTCGTGACGCGCCGCTGACTACCTGCAGCTAGATGCTAGAAGCCCACTTGTTCCTCTCTGGAAAGTTTTGAAGTCTTTGTTGTTGGAAATTTGAAAACTTTTGAAAGGAGATTGCATGAGTATTTTTTTTTTTCTTAACAAAATACATTGTGGTCAGCGCCTTGACATGGTGCCGGGACCTGTGCCTTCCTTCAGTCTGAGAAGCTGTTTTCTTCGTGTCTCATGGTTCCGTCCGGGCTTTTTCCGGCATGTTCTGGGCGATTCCCTCTCCATTTTCCAGCCTTTTTGGGGCACTGGTATTTCTGCAGGAGACAACTGATTTTCACACATGCTTTCTTTCTCTTGTTCTCGGGATGATCTCAGAGCACCTGGCTCCGTGATGTACTGACGTGGGTGGGTTCTCCCACGTCTCTTCTGATGCCTGCCCTGGGGTCTCGGACCTTCCTCCTCTGCCCACACGCCTGAGTCTAAGGTGTCTACAGTGTGACGAAGGGAGGACGGTGGGGGGAGGGCGGGCCCCTGCCCTTGTAGATCTGTCTCCCAGCCCCGCTCCCTGGAAAAGCTCTGCGTCTCCAGTGTCACGGGTGCCCTTGCCTGTGAACAGGGGTGCTGGCACCATCTGGGGTCGGTGTCGCCCCGACAGGCATGGGCCGCAAGGCGCTGTCCCGACGGCCGCACGTCTGTTGCAGGGTCGTGGACGTGCTGCTCAGGGCCATCATGCGCACCATGTGGCTTGCCGGCGGCTTCCACCACGTGGCCGTGAAGGGGCGGCGGGCACCGCCCACCGAGGCTGCCATCCTCACCCTGGCTCCACACTCCTCCTACTTCGACGCCATCCCCGTCACCATGACGATGTCCTCCGTCGTGATGAAGGCAGAGAGCAGAGACATCCCTATATGGGGAAGTGAGTGACCCCCCATCCTGCTGGAGTGACCCCCAATCCTTCTAGGGGAGTGGGCCCCGTCCTGCTGGGGGAGTGGGCCCCATCCTGATGGGGGAGTGACCCCCATCCCTCTGGGAGAGTGACCGCCATCCTGCTGGAGAGTGACGCTCCATCCCGCTGGGAGAGCGACCCCCATCCTGCTGGAGAGTGACCCTCCATCCCGCTGGGAGAGTGACCCCCATCCCGCTGGGGGAGTGACCCCCATCCTGCTGGAGAGTGACCCTCCATCCCGCTGGGAGAGTGACCCCCATCCTGCTGGGGGAGTGACCCCCCCCAGTCCCCTCATCCTTGTGGCAGTGATCAGCCCCCCCCATCCTGCAGGGAGTCAGTGAGCCCCACCCCTTCCATCCTGCTGGGAGAGTGACCCCCATCCTGCTGGAGAGAGTGACCCTCCATCCTGCTGGGGGAGTGGGCCCCAGCCTGCTGGGAGAGTGACCCCCATCCTGCTGGGGGAGTGACCCCCATCCCGCTGGAGAGAGTGACCCCCATCCTGCTGGGGGAGTGACCCCCCCCAGTCCCCTCATCCCTGTCACAGTGATCAGCCCCCCCATTCCTGCAGGGAGTCAGTGAGCCCCACCCCCTCAATCCTGCTGGGAGACTGCCCCCCATCGTGGTGGGAGTACTGAGCCGCCCCCCATCCTGGGAGCACTGACACCCGCCCTGCTGGCTGGTCCAGGTCACATGACGGTAGACACATCACAGGTCCCACCCACGCGAACTAGGCCCTGGACCTTGACCTCTGTGTTATGATTTCTTCTGATATTACAAGTACCCTCAACTGTGAGGTGTCACAGCGCTCCCTTAGCTCACAGAAGCGCTGGAAGCTGGGGCTAGCTCAGTATCTGTCCCGGAGGGTAGTTGCTGGGCTCTACTGGTTGGTGGGCTCCCCTGCCTCAATCTTCCGGGTGGTTCCACCAAACGTCCCTATCTCCTCATGGTCCTTTTTAGTAGCGTCAGGAATAATCCGTGAGGAAGGAGGAAATCGTTTCAATTGCATGAAAAAGCAGACAGGACAAAGTGTCACTGAGAGCTGCTTCGATTTTCTGAGCGCCGTGGATCCAGCTGGGAGAATTGTATTCTTAAAAACGTTCTCTTTTCGCTTTTGTAAGACCTCCAGGAAATAAAGGTCATGAAATTTTATTGTTTACAAGTCGCAAAATGCTCAGAAAAGCAGCTCACAGCCCATCTTGGGCCCAGTGAGGACTGGGCCTGGGGCAGAGCAGGTGGACACCCACTGCTGTGGCCTCACCAGCCCGGAGGGTAACCGAGTGCCACGGCCTCCGCGTGCCATCAGGTCAGAGTTTTCTCTCCTAAGAAGTATCTTCCCACCTTTAAATGCTTATTCAAGGACCAGCGTGTTGGTTGTGGCCGTCAGCTGTGGTCGTGGGAGTCCTGAGCGTCCCCCCGCCTCACACACCCACACACACACACTTGCTGGGGGCTAAGAACGGAGTCTCTATTTCTTTTGTTTTTAACCACGCAGCTTGCAGGGCTGTAGTTCCCTGACCAGGGGTTGAGCCCATGCCCTCAGCAGTGAAAGCACAGAATCCTCACCACTGGACCCCAGGAAATTCCTAAGAAGGGGGTGTTTGTGTCCTGAGTGGTGACGAAGCATCGCACAGCCTGGGGTTTAAAACAACCGAAATGCATATCCTCTCACTGTTCTGGGGGCCAGAGTGAAAGGTCCAGGTGTCAGCAGGTTGGTCTTGAAGGAGAACCCGTCGCAGGCGCCCCTCCTGCATCCAGTGTTCCTGCCCTCCTGGGCCCACCCCGGCCGTGGCCGTGTCTCCGCGTCCCTGTCTCTGTCGTCACCTGGCCATCAGTCCTCCTTAAGAGGACACCAGTCCCTGAACAGGGCCCACCCCGTGCAGCATGACCTCATCTTGACTTGGCCATATCTGCAGAAGTCCTGTTTCCCAGGGAGGTCACCCACAGGCCCTGGGAGGTCAGCCGCGGGCCCGGGGAGGTCACCCACAGACACAGGGAGGTCAGCCGCAGGCCCGGGGAGGTCACCCGCGTTTCCGGGGAGGTCCCCCACGTTTCCGGGGAGGTCACCCGCGGGCCCAGGGAGGTCAGCCGCGGGCCCGGGGAGGTCACCTGCGGGCCTGGGGAGGTCAGCCAGGCATCCTGGGCTCTCTGGCTCTTCCCCCAGTGACACAGGTGACCGGCGGGTCAGCCCTGTCTCTCTCTCCTGACTTGTCGTGGGTGGTCCCGCAGGTGGGGGGCTCCCAGCTGTCCTCTAAGACTTCAGTGCTGTCCCTTATCCCTTGTGGTCGGCACCCACGGGGAACCTCTGGGGGGCTCACCGCACCACGGGCAGTGCCCATCGGCCGCACCCCCCACGAGCACCCCGCCCTCTCTTTCAGCTCTGATAAAGTACATCCGGCCGGTGTTCGTGTCCCGGACAGACCAGGACTCCCGCAGGAAGACAGTGGAGGAAATCAAGAGGCGGGCACAGTCTGGAGGGAAGTGGCCACAGGTGGGCGGCCTTGCTTGTGTCCTGTGCGGATTTATTCTGAAAGGCATGAACGTAGGGGTCAGAGGGGAAATAGAGCCCTGAGGGCCAGAACTTGGCTTCCCTGGAGACACTGTGTTTCATATTATTTTTGATAAATGCAAATCCAAAAATGTGCTTATATATCAGGTATTTTTGGTTCTGGCATTTTAAAATAAGAAATGGGGGAAAATAATTTTCACGTGCATCTGAAGTTCCCAAGTAATCTTTTAAGTTCTGCATCAGAACTAGCGGGCTGGCCTGGCTCCGGGGTCAGCGGTGTCCGAATGCTGCACAGGGCTGCATCCCCTTGCTTCTCAAAGCTCGAGCCTGCCTGGCACGCTTTGGTTCCCTTGGGGCCCCGGGAAGGCTGGCCTGGGCTGTGGGGCAGAGTCCTCACCCAGTGGTAGCGTGGGTGTGGTGTGACCCCTGCTTTTTACATACGTAGTTTTTCTTTTCTGTTGAGCCGCCTTGAGAAGCTGGAACCCCACAGGACTCTCTGGGTTCTGGCTGCTCAGAAAACAGTGACGGCCTTGCTGGTGGGCCCCCTGCCCATGGATGGGCAGCCCCTGGGGGGCTGTGCTTCCAGGGTCCCGGCTGCCACCCCCACAAGAATGGCATGACCCCCCTCCTCCATTCCGCTCACCTGCCCGACCCAGGGTTGGACCCAGCCCCCTGGAGCTGGTCTTTCCTCCAGGGCCCGGGGTTGAAAGCAGCCTATGGGCGGGATTTTCCAGCACGGGGGGGAGTTAGCTTCCACCCCCTGCCCGAAGTCGGTACGAGTCCGAGAGACGGGAGATCCCGGTGACAGGGTGTTAATATTTTCCAGCACGGGGAGGAAGTTAGCTTCCACCCCCTGCCCAAAGTCGGTACGAGTCCGAGAGACGGGAGATCCCGGTGACAGGGTGTTCACTCCGCTGCTGGTTCCGAGGGTGTCTGCGTTGTGGGCCTGGCCCCGGCCCACGAGGCCCCGTCCTCAGCCTCACGCTCCCCGCCCGCGCGCCCCTGTCCTGCCTGTGCCCGTGGGCTGGCCCATGTCTGGCCCACGCGGCGGCTCCAGTGGGCACCGCGTGTCCCATTATCAGAAGGTGCCTGCTGTTTGTATTTCTGTCATTTCCAGAGTTTAGTAAAACCAGCAGTTAGAGGGGGGATTCATGACACTTCTGTCTGCCTCTTACCTTTCTCCACTGAATGTGTTTGAAGTGCCTGAACCACATCGGGCCCAGAATAAGCAGGTTGGGAAGTTGGCCCCTGAACCTGCACTTTGATGCTGATTTTTTTTTTTTTTCCTCTCATTTCAAGATAATGATTTTTCCAGAAGGCACGTGTACCAATAGGACCTGCTTAATCACCTTCAAGCCTGGTAGGTAGTGTCTTAGTTATCTCTCTTTCTCTGCCAGAAGGTGGAGGAGCCCCTCACCCCCGGCAGAGTGCCTTGGCCCGGAGTGTTCTCCTGTCTGTCTCCTGCGACCCTGAGGTTTGGTCTGAGTGTCCGTGGCCGGCACGGGGTGTCCACGGCCGGCGCCCAATGGCCTCTGACCGGGAAGCCCACTCTGTTCCGAGACCCAGCCGGGCCGTGCGGGCGGGGGACGTGCCACTGCGGAAACGAGAGGTGTCCCTCCTCCCTCCACAGGTGCCTTCATCCCGGGGGTTCCTGTCCAGCCTGTGGTTTTGCGGTACCCGAACAAACTGGTGAGTGAGTTCTCCCGGGCACGCAGGTCCAGCGAGTGTTCCAGAGTGTCCCCCCGTACTCGCTCCTGAAGCCCTGCTCTCGTGGGTCACAGAGTCCTGGCCCGTCCTTGAGCCGGGCCCACTGGTGTGAGACCCCCGTCTCCTCAGCCTCTCTGCCGCCCGCTCACACTTGGGACCTTTTAAAACCTAGACTAAGCCACACCGAGCTTCCTTGGGAGCCTCGTCATGATGGGGCATGGCGGGGGCGGGGGCTGGCACAGACACGCTGGGATCCCTCTGACGTCTGTGGGCCCCAGAGGCTTTCGGCGCCCCTGCTTCTGAGCCGGGTCCATGGGCCCCAGGTCTGTATGCTGAGCCTGTGCCTGCCGGTGTGGATAGACCCAGGGCCTGAACGCCTGTAGAGCCGGCAGCCACGTGGGCTGGTGCAGCTGCCCTTACGGCTCTGAAGAGGCGCGCTCCTTGGCCGGTTTCTGAGAATGAGGATCCGTCACCAGCCTGTAGAGCTCTAGATTTCTCCCTCTTCAGTTTGTTCTGTCAGCTCGTTTGAAGCAGGGCACTGGGCGGCCCTGGGAGGAGGGGGATTGTGGGGACGAGGGGCTCTGTGGGGACTCACTGCTGCTCTCCTGCCCCCAGGACACCATCACGTGGACGTGGCAAGGCCCGGGAGCGTAAGTCAGAGCCCGCCCTGTCCTCCCCTCCAGGGGCCCCCGAGCTGCTTACTTTAGGGGTCGCCACGCCAGCCAGCAGTTCAGTTCAGTCCAAGGAGTCCAGCTGCATGAGGCAGCCTTCCCTGCACCCAGGATCCCGGGACTGAAGTTGATGGTCCTCCCTCAGCCGGAGGGGAACGAATTCCTCTTCTCGCCTGTGTCTTGTCCACTCAGCGATCAAGTGCACAGCTTGACCCTGGAAAGGAAGGGGGCGTGTGGGGCCCCCACCCCTGCAGCTGCAGGGGCACACGGGGGCCCAGGTGCCGGCGTGTGTGCTGGTGTTTGGGGGCGGGGTGGTCCTCCCAGGGCCCCTGGCATGCCCGAGTGGCAGGGGTGGCATCGCCAAGGCTGGAGTGGGAGGTGAAGCCAGGGGGAAGCTGGGAGAGGGTCTGGGAAAGGGGTCCTTCAGGGTCCTGGCCAGCTAGGCTTAGAGCAGGCCATGAAGAGGTGGCTGTTGGGACGGGTGCCATGACCTCAGGCCTGGGGGGCCTGGAGGGCCCTGATGCTGAGGAGACGAGCCGTCCTGAGCTGGAGGGCAAGCAGGGCTGCGGCCTTGGGCCACAGCAGGCAGGCAGGGGCGCCTCTGACGAGCTCAGCCTAGTCCTCAGGGCTGGGTCCAGGAAGGCTCAGCGCCTCCCGGAGACCGGCCTGCTCAGGGGTGCCCTCTGCAGGGGAGCGGGGCGTGGAGACTCAGCTTCAGAGCTGCAGCGAATTGAGACTTAACCATGCTGTAAATCTGCTCATGTTTAAGGTTGAAAATCCTGTGGCTCACGCTGTGCCAGTTTCACAGTCAAGTGGAAATTGAGGTTTGTCTAGATGCGGCGTGCGCGTCTTGCGGGGTCTCTACTGGCGCGATGTTTCACGGTGTCGGGCCGTGTGTGTCGATGAATGCTACCTATGCCCCGTTAGGGCCTCCATGGGCAGCGTGTTACCAGGTTGACGTCTACACAGATGCAGTGTTACATCAGATCTCTGTGGACGTGATATTACACAACATCCTGCTGGTATCTCTACAAGGTTACAGGTTATCTGTCTTGCTTTGAACGCTCCGTTTCTCATGGCTTCTTAGAGGGCTTCCCAGTGGTTCCGTCACTTTGTGTCTCTTGTATGACCTTTTATCCGTTCAGATGGAATTTTAAATCTCAACAGGAAGCTAAGCCCATTGTTGCCTTATTATGGTTAGTTTAGCTTAAGAGCATATAAAGTTCGCACACAAGCAATTAATGATTCTCTTGGCTTGTATTTTCACCTGATGCTAACACAGCTGGCATCGTACTACCAAACTTACCACACTCTTGTCCTCTGCTGAATACCCGCTCAGACAGGTGGACTGCCGGCCAGTCTCCAGCCCATCTCCAAAGTCCCAGTACCCGTCCTCTCTGCTCAAACATGCCACATTCATGCAGCCTGTAAATTTAATCGAGTAGATGAGGAATAGTCTGTTTTCTTAAAAGTGGAATTCACTTGCTACTCCTACATCTGATAAATGAAAGGCTGGTCTTACGCAACGTAAAGCTTTTCATTTGCTGCTGCTGCTGCTGCTGCTCAGTCGCTTCAGTTGTGTCCGACTCTGTGTGACCCCAGAGACCTTCCAGTAAACGCTACAGAGTAAGGCTGGATTTACGCGTGGTCCCGGCCTTCAGCCAGGCTTTTCACTAGAAATAAGCCACTGAGTAAAGGACTGAGCTGAAAGGGCCGTGGCCCGAGTCCAGGGGCGGCCGGCCCACAGCCCAGCACGTCTGCTGTGGCTCATCTGCTGGTGGCGGGAGGCAGCAGCGGGGCGAGACTCCGGGGAGGATGCCCTGTTTTACACTGGCTCCTAATTAAGAGTTGAAACTGTGTGGCTTTGTGACGTCGCTCTGAACTCCTTCCTGTGTCACCCCTACAAGGCGCCAGTGCTGAGGAGGAGCTGTTGCTCTTGCAGAGTTTTTAGAAAGGTAGCAGTGAGTGAGAGACCAGACTTATCTGATGAGAGTGGATAGGGTGGCGGGCATTCCTGTATTCTTGAGTATCCGTGTTAAAAGGGTGCAGTGATGTTTTTTTCCTTTTCTGCAATGGAGCCTGGCCCGAGGTGTGGGCCTTACGTGCATAAAGCACTGTGTGAGCTTCAGTCACACAGACACCCGAGTTCCTGGGGCGATTTACCCTGCCCTCCAAATACAGTAGCTGTCCAAAAGCTGCTGAGAGCCTCTCACGGGAAACACAGAACTGAGACCGTGAGAAACGGGAGCACACGTTTGATTCTTCTGCATCTAAAGACTGAGCCCCTGGGTGAAGTTACCGCTCCATGCCCTGGCTCCGGCATCGAGGGAGTGGTGCTCCTGGTGAGGCAAGGGGGTTTGGGAGTGTGCACACGTGTGGGTGTGTGCATCTGTGTGTGCACATGTGTGCCCCTGCTTGAGCAGGAGTGACAGCCCCAAAGACAGTTCCTGTGGAAGGTGCCCTGACCGCCCTTGATCTGCCAGGGCGGAGGTCGCGCTGTGGTGACGGCGGCAGGGCGGGGGGAGTCCGCTCCTGCAGGTGACCGGCTTCTCTGTGTCCGCAGTTCCTCCCCGTGTACACGCCCTCGGAGGAGGAGAAGAGGGACCCCGCCCTGTACGCCAGGAACGTGCGCGGTGTGATGGCAGAGTGAGTGAGCCCCGCGCCCGCCCCGCCCCCAGCGCAACCGGGTGGGGGTTCCCTGGACGCCCCAGTGCCCTTGGCCTCGCCAGGCACTCATTACTCAGTGTCCTTGTCCGCCGGTGTCCTGGCCTCGCTGTAGACCAGCCGGCAGCGGGGGGAGCTGGGTTTGAACCAGCCTGGCCGAGCGTCAGCCAGACTGTGCTTGGCCGCGCACTTTGTCTCCCGGTCCCGCTGGAGGATGCCTCTGCTTGTTCAGCCTTCGGAGGACGGGTCGCTGCCCCCGAATTCTCTGCATTGCAGCCTTGCCTGTGAGCCAGCAGTGCCTACGGGGCTGTGTCCGTGCGTGCCCCGTGGAGACAGGCAGCGGGACCGTGAGCAAGAGCGCGCTGGAGGGCCTGGGCCGGCACGTCCTGGCTGCCCTCCCCGAGAGCGTTACTGAGGTTCTTCCTCTGCTGAGCGTGGGTTTTGTGCACTTAATCCTGTGTCGCTTATGTGATGGCGTGCCTGCAGCCAGGAGCATCCCCCCCTCAGTTTCCCTGCGGCTCCCGGCTGGTTTCAGGCCCCGGCAGCCTCATCCCAGAGGTGTTCGGTCTGCCCACATGCCTCAGAGCCTTGGTGCTGGGAGCAGAGTCTGGGGGGGACACGCCCCACCCCACCCCAACACTGACTCTGGGACAGAGCCGCCGGGCAGCAGGAGGCACTCGACTCTCACCTTTTGGGTAGTCAGGGCGGTGAGGGACCCTGACCAACTGCTGGACAGATACACTGTCCACAGAGTCAAAGGCCTGACAGTTTGCATGTGATTTTTTTGTTGTTGTTTAGTTTATATTCAAGTAAATTAACTATTAAAAATCTTGAATATGTGCCCTAAGGAAACTTATGCTGTCACACAGTTTGTATCGGCCCAGTGGGAAGGGACAGATACCCATGGGGTCTCCTCTTGCCTCACGGGTGCAGGAGGATTCCAGAACCATGAGGGTCCCACCCAGGGTCCCACAGGCCTTGCAGGCGGCCCGGGGACACTCTGGACCTCCTGCTGTGGCTCTGGCTCCCGTCCCCACATGGCCAGACTGCATGCTCTTAAGGGGAATTGAGCAGCCGCGGAACGGAGCCTTCAGGGTCATCGCCATGGCAACCAGGAACCACAGCCGTGCCCTCCTACCTGCCAGGGACTAGGTCCAGGGCCCTCAGAGACCAAAGCCCAGGAGGCTGGAGCGCCTCGTGTGTGGTGGTCTTGTGCGCTGCCCTCCGTGTCCTCGGGTGTGGAGCCTTGGATCCGGAGGGCCGACTGTCCCGCCGAGACGAGTGAAAGCCCACTCGGTTATGGAGACAGGGTTGGCAGGGTCGTTTTCGATACCTGGTAAATTTCCTAACTTGAATGCATTTTCCATAAACGTCAGGAGAAGGGTGTTTTCTGTGAAATCTGAGACAGCCTGTGGGATGACCGGTTTTGCCTCCCTCTGACCTCAGGGCAGTGCCAGCCTGGAGAGCAGGGTGCCCTGCACCTCGAGGGCGGCCTCCTGTCCCTGAAGGCGGCTGATGCGGGCTCCATATCTCATGGGCAGAACTGCAGAGGTACCAGGCTGGCCCGCAGCTGGGCAGCCCCAGGCCCCCAGTCACTGAAGTCTGCAGTCAGCTGTTCAGCCTCTGTGTTTAGTGCCGAGCGTGGTACTTATTATCATTGCCATTATTTTGTATTTTGGCTGCACTGCTTGGCACACAGGCTGGTTCCCTGACTAACAATCGACCCCAGGCCTCCACAGTGAAAGCGCCAAGTCCTAACCTCTAGGCTACCTGGGAGCTCCCTGAAATATGCTCTTTAAACATCAGCGGTTTACATGCCTCGGCATCCAGAGCACTCAGCGCCCAGCTGCTCCTGTTAAAGGCTCCTACGTGGAGGTGGTGGGTGTTTGTGGGCTCCACGGGCACCCTCATCCCATCCTGCAGGCTTGGGGGAGCCCAGGGGGAGGTCAGGGGCTCCCTCCTCCCTCCAGACCCTGCTCAGGGCCCCCCAGACGTGGCTTCTGGGGGGAACTGACAGGAGGGGCCTCAGTCCAGCAGGGCTGGGGGCAGGCCTGCGGCTTCTCCCCGCATCACGCGCAGGTGGGAACGGCCCGGGGAAGCCGAGCCTGCCCCTCTCCGTTGGGTGGGAGGACTCACGGGGCGCTGCCTGTCCTGCCTCCTAGGCCGGGGGCGGGGGCCCCCCCCCAGAGCAGCTGGTCCCCTCATGCGTGTGCAGACTCTCGTCCGGCTTCCACACTCTCTGACGCTGCGGGCCTTTGTCCCCCGAGTCCCTCCCCGAGGCTGCGTGCCAGCAGGAGACCCCGAGCCGCGCGGACGTGCCCGGGGCTCTGCCGGTGAAGCCGCCTGTTCCTCCAGCACCCCCCGTGCCCCATGTCTCCCCCAGGGGGTCGCTCCTGTTCTTGGGGAGCTGGTTCTCTCCATGACTCCCCTCCACCCTGAACGCCACCTGTATCCTTATCAACTTCTACTTTTAATGTGTAACTAAGCTTCACTGAGGCTGCAGAACATGGAAACCTAAGCAGAAGCACCACTTACAGGGCAGACAGCTTGGGTCGTGCGGAGGGCAGTCTCTTATTAAAAACGCACACGTTCGGGGGACAGACCGCTTCAGGGCGCTGCACCCACGGGTCCCGGAGCAGGAAGTAGGGCGTGTGACTCGGCAGGCGTCACTGTCGCATGGCTCTCTGCCGTCAGAGCTGAGCCTGGAGCGAGAGGGGCCAGGACTCGGGGCCTTCGCGTGTGACGCCGCTGTCTGGCCGCTGCATTCCTGGGACAGTCACCCTGCTGCCCTGGGGGCGGCTGACCCGGCCCGTCCTCTCCCGCAGGGCCCTGGGCGTCGCTGTGACGGACTACACGTTCGAGGACTGCCAGCTGGCCCTGGCGGAAGGCCAGCTCCGTCTCCCCGCTGACACCTGTCTTCTGGAGTTTGCCAGGCTTCTCCGGGGCCTGGGGTGAGTCCCCTGGCCCTTTGCTCGTGGGCACTGAGTTGGGACGGCCGTCTCATGGGCACTTGGGGCAAAGGAGTGAGACCTTTCAGCGGGCACAGGTTTCGTGTGGGCCCCGCCTGGGCACTGATGACAGCCCGGAGGTTGCAGGTGGAGGACAGCTGAGACAATTAACGGTGCTCCTTCTGAGGTTTCGGGGTTTTTTCTTTTTCAAACGCCAGCGTCATTCCACGCACAAGTGTCTTAAACCCTGAATGGCTGGCCTGACTGTCTCCTTATGGACGGCCTCTCCGCCCCCCAGCCCCGCCCCGCATCCTGGGAGGGCCTGTCCCCGGGTGGGCCCGCACGCCACGGGGTCCCAGCGCTTGTGGAGGGCACAGTCGGCCCTCGGGCTTCCAAAAGAGCCCCTCTTCCCGAGGACTGACTGATGCTCCATCTCGGAATCACCTTCATGGTTTGCGGGGTCTTAAGACGTAACAGTGAAGCTTCCATTTTCAGCATTCCGTGACTTTATTGAAAACAATCTTCCCCTCATATTTTTTCTTTAGACTAAAACCAGAAAAACTTGAACAGGATCTGGACAGGCACGCAGAAAGCGCCAGAATGACGCAGGGCAGGAGGGTGACGCTCCCCGAGTTCGCGGCGCAGCTGGGGGTCCCCGAGTCTGAGTCGCTGGAGGACCTGTTCTCCCTGTTTGATGAGGTAGGGGGTGGGGTGGGGTGGGGTGGGGACAGCTGTTTTTCCCTGGGGGCGATTTTGGAAGCAAAGGAGAGACCAGCCTTTGCTGCCTGTCTCCCTAGCCACCTGTCTTTTGGCGTGTCTTCTCCTGAGCTTCTCAAACGCAAATAGAAATCTGGCTTTTAAGTCAGTGTTTGCCGACCAGCACGCCTGTAGTTGGGGAACTGAAGCTGGTCGCTCGAAGACCCCTGATGCCACCTGTGCCCTCGGAGGCGGCGGGGCCCTCGCTGAAGGCGTCTCTCCCCAGGGCGGCGGCGGGGAGGTGGACCTGCGCGAGTACGTGGTCGCCCTGTCTGTCGTCTGCCGGCCGGCCCGGACCCTGGACACCATCCAGCTGGCGTTCAAGGCAAGTGCGGTGCTTCTGCGACTTTAACATGTGGGGTCGGGGAGACACAGGCTCGTCTGACCTTGATACACTTAATAGTCCCTTAGGATGCTGGGGAACTCAGTCATGCGGCAGCTCCTTTCACACGAGCTTGTACCAGCCATTGCTTGCAGAAAGGCCCAGAAGTGCCTCTGCCCCGCTCCTCCTAGATGAGAGTCCCCGCTCCCCTTCCTGAGTCCTGCTGGTGCCGAGCAGGGCCGCTGGGCTGTCTCTCCCCACATGGCCTCCCCGTTGGCAGCTGACCAGAAGGAAGCAGGGCTTCAGGACTGAAGAGCCACCTGCCCCAGTGTGACTCCGAGCCAGGCTGCTCATGAGGGGGGCAGTGAGTCTGGGAGGTGGGGAGAGGGTCATGCTGGAGTCCTGCCCCACCCAGATCCACCCAGCGGTCCTGAAGGCTGGTCTCGAGGGGTCAGTCCCCCAGGATGGAGCGAGGAGGGCCTTGCCCGGCAGGGTCAGTCCCCCAGGACAGACCGAGGTGGGCCTTGCCCAGCGGGGTCAGCCCCCCAGGACGGAGTGAGGCGGGCCTTGCCCGGCAGGGTCAGTCCCCCAGGATGGAGCGAGGCGGGCCTTGCCCGGCAAGGTCAGTCCCCCAGGATGGAGCGAGGTGGGCCTTGCCCGGCAGGGTCAGCCCCCAGGACAGAGCGAGGTGGGCCTTGCCCAGCAGGGTCAGCCCCCCAGGACAGAGCGAGGCGGGCCTTGCCTGGTGGGGTCAGCCCCCCAGGACGGAGCGAGGCCTTGCCACCAAGAGACAGGCTCCATCTCTCAGGTACAGCTCACACGAGCAAGACTCACGGGCACCTACTGTATGCAGGTCAGGGGACCCTTGTCCCTCAGGGGTGGAGAACGCCGCCTCTGCCTTCCAGCCCCAGCAGACCTCCCCACGGCTGGGAGGGTCCCCCACGGCACAGGGTGGCTTCTGCTAGTCACAGCAGAGGCATTAACGGGCGGCATCAGAGCTTGGTGGACCCAGGCCGGAAAGCCTACCCACGTCCTCCAGCCTCGGTAGGCACCTCTCGGGGCTCATCGCCCCTGTGCCAGCCTCGCCCCGGCAGGCGGCCCAGCAGCAGCTGCACGGACACCACTGGGTAGAATCTGCCGTCACGATGGCGGCTGGTGGGGGGCGGGCGACCTGCTTTCAGTGCAGCCGCCGAGCACGACCATGAACGCCAGGGCGCCCACCCAGATCCAGGCGCACCGGCCGGCGGGGGCAGGGCCACCTGTGCAGTTGCCCCGAGGCTCCCGGTGCTTCTCCATGATGGCCTCCCCTGCAAGAACCGCCCCTCCTGGGCCCCCCAGACAGTGGGCAGCCCCGTGTCCGGTGTCCCCACAGGGCGCCCGCGTGTGCTGCTCATGTGGACGGGCCGCCCCACCTGACGCTGACGACTCACAGGCTCTTCCTCCGTCCCCACCCGCAGACCAGGGTTGTGGCGCGCTTCAGCGGGTGCGGGCAGGCGGCCCCGAGATGCGGTGTGGGGGTTCTGCACCGTGCCCTGCCCAAGGGGTCCGCGAGGTGCCCTGCCCGAGGGGTCCGTGAGGTGCCCTGCCCGGGGGTCCACGAGGTGCCCTGCCCGGGGGATCTGCGCGGTGCCCTGCCCGGGGGGTCTGCGAGGTGCCCTGCCCGGGGGGTCTGCGAGGTGCCCTGCCTGGGGGATCTGCACGGTGCCCTGCCCGGGGGTCTGCGAGGTTCCCTGCCCGGGGGTCTGCGAGGTGCCCTGCCCGGGGGTCTGCGAGGTGCCCTGCCCGGGGTGCAGACGCGCCTGTGCCTTCCTCACGTGCTGGTCACAGTCCTTCCGGGCCGATGGTTGAGATGCAGCATTACCGTGGAGTTCAGGCTCCCAGAGACCCGTGCTGACCTGGGGCTTCCCCAGAGCAGTACTCGCGGGCAGCGTAACGTACTTCTGGGTCCCTCGTTTCCTCTTTCTCTATTGCTGTCAGTTCAGTTCAGTCCAGTCGCTCAGTCGTGTCCAACTCTTTGCGACCCCATGGACTGCAGCACGCCAGGCCTCCCTGTCCATCACCAACTCCCGGAGGTTACCCAAACTCATGTCCATGGCGTCGGTGATGCCATCCAGCCATCTCATCCTCTGTCGTCCCCTTCTCCTGCCATAAATCTTTCCCAGCATCAGAATCTCTTCAAATGAGTCAGCTCTCTGCATCAGGTGGCCAAAGTATTGGAGTTTCGGCTTCAAAATCAGTCCTTCCAATGAACACCCAGGACTGATTTCCTTTAGGATGGACTGGTTGGATCTCCTTGCAGTCCAAGGGACTCTCAAGAGTTTTCCCCAATACCACAGTCCGAAAGCATCAGTTCTTCGGCGCCCAGCTTTCTTTATGGTCATCATCGTGTGACCTGCAGATACGGTCGTGGTGCAAACACCATCAGCTCAGGAAGATGAAGGGGGGAGCCCCGGTGGCTCCTGGCCTTTCTCAGACAGACAGCAGGGTCGTCTCTGGATGTAGAGACAGGTCCCCTCACTTTTGGCATCACAGATTCAGGCCTCAGGCCCAGTCGTCTCCCCAAAGCGTCTCAGCGCTGGTGGGTGGGAGGCGCCCACGGGCTGGGCTGGACTGTGGGGCTCTGGAGCCTACGAGAGAGGTCTGTCTGCAGATAACCTGGTTTGACAAACGTAAAGAGGAAGCGAGATACGAGGGGATTCGGGAGCTGTCCACCCCATAGCCCCAGGCCGGGGACGGGGAGCGGGCTGGGCCCCGGAGGCAGTGGAGGCAGCCCCCCAACACGGAAACCTGGTGGAGGCTGCTGGAAGCGCCTGGTGGCAGGTTTCCCACTTCCGGAAAGCTGTGCGTGCAGGTGGCCAGCTCGTCTTGCTGACAGAATTCAGTGAGCCCCCCAGGGCGCCGGGCGGGGCCTGAGCTCTGCCCGACCCGGGGAGCAGGTGTCCTGCCCTGGGGAGCCCGCCTCCAGGCAGGAGGACTGAGTGGATACTCCAGAGGTCATGGGGTCAGGGAGCAGCTGGGCCTGGGGGCCCCCAGGTCACAGAGTGGGGAGCGGAGCCCGCAGGAGGCACGGGGGTGGGCAGCCCCCAGCTCTGCCACAGCCTCGGGGGGCCAGGGGGCCTCCTCCAGAACCGGGTGAGAGGGGCGGCATTGGGAAGGTGGGCCGCACAGGGACAGGGGCTGCGGGTGGGTCTCAGCCCGGTGGTAACCAAGGCTGTGGGTGCACCGGCCCGTGTGGCCTCACTGTGGTTGCAAGACTTCAGCAGTGATGACCGTCAGGGACCCCTGAGAGGACAGGCCTGTCACTCACAGGTCCTGGAGGGCCCACAGCGCCCCCGCATAGCAAGGTCACTGGCAGAGAGTGGATTGGGCTCTGCCTTTGGGGGGGTGAGGGTGGGGCCTGGGGCTTCGGGGTTCACTCTTCAGCGGTGAATTCAAAGCAGAAGGGGGAAAGTTAGAGAAGGAGGGGAGAGGGGATCACTGCGGTGGCCCACTGTGTGGGTCACCAGGGCTCCTTGGAAGGGGACCTTGGGGGCTGGGGGCCAGCCTTGCTCCTCACCCTGCGGTTTGCCAGTGACCACAGGTCACGGCTGTGGTGTGTTCACCCAGGGGGACGTCTGAAGTGGGCACCTCGCAGGCAACGGCCGAACGCCAGGCCATTGCAATGCAGTGTCCATAGCACCGTGTCTGGTGGATTTAAGACGTAAGAGCAGGGAGTTCAAGGCCCGAGGGCTGGGTCGTGGACCTGGGCTCCTGCCCAGCCTGAGAGCGGAACAGCCGCGGACTGTGTGGCAGGGGAGGCCTCTGGGTGACGCCCGCCCTGCCCCGCAGATGTTTGGGTCACAGGACGGCAGCGTCGAGGAGCACGCCCTGTCCAGCATCCTCAAGACGGCCTTGGGGGTGGCGGAGCTGACAGTGACCGACCTCTTCCGGGCCATAGACCAAGAGCGGAAGGGCAGGATCGCGTTTGGTGAGTGGCCGGGAGCCGGGGAGGACACCCCCGTGCCAGGTGGGGTGCCCCGCTCCCCTGCGCCACCTGGGGCCTGGCAGGGCTGGGGCGGGGCTCCCAGTCTCCTCTGTACGGTGGTTCACTGCATGGTCTGTCTGGCAGTGAAGCAGACGCCCTCCCCAGGGGCTGCCTTTGGGCGGAGATCAGGGCCCCTGGGGCCAGGAGGGGTTCCGCCCTGACTCCTAGGGCACCTCCTCTCCGGGGGGCTTGGCCCTGGCACTTGTCCCCCACACGGTGGGACGGCTGCGCGCCTCGGGCGGGAATCCACCCTGACGAGGGCAGCAGGAGCCCCGAGGGCAGCCGGCTCATCAGAGGATGAGCCGTAATCTCCCTGAGATGAGCGCTGAGTTTGCTCAGGAAAGGTCACCTTGTTTGGCTGTGTTTTAAAATCACATCCAAATGTCAGGAGGAGCCGCCACGCCTCGCTTTGGGTGTGCACGCCTGCGGTAAAGGGGCCGCGGGGAGCCAGGGCTACCGCTGCTCTGAGCCCCCAGACTGCAGACCCTATGGAGGCTGTTCTTGCCGCCCAAGGGAGCACGGGCGCCTCTCTGCAGCCGCCTGGAGCCTGCGGCGCCCCGACCTGGGGCTCAGAGCATCGCCGAGCCCCCAGGGCACCCCCAGCAAAGCCCCAGGGCGTCCCCCACCCCGAAGCCAGGTCTCAGAGTCACCGGGAGACACAGCACAGGCCCCGCGAGGGCTCAGGGGGACCCTGCACTGGGTGTCCCCAGGGCACAGCCGAGTCCATCTCAGGACACTGAGCACTCAGGACACACCACGGACTTGACCCTTCAGTTCCCGGAAGGGCGTGGCCGAGGCTGCGTGGCGGCCGCCCAGGTCTCCGCGGTGACTGGAGCGCCGCAGAGAAAACGGGCGCGGGGCCTCCTTGGCGTGCACGTCGATCCTCCTGGGCGTGCACATAGATCCCAAGACGCCCCTGGGTGTGAGGGGGGCGCCCGGAGAGACGCCAGACTGGAGACCTTTGCCCCCCACGCTCTTAACCAAGGTGCCCGTGTCTCTCCAGCCGACTTCAAGAGGTTCGCGGAAGCGAACCCCGACTTCGCGGAGGAATACCTGTACCCCGAGCAGACGCGCCCCCGGAGCTGCGCCCGGACGCCCCCGGCTCCCACCCCCAACGGCTTCTGCGCCGACTTCAGCCCCGAAAACTCGGCCACTGGGACGGAGCCTGTTCGCAAGAAGCTGGACTAGGGCGGAAGGGTCTGGAGAGACCAGGCCTGTGCTCAGCCGCCAGCCGGCCTCACACTCCCGCGCGAGCTGCCTGTGCCCTGCCCTCGGGCCGGGTCCTGGGCGGAAAGCCACAGCAGCTCGCGGGGCAGCTCCGCCCCGCTTCCAGGCGGCGCTCGGGGCCCCTCAGTTGCTTTGTCCTCACCTGGAGCCTCGGCTCTGCCCCCATCCTCTCCCTCGGGCCCTCCGGTCCGGTCCAGGCAGTGCGGGCCGGCGGCCTCCACGGGCACTTGAAGGTGTGACTCCCGCCCGCGTGTCGATTCCAGCACAGTCTCCGCCGCCCTCCGCGGAGTCCGCGGGCGGGGCCGCCGTCGGATTTTTAAACGTTTCTATATTTGCAGGAGCTCATGAGTCTTTTGTAAACTTCATTTAGATACTTCAGGAAACATTCAGCCTTTTTTTTACCAGAAGAGAATCGTTTTTCTACTTCGTTTTCCTTTGAGGGTCGGAGGATATTTATTTATAGGCCCTTTTTTGGTAGATCCTGGGGCTCTTTGGGGCTTTGAGTTGACCTTCTCTCCAGCCCCTTCCATCCGGGCTGCCCCCCTGCCCCGCCCCTGCGTTGGGGAGCCACAGGCGCCCCGTCCGGAGCCGCCTTCCTGCCGCCTCAGCCCTCTTCAGCCCCGCTGCTCTTACACCAGCTTGGGGTTTCTGTTTCGGGGTGACCGGATCCACTTCAGTGAGTGCAGGCTGGGACCAGAGCCCAGAGCGTGGGGAGGGGAGTCCGGCCTCGGTGGAAACCGGCGGGGGCTCCTGTCTCCCCGGCTGGCACCCTGAGGGCACAGTCAGTCCCCAGGAGGCTCCGCCAGCCGCTGACTCCCCCCAGCACCCTCCTTTGCCCCAGGTTTCCCGGGGTATCAGGAGCCAGGGGAGCCTCAGGGAAGGAAGGTGTGGGGAGCAGGTGGTGGGGTTCAGGGAGACCTGGGGGCTGGGGTCCCTGTCTATGCCCGGAGGTGGGGGGCAGCAGCTCCGGGCTCAGGGAGGGGCTCCAGGGGCCTCCTTCACGCTCACGAAATGACCTTGATTCATTTCCTCAGGACGTGATTAGAAACGTGTCCTCAAAGCACAATGACAACCACACAGTGTGTTTCTGGAGCAAAGCTTCTGGGTTTGTTTGGGATTTTTTTTTTTTTTTTTAAATTTCTAAGGCGATTGGATTTTGTCTTAGGGCCATGGAAAGTGGCCACCAGAGCTGGAATTGCAGAACAAATATTTACTGACTTCCTGAGGCTCGGAGACCTACATGTCGACAGACAGAAGGACAGGCGTCAGGAAAGGAAACCCCCTTCACTTCCGTTCATTCCAGAGCCCCTCCCGCCCCGTGTGAGGCAGGGGGCACCGGACATCATTCCAGGGCGCTGGCCTGTAGGACACAGAACTTCTAGCACAGACTTGGCAGCAAACAGGACTGAGGTCATGACCATAGAGTGCATGAAGGTTCATCTTTACAAGACAAAGCCCCGCGCCCGGCCATGAAGGAGGTGAACGAGCCGAGATGTTCTGAGCAGGGGCCTCGGCCCGCGTCTGTGGATGAAGGGGTTTTGAATGAAACGCTGCTATGGCGTTTTCAGGCAAAAATCTCTGATAAACAGACCCTGAATGGATGTTTGTTCCTCCTGATTCTCTTCTCTCTTTCGTAGTGACTTAGGGCCGTGGGTTCAGAGCTGTGAATGTACAGAGCTCAGGGGTGAATCCCCCTTGGGTGGGACCAGGAGCTGCGAGGGGCCCACCGCCTGCAGGGGCCCCACAGGGTGCTGGGGGTGGGGGAGGGAATGGGCAGCTCCAAAACAGCCAGAGGTTTTCAATAGAACGAATAAAACATAGCGTCTTAAATGCTTGAGATTGCGTTTTGTTATGTGTGTTTTTTTATTAGAAAGGCAACAGCAGGCGTGACTCAGCCTGTCACAGGAGCACCGTCTGCATGGTTTCTTGCTGCTTTTCTAGGAGGCTGGGAAAGCACAGTCATTGAAATTCCGTAGGAAACACTTTCTGGATAACAGGAGGGTCTGGATATTTCATGCTCACATAGACAGCAGCTGACGTTTCCCAGAACTCAACCTCCCAGGCTGTTTGCAGACCTGTGGTGTCAGTTTCTGTTCTTTCTCAGTGAAACCCATACCTTCCTCACACGCTGTTGAGCAGAGACCAGCAGGGATCTTGAATTCGGGCCCATCGACTCAGTAAAGGATTTAGAAATAGAAGGAAGAGCTGAGGTACTGCAGCCCCAAAAGCCGAACGTCGTGAGTCGTGAACACAGGGTTCTGCTGAGAGCATCGGGTGGCCAGTGACCACACTGTCCATCCCTGCGGCCACGCAGTGTCCATCCTGACCTCCCCGTGAGGCAGTGACTCCCATGATGTCATGACCCCTCCTCCACGCGTAGCTTCACTTCCGAGAAAGTGGGGTCCCACCGCCTCTGCTTAGTTCTAGTGCCAGTGGACATCGGATGCTCTGTCACGTGGGAGACTAGGTGGTGAAGTTCCCACTCACTACCACTGCCGTCCCCACTGTAAAGCAAGAGGGGGGTGTACATACATGCACACACACACACGTATACATGCATGCACGTGTATACACAGGCACACGCACAGATGCAGGTACATGTGTGCATGTGCACACACGTATACACAGGCATGTGCACATGCATGCACATCCATGCGCATGCATACACAGGTGCGTGCGTGCATGCACGTACATGTATGCACACACGGACATGCACGTGCACATGTGCACGTGTACATGCATATGCATACATGTGTGCACGGGGACACGTGCACATACACCTGTGCACACGTGCACGTGCATGTACGCACACACTCATGTCCATACATGTGTGCACATGTGTGCACGTGCATATGCACATTTGTACACGCATGCACGTGCATGCATACGTATGTGCCCACGTGCATGTACATACATGTGTACACATAGGCACACAAACATACATACACACATGCCAGTCAGGAAGGCAGTCGCTAGGGCACCGCAGTCCTGCCTCCTGGGGCTGGTGTGCGGCTGAGGCTGGTATTCTCTGCTTCCTTCCCCTCCTCCCCACCCCCAGGCCACAGTCCCCACATACCTTGACCAGTCGGGTCTTTCCCAAGAGAAAGGAGTCACATTTTGTTTCCAAAGCACCTGGAGCCTTTGTGGTCTTGCCTCCACTGGTCACGGGTTCAGCTAGGAAAGAGCTGAGAGGCACCCAGAGGGTCCCCTGCCCCCTCTCTGCTGTCATTAGCATCTGTAACAGCACCCCATCCTGCTGCCTCACTGGCAGGAGGACCCCTAACAGCTGTGACCACCTAAGCTTGCAGGGCAGTGACTCCACTGTGTCCCTAAGTAGGAGCATCCCATTCGGGGGGACTGAGCCCTTAAGACAGACAAGCCCGGAGCAGCAGAGAAGTTTCAGGGCAGTGACAGGTGACCCCACTCACTGTCCCCAGGCACCCCCCAACCCTGCGCATCTCCGCGTCCCCATGCCCATGTAGCCCCTCTCCTGGGACCCGCCAGGCAGATGCTTGGGGAAGAGAGAAGACGCTGATGCTTCTGCAGAAGTACAACGCCAGCCCCACTCACATTTCCCAGCCACTGTGCGCCACCTGGCCCCCAAGTCCCACAGGCCAGACACGTGTCCAGCGGACAGCGAGCCAGGACATCCCCAGACACAGAGCCACACAGGCCCCCAGGGTCACCAGGCGAGGGTGAGAAGAGCTTTCCCTCAGCTCCTCCCAACACCCCCCCCACCCCGTGTCACAGACGTTGGCCCCGCCGAGACCAGCTCGACACACATCCGACGTGCCACGGGCACCCCATTAGGACCGACCCTGGCACTGAGGTGGCAGACACTGACCCTCCATCCGTCAGGCCAGTGCTTCTGGTGGGGACTTGCTCAGAGTGCCAGGCTTCCCTTGCAGTGAACCAAACCCCTTCTTGACGTAACACGAGGTGGGCGGTCAGCAGTGGTGAGCTCTGCCCTTGGTGCTGGTGGAGACTCGGAGACAGGGCAGGGGAGGGGGGAGGGTGGACAGGGACTGCATTACGACAGAACAAGCCCTTCCCCTCCAGGACGGGAGGGACCGGGGGGGCAGGCGGGGTCTGGCCACAGCCACGCCAGCCTTGGCTGCTCTTGGCTCGGCTCTGGGTGTGTCCCCCTAACCCTTCTGTCCCTTGTCACCTTGTACTCGCTGGGTTGGCTGGAAAGAGAGGCCACAGCTACCACCCAGGTCCCACCCCGGACGGGGTACCTGAGATGCATGCTGCAGAGCAAACACCATGAGCCCCTCGTGTAGCCACATGCGTGTCCGACGGAGCACACACGGAGGGGAGGCCGACCCAGAGCGGCACTAAGGGTCCCATCACGGAGATGCCACTCCCAGAGGGGAGCACAGGACAGAAGAGACACCGAACAGACGTTAGCCAGACTTCTCCCCAATCTCTCGGCTCAGACAGCCAAGAAGCTCCATTAGCCACAAACAGAAGAAACATAACAAAAATACCGTAAGGCTCATCACACAATGTTCTGGAAGCTGGTAAAGAGAGCCTTAAAGGCAGCCAGAGAAAAAGAAAATACTGCTGTGGAAAAAGGTAAGAGCGCGACGCATGTGGGAACCTGACTGCAGAAAAGTGTTATCTGAAGGGAGGCTGTGAAAACTTAAAAATGTATGGTAAGCCTCCAGAGAAAACAGAATAAAAACACAGAGGTAGGGCTTCCCTGGTGGTCCAGCGATTAAGAATCCGTCTGCCATTGCAGGGGACAGGGGTTCAATCCCTGATCGGGGAAGATCCCACAAGCTCTAGGCAACTACGCCCATGCACCAGGAATACTGAAGCCCGTGCTCTAGAGCAGGCTCTGCAACGAGAGAAGCCAGTGCAGAGAGAAGCCTGCACGTCCGACTCGAGACCAGACCCCTCGCCCTGACTCGAGGGCGGACCCGCTCACCCAGACTCAAGAAAAGCCTGTGTAGCAACAAG
Source organism: Bos grunniens (assembly GCF_055505025.1). Lineage (NCBI taxonomy): Eukaryota > Metazoa > Chordata > Mammalia > Artiodactyla > Bovidae > Bos > Bos grunniens. The sequence goes on along the minus strand of NC_141184.1, from coordinate 846,433 downwards.
AGACCTAGCACAGCCAAAACTAAATAAACAAAAAATAAATAATTTTTTAAAAACATAGAGGTATAACTAATAAGCAGCAATAAAATGGAATGCTTTTGGATAATAATTTCATCCAAACTAAGCAGGACAGTAGAGAACAAAGAACAGATAATACAAATAGAAGACGAACAGCAAACGGTAAAATTAAATCCAACGATACTAGTGATTACATCAAATATGGACCCAGAACTCCTAAAGGACAGTCGCTCGGCCAAACGAAAAAACAAACAAAAGATTCTAACTATATGCTGTTTAAACACATGCTGAAAGTTAAAAAACAGGAAATATATGTAATATGCAAACACAACTCTGAGACAGTAGATACGGCAGGATTAACACCGCACTGTGACCTTTAAGACAAGGAGGATTACGTGTCAGGGCAAACACTGCGGCTGACTCGGGGTTCAGCCCCCCCAAGGACCAGCCATCTCCCGTTCAGCCCCCCCGTCACGCAGCTCGCAACGTGCTAAGCAAACACTGACAGAACGAACAGGGGAAGCAAATAGATCAGCAAAGAGAGCTGGAGATGTTTCACACGACTCTCTCAGTAATCGACAGACCCACCAAGGGCAGAAGCGCGATTACGCAGATAATGTGAACAACCTTTTTACCAAACTGACTTAATTGCCATTAAAAATGCACAGAAAGCAGTTGACAAAACAGACTCTTTGCCCGGGTCAGGGCAACGCTCAATAAACCCGAGACGTTTACGACCGACGGTGTCTGTCCTCTGATGCGGAGGAAGCCTCCTGTTCAGGGGCAGAGCCCAGCTCCACGCTCCGACTGCACGAGGGTCTGGCCGGGTCTGCCAGCCGAGGGCCGGTCTCTGTCACAGGGTCATCAAGAGCTGCTCAGGCTCTGATTAGTTCTTTTCAACTTAACAAAAGTTAATGAGTCCATAGTTTCACTTCTGGTCAAGATGGAGGCATAGTGGCTGTTTTCACCTCTGTCCTGGAAGGTGTGATCAGTGCAAACTCAGGTGGGCTTTGCCTGAACCATGAAGAAATCATGGCCCCTCGGCCAAACACAACACTGGCCCCAGTACACAGAGCTCACAAGCAAGACCTGAAAGAATGACCAAACTCTTTGCAAGGAGCTTGCCTGCAGCCCAAAATTCCAGAATATTCAGAGGGATATAAAACTACCCAGCACCCAAAGGGTCAAGTTCACAACACTCTGCCTCCCATCAGAGGTCACGTAGGTGCAAAACTCCAGGAAAGATGACCAGTCATCAACAGAAACAGACCCAGAAGTGACTCGGATGACGGAATTAGCAGATGAGAGCATTGACGATCACTACGCAAAATCGCTGGACTCCGTGTTCAAACGCCAGCTGGAAGCAAGGCTGCCCATGAATGGTGGAGATGCAAAAGGTGTCTTTTAAAAGACACAAACTGGACTTCCCTGGCAGCTCAGCGGTAAAGACTCCACCTGCCAACGCAGAAGATATGGGTTCCGTCCCTGGTCCAGGAAGATCCCAGAGGCCACGGAGCAACTGAGCCTTTGCACGCTATTGAGCCAGTGCTCTAGAACCCAGGAGCTGCCAGCACTGAAGCCCTAGAGTCCATGATCCAGAACAACAGACGCTCCACAAAGAGACTGCCATCACAGAAGAGATGGCAAGTGAACGCGAAGGGCAGCAGCAGGAACTACCCAAAACAAAACAGAGACAAGAGACAAGCGACAGGTGGGGCTTCAAGTCGCCCGGTAGCCCTGCCACTGGAGTCCCCCAGGAGAAGGGCGGACCGAAAAACACTTGAAGAAATACTTTCCCAAGTTGGATACAAACTATAAACCCCTGGGTCCAAGAAGCATAAGGATTCCAAACAGGAGTGCCACGGAGGAGACACACCAGGAGCATCGTAATCAAATGCTTAGACCAGACGAGGAACAGAGTCAGCAGAGCAAAGGGCTCAGGGCAGCAGGGTGAGCAGAGGGCAGAGCTGTACCCTGCAGGGTCCACGGAACAGAGGACGCTTCATGCAGCAAAAACATCTCTTTTGCAGTGTGTATTTTCTTTTAATTTTAATTTTTTTTAACACACACAAAAAAAAAAACCCCAAAGGGAAACAACAGTGTTTCTAAGCTCAGAAGCTGAAGGAATTCATCACCAGCCGGCCGGCACACCTCACGGCACAGTGAGAATGCAGGTCCTTAAGCCTGAAAGGGGCTCCGCTCTGGACCCGGGCCTGCGGGGGCTCAGCCGGAACCACATGGGGGAACAGAAACACTGCTGCTCGTTGTTTAGATCTCTGTCCAGGATGATTATCTGACGCAAAAGCGACGACGCATCCTGGGATTCGTGACACAGAGGTGAAGACGGTGCGACGGTGGCCGGGAGGGGTGACGAGCAGCGGCCCAGGTCGGTGCAGAGGCAGCGGGCAGCAGTGTGCATCATGCAAAGGAGACACCAGAACATCACGGCAAAGGGACACGGCTCAGAGTCCAGCAGAGGAGGCAGACGTGGACTCAGAAACAAAACCCCCGGCCTGCAGGTCGGCAAACGCCGCTGAGGGGTGGAGGGCACGGTGCGGTGCCTGGGGGACTGAACCCAGGCATTTCAGCACCACAGGGAGCAACCTCCAGAAACCGTCAGACAGGATGTAAAAGTGAGACCTGACCCCGCGACACCAGTAAGCACACCACACACGGATACAACGGGCCGAAGGGAAAGGGCGGTGCTAACTCCATCAGGAGAAGGTGCAGTGGATGTCAGTCTCAGAGCCCAGCTGGTCAGCGGGTCTAAGCGAGGTCATGCATGATGAGGATGTCGCTCCCGGGAGGACGTGGTGACCCTAAGGCGTGCGGCTGACTAGAGGGCTTCCCGGTGAACGACACACGTCAGCAGGACCCCAGGGACGCAGCGGCCGCCCACAAGGCTGTGCCCCAAGTTCTCAGCATGTCTCTCTGCGTGACCCACAGGACAAGGGAATGAAACCGACCTACACTTACACCATGGGAGTGTAAAATGGGTCCCACACAGAAGGCGCAACCTAAAACTTAAAACTCTTAGAGAAAAACTTTAGGAGAAAAATTTTTGCGATCTTGGGTGAAGTAAAAATTTCGCAGATACAGCACTAAAAGCAGGATTCATTTAAAAAACTGGTAAGTTGGGCTTCATCAAAAGTAATAACTTCTGTTTTTCAGAAGACTCAATTAAGAGAATGAAAAGACAATCCAAGATTGCAAAAGATATTTGCAAGTCATCTATCTGATGAAGGACTTGCATCCAGAATATACAAAGAACTCTCAAAACTCAACAGTTGTGTAAGAATCTAACACAATGAGTGGGCTTCCCTCGTGGCTCAGATGGTAAAGATTCTGTCTGCAATGCGGGAGACCTAGGTTCAATCCCTGAGTTGGGAAGATTCCCCTGGAGAAAGGAATGGCTATCCACTCCAGTATTCCTGTCTGGAGAATCCCATGGACACAGGAGGAGCCTGGCGGGCTACAGTCCATGAGGTCACAAAGAGTCAGACACGACTGAGCGACTAACACTTTCTCATAACATAACAAACAACCCGAATGTGCAGAAGATTTAAACAGCCACTTGACAAGAAGTGATGAGGATGCCAAGCACACACAAGGACTGCAGAACACTTCAGTCACCAGAGAAACGCCATTTAATCTGTCACCAGATTCTACCACACTTACCACAATGGCTAGCATGTAAACATTGAAATCAAGGGGCCATTCTAAGTGTTGACAAGGACACAGAGCAAGAGAAACGCTCACACACACTGCCCATGGAAATGGCAAATGGCATCACCACTCTGCAAAACAACTAGTTTTAAAAAGCAGTTAAGCGCACATCAGCAAAATGGCCCGGCCATCCCACAGCTAAGCTCTTAGTCAAGAGAGGTAGAAGTGCATGTCCACACAGAGACTCGTGTGCAGGTGTTCACAGGGGGTTTATTTTAAGATCCAAGCGTCCATCAACCGGTGAAGGGGTGAATAGATGATGCTCTATCTATATGTGAAAAAATAAAGTGAAGTCGCTCAGTCATGTCCGACTCCTAGTGACCCCATGGACTGCAGCCCGCCAGGCCCCTCCATCCATGGGATTTTCCAGGCAAGAGTACTGGAGTGGGGTGCCATCGCCTTCTCCACTGAGGGAAATATGAGTGCAACAGCACAGATTCAGCTCAAATATGCCGGTTACGGTGTGGTGCCGTTAATGTACAATTCTAGGAAGAATGAAGGGATCTGTGGCTGGCAGACAGGCCACAGGCCGGTGGGGCGGGATAGAGAAGGCTCTGCAGGGGCACGAGGAGGGTCTGAACACAAGGAATGTTACCCTCACGGGGCGCGTGTTCTGTGACCACAGAAACCTCCTAGACGGCGCTCTTCACATCCGTGCAGTTTGTGGTTCATCGATTAAACACCAATAAAGCTGTTCATAAAGCAAGGACACAAATGGCAAGATAATGACAGAAAATAAGATCAGCTTTATGTGGGAGGCGGGGTCACAGAGTGTCCTGCAATCTTGTCTTTTCCAGCAGTGTTTGGCTATCCTGGGTCCCTATACATTTAGGAACCAACTGGTTGAGGTCTTCAAAAAAGCCAGTTAGAATTTCAGTTTGAGAAGCATTGGCATCTTCATGACACTAAGACTTAAGATCATGGACATGGTCTCTCCACTTCCTTCAGCCTTTTAGTTCTTCAGCAATGTTTTCAACATTTGTCTCTTGCACACACATGGCAGTTTTGGAACCTATTCTAAATGAAATTACTATGAGTTTTATTTTACGGTAGCTTGCTGCTGGCGCACAGGAACACAGCTGATGTTTGTACATCCGGTGCCCTTCTAACTTCCCTCGTTAATGCTAGTGTTTGTCTTCTACATTCACTCAGATTGTCTGCATAGGTGATTATGTCATCTGCAGGTAAAGCTCTTATCATTAATTTCTCAAGGTTCTGTGACATCTCCACGATACACTAGCCAATGGGCAAGAATCACTGAGGCCCGCACCTCTGAGCCTCCCCACTTCTCAGCTCAGGGTGCCCTGCTGGGGTGTCTGCCCCCCAGGAAGATTCCCCTCCCTTCTGAGTGTAGCTGCTTTGATGGCAGGGTCGGCACACTGTGGTATCCATATGCTTCTGCGGTCATATGGTCGTGGGACGTGCCCGTGATGCCCAGGAATGGGCTAAGGGAGTGCCATGGATGGGGGCGGGGGGCACGTGCCCCTCAGCTCACAGAGAGTCTCTGTAGGAGACGGACAGGTGGGCGAGCATTATAACTGACGGGGCTCAGCTCACCTGCAGACGGGGCTGCAGCTCGGAGCATACTCACCCCAAAGGAGAACATCGGTTTTCTCAAGAATGTTTGGTTATTCTCCAAAACCCCCCAAGGTCTGCACTGAGTCCCTGCGGGGCTGCCAGAGGCTCCATGCAGCACCCCTGTCTTCCAGAACCTTCCACACCCCATGGGCCCAGCCAGGTCTGTGCTTCTCAGAGTGTGGTCCGGGGACCAGCCGCAGCTCATCCCCCGGGAAGTTGTTAGGAAGGCAGGCCGCCACCCAGGTCTCCCCAGCCCAGCTGACGGGTTCTCAGGGTGAGCCCCGGCTCTGCACTCAAGGTGCGGCTGGGGTTCACGCAGCCCTCCTCGGGGCGAGGGGGGATGCTGCTCTAGACCACGGTGCCCTCTGGGGGAGCCGCTGGCTCCGGGCTCCCCTCAACACTCAACCTTGGGAATAACTCGGGCATGTACCCACCCACCCGCCTCCTGTGTGGTCTCTGCAGCTGCCCGCATGCACTCGGCCAGCTCTCCACCGCAGACTCCAAGCCGGGCCTCCTTGAGCCCTCGGGAAGCGTGGTCCTGGGCTCCCAGCCTCCTGCTGGGGGCGCCCGGGGTGTGGGGGGCTACGGCGTGGCTCTTCCTTCTTTGCCCACATCCCTCCGTCCCCACACGAGGGGCAGGTGGGCCTGGGCATCCGGGAGCCTCCGAGGGCGGAAGGCTGCTGAGCAGAGAACCCCGCGGCGCCCTGAGGGTCGGCGCCTGAAGCCGTGGCTCTGTGGGTCCTCTTTGCACCGTGTCAGGGTGGTTGGTGAGCAGGGGGGCTGACAGAGGCCAGGACACTTCACGAAGGCCTTGCGACCCCGTGAACCTGGGATCGGGCCTCAGGCGGGCACCCAGAGTCTTGCCAGCCCCATGGGCACCGACTCTTGGGGCAAAGGGTCAGGAGGGGTGGGGGAGCCACGCACAGATGACCCAAGGGCTCCGGGCCGCAAGGAAGGTGCGGCCACAGAGCTGCTGGCCCCTCACATCTAAAGCGAGGCTGGAGGGAAGGAGGCCTGAGCTAGGGCCCTCAGGTCCTGCCAGCGCCCTGGGAGGGGGCATCCTCTTCTGCCCTCCACAGGCAGCACCCCCGAGAGTCCTTTCTTCCCTGAGAACATGGGCTCACCAGAGGCCAGCTCTCCTGCACCGGCTCTGTCTGCCTCCAAGTCTGCACGTCCTGGCCTGAGCTGCGGGACCACACGCCCTGTGTGTGTGTGTGTGTGTGTGTGTGCGCGCGCGCGTGCACTTAGTCGCTCAGTCAAGTCCGATTCTTGCAACCCCACGGAACGTAGGAGGCTCTGACGAGTTCTGAGCTGCTCCCCTGGAGAATGGGCATCTTCTTCTTCTTGTTCAGTCGCTAAGCTGTGTCTGACTCTTTGCAACCCCATGGGCTGCAGCACGCCAGGGTCTGGTAAGGTTCCTCTTTGTTGTGTGTTGAACTGTGCCCCCAAATTCAGATGTCAAAATTCTAAGCCCCAAGACTTCAGAATGTGGCCTTAATTGGAGATGAGTTCTTTACAGGGGTTGTCAAGGTAAAAGGAGGCATTAGGGGAGCCCTGATCCAACATCACACACACACATGCACACACACACGCACACACGCACACATTATACCTTGTGAGAACACAAGCGGAAATGGGGTGATGCTTCTACAAGCCCGGGACACCAGCAAACCCTCAGAAGCTGCAGGGGTCTGCACCAGACTCCCCCTCAACCCTCGGAAGGACGCAGCCCCTCCGGGACCTTGATCTCAGACTTCGGGCTCCAGAGTCAGCCCTGGCGGCCGGAACAACCCCGTCACCTGCGTGGTGACTCCTGAGCCCTCCAGCTCTTCCTACCGAGCTTGAGGACACACACGTCCCTCCAGCCAGGCTCCTGCTGGCCTGTGTGGATCGCCCTGCACTGCTGACCTGCTCTGCTCCATCCCGCCCCACTCCGCCAGCCTCCCCTGCAGGCGGCTTTCTGATGCTCAGATAGAATGCTACACTCACCCACCAGGGCTCCAGCCTCTCGGGAACCTCAAAGGCACGACCCTGATGTCAGCGCGTGGCCTTCGTCCTCTTGTGGGTGGGGCAGCTGTGGGGGACATGCTCGCAGCCCCCTGAAGTCGGGGTGCTGAGACAGGGCCACACCCAGCGGCGACCTCCAGTGGGGCAGAGCCACAGTGGGGACAGCGGCCCGGCCACGGCTCCCCCCGAACCCCGCCCCGGACCTGCGGCTGCAGCTGGTCCACAGCGGACAGTGAGCGACCGCTCGAGGTCAGCAGGACGGAACTCAGTCACCATCACCAGTGGAGGCCTCCGAGCCAACAGCAGCCACTCTGAAGAAAAACCCTGGGCCGAATTCCAAGCCCGTGAAGGCTGGCTGTTTAATCGGCTCTGAACCCCATAGGTCCTACCTGCACAGGTGCGGGCCGGGGGGAGCCCCGCCCAGGATGATGCAGGCGCACCAGCGTCAGGCAGCCGGCTTTCTCGGGCTTCTGCGGCCAGGCCACGGGTCCAGCTCCCTCGGTCTCTGCTCTCCAGCACCCCTGGGTCCCTCATCTTGAGGCCGGTGGGGGGCAGCACCCCTGGATACCCACAGCACCCTTCTCCTCGTGCAGGTTAGTGACGCCGTGATGGGCCGCTCCTGTCTGGGTCTGTCTGGCACGGAGGCGGCAGTCCCGTTGGGGTGGGCTCGGGCCATGGCTGGCCCCTGCGGGGACCGCCTGCCTTCCCAGGCCTTTCCATCTGGTGTGTGTGCTTGCAGACATACACGTCTGAGCTGGCTGGTTCCACTCCGTGTTCCTATGACACCGTGCATCGAGCCCCGACCTAGTATGCCTCTTTTTTCTCGAAACTCACAACGTGGAGCGTCTGTGGGCAGACAGCCTGCTGGGATGGCCGCTGGTCCTCACGGGTTCAAGGTGGCACGTCACCATCTCGTGAAATCCCTGTCACCTCCCTGCGTGCACGTCCCCAAATCCATGCTGATGCCCTCACCCCCGCCCCGGGATGGTCCTGGAGGGTGGCTCTGGCAGGTGATGAGGCCCTGGTGGGGGCTGAGCCCGCAGGAATAGGGCAAGTGCTCTTTTAAAGGAGGCTCCAGAGCGCTTCTAGGCTCTTCTGTCCTGTGGGCACTCGACTTTGTAAGCCACCCAGCCTGAAACATCTTTGTTACAGCAGCAGAGAGGCTGGGACATTGAGTGCTGGGCTCTTCCCTGGACCCCAGTCCTGCCTGGGACGGTGGTTCCTGCCGGACACCAGGTACCAGCCCCTGGTGGGGAGGCTGTGAGATAGGCAGGGAGGTGTGGTCTCCGGAATAAAGCTGGAGCCCTGGGCACGGTGGTATTGAGGAGCCAGGGTGGTCTGCAGGCCCTGGCAGAGGGACACTGCCAAGCATGTGGCTCAGAGCAGAGAGCGCGGTGTGGACCCCCCCCCCCCTGCAAGGGACGCAAGGTGGGAAAATCAAAGCTTACACGGCGGGGGCGGGGGGGGGGGGGGGGGGGGCGGGGGGAGGGGCGGGGAGGGCTGCCATCCGGGCTCCTCCTTGTGCAGAGCCAGGGTGCCACCTACCTGTACACCGTCCTGCATCTGAGGGTCCTGGGCCTGCTTGGTGGCTTGGGAACTGCATCCCTCTGCGTCCCGAATGTACAGTCTTGCGGGGGGTCATCTCGGCAAAGATCCCAGTCCGCCTGGTCAGGGAGCGGGTATTGACCGCTGTGGTTTCCGGCCATCCAGGGAAATCGTTTTCCAATGCGAGTGTGATTCAAGCCCTTTGGTTCCAATCGATTTGCGCTCCAGGTCGGCAAAGCGCCCCGACGCTTTGCTCCTTGCCCGACGCTCGGACCCTGGGTCCTGCACAGGCGTCTCTCGGGCCGCAGAAGGACGCGCGTCTCCGCAGCCCGGACCCAGACGAGGATCGGGTACCTCGCTGCCGCCCGGGCGCACAGCCGGAGGAGAGAGGACGGAGACCGGGCGGGGTCTGAAACTGCCCACCAGGGCGAGGCCGGGGTCGCGGCAGGACCCCCGCTCCCAAGCCGCCCCAGCTCCTGGTCAGGGAGATGTCCCCAGAGCCCCAGAGAGACCTCGGGAGGGGCGGCTGCGGGGGGAGGAGGCGACGGAACCGACGAGAGAGTTCCAGACGACTGGTCTGGGGAGCGGGGTGGGTACAGCGTCAGGGTGGAGGTGGCATGGAGGAGAGGAAGCGGAGGGAGGCAAGACCCGCCTCGATCCCCCCCCGCCGCGCACCTCCTTCCCGTCGCAACTGCCCTTCCCGGGCTTCACTGGGGCGGAGCAGTGGGTGGGCCGAGGGAGCCCCAAGCTCCAAGCAGATGCCGGTGCTCGGGGCAGCTCTGGGGTGCAAGCTGGGGTGGGAAGGACACGGAAAAGAGCCCTTCCTGGAGAAGGGAATGGCCACCCACTCCAGTATTCTGGTCTGAAGAATTCCAAGCACTGTATAGTCCGTGGGGTCGCAAAGAGTCGGACACACTGAACGACTTTCACACTTGGTCTTGCGAGGCCTGGGACCAGAGGCGTCCCGGGTCCCACGCGCCCCAGGCCCCAGGAGCGCTGGCACAACGCGCTGCGGGCGGGGGACTGGCGCCGCAGCCCCGACTCGGCAGGGGTTCCCGGGGGCGGGGTGCCGGGGCGCGGGGCGCGGCCCCGCTCACCCTCCGCCCACCCGGGGCGGCCCGGAGGCGGAGCCAGGGTGGGCGGGCGCCCCCTTCGGCCGGCGGGGCGGTCCCGGCGACAAGATAAGAGCCCTGAGCGCCGCGGGCCCGGAGCTGGAGCTTTGGCGGACGCCGGGTGGCGGGTCTCCAGCGGCGCAGAGGCCGGGCGCGCAGGTGAGTCCGGGCCACCCCTGTGGCCCGCGCCGCGCACCGGCGTCCCCTGAAGTCTGAGGCCGAGGGCGCGGGGCCCGGGCAGGAACTGTCGGGGCGGGGTGCGGGGGAGGCCACAGGTAACAGTAGCCGACAGTTGGGATGCACAGCGCTCTGCAACAGGGCAGCTGCCCATCTGAAGGGGAGGTGGCCGAGAGGTGTGAGCCTGAGACAGGGCGCGGGGATTGTGTGTGCGTCCCGGTGTCCCCTGCCCCTGCCCTGCCCCAGGCTAGGAGAGGGCGCTGGGCATGGGGCGGCTGGCCCTGGCTTCCCTGCCCAGCTGGCCCTGTGAGACTGGGGGCTGCTTGCTCCCTGTTGAACTAGACCTGTGCCTGGTGGGGACCACTTGGGCAAGCGGCCCCCAGATCCAACCCGGGTGATTTTCTCAGTGTGGCTTCTTCTCGCAGGGCTTAGTCTTTGCTGTCTAAGATGGGGCAGGATGCCCAGGAAGGTGGGGGTGTGTGCAGGCTCTGGGCATCCAGGCTGGCTGTAGGGCAGACTGCAGCTCTGCTTCTGTCCTGGGCTCAGAACCACGCTGCCCAAGCAGCACGTTTTGCTTTCTGTACCCAAAGCTGGCCTGTGAGGCCGTGGCTTCAGGCATGAGGTGGGCTCACCCCACATGCTGAGCCGGGAGTCCCCAGCAGGTGGTCTCCGGCCCGCCCTCGAGGGCCGCCGTCAGAGCAGTCCGCTGGGGTCTGCGCGAGCCCTGCCCGCGCCCCTGGACGCTGCCGCAGGCCAGTTCCTCTGCTCCTCCCCCAAGTCTCTTCTGTGCTTTTCATTCGTCTCAGGAACGTGCTGTGATGAGTCGTGTTGTGAGTTTCTGTTCAAACTCGGATGCAGAGGAAAGTCACCCCGTTTCCGCTGCCTCCTGCTGCCTTCTGCTTCAGAGAGTGTGTGTGTGTGTGTGTGTGCGTGCGCGCGCACACCTGCGAGCGTGTGCAGTTGAAACACCCAGACGCCAGAAGTCATGTTTGAAGCTGCCCACAGCCTTGAGGGCCCACCTCGCCCTCCGGCGTGACTGTGTGATTTCTTCCGTCTTCCCTGATTGCACTGCCCAGAGTGTCGTGAAGGTGACTAGGAGGTGATTTCCCAGATGAAGCGCTCCATGCAGAAACTAGTCCTGTGAGCTCCCATCCCTGCCTGGGCCGTCCAGGGCCCGCAGTGGATGTGGACATGCAGCCGTTCCTTGAAGGAGGCTTTTGTAATCACTACTTTGAAACTCTGAATTCCTGTGGGTGACCCTGGTTTTAAAATTTTGCCTCTGACTTTGGTTGCTGAGTGTAAAGAACGCGTGTGCACTGTTGTGGGAAGCCATTTGAAGATCATCACATTACGACGGCAGAGGGGAGAGCGTGGAGGTAGCCTCTTGCGTTATGACTGAAACCACATTAGAGGCGATGTCACCCTGCAGGTTACGGAATGGACTAGGGGAGGGGGAGCAGGGCAGGGGCCTGAGGTCCCCATGGCCTGTCTCCCAGCCCCACGAGGAGCGCAGGTCATCTGCTCATCCCAGCTCTGTCTCCTTAGGTGCTGGGACAGCTTGTGTTCTGCCCCCACAGAAACGTCTGGAAAGCCACCCCTCCCTGCCCACGCTGCCCGGTGCACCACACTTCTGGCTGCTAAACCTGTGCATCCCTGTGTGTGTTTATCTTTCATGCTGGCTGAAGACCCAGAGGGCGGAAGTACAGGTTCCTGAGTCCAGGAGGCCATGAGTGAGGGCAGGTGCTCTGTGGCCCACATGTCTTCCGTGGTGGCTCCGGCCAAGGAGGCCAATGCCACGGGCCCGAAGGCGGTGGAACTCGTCCTGGTCAAGGAGCAAAACGGGGTGCAGCTCACGAACTCCACCCTCCTCAACCCCCCGCAGAGCCCCACGGAGGCCCAGGATCGGGAGACCTGGAGCAAGAAGGCCGACTTCCTCCTCTCCGTGATCGGCTTCGCCGTGGACCTGGCCAACGTCTGGCGGTTCCCATACCTGTGCTACAAAAACGGCGGGGGTGAGTCTGTCCATCTGCCTTCTGCCCTCCTGCCTGGGGCCCCGAGGGCGCTGGAGGCCAGGCTCCGGGGGGACGCGGCGGAGCGGAGCGCATGGACGTCCCGGAAGCTTGCGTGGTAGCACTCAGAATGGTCTCCTCCCCTGCTGGTTCTGTCCGGGAGGACGCCGAGGCCAGGAAAGTAGGGGCGTGGCTGGAGGCACCGTGACTCTGCCTTCTGCTTCCCAAAGTGGCCTTCACTTTGGAAAAGAAAATTCTCCAAGGCCTGGAGAACAGTTTCTTTGACCAGCCTGCCCAGTGCTCACAAAGTGTGCGGCAGCCCCTGTGCTTGGAGCCCCAGGGTGTCCAGGGAATGTGTCTCCGCGCCTCCCTGGCCCCGCCTCCCCTGCACAGCCAGCCCTAGAACTGCTCCATCTGCATTCAAGGCAGTAAACTAAGAAATGGGCCCAGGTCACCCCCCCCAGAGTCCAAGTTGAGAAGCCAGTTAGATTGGTGCTCATTTCCTGTGAGTCTCCTAGACGCTGCCACCCCACCGGGGTCACTCCATGCCCCGCATTCGGGGCTTCGGGAAACTTCCTTGGGGAGGGCCTGCCCATGAGCAGCTGGGCATTTCTGAGCAGGTACAGAAGTCGACCCAAGACAGGCAGCCCTGTGGGGTCTCCCTGCCTCCCCCGCCGGCAAAACACCAGAAGAGCCATGGCAGAACCAACCTCCCATGAGGCAGAGCGAATCGGCTGAAGACGGCTGAGCTGGCGGGGCCCCGATCTCTGTACTCAGTGCCGTAGCCTGGAGAGACCCCAGCCGGGGGCGGCACCTGCCAGCAGAGAGCTCTGCTGCAGCCCTGACGGAGGCAGGCTGGCGTCCTGGGGGCCAGGCTGCGTTGGACCCCAAGGATGCACAGCTCACGAGGACAGACATCCCCATGGAGGAGAGAGAGGGGACCCAGGGCTGGGCAGGCGGAGAGCAGACAGCAGTGAGGAGCAGAGCCGCCCCGGGCTGGGCTGGTCCGCTCTGCTCTCGGGGCCTGCGCGTACCTGCGGGCAGGGGGTGACCGCGGTCCCCAGAGGGGTGTGTCAGGGTGCGGTGACAGCGGGAGCCGGGCACAGACGCAGGAGGCCCAGCCCCCAGCCTGCGGGGAGCTTCGAAGAAGGGTTACAGCGGTCGTGCCGGGACGCGCGTGGACGGCGGCGCGCTTGCTGGGATGACGCCGGGCTGGCGCGCCCTCGGGTCCGGGCTGAGTGTGCTGTCGCGTCCCCAGGCGCCTTCCTGGTCCCCTACCTGTTCTTCATGGTCGTCGCTGGCGTGCCGCTGTTCTACATGGAGCTGGCCCTCGGGCAGTTCAACAGAGAGGGGGCTGCAGGCATCTGGAAGATCTGCCCCATCCTGAGAGGTAACGGGCGGGGGCGCCCCACGTGATTGGCAGAGTGTGGGCCAGGGTCCGGGGTTGGCTGGCATGGGGAGGGGTGGGACGTGGGCCGGGGCGGAGGGCAGGGCGTGGGCTAGGGCGGGGCGGGGTGTGGGCCAGGGTGTGGACCGGGGCGGGGCGTGGGGCGGGGTGGGATGTGGACCAGGGCGGGGTGTGGGCCGGCGTGGGGCGTGGAGCGGGGGCGGGACATGGGGTAGGGACGGGGCTGGGGCGGGGCGGGGCGGGGCGGGGGCGTGGCGGGGGACGGGGGCTGGACATGGGGTAGGGGCGTGACAGGGGCGGGGCGTGGGGTAGGGGCGTGGGCTAGGGCAGAGTGTGGACCAGGGCGGGGCGTGGGCCAAGGGGGCGGGGGCGGGACATAGGGTAGGGGCGTGGGCCAGGGCCGTGGCGGGGGCGGGCCACGGCTGGGGTGACTGCACAGCAGGTCAGCCCCAGCCGTGTGTATCCTGTGCTGCTTTGCTGGGTGTCTGGGCCCTTGAACACACCCTTTTAATGCCGGTCCTGCTCTAAAGACCTGTCATGACCGAGGGTTTGCGAGTGTGTGTCCTTGCTCGCAGCCTGCAGTTCCTGGGTGGTGGTGTTTCGTCAAAGTGCTAACACGGTAGAAAAGATAACAGCCTCCTGTCCCTAGTTCTGTGGTCTACTGTCTGTCATCTAGGTTAGTTTGCTGGGGCTGTCATACAGAGCGCCACAAACAGAGTGGCTTAAATAACAGATGTTTGTTGTGTCGAAGTTCCAAGGTCTGAACTCAAGGGTGCTGGTTGGTTCCTTCTGAGGCCGGGGGGAGGGGCGGGCCTGCTCCCAGCCTCGCTCCTGGGGTCGTGGGGGGCCGTCTTCTCCCTGCGTCTTCATGGGTATCTCTTCATCCAGGCTTCCCTTTTTATGGGGACATCAGTCGCAGTGAACTAGGGCCCACCCTGACTTGATTTTCCTCTGTAAAGACTCTGCCTTCAGTAAGATCACATTCTGAAATACTGGGGATTACTAAAACTTCGACAAATGGGTTTTGGGGGCCACAGTCCAACCCATAGCGCTGTCTCCCACCTGTGTGCCCATCCATCACTCTATCCACGGGTCTGCCTGTCATCTGTCTGTCACCTGTCTGGCTGTCACGTATCAGCCGTCTATCATCCGCCTGCCTACCTGACTTACCACGTCTATCGATCTGCCTTCTGTTTCCCTATCTGCTGCCCTTCTGCCTCCGGGCAGCTGTGCTGCTGCTGGGGGCAAAGCCCACGTCCCCTGTGAGCCGCGTCAGCCCCAGGAGCCCTCGTCACTCTGCTGTGACCATGAGCAACCTGGCCCGCCTGGGGGCTGGCTGTGCACGCAGCCCTGGGGTCAGAAGGACTAGAGGCTCAGGCCTCTCTCCCTGGGACACGGGGCTGGATCTGCTCTGGCGTTTGGTCAAAGGCGGCTCTGAGTTCCCCAAGCCACAGGCGGAGGATTTGGTGTACAGAGTTGTCACCTTCCAGAGATTTCCAGCAGCCACCTACAGCCAGCTCATGGCCAGGAAGCTTCTGAGAGGCACTCGGAAGCCACGGCTGCCCGACTCTGCGGCTGCCGGACGAGTCCACCGTGAGCCAGCTTCTCCCGGGGAGCGCAGGGGACAGAAGTGCAGTGAGGAATTATTCCCCAAGGACGGGGTCCACCCCAGAAGAGGCCTTCCTGCTGCTGAGCATGTCTTCCAAGAGGGGCCGTGTTCCAGGACCTGTCTGTGCCATGTGCTGAGTCACTCCAGTCGTGTCTGACTCTGTGCCCCCAAGGACTGTATATAGCCCGCCAGGCTCCCCTGTCCGTGGGATTTTCCAGTCAAGAACACTGGAGTGGGCTTCCATTTCCTTCTCCAGGAGATCTTCCTGACCCAGGGACGGAACCCAAGTCTCCTGTGGTTCCTGCATTGCAGGCAGATTCTTTACCGCTGAGCCACCAGGGGAATCATTCCTGATACTAGAGCTGTTTAATGTCTGCGCGTAAGTAACCTGGAGTCACTCTCTATCTGCTTTCAGGGTAGGAAGAGAGTTTTAATGAAGTGTCCTGAGCAGGAAAATAGCTTCTCCTAAGGGTCAGAAAACCTATGACAAACCAAGACAGCTTACTGAAAAGCAAAGAGATCACTTTGCCGAAAAAGTCCCTATAGTCAAAGCTATGGCTTTCCCAGTAGTCATGTACGGATGTAAGAGTTGGACCATAAGGAAGGCTGAGCACCAAAGAATTGATGCTTGAGAGACCCTTGGACAGGAAGCAGATCAAACCAGTCCATCCTAAAGGAAATCAGTCCTGAACATTCACTGGAAGGGCTAATGCTGAAGCTGAAGCTCCGGTACTTTGGCACCTGATGTGAGGGGCCGACTCACTGGAAAAGACCCTGACGCTGGGAAAGACTGAGGGCAGGAGGAGAAGGGGGAAGCAGAGATGGTTGGATGGCATCACCGACTCCATGGACATGAACCTGAGCAAACTCTGGGAGATGGTGAAGGACAGAGGAGCCGGGCGTGCTCAACCGTGGGGTCTGAGAGAGTCAGACATGACTTAATAATTGAACAACAACAAACAAGGAGGGCCAGACCCACAAAAAACAAGCCAACGCGCTCCCTGCAAAAGTCACCGTGAAGACAAGCTCCTCCTGGCCGCAGGCGGGCAGGACCGGGCCTGTGCCCACGAGCTTCCAGCATATTGATGCCCAAGCCAGTCCCAGCAGCAAAGCCGGGAAAGGATGTGGAAATGAGGGAAGTCTGTGTGGAGCTGGGTAAAGTGAACCGCAGTAGCGGAACGCAGCAGTGCTCGTCCAGCACCGAACAGGACAGAGGCCTCACTGCAGACCAGCCGTCCACCACGGTCAGGGTGGCATGGCGCCAAAGACTGCGCGGCTCTCCGTTCTGCCCCAGCGGTCAGGAGCCCCTCAGTGGCTCTCCCAAATTCCAGGTCCTGTGACCCTGCGCAGGGCACTCTGACAGGCCCAGGGGGCTCTGCGTGGTCAAGCATGGTCCTGGGTGATGTTAGGTGGACCCAGATGCCTCTGTCTGCCCTGGCTGGGCTGGGGGAGGGATGGTTAGTGAGGTGGCCATGAGTGGCCTTAGGTGGCTGTAGGCAGCCCAGCTGGGTGGGGCTTGTCTTGGAGGCCTGGCTGGTCCTGGATGAGCCCGGGAGGCTGGGGGCGGCCATGGAGATCCTGGCCATCCTTTCATGACTGTTAGTGGTCCTGTTTGGCTCTGGGAGACACGGAGTATTCCTGGGTGACCCTGGACAGCCTTCAGGGCCCTATTGGCAGGGTGGCCTGGGATGTCCTTAGGTGACCCTGAGTGGCTTTGGGTGGCCTTCGTTGACTTGGTGTTTTGTATCCTTGGGTCTTCCTAGATGGCCCTGGATACCCCTGGGTCAAATTGCCCTGGTGACCCAGGGTGGTCCTAGGTGACTTTTTGCGAGCCTGGGCGACCCTGCCTGGCTGTGAGTGGTGGTGGGCAGCCAAGGTGGCCCTCAGTTCCTCCACGTGTCTGCAGGTGACCTGGTTGTATTGGGGTGTCCCTGACTGGCTGTGCAGGTCTGGTAGGCCTTGGATGGTGCTGGGAGGGGGTGGCCCCTCCTCAGTGACGGCGGGACCCACCCTCTCCCTTGTCTCCTGACGTGCTTAGAGGCGCTGCCTGGTTTCAGGAAGCCCCGGGGCAGCTGCATCCCGTGGGGGGCGGGGCGGGGCGACACTGACGGGCGCGCTCTCCCCAGGCGTGGGCTACACGGCCATCCTCATCTCGCTATACATCGGCTTCTTCTACAACGTCATCATCGCCTGGGCGCTGCACTACCTGCTCTCCTCCTTCACCACCGAGCTGCCCTGGACGCACTGCAACCACTCCTGGAACAGCCCCCGCTGCTCGGACGCCCGCGCCCCCAACGCCAGCTCGGGCCCCAACGGCACCTCGAGGACCACGCCCGCCGCTGAGTACTTTGAGTGAGTGGGGTCTCCTCGGGGCCAACGTCCGTGCGAGGGGAGGGCGCCGGCCCGGGTCACCCGCCGGCCTGTGCTGCCCCTGGGCTGTGTCTCGTCCCACTCCCCAGGGCTCTCGAGGGGCCTCTTTCTGACCCCACCTCCAGCAGCTCAGCTCTGCTCCTGGGGGGAGACCTCGCAGGAAGGGGAACTGGACAGGCTCCCCCAACCCCTGGTCAGCTGCCCTTCCCCACGTCCTGACAGAGGCCACTTCTCTTGAGAAGCGCATTCGCAGCGCCTGCCGTGGACTCCTGGAGTTCCCGGTGGCTGCGATCTTCCTTTGGGAAAATCCTGGTTGGGCACAGTCTGCTGTGTTTCTGGGTGGAAATGAGTCCACCGACAATGTAGAAGACTGAACCTCAGCCCAAAATATAATTCCGGTTTTAATCGCAGGTGGGCACAGTTTCAACACTTGCTTTGAGGTAGGAAACCACGAGCATAAACACGAAGGCCATCGCACTGTGCAAGTCACAAAGTCGGTCCTGGAGGAGGTGATCACACGTCCGGGGGTGTGAGCAGAGCCGCTGCCCGGCTGGCGGAGGGGCTTCCAGAGGACGCCTTTTATCAGCAGCCGGCGGCCCGGGGTGGTCCTTGGGGTGGGCCCTGTCCCACAGAGTCAGCGGAGCTGGGTGAGACCCCAGGTGTGCAGGGCGGGACCGAGCCCTCGGGAGCCGGGAGCATCTGTCGTGTGGGTGTCGCAACGACCCCGGCCAGGGGACAGCGAGTCCACAGAACCTGCGGGCGTCTAGGGTCTGAGGTTGTGTGTCCAGATAGTTGGGGTCTCGTGCTCAGCTCTGGGGGCCCCACGTAGGGAACGTGTCTCTAGGACCGGCGGCTGCAGAAGGCCACAGCGATAGGCAGGGACACAGTGCCAAGGGTTTAGGTGGGGGGCGATGTGGGGCTGCCAGAGGGGACCAGGGCCTTCCTCAGGAGTTTCCAGGAACAGCATGGCTAGCACGCAGCTGGTGTGCGGTGGGACCTGTTTAGTTTTTCATAAGAGACTCCTTTTGGTAGTTTGGGATTAGCGGGTGAAGGCGTCTGGAAGGAGGGGAGGGGTGTCTGTGATGGGGAGGTCAAAGGGCTACTGAATGCCTGCCTGCTTGGAGGAGGGGGCTCCAAAACAGGGAGGTGAGGGCCTGGTCTCGGGAGCTCTCAGCAGCGGCCAGTGGGTTTCAGAGCAGGGCTGGAAACGGCAGTCCACTTGGGGTCGGCCCCATCAGATCCGCCTGAGAGACGCCAGGGCGGGCATCCCCGTGGGAAACGCAGACCCAGTACCCTGTCACCTGAGTGTGTGGTCAGGACTCAGAGCTACAAGCAAGCAAGAGGCGGTAGATTCATCCAGGAAAGGACGGCAGAGCTTTCGTCAGTCACTCCGCCCGCTGAGCAGCTTGCCCTCGGCCGGTTCATTGCCACGGGTCCCAAACTTAGGAGCTTCTCACCCACAGGGCAAGGCCTGGGCTCCACGCGTGCTCCCCCGCGGTCCCGCTGGGACCTGACCCGGTCCAGCCTTGACCTCAGTGTTAGCCTGTGATGGGAGAGAAGGGACCAGAAGGAGAGAGGGAGGGGGGCCTGCACCAGAAGGGGGAGAGCAGACGTGGCGACAGGCAAGTCCCTGGGGCGCCCCCAGCCCCCCCCCATCCCACCACTCACAGGTGTCTGGAGACAGCTCTCACTAGACCTGGGTTTGTCATTTCACCAACAAACCCGCGGCTAAGTTTCCAAGCCGGGTTGTTTTGTATAGTTCTAAGGTGGATTTTGGTGCCATTTAGAACGTTCAGAAAGCTGTCAGAGATGTGGAATGTGCCAGGTGAGGCCATCTGGGGACACGGAGGACGAGGGCATGGCTACCCACTCTAGTGTTCTTGCTGGAGAACTCCACGGACAGAGGAGCCCAGAGGGCCATGTCCATGGTGTTGCAAAGAGTCGGACATGACTGAGTGACTAACACTTTCTTCACTTTCACATTTTGTTTGGGAGGTCTGGAAAAACTTGATTTATCTTAAGGATTTTCAGATAAGAAAAATAGAGGGGGAAAAACTGACCAGTCAGTGATTTATTATTAAGAATGCTAAAAGGAAAGAATATATGTGATAAATGGATTTTTAAAAAAAGAGCTGACCAGGGCAGTCTGCTTGGAACTCCCATCTGGAAGAGAAGGCTTGAGATGGAAGGCTGCCCGCCCCTCCCTGGGAAGGACTGTCAGCAGGAGCAGATGTCCAACCGTATCTGGAGGTGACTCCAGGACAGAGGCGCGGCCTTTGAAGGTTTACAACGCAGTCAAAGATCGTTAACGACACAATCAATTATTAAACTGTGCCAAGAACACCCCCAGGTGATTCCACTAGCCGTGAAGACTGAGTTTCCCTGAGACAAGCTCCAGTGACTGTCAGGTCTGAAAAGGTTTTCTGGAATGTAAACTCACTGTATAAAGCCAGATGGGCTCCCATTAAGGCCAAGATAGCTATTAATACAATCACGAAGTTGTAAAGCTGTAAGTCCTACAAAGTGCAAGCAGACTTCAGAAACCCCAAAATAAGCCCATGTAACTCCACCTCCATAAGCGCTTAAATTTAAAGCCACCTTCACCTCCTCTCTAATATTTAAACCCACTTCACCTCCTCTCTAATATACATTTGTTGCTGTTCAGTAGCTCAGTCGTGTCCAACACTTTGCAACCCCATGGGCTGCAGTGCGCCAGGCTTCCCTGTCCTTCATCTCCCAGAGCTTGCTCAAACTCACGTCAGTTGGGTCGGTGATGCCATCCAACCAGCTCATCCTCTGTCGCCCCCTTCGCCTCCCGCCTTCAGTCTTTCCTGCATCAGGGTCTTTTCCAGCGAGTCAGCTCTTCACATCAGGTGGCCAAATTATTGGAGCTTCAGCTTCAGCATCAGTCCTTCCAGTGAATATTCAGGACTGATATCCTTTAGGATTGAATGGTTAGAAAGCTATATATTTAAAGCTACAAACTAGCCTCTAAGAGACCACTTTAACTGCCTCCCTCATGTTTGATACATTATGTTTTCATTTTCACTAAAGTATCCCCTTGTCTGCCTTGTGATTTCTTCTTTGACTCACAGGAGATGCTTAGAAGTTTGTTCTTTGGTTTTGAAATATTGGGAGATTTTCTAGATGTATTTCTGTTACTGACGTGTAACTTAAGTCTGACTTGCTGAACTAACATATTTTAAAACTTCGTTATTTCTAAATACACTGACGTTTGTCTTATCGCCCAGTGTACGGTTTATCCCTGTGTGTTCCACATACACTTAAAAAGAATGTGTATCCTGCCGTTGATGGGTTGGAGAAAGAAATGGCAACCCACTCCAGTAGTTTTGCCTAGAGAATACCATGGACAGAGGAGCCTAGTGGGCTGCTGTCCATGGGGTCACACAGAGTTGGACATGACTGAAGCGACTTAGCATGCATGCATGCGTGCCGTTGATGGGTGGACGTGTCAGCTAGGTTGTGTCTGCTCCTGCATCCTTATCCTCACCTTGTTCTGTCCGCCGCTATGAAAGGCATGTTGAATTCTAAACTGTAGCTGTGGATTTCCCTGTTTCTCTTCACAGAGAGGGTAGGCCTGTGTCTCCACTAGGGCTGGGGGCCTGGCCTTCCTGGAGCGGGGGACAGGGGTCCCCAGGCCGTCAGGCCAGGTGCTGCCGAGCCTAGCAGGGGAGGGCAGGTCTCTGGGCCAGCCAGCCGCCGGGTGGAGAGGCAGCCCCCGGGACCCACCCCCTCCCTCTGCAGGCGCGGCGTGCTGCACCTCCACGAGAGCCAGGGCATCGATGACCTGGGCCCTCCCCGCTGGCAGCTCACCTCCTGCCTGGTGCTGGTCATCGTCCTGCTCTACTTCAGCCTGTGGAAGGGGGTGAAGACGTCCGGGAAGGTGAGGGGCAGGGCTCGCCATCTGGGGAGTGGACGGGGCCGTGGTGGGTTGGGGCGGGTGGCTGTGGTTGAGGAATGGTGTCAGGAGGGTGGCTTCAGCACAAGGGGAATCACAGCAAAATATGTGCTGATGAGGATGTTTCGGTCACTGTCTGGGTGCCCGAAGCAGCGATGGCCCAGGCGCACCCCCGCTCGGGCCGGCACTCGCAGCCACGCCCCAGCGCCCGGAGGCCCCCAGCGGCTCTGCCTGTGACCCGGGGCCCATCTGTCACACCTGACCCCCAGTGCACATCCGCACAGTCAGTGAGACGCAGATCGCTCGACTCTCACGCACCGGAAGTCCCGCCACTGGAGCCTACAGCCGTGGCCCAAATGCAGACAGAGGGCCCCTGCCCTGCCAGACTGTCCTGCTTCAATCCCTGGGGAGACGTACAGGAAAGAGGGTACTGGGCGGGCCCACTCCGGGGGGCATTTGCCGAGCTGACGTCGGGACACTGGGCTTACCAATCCAAGGCCCTCTGTCTGAGCACAAGCCATCAGGGGGCCCTGAGCCCAGCCCTGCCCACAGCGGCTGGTGCGGTCGGGCGACGCGTGCTCTCCCCAGGTCGTGTGGATCACGGCTACCATGCCGTACGTGGTCCTCTTTGCGCTGCTCCTGCGAGGCATCACTCTCCCGGGGGCCGTGGACGGCATCAGAGCGTACCTGAGCGTGGACTTCCATCGGCTCTGCGAGGCCTCGGTGAGTGCGCCCTCAGCTCTCGGCCCATCCTCCGGGGCTGGCAGGTCGGGCCGTTGTTCTCTCTGCATCTTGGGCAGGAAACGCTTCACGTGGGGTCACCTGCCCTGCCCAGCAGAGTTCACTGTCCAGGTGAGAAGGGACCATGTGGGCACAGCATGGGGCTGAAGGGACCAGGGTAAGAGGATTAGGAGAAGGAGTCGCCCTGGCCTCTGCAGGGAGAAGCCAGGGCAGCTGCCCCTCGACCTCCTCACCTGGGCCGTCCACTCCCTGGAGGAGTCCTCCTGGGTCCTCAGACAAGCACCTGAGGGTGGGGGTGGGGGCGCCAGAGTGTGCCCAAGGGTGTTGGCGCCCAGCTGGACCGAAGCCCAAGCTCTGGCCACAGCGTATCCTCAGAGCTGGGCTGAGGTGCTGGCTTGCATGAACCAGGCCTGCCTCAGGGAGCCAGACTTTGTAGTCAGACACCCCGGTGCCCACACAAGGTGGTGATGTGACCATCTCGTGGACAAACTAAGTCCACTGTCCGGCTGCAGGTTTCCTCAGCAAAGGAAGACATCATCTGGGTTGAAATAGCAGGACTTGGCAGGGCAATGGGAGAGGGGTGGGCGGGGAGGAAGAGAGAGAGGAAAAGGAGGCAGAGCGGGGGTGAGGGTGGTCACTGGAGGGAGCAGGGGGCCATTGGAAATCCAGGCGGACCACACTGGAGCAGCCTAGACATGGGGCCCCAACAGCCGCCCGGGGAGGCTGGGTCACTGGGCGGAGCAGTCCCGGCCGGGGTGTGGGGGCCCCGACGCTGCCAGCCTGTGAGTCGGGGGCAGCACTCATGGGGAAGGAGGAGGTTCCACAGTGGGGAGAGGGGTGGGCAGTGGGAGCAAAGTGGAAGAAGGGGAGGTTGGCAAGGCTGTGAGCCCCCAGGAGCCCCAGGGGAGGGGGAGTTGCAGAGCAGAGGCCGGACACTGAGCAGCAGAGAGAGGAAGGCGCCATGGCCACGGGCCCACAGCGCACAGGGGAGGGCAGCCGTAGAGCCCGCCAGGCAGCTCATGGAGGACCCGTGAGACCGTGAGAGCCACACACGTGTCTCTACGGAGCCAAGGGAGATGGACACGGATGGCTAAGGGAGCTGAGGTCAGTGGGGATCCCGGGGCCCCACCGCAGAGCCGGGCCCCGGGCGCCGGTGGGTCAGCGGAGTGTCGTCCTCAGGAAAGCCCGTGGCGGGCGAGGTGTGCTGGTGGGAGGAGGTGGCTGTGGCATCAAAGGCCAGGTGGGGCATGACCCGGAAATCAGAGAAGAGTCAGGTGTCAGGGGGAGGAATGTGCAGAACAGCTATCAACCGTGTGAACAGATGTGTCTGTGAAGCAGAAGGAAGTGGAGACCAGAGGTTGGCACAGGTGAGGTTGCTAGGCAGACGGATGAGACAGCAGAGTTCAGGTGGATGGATGGCAGGTAGCAGACAGGCAGACTGTGGACGGTGGATGACAAGCGTCGGTGGCAGGCAGTGAGGAGTGCCCTGGGTGTCCCCTCCTCTAATGTCCCATCAGCTTGGGCAGGAAGGGACAAAGTCAGGAACCGCTGGGTTCCTGGGAGCCTTTGGGCCCAGAGGCTGGGCCCCTGCGCCCCCAGCTCAGAGGGCAGAGCCGTTCCTGTCCCTCCCATCAACGGCAGGATACTCCATCCTGAGGGCCATTTGGGCCATTTGTAGGTCTTCGTGGGGACGAAGGGACCCTCTTTGAGGTCAGCATCCCTGCCCTCGGTGGGGTCCAGTCTCTTGGCCATTCATCTGCGGCTCTTGAGCCGCCTTGCCGGGCAGGTGGGGTCTGGGCTGTGACAGATACAGCAGGGGGAATGAGGCCAGGAAGTAAAGGAAGGGCCGGTCTAGGTCGGCCCCAAGAGGCTGCCCAGCGGGTCTCAGGGTGGGCTGTGGGCAGGACCCGGGCTGGGGCCTGGGGCAGCGGTGAGCAGAGGCCTGGACAGATGGCGGGGAGGTGCCTCTGGGTGAGTGACCCACACATGCAAAGGCTCTGGGGTGACCACTGGCCACTGAGAGGACCTGGGACTGCAAGGAGGCAGGAGCGCCCTCCCCCCACGCCACCAGCCCCTGCCTGCAGAAGCCTGCTGGCCAACGACCAGCACCTGGACCCCCTGCCCACCCAGCCACTCCAGGCCTCGAGCTAACGCCTGCTCGTCCTGTCCTCAGTGCTGGGGTGACCCAGAGCCTCTGGAAGTGCTGCCCAAAGGACTGAGCCCCCCTGGTCCTGGTGTAAGGGCTCCGTGTCCAGCCCCCTCACTGGCTCATGGTCAGGTCAGCTGCCCTGTGCCCCCAGCTGGGGACTCTGGAGTCACGGCTGGGGAACCTGGCCCACAGGCCTCATCTCAGGCTGGGGGACTTTGGGAACAGCCCCCAGGACCCTCCCGTCCCACTTTTCACACAGCGGGCCTGGCTGCTCCCCCAGGGTGGGTGTCCGCTGTCCTCATCGCCGCCCTAGGCTGTGCAGGGCCCAGGGGCGCCCACGTCATCATCACTGGGTCGTAGGGCGGTCTCTGCACCACCTGACCCGAGCAGGTCGTGTCCGAAGTCTGAAATAGCGCCTTGGTCCAGTGTCGACCGCACGGCCCATTCGTCATGTGTCAGCCGCCCGGGATGCGCCTGTGCCACCTCCAGCGAGTGCAGAGCTTTGGAGCCACCGCTGGCTCCATGGGCCTTTCTGCGTGTGCCGCGGTGGGCTCCCCATGCGCTCGCCGTACGCTGCCGCAGGAGGGGTGGGAGGTGGGTGTGGAACGGAGGCACCATGTCCTGCAGCACCGTCACGGTGCCTGCTCTCCCCGGGGCACGGGCCCATGAAGTAACCTCAGGGCCTGCACCAGGACGCAGCCCCCTTCTCCTCAGGCCCCTCAGGTTTACTCCCTGAGGTGACATTCGCTCACTGACAGTGATGCCAACTTTAAGTGTGACTCTGTTCCTCAGAGCCTGTGGCACTGAGGGCCCAGTCCACGACCCTGCCTCTCCCCAGGCTGGCCATGCCCCCACAGGGACCTCTCCCCACGGGGACCACTCACCCCCTCTGTCTCCCCACGGGGGCCGCTGACCCCGCTCTGTCTCTCCCTTTGGGGGCCGCTCACCCCGCTCTGTCTCCCCCTTCGGGGGCCGCTCACCCCGCTCTGTCTCCCCTCGGGGGCCGCTTACCCCCTCTGTCTCTCCCCTCGGGGGCCGCTCACCCCGCTCTGTCTCCCCTCAGGGATGTCTCCCCTTGGGGGCCACTCACCCCCTCTGTCTCCCCATGGGGACCGCTCACCCCCTCTGTCTCCCCTCAGGGATGTCTCCCCTTTGGGGCCGCTCACCCCCTCTGTCTCCCCACGGGGGCCGCTTACCCTGCTCTGTCTCCCCTCAGGGGCCGCTTACCCCCTCTGTCTCTTCCCTCAGGGGCTACTCACCCTGCTCTGTCTCTCCTCAGGGATGTCTCCCCTCGGGGGCCGCTCACCCCCCTCTGTCTCCCCTCAGGGATGTCTCCCCTTGGGGGCCGCTCACCCCGCTCTGTCTCCCCTTGGGGGCCGCTCAGCCCCCTCTGTCTCCCCTCGGGAGCCGCTCACCCCGCTCTGTCTCCCCTCAGGGATGTCTCCCCTTGGGGGCCGCTCACCCCCTCTGTCTCCCCTCAGGTACCTCTCCTTGTGGGGAGCGCTCACTCTGTCTCTGCTCCTGCAGGTCTGGATAGATGCGGCCATCCAGATATGCTTCTCGCTGGGCGTGGGCCTTGGGGTGCTCATCGCCTTCTCCAGTTACAATAAGTTCACCAACAACTGCTACCGGTGAGTCCCGGCCCGAGAGAGGCCTGTGGCGTCAGGCGGGCGGGTGTGCCCCTGGGTGAGGGCAGGGGACAGGAGCCGTGCTTACAGCCCCTTAACCGCACGTGAAAATGAGACAGGGAAGCGACAGGCCAACGCTCATTCCTGCTTAAGGGAGGCTTTGAGGCAGGAAGACGCTGCCCCCTCCCTGGGAGGAGGCCCCTCCTCTGCCCGGCTTGGCCACCCCGTCCTCCCAGCATCCGGGGTCAGGCTCCTCACACCTGTCTCCCACGAGGAAGGACCTGTGCGTGTCCCCACCTGGCCTTCACTGAGGGAGCGGGGGCCCCAGGCGCGCCCTGGCCCCACGGAGCCCCCCGCAGACTCAGCGCCAGGACAGGTGGGAGCACGGCCGTGCCACGTGCCCAGGGCCCCAGCAGCCTGCCCTCCGGCGCTGCCCGGCCCAGGAGGACCTGAGCGACCTGCAGCCCCCTGCCGGCCCGAAATGTCGTTCTAAAGACAGAGAAAGGGGTTTCCTCCGGGACTGCTTCCTTGACCCTTGAGCCAGTGTTTGTTTTCTTTCATATCATGAGGATAAAAATGCGGTTAAAAATACAAAGGCGGTGTGCGCAGCAGAATGGCCCGACCGACCCTACCCAGAGGTCCACACAGAGCTGGCGTCTGGATGGCAGGCCAGACAGCGGCTCCCGAGCCCACCCTGTGCCCATCTGAGTCTGTGAGGGTCCTGCACTCAGGCACCCCAGAGGGCTGGCCCCGCAGCCCCTCCTCCGTGCTCTGAATTCTTGGCCCTTAGAGCGGGGTCCCCGGGCCAGCAGCCCTGGGCCCCCAGGCACGTAGGGGAAACACAGCATCTGGGCCCCACCAGACCCACCCCGTCAGCACCTGCATCTTAATAAGTTCCCCGGGAGGCATCTCCAAGCCCTGCCTGGCAGCCCTGTGGGTCAGGGTGGGGACCCCGTGGTCACTGGGCTGCCCACCCGAGCCTAGCTTTGCCTGTGGGATCATCTCGCCATCAGTGCTGAGTCGAGAGTCCCAGGAGAGAGTCCCTTGGTCCCCAGGCAAGCGCAGATGGCTGGTCACCGGAGGCCTGACCTGGCCAGGGCGTGGCCAGTGCCCAGAGCTGCTCAGCGGGGGGTGCAGGTGGGACACTCACCACTGTCAGCGGGTGCCAGCCTCCCTCCCGCAGGGCAGCCTGGGACAGGCTCTGGGGTCACAGGAGGGGCCGGCCTGCCTGTCTGGGGAGCGCCCCCAGCCGCCGGCACCAGACACAGCCAATTATGAATAATGACGGGAAATTGCAGTGGCGCCCAGCCGGGCTGGGACAGTGTGTCTTGTTCCTGCAGAGACGCGATCATCACCACCTCCGTCAACTCGCTGACGAGCTTCTCCTCCGGCTTCGTGGTCTTCTCCTTCCTGGGGTACATGGCCCAGAAGCACAGTGTCCCCATCGGGGACGTGGCCAAGGATGGTGAGTGGTAAGGTCCCCACGCGCCCGCTCCCGGGCCGCCCAGTTCTAGAAGTGTTTCCCTGCAAGCTGAGAGGGAAGTGCACGGGCACCCAGGGCCCTTCCCAGGAGCAGCTGACATGGCAGAGAGCAGGGTACCTGGGCACAATGCACCTACTGCCTCCATGCACTCCCAGCTCCTGCCCCTCGGGCCCTCCTGCTGGACGCCAAGGCCAGGTTGAGGTTGGCCCTCGGCCCAGGGCTCCTCACGGAAGCCACTCGGGCTGCAGGACAAGGGTCCGGTCCCCCTCACCTGGTGGGGAACGTGCAGCTGAGGGCTCAGAGTCGTTCCAAGTGGCACAGATGGCCAGACCTCAATGTGGTCAGCCAGAAAGAGGCTGGGCTGGCTTGGACGCCAGCAGTTACTCTGTTCCGAAGCTTTTCCCCCAGCCCTCCAAGGGCCATGGCACATACATGTGGGAGTGGGGTAATAGCGGATAAACCCCCGGAGTCTCTGGCACACGGTGGCAACAGAGACCCATGCTCCTAACCTGCTCACCAAGCCAACGCAGACAGGAGTGTCTGCAGATGAGGACTCAGAGGCCGGGAGCAGGCAGCAGAAGAGTGGGCACTGGTGACGTAGAGGAGCAACCTGGGCCAGCAGGAGAGGACTAGGGGCCCTGGCCCAGAACAGGGTGCTGGGGAGCCCTGATTGCTGCACCCCTGGGCATTCCGTGCAGGGGGAGGGTCTGTTGGTGCTAGATCCCGGGTGGAAGGCGTGGCTGAGGCAGTCTGGAGCTGGGTCAGTCCAGGACCTGGGCCCCAAATCGCTGCTGGCCCCACCGGCCTGAGGGTTGTCCTGCGCCTGCGCCTGGAGGAGCCCCTTCCTCTGAGACCATCCCGCTCAGGGGCGGCCCCTCCTTCCCCCTCACCCAAGTTCCTCTCTTCCTGGGTCTTCTTAGTCTCGAGCGGGAGGATGGGAGGATGACGTTAGCAGAGCAACTGAGGAGCACAGAGGGCTGACCCCACTGGCGCCCTGAGCTCTCAGCGGGTCAGCCCATCAGTCCACCCGTCGAGGGTTGGGAGCCCTGCTTGGAAAGCAGGGAGCTGAGTTTGGAGCCGGCAGGACAAGCCCCTCCAAGTCTGGCAGGAAAGCTGGGGACCCAGATGAATCTCCACGTGCTTTCAGATCCACTCTTTCCTCCAGGAAAAAAAAATCCAATAAAGGCAGAAAAGGGAACCTAATGCAAATAAGGACGGAGCAGTGGAATTTACTCACTGTTGCATTTATGCATTTTCACTGGGTTTTGCCCTTTATTATGATAAATAGCAATAGTTGGCAAGAATCCCCATTAACCCCAGAAAGTTAGCTGACCCTCTTCATTGCATTTCCCAGAAAAGCAAAGTAAATGTCATTTATGGCTCTAATTCTCAAGAAAACGGTGGGGGGAAATATTAACCCAGGAGCAAAAATGAAAAGTGAGGATACTGGCTTTAGTTCAGCCAAACTGATGGGCATCTTCCAGGTCCTGGCGCTTAAATTTCAGGGCTTTTCAAACCATCTGCCCCTCCTGCCCGCATCAGAAACCGTGCTCCTTCTTGGAGTGTTGGGAGTCCCAGAGCCCAGGTCAACACTAGGGCCCCTGACAGATCCTGGAGGTGGAGGCTGGCTCCGGCCTTTAATTCTCTAGAAGCATCAGTAACTGCCCCGTTCCTGTCCCTACCGGCTGGTGCCTGACCCAGGCCCCGCTGAGGACGGGGAACCAGGAAAGTGCTAAGTTGTACATCCACAAGCAAGCTCTCAGAGGCCGTGCCAGCGAGCTGCCTGGCACTTCTTGTAAAACTAACCCTGAAAGTGTTCGACTAGCAGCTTCCTGTGGGGATATTCTTTACTTTGGGGTCATTTGCAGTCAAAGTGCCTGACCACTCCCACCCCTCCCCACCTCCACCCAGATCCCACCTGCTGGGGTGAGGGAGCTGGCGTGGCCCCCTGTATCCCCACCCCCAGGAGTATGTCTGGGAGACAGTCAGAGGGGACAGAAACACGCGCGTTGCAGGGAGCACGTGGAGAACGCACGCTAAGTTGTGGCGTCTCTGTAACAGCACGTGGCTTTTAAAGATCACACTTAAAGAGTCGTACGCTGGCACAGAAAAGCATCTACCATGTAGGCTGCCTGACCACAGCAGCGTGCGTGAGTGTGTGAGTGTGAGTGTGTGAGCGACAGGCACAGGAAACCAACCAGGAGGCCCCCAGGGTCTGGAGGCAGGAAGCACAGGGTGTCCCCCGGGAAGCCCGTCCTGCTCTCTCCCTGCTGGTGTGCCCCTCCTCTCCTGGGCCCCCTCCTCTGGGGGCACGGGGTGTGGGAATGGCCGAGGGCTGGGGGACAGAGCAGAGCCCTCGCTCCAGGACCTGGCTTCCCTTCTCCCAAGTCCTGGGCCCTGAACTCAAGGACGGAGGGCTGTGCAAGGAGAGCAGTTTTTGCACCGCCTTAGGGCCAGGTTGTGGGGGTGGGGAGTACCTGGAAGGTCTGCCCGGGGTAACCGGAGGGTCTGCTCTCAGGGCCGGGGCTGATCTTCATCATCTACCCCGAGGCGCTGGCCACGCTCCCACTTTCGTCCGTCTGGGCTGTGGTCTTCTTCGTCATGCTGCTGACCCTGGGCATCGACAGTGCCGTGAGTGATCTCTGCATGCTCTGGGCCCCCGCCAGGGACAGCCAGCTCACCCACCGCCCTCGGAGGCTGGCTAGCCTGGAGACGCCTGGGGCCCACACGTACATGTGCCTGCGCAGAGCCCCCGAGTGGGAGGGCGGCGGGGCCCCACAGTTCCTGGGGAGGGCTCTTCAGACCAGCTCTGCCCTGCCGCCCCTGAGGGGCGTGGTGAGTCCCGGGCGAGGGAGGCGGGAGTAGGGTGCTGCAGGAAATGGGGTCCACACAGCACCCAGCGAGGCCGGGCCTGACTCCAGCTTTCCCTGCCCCACAGCTGCCGGCGGGAGTGGGTGCCCTTTCGAGGTAGCAGGGGGCAAAGCCTCCCGCCTGGCCCACTAGACATCCATTCTGTGGTGGCCCTGTGGGCCCCTGGGAGGCAGACTTCCTCACGCTCCTCCTCCACGCGGCCTGCTGGAGACCAGCACCTGAGATCTCAGGTCCTGTGTCTGCGCCCCCTGAGCCTCCTGGAAGACGAAGGAGCCCCCAGTCCCTCCCCTATGAAAGCTGGCCACTCCACCTGCTTCTCCCAGTCCGCCTTCCCACCCACCCCTGGGTGGACCGCACCCATGGTGGATGAGTCCCGCCAGCAGCACTTCCCAGAGAACGTGGTCCCAACCGAGCAGGGCAGAGGCTCCTTGGAGGCCAGGCTTCCTGGAGACACTCTCTCTGGACAGTGCTGAGAGCCAGGAAGGCCGCGTCAGTGGGGACACGGCCAGTGGCCAAGCCAGGCCTCCTGGGAACAGAGCTCACCTGTGCGGTGGGGCAGACACTTGCTTAGAGAAGCCGGGCGGAGCTGAGCCTTTGTGGTGACTCAGGAGACAGCGCGACTCTGGCCGTGCAGCTCCCCACCAGAGGGCAGGATGCCCACCCAGGTCCTCCGTCAGCTCCCCACCAGAGGGCAGGACGCCCACCCAGGTCCTCCGTCAGCTCCCCACCAGAGGGCAGGACGCCCACCCAAGTCCTCCGTCTCCAGTGGCCATGCCGGGGGAGCAGCCCTTGCTGGGGGTGTCCTCTGCCCCCGGGACCCCGTGCGGCTCCCGACTGAGCACGTGGGTGGAGACGCCACACGCGGGCCCCCGGGGGGGCAAAGGGCCGCCCCACAGCTCCCCTTCTGTCCCGGCTGCAGATGGGCGGCATGGAGTCCGTGATCACCGGGCTCGCGGATGAGTTCCAGCTGCTGCACCGGCACCGGGAGCTCTTCACACTGCTCGTCGTCCTGGCCACCTTCCTCCTGTCCCTCTTCTGCGTCACCAACGTGAGTGCCCACATTGCCCCGGACACTGTCTCGTTAGCACCTGCTGCCATCAGGGCAGACGGAGCAGGGGCGCCCCCCACCCCCACAAACAACCCGTGACCTGTAACGACACACAGGTGGTCACACACATGGTGGCCTTGAATCAGGCAGGATGGCACCAACGGTCACTCAGAGTCCCCGCGGTCACACACAGCACCTGGGCACGTGAGGGCTCGGTCTCCAGTGTTTCAGCACCTGGATAGCTCCCTGCGAGGCGCCCTTGGGTTTGTGGGGCAAGAGGGTTGGGGGGCTTCCCTGGTGGCTCAGCTGGTAAAGAATCTGCCTGCAATGCAGGAGACCCTGGTTCAATTCCTGAGTCGGGAAGATCCGCTGGAGAAGGGATAGGCTACCCACTCCAGTATTCTTGGGCTTCCCGGGGGGCTCAGCTGGTAAAGAATCCACCTTCAATGCAGGAAACCCCGGTTCGATTCCTAAGTCAGGAAGATCCCCTGGAGGAGGGCAAGGCTACCCACTCCAGTATTCTTGGGCTTCCCCGGGGGCTCAGACAGTAAAAAATCCACCTCCAATGTGGGAGACCTGGGTTTGATCCCTGGTTGGGAAGATCTCCTGGAGAAGGGAACAGCTACCTATTCCAGTATTCTGGCCTGGAGAATCCATGGACTGTATAGTCCATGGGGTCGCAAAGAGTCAGACACAACTGAGCGACTTTCACTTTCACTCAGGTTTGGGGGAGGTCTGTCCGGGGTTGGGGTGGGGGTACAGGGCTCAGGGCCCCCTCCTCACAGAGGTTCTGCCATGGTCGGCATTTCCTGGCTTTCATTCCTAACTGTATCAGGAGCCCTGGAAAGGCGGGGAGAGGTTGGTTTTTTGTAATAGCCGGATTCCCAAGTGGCTGCTCGTGGACTGAACTTTAGTTTCTTTCCTGAGTGACGCTCCATAGAGAGTAAAACAGAAGGTGTCTGTAAGCTGGTGCCTCAGGCCAGGCTGATATTTGGGAAGAGCAGTTCTGTGGGCAGGCATGAGAGCCAGGCACCCCGAGCTCAGCGGGTGTGCCCTCCTTCCCCCCAGGGCGGCATCTACGTCTTCACGCTGCTGGATCACTTCGCGGCCGGCACGTCCATCCTCTTCGGGGTGCTCATGGAGGTCATCGGGGTGGCCTGGTTCTATGGTAAGAACGAGTCCTCCTTGGGATGGCGCGCTCCCACCGGCAGGACAGAGCTGCTGTGCTGGCATCGTGACCGATCAGGCCAGCATCCTCGGGGTTGGTCACTGTGGCACCCAGTGGCCCTGCATTGTGAGCACTGTGGCACCACAGAGCGGGGCTTGGCCACCGCTGCTCGGTTGGGTCTGTGAAGGCAGTTAGCCTGGACAGCACCCTGAAGTCACCCCTGTGGTCAGGGCACTCAGTGTGGCCACGTGACCCTGGGCTGGCCTTCGAGGAGGAGGGTGTGCTTGGCTCTGGGTGCCGCCAGCTGGTGGAGGCGGTCTCTGCGTCCCGCTGAACAGAGTCCCGGCACCAGGGAGGCAGGGGAACTGGCCGAGGGGGCATGTCTCTAGGGCCCTCAGCTGATGGGAGGGAAGAGACAGGAACGTTTGGTGAGCGCACCACCACTCAGTCTCAGGCCAGAGCTCCCGACTCCGCACGACGGCCCCACCAGACTCCGGACCCCCCTCACCCAGGCCCAGCACTCGGGCGCTGGGACTGGGAGCCCCTCAGGGTAGGGGGCCAGCTGGTTGGCAGGTGGTCCCCAGAAGAGGCTGGGCCCAGCCTGCAGCTGTGTGCCCCTGCCCCTCCTGCGTGTCCACGTTTCCCGGCATGTCCTGATTCAGGTCTGACAGCAGCGGAAGGCTGCCCTGCAGAATTCTGCCGTCCTTCCCACCACCATACCCCGCCCCCCCCGCCGTGCTAGCTCTCCGTGTCTCTCCTGGGGCTTGGGTCCTGGTGTTGCTTGGCTCACCTGACCAGGCGTCCTTGACGACGCTCGCCGTGAGGGCCCGATATAACAGGCACACTTCTTGCACGTGTGTGTGCTCCGGCCAAAGCCAGAGGTCTGTGCTGTTCGAGAACCGCAATCTTGAGACAGCCCTGGTGCCACGTGAGGGGTCACGGCCTCTGCTTCAGCCCTGAAGTTATAACCTGAAAAGCACTCTAGCTTTGAGAGGCTTAACCGACAAATAGCTCGTATTCCAAAAACATTTTTCCAGTTACATTTCCTTTTCTACAGAAAAGGGAAGTATCAAAAAAAAAAGAAAAGGGAAGTATCAGCCTGTCTGTACTTTCATTGGCATCTGGAATCAATACCTAGTCTACGGTTTTAGATTGTAATCTCCCCAAATCAACCCTGAATATTCATTGGAAGGACTGATGCTGAAGCTGAAGCTCCAATACTTTGGCCATCTGAAGCAAGGAGCTGACTCACTGGAAAAGACCCTGATGCTGGGAAAGATTGAGGGCAGGAGGAGAAGGGGGCAACAGAGGATGAGATGGTTGGATGGCATCACTGACTCAATGGACCTGAGTTTGAGCAAGCTCCGGGAGATGGTGAAGGACAGGGAGACCTGGTGTTCTACAGTCCGTGGGGTCACAAAGAGTCGGACAGTCCATGGGGTCACAAAGAGTCGGACATGACTGAGCGACTGAACAACAACAATGTCCGAAAATAAAACCTCAGAGAAAGAGAGAAAGTGCCTCAAATGTATCCAGCAGCCATGAACATCGCAGAGCTGGTGGAGGCCCAGGGGGAGCTGGCCTTGCGGCGACCACACGCTCCCCAAAGCCTCTGAATGCAGAGACCCCGCTTCCTGCAGACAGCAGTTCACACCAGAGCACGCCTGGCCTCTCAGTGCCCTGAGGCCCCTGGTCTCCGGATGGGCCAGTGTGGGAGGGGCTGCCTGCCCCGGAGCTGCCCAAGGGGCCCTGGGGACACCCCGTCTCTACGGGCTTTTAGGTTCAGCCTCCACCCCGCTTCCTCAGTCTCCCTCCAATCTGAGATCTGGTGATGGGGCTGAGTGTGAAGAGGGAATCCTGCGTGGAGTTGTCTCTCTGATGTCCCCACATGTGACATGAGACTCAGGCGGCCAGCCATCACCCAGCCTCAGGGTGGGAGAAATGAGCGTGAGACCTGGAGAAACTGGCTCATCCAGCTTCTAGCAGGAGCTTTCCCTACAATATAATGACTGTATGCATGTGGGCATAGTTTAGCCCTAAAAAGTGGGACACTCGGACACCTGCTCCTGCCTGGATGAGCACAGAGGACGCTGTGCTTGGGGACATGAGCCAGGCACAGACAGACAGATCCCGCGGGAGTCCCTCAGGTCCCTGGACAGCCAGGGTCACAGAGGCTGGAAGCAGGATGGGGAGGGCCGGGGCCTCCGCTGGGGAAGGCGAGGAAGGCCTGGGGAGGGTGGCGGGCATGGCTGCACAGCAGTGCGACCCTGCTTCAAGCCGCTGGGCTGTGTGCTCGCAGCGGTCAAACGGAAAGCTTCACGTGATGTATGTTTCACCATGATTTTTGCAAAGAAGAATAATGTTCATTACAGAGGGGAGGCAGGGGTGGCCGTGGGCCTCGCGGAGGAGGGTGGGAGCCCCAGAGGCCCTCCCTTACGGTCGTCAGTGATGCCAGGGTCACCCTGGGGACGTGCACGGGCTCCAGTCGGCATGACCCCCTGCTGCGGCCTGGGCAGCACCGTGCACCCTGGGCTCCAGGGGGAGCCGGGGGCGGGGGGCAGGGGGTGGGGTGGGGGCCGCATCTCCAGGCGGGCCGCACTGACGCCCTGCCTGGCCCTCTGCTGCAGGTGTGTGGCAGTTCAGCGACGACATCAAGCAGATGACCGGGCGGCGGCCCAGCCTCTACTGGCGGCTGTGCTGGAAGTTCGTCAGCCCCTGCTTCCTCCTGGTGAAGCCCCCCGCCCCCTCCGCCCCGCCCTCTACCCCGCCCCGCCCCAGCCGTTACCTGACCGGGTCCCTAGGGGCGGGAGTCAGCAGGTCACGGGCTCAGCTGGGAGGGCAGGCTGGCCCCCCAAATCCTCGGGTCTCCTGGAAGCATGGCTCCCACTCTGGGCCCACCGAGACACCCACATGGGCGGCAGGGTGGTCCTCACCCGACAGTGCCTCTGCCTGGAGGCCGCGGAGGGAAGTCAGCCTCGGGGTCAGTGGGTGCTCGGCCGTGAGGCGGGACGGAAGTAGACAGGGTTCACCCACAGCACGGGCCCGGGGCTCCCCGGCACGTCCAGTGGCTGCTCGTGGTCTGGGCTGGGCAAGCTCTGGCCGGTGAGCAAGTCCACCTGCGGCCTGCTGTGTTGGAACCCGGCTGTAAGTCCACTCCACGGCTGCAGGGCCGCGTGGGCCGTGGCCGAGTCCCAGTGGCTCAGGACCCCTGACTGTCCCCCCTATCCAACGGCCCCGGCTGGCTGTTTGGGGCCCTCAGCACCCGCCTCCACCCAGCCAGCCCAGCCCCCCGGGTGCGAGTAGGCGCGGGCAGCCCCGACCCCCAAGAGCCAGCAGGAGGAAGTGGAGCCGGGGTGAGGCTTCTGGTCCAATCCCGCTCAGGGGCTTCTGGTCACCCCTCCTGCCTCCAGTCAGTGAGGTGTCCTGCTTCTCCTCACGTGGCAACCCGGGGGTTTGGAGGACAGCGAGAGAGCCCCTCCCATCAGCCCTGAGACTCAGGGGCATGTGCCCCCACCGCGGGGCCCGCAGCCTCAGGCCATTGTGTGGGGGGCCCTCCCCCAGAGTCGCCGCTCGGGAGCCCCTGGCCCCAGCTGCCCCTGACCCTGCCGCTCGGTTTCAGTTTGTGGTCGTGGTCAGCATCGCGACCTTCAGGCCCCCGCACTACGGAGCCTACGTCTTCCCCGAGTGGGCCAACGCGCTGGGCTGGGCCATCGCTGCGTCCTCCATGTCTGTGGTCCCCATCTACGCCGCCTACAAGCTCTGCAGCCTGCCTGGCTCCTCGCGGGAGGTGCGTATCTGCACGGGGCCCCCTCTCCTGCCCTTCTGCCCAATGCGAGGCCGCCGGCGAGGTCAGGTGGGAGTCCCAGGCCTGCTCCCACCGGCTCGTCTCGGACCAGCAGGAGAGTCTGGATGGGCGGTGACTGTGCCAGGCACGAGGGCTGGGTGTGTGTCTACACGTGTGTGTCTGGGCGTGTTGTGTGTGTGAGCCTGTGTGTTCTCACGTGGGCATGCACGTGTGTGCTTGCCAGCGGGTATCTGGGTGTGAGCTCGCCTGCTGTGCACCATGTGGACGCCGTGGTCTGAGGGTGGGGGTGGACTCGGGGGACCAGGCCCACCCGGGGCTGAGCCGGGGCAGCGGGGCCGCCAGGCAGGACCCCCGTGAGGGCGGAGGTGGCTCTGGGCCTCCGAGTCAGGCCCACTGCTGAGTCCCCTGTGAAGCAGGCGGTGGGGGGGTGACCTGTGACCTGAGCACAGGGGCTCCCCCCTGCCCCCATTGCGGTGCTGGGATTCCCGGAAAATGAGATGGAGGTCGTAGCCTCGCACGCTCTCCCGGAGCCCTCAGACATTGCTTGATGCCCGATTCCAGTCTCTCAGGGGAGCGAAGCCCCTGGCTGTACCCCAGCAGGTCCAAGCATCCCCCGAGGGCCACGTGGCGTCTCTCTGGCTTGGACGCAAAGGCGGGGTCCCCTCGCAGGCTGGCCCCCAGCCCGTCCCTCAGCATCAAGTAGGCCCAGCCCAGGCCAGGCCCTCGCGGCCCCCAGCAGAGCTGGACGGTGTCAGGCAGTGTAGGCGCCGCTCACAGCCCCCTTGCTCACAGCCTCCGGGGGACAGCCCTGCAGACAGCAGGCGACTGCTGGCCCTGGGAGAGACCCCTCTGTGTGGGCTGGGGAGGGCGCCTGCAGGGCCTGGACCTCCCGCCAGCCAGACTCACTCCCTAGAATCTCAGCGCTCAGATGGGGGTCAGTGACACCTGGGGGGGACGCCTGGCCCCAGACAGTCCATGGGCCAGCTGCTGAGAGGCCGGGGGGGAGCTGTCCGAGGGGTAGGGGGAGGTGGTGGGAGGGAACCAGCCTCCCCTCTGGCTGTGAGAGACAGCGGGACCTCCCGGACCCCCACCCCGCGGGACCCGCAGGCCCTGCTGGAGCGTGTGGGCTCCCCTGTCTGCAGGGCCCGCCACCGAAACTCCACACCCAATCCTGTTCCCTCCGGTCGGCCTGGACTTTGCTCCAGGGTCTAAGGAGACCTGGCCGTCAGCCCCCACCTGTGTGGTGGTCACCCTGGGCCCGCCCACCACGCTGGGCCGGCGCCCATGGCGGCCCCTTCTCTTCTAGAAACTGGCCTATGCCATCACGCCCGAGACGGAGCACGGACGGGTGGACAGCGGGGAGGTGCGCCAGTTCACGGTGAGTGCCGCGGGGGCTCCTCCCGCCCTAGGACGCTAGCCGTGGCCACAGGCGCTGCCTGGCGAGTCCCCCAGCAGGTGGGCACTGACTCAGACACCTTGTAAGGGGCATGGCTGGGCGGGGCTAACGGACAGAGAACTTCCGCTCTGGAGACTGAAGGGCCACCGACTTG
The DNA here is from genome assembly GCF_055505025.1 of Bos grunniens. Lineage (NCBI taxonomy): Eukaryota > Metazoa > Chordata > Mammalia > Artiodactyla > Bovidae > Bos > Bos grunniens. The sequence goes on along the minus strand of NC_141184.1, from coordinate 808,515 downwards.
GTGCAGAACACGCCGTTCGAGCTTTGCCTTCTGTCTCCTTCCTTCCAGCTCTGATGTCTTTATTTCTTCTACTTTCATTGGTCTACTCTGTCACACCTTAACTAACTTCTTAATTTAGACCCTGGATTGTTAATTTTCAACCTTTCTTCTTTTCTCACATGAGCATTCAAGGCTAAGAATTTCCCACAGAATACCCTGGTGGCTGCATTCCATAGCTTTTAACATAGCGTTTTGTTTATTATTTAGTTTTAAACGTGTTTTAATTTTCGTTGTGACTTCTTCTACCCACGAGTTGCTTGTAACTCTGAAATCCCTAAATACATGGGGATGTTCTATTTTTTGTTATTTGTTTCTAAATTAATGGTATTGTGTTCAGACACCTTTTTACCCTTCTTTGAAGTCTCTTGATGCTCCTTTGTGGCCAAGTACCTACCCAGCTTTTATAAGTGTCGCTTCTATCCTTAGATGAGACGTCTTCCCTAATTGTTGACACACAGTTCTCCTTCTGTCCATTAGATCCGGCTGGTAACTATGCTGTTCAAATCTTCCACAACTTTGCCCGTTTCCACTCTGTTCAGCCATCAGCATTCAGGAGACGTGTGCGGGATAGCCTACCGCGCAGGAGGCGTGTGCGGGATAGCCTACCATGAAAGCATATTTGTCCGTTTTCCCTGTAGCTCTACTGGATTCCGCTTTATCTGACCTGCGCGTTTTCTGGGACTCGTACGAGCTCAGGATGATCAGTCTTCCTTGTAACCCAGCCTGTCCTCTTGCCTTGAGATGCTTTTGCTCTTAAAGTCCTTTTCATCTAGAGGGCTACAGCTGCACAAGCTCTCTTCAGAGTTTACCTGAAACGTCTTTTGTCATCTTTTAACTTCCCACTTTGCAGCCATCCTAAAGTTTAGGCGCCCTTTGCAGTCCTCGAATACACTGAAGCGTTTTAGTCTGGCAATCGGGCAGACTAATCTGCTTTACGTTTGTTGGGATCACTGATACAGCTGGGCCTGATTCTGCGACCTTTTTAACTCTGCTCCACTTTGCGATGCTTACTCTCCCCCCTCTGTCGCCTTTCATGACTCTGTTCCGCTTTGCGATGCTTATTCTTCCCCCTCTGTTGCCTTTCATGATTGATTTTGGAGGATCACTGATACAGCTGGGCCTGATTCTGCGACCTTTTTAACTCTGCTCCACTTTGCGATGCTTACTCTCCCCCCTCTGTTGCCTTTCATGACTCTGCTCCGCTTTGCGATGCTTATTCTCCCCCCTCTGTTGCCTTTCATGACTGATTTTGGAGGGTTTGTTTTCTTATTCTACTCTTTCTGTTTGTTTGGAACTTATGTGCTTTATTGGTTTTATTCTTGTTTTTAAAATCGTACTGTGTGTATTTCTTTTAAGGTTTTTTGATGCTGACCATTTTTTAAGTATTTTTAAGTTTTTAAATATGTATTTGGCTGTGTGTGGCCTTTAGTTGCTGACGCAGCTCTGTCACGTGGGGTCTTTGACTGCAGAGCACGGACTCTCTGGTTGTGGCAGGTGGGCTCCAGAGTGCACAGGCTCAGCAGCTGTGGCCCCCAGGTCAGTTGCCCCACAGCCTGTGGGATCTCAGTTCCCTGACCAGGGATTGAACCACGTCCCTTGCATTACAAGGCAGATTCTTAACCACTGGGTCGCCAGGGAAGTCCCTGTACCAAGCATATGGGGACTTCAAGTATAAAGTTAACTTCAACTATGAAGTTAAGCTTTATGTGAACCCCCATCCTGAATATCACAAGGACTTAATTTTCCTGCTATTGATTAATGATACTAATAATTAATAATTTTGTTCTTTAGTCGCTAAGTGGTGTCTGACTCTTTGTGACCCCATGGACTGCAGCTCACCAGGCTTCCCTGTCCTTCACCATCCCCTGGAGCTTGCTCAAACTCATGTCCGTTGAGTCGGTGATGCCATCCAACCATCTCGTCCTCTGCTGCCCTCTCCTGCTTTTGCCTTCAACCTTTCCCAGCATCAGGGTCTTTTCCAGCGAGTCAGCTCTTAAATAATAATGAGCTATTTTTAGCCAGTGTTGCACTTATGTCTTTTTTAACCCACGAATTAGGCTCCGTTACTATTGTTACGCTGTTCTCTCCAGAAACTCCCTGGACGAGCTCGCGTCCAGTGTTCACTTGTTCACTGCACTTTTTGGCATCTGCATCTTTCCTGGAAAGATCACTTTCTTGACTCTCCAAAAGTATCCTTCAGACATTGCTCTAAGGGAGTGTTTTTTAATGTTTATTTTTAATTGAAGCGTAGTCGCTTTGCAGTATTGTGCTGGTTTCTACCAACTTTGTGTATCTGTGAGTGTCTTTGCCCTCATTTATGACAGACTTTCTGCAGGCTCGAGCTTCTCTGTTGTCACCATCTCTCGGCATGTTGATGACAGGGCTTCTCCACCTGCCGCCCCACAGTCCTGCTGGGACGGGAGGTCCAGTGGGGCAGGGTCTCCTGTGAGCAGGGTCTCCATGTCCTGTGGGGCGGGGTCTCTATGTTCTGGGACCCGTCCAGCTTCCTTTACCTTTGGGGCTGGCTGCAGTCTCCCTGTGTCTGAGCACAGACTTCTGTTATTTGTATTATTAGAAAACTGTTATAAGTAGTTTTATTTACTTATCCCTCCCAGAATATTTTGTGTGTCCGGGGTCTGTAAATTCTTGTTTTTAGTGAGTTCTGGGAGTTGTGCAGCTGAGAGTTAAAGCTCGCCCCTCGCCTCTGCGGCCGTCCTGGGCTCTGTGTGTGCTCGTCGCCCTCCAGGTCTCACCCTCTGTCAGGGGTCTTTTCAGGCTCTGCGTCCGGGTTCTCCGTTGTGCATTGGCCCCCGCGTGGCTGTTTCTCATTTATTTAACCACGTGACAAAGTACACCCTTGTGAACGACCGTACAAGCTCCGCCTTGACAGCGGTCACATCCGCCTCCCCGTCTGCCTTCCTCCTGTCCCCAGAGTCAGCACCGTCTCGATCCAGCATCTAGCAGCCTTCTCTGCTGCAGTTTTGTGGCATCTACGCTGCTGCTGCTGCTAAGTCACGTCAATCGTATCCGACTCTTTGCAACCCCATGGACTGTAGCCTGCCAGGCTCCCCCGTCCCTGGGATTCTCCAGGCAAGAACACTGGGGTGGGTTGCCATTTCCTTCTCCAGTGCATGAAAGTGAAAAGTAAAGGGAAGTCACTCAGTCGTGTCCGACTCCCAGCGACCCCATGGACAGCAGCCCACCAGGCTCCTCCGTCCATGGGGTTTTCCAGGCAAGAGTACTGGAGTGGGGTGCCATTGCCTTCTCCTGTGGCATCTGTAGGTACCGCTAAATTCCTGAGAAGGACTGTTTGGTTTCCGTCGTTTTGAACTTTATGGAAAGGGCTTCACGCTGAGTCCTTGAGCTCGTCTCTCCACTGTGTGTGGTTACGCACCAGGATTCGTGCTTCTTATACCCACAGTCCCCCGAGCCTCTTGAAACTGAGTTTACAGTTCTCAGTGTATTTGGAAATACTTGCTGTTGTTCCTTCCATTTTTCCTGCCTCATCACCTTCAGGGGTTCCGGTCACACAGTTTAGGCTCTTTAATGCTCTTCTTCTGTGTTTTATTTTTGTGTGCTTTCTGCTGCTTTGTTTAGTTCATTAATTTTTCACCTCAGCAAAGCCTAATCTACAGATAAGCCCACCCAGCGGATCTGTCATTTCACACACTGCAGTTTTCACCTCTAGAAGTCCACGCGGGACATTCTGTCAGTCATGCCTCAGCTTACCTGTCTGGACGTGCAGTGCAGTAATGATCCCTGTGCAAGGCCCCCATCTGCCAGTGTCAACATCTCTCTCTGTTCTGGGTCAGCGTCAGTTGACTTTTCTCATAAGATGCTGACTTTTGCTGATGCCTTGCGTGTCTAGTCATTTTTAACTGAATTCTAGACATTGTGAGTTTTACCATGTTAAAGCCTAGATATATTTGTGTTACCTTAAATATTTTGGGGGCTTCCCTTGTGACTCGGTGGGTAAAGAATCTGCCTACAATGCAGGAGACTTGGGTTCAGTCCCCAGGTCGGGAAGATCCCCTGGAGAAAGAAATGGCAACTCACTCCATTATTCTTGCCTGGAGAATCCCATGGACAGAGGAGCCTGGAGGGCTACAGTCCCTGGGGTCACAAGAGTCAGACACAACTTAGTGACTAAACCACCACCAGATATTCTGGAGCTCTCTTCTGGGTCATCATTGAATTACTTGGAGACAGTTTGATTTCTGGGGGACTTGCTTGTGAAGACTTGTTAAGTTGGGACCACAGCAGCATTGGGTGTGGGGCTCACCGCGCTCCTGATGCTGGAGCAAGACCTTGGGGAACACTCTAGTCAGCTCCCCGAGACCCAAGAGATGCTCCTGCCTGGCTGTGGGGCAGCCTCAGCTCCCAGTCTCTAGGTTTGGGGAATGTTCCTTGAATCCTGCTGGGAGGGTCTCTCTGGACTCGAGTGCCTGACCGCTCAGCTGGACCCTGGGTCCCCATGTACATACTCAGAGCTCTGGGTGCTGCGCCCGCCCCTCTGGAGCTCCGTCCTGTGAATTGCCACGCCCTGGGGCTCTCCCACGCTCACCCCATCTCGCCAGGCCCAGGCTTCACCACCTGACCTGGGCTCCACGCCCCACGCTGCTGCTGGAAAGTGGGTGCGAGTGGGGCAGCTGGATGCCTCATCCTCCTGGTCTCTCTCAGGGTCTCTGTCCTTTGTCATCCAATCTCCTGCTGTCTGAAAATGCATTATTATATGCTTATTGTTCATTTTAAGTGGTTTTGAATGGTAGAGTCTATTAGGTCCCCATTACTCCATCTGGACCAGAAATATCATTGTTTTTCCTTGTTTTCTGCTGCAGTGTGCAGCTTACGAGATCCTACTTCCCCAACCAGGGACTGAACCCAGGCTCTCGGCAGTGAAAGCCCCGGTCCTAACTGCTGGACCGCCGGGGAGTCCCTGGCCCAGAAATCTCTTTGTCTGTCTCTCTGGCACTGCCCTGCCCATGCCCCCGTAGCCCCCATTATGAAAGCTCTATCACCCACCCCCTTCCTGTGCCCCCTTCACTGACAGGGACCTTGTTCGCGTCTTCTCAGGAAGCAGCCTTTGACCTTTAAACTGTGCATCTCTGTGGCCCGTGTCCCCTTCTAAGCCATTTCTTACACAGCTGCCCAGTAACCTGAAGGTCTCCACCTCTCTGGTCCAGGGGCCTGGACTGGAGTTTCAGGTTCCTGCTGACCACCGCTGTTTCTGGTCTCCTGGTCGCCAGCTCATGGCTTGAGCTTCCCTTGTGGGACCTCTGAGAGAGGCCTCCTCTTCCTCCCGAGAAGGTTGCCTTGGGCTCGTCCATGGCTGGGACAGAGGGCCGCTTCATGCCTGAGCTGGGTCCCAGCTGGGGTCCCCGGTATGCCCCCCGCCCCAGCCTCAGCACTGGCCTGAAGTCACCACGCAGCCACCACCCCGGGCCCCGGCCCCTGCTGGTCCGGCCCCACCAGGCCCTGCCCTCCAGCTGCCCTTGGGGGCCGTGGCGTGTGTCCTAGGCAGGTCCTCGGGGGGCAGGGCGAGGGAGAGCCTGCAGGGGAGCCACCCCACCTCCCCCCCACCCCCCGGGGGGGCGGCCTCCCCCCCACCCTCCTGGGGGGGCCGCCTTCCCCCCCATCCCCCCAACCCCAGGACGGCCGCCTGCCCCCCACCCCCGCCCGGGGGGGCTGCCTCCCCCCACCCCCCTAGGGGGGCTGCATCCCCCCCCATCCCCCCAACCCCAGGACGGCCGCCTCCCCCCCACCACCCCGGGGGGGCCACCTTCTCCCCATCCCCCATCCCCCCAACCCCTGGACGGCCGTATCAAAAACAAGCCCTGCACATCTTGCTTTGGAAATGTTTACAAACACTCGGTTCTTGCCATTTAGTGCGATCGAATGGCTTGTGCTCAAAACAGGCTGAGCTAACAGCTGGGTAATCACAGGCGATGACACCTGTGGACAGCTAAATAGGGGCCTGTCCACCTCGCCCGTCCCCCAAGCCGGGAACGAGGCCACATCCGCACCTGCGGGGTCGCACAGAGCAGCTGGTGCCGCGGGGCGCAGGGCTGCCCCGGGACAGGATCAGAGGCCCCAGGAGTGAGGCCCCAGGAGTGAGGCCCCAGGAGTGAGGCTGTGGGGTGCGGGGCTGCCCCGGGGCAGGATCGGAGGCCCCAGGAGTGAGGCCGCCAGGGACCGGGGGCACTGCGGGTTGCGGGCAGGCTGGCGGCGTGCGCTCTGGGACCCTCCCAGGCCTGCGGCGTCCAGTGTCTGCCCAGAGCAGAGGCCACAGCACCCGGGTCCGCGGGGGCCGCTGGGCTGCATTCTGGCCCCTCGAGGCCGCCGTGCTCTGACTCTGTGAAGCGATGACTTGCCTCCAGGAAGCGACTGGGGCATCAGCTCTGTGGTGCCCAGGAGCTGCGCTGGTCCCCACCTCCGCCTGCCCCCGGCTTCGGCAGGGCCCCAGCCCGGGAGCCGCCTGTATCCAAGGGGCACCTCACTTCGTGTCTCAGCAAAGCCTGTTTCCTTTGCAGCTCCACCACTGGCTCGTGGTGTAGGCGGATGGAGGAGGAGGAAGAGCTGCTGGGTGCCGGCGCGAGGACCAGGGCGAGGAGGGCCCCCCACCCCCAGCCCCCGCCTCGCCGGACACACACACGCCTTTCCCTGGACGGGAGCGCCCCCTGTGCCCCGGGAGCTGACCCCACCGTCCACGTGTCGCTGTGTACCTCCCCTAGTCTGTGCTCATCCCGCAGGTAGAATCAACTGGGCTGTGTTCCGTGTATTAGAGCCGCTGCCTGCCCTCCACCCGCATCGGCCCACCAGGGCCCCTGGAGCTCGGGGAGGCCGCCGGCCCGCGTGTGGAGGAGAGAGAACAGTAATTACAGGTCACAGGTTCTCTGCCGAGAGCCCCGGCGCTCGCAACAGCTTCCTACACCCTTTGTTTTGCCCCTATTAAAAAGCCAAGTGTCGCGTTTGGCCTTCTTGTACAGCCGTGAAATGGAGGAGGCCACACCGAAGGTGAAAACGCATCCCCACGTCAAATGGGCCAGTCGAGCCCCCAGGGGCGGGCGGCCTGGGGGCAGAGTGCTGCCTGTTTCCTTGTCGCTGAGGGAAAACGGTAAAATCTGTGTGGGCTGCCACTGGTCCCGCCCGACGCGGGTCCCTGTCAGCTCACGGTCCCCTCACCGCGGACCCCCAGCCACAGAGAAGGCGAGCTTGCCAGGAGCAGGGGTGCCCCTGCGGCTTAGCCTGGACCCCCCAACCTTAGGAGGGAGGCCCCGCCGGAATCTCGGTTCTCGGAGGCGCCCGTCTCAGCAGCCGCAGCTCTGGTTTCCTTAGGAAATGGCTTTCAGAGCCGCGTTGACCCGGGAGTCAAACCCGTGCTCGGAAGGCGGGGCCGGTTTCTGAAGCCCGTTGGCCAATGTTACTGAGGTCGCTGCAGAGGATATTAGCCTCTGGCGCTGCCGTCCGCAGGGCTCGTGGCCATGGTCCGGGGACGCCCTGCTGGCCGTGTGCCCAGGGCCACCGGGAGGCTGCCGGCCAGGCCCGTGCAGCCCTCGCAGCCGCACTGGGAGCGGCCCTCAGCCCAGGCCCGTGGAACCGGCTGCTCAGGGCAGCCACGGGTGGACTGGTGCTCGGGCGCGGGTGTGGCTGAGAGGAGTCGGGCCCCGTCCTTCCCAGGAGCGCTGAGCGCTCGTGAAGAACGCCGGTGGTGTCCGTGTCCGTCTGCGTTCACAGTGGTCTCTCGTGTGCTTGTCCCCAACAATAAAGAAACCCGCGGGGAGATGGCCGGGGCTGTGTGGCCACGTTCCTCCCCGACGGTGTCTCGTCCAGGCGATGCCTCGGGCACCCAGACCCCTCCCTCCAGACCCCCCTTCACTCACCCCCGCCCGCCACGAGCACATGCAGCCCCGGCCGCCCAGGTCTGCCAGGCTCAGCCCGACCCACCCGTGGCCCCGTGGGTGTCCCCCCCAGTCCTCCCGTCTGTCTTTCCTCTCTCTCAAGCCCTCCTCTGCCCAGCCGGCTCCCCTGCAGGCTCCCCGGGGGCCCGGACCCCGGCCAGGCGGGCTGACCGCAGCTCCTGCCCAGCCCAAGCGCCTCTTCTGGGGACACGACCCCAGAGCCCTGAGCGGCTCCTGCCTTTGGTCCCTAAGGATCTCTTGTCCACTCTGGAGAACGAGGTCCTTCTAGACACCCATCAGCTCTGGCCACAGCCCAGAGAAGAGCCCTGTGGTTTATCCTTCTGCTTGGATGCCACCTCTGGGAGTCTGCTCTGACCTCTGCTTCTGGGCTCCACCCCTGCTCAGTGCTCAGGAACCCCCACTCTCCCCAGCAGGTTCCCATGGAAGGGAGAGTGCTCACTGCTCCCCAGTTTGAGCAGGAGCTCCCCCGGGAGCAGGGGCTGAGCTCGTCTCGTGTGTTTCTGCCAGTGTCTTAGAGCTGGCACGCAGTGGGCAGTGGCACTCAAGTTACATTTACAGATGAGTGAGCCAACAGGGAGGGGCATGGATGGGTGGATGGAGGAGGAAGTGGAGAAAGGAGGAAGGAAGAGAGGAAATGGATGGGTGGATGGATGGATGACAGATGAGGGAGAGATGGAGGAATGGATGGATGGAGGGCTGATGGGCAAGTGGTTAGATTGATAGATGAATGTTGGATGGATAAATGATGGGTGGGTGGATGGATGGATGGGTGGGTGGATGGAAAGGTGGATGGGTGGGTGAATGGAAGGATGGATGGATGAGCGGGTGGATGGATGGATGAGCGGGTGGATGGATGGCTGGGTGGATTGGTGGATGGGTGGGTGGATGGGTGAATGGAAGGATGATGGATGGGTGGATGGATGAGTGGGTGGATGGATGGGTGGGTGGCTGGATGGATGGAAAGGTGGATGGGTGGTGGATAGGTGAGTAGATGGATGGATGGGTGGGTGGGTGGATGGATGGAAAGGTGGATGGGTGGATAATTTGTGTGCACGTGAGTGGATGGACAGGTAGGTGGACGGGCGGCAATAGGTGGTGGGAGGTCTTGTGTCGCATCTCAAGGCTGTGACTCCGGCCCAGGCTCACATACCCGGTGCGGCCACCGGAATGCTGTGTCTGATGTCTGTTCTCCAAGGGGAGGCCACACTCTTTAATACAAGTGAAATGTGTTGATTTTGAAACACCTGAGTGCATGTTTTCTTCCCGCTCTGACCGGGTGCGGAAACCAGCTCCTGGGGGGGAAGAGGCCGCCTGCGCCCCAGGTCTGTCAATGGGGGCCTCGGCTCCTCCATCCACACTGCACGTTGCCATCGGACAGATGCTCTTTGCCCAGTGACCTTTAGAAACAGTCTAGGTGTTACAGCCCAGGAAAGCCATGTGATTTTTCCTTTGAGAGGAGCATTTCAATAAAGGCTTGGCAACAGTGAAATAAGTGATTTAAAGGGTAAACAAATTCCTCCGTGTTTGGCTTTCCTTGGTTTTGCTCCACAATCCCCACTTAATCTCTGTAGACGCACCCGACCAGCATCTTTACCCGTCTCCTGGTCATGGACAGCAGGAGAGGTCACCTTTTCTGAGACGGTCCGTGGTCCCCCCCGGAAGATGCTGCCACGTCCTGACCTTGGGAGACCTGCCTGCTTCCCATCTCCCTCATCCCTGAGGACCTCCAGGGCCCCAGCACCACCAGCAGAGCCTGAGGCACCAGAACCTCCCAGCTGCCCGGGTCCAGCAAACCCACCCCTCCCCGCGCACGGGTGCCAGCTGGCCACACTGAAGGTCCATTCACATCTGGCAAAACAAAACAAGAGCTGACGGTCACCCGGCCACCTCCCCACCCTCTGACCTTGGGTGACGGACAGGGCCAGGCAACTGGGCTGCCCCGCACGGGGCCACAGCCACTCCACAGGGTGGGAACATCGAACCACTCCAATTTAGTGGCTCTGGCTTCACTGTTTTTTTTTTTTCATTTTAACAAAATAGAAAATACCAGAGTCAGTGCCCCTGAGGGGGCGAGTCCTCTTTGTGAAACGTGTTCAGGCGTGCACCGTATCTCCCCGATGGAGCATCAGAGACAGAGGTGGGACGGGGAGAGAGGCAGGCCCCGCAGGCCAGAGTCGAAAGTCGGGGTCCCGCCCTGGGCAGGGGTAGCGACCCCCGCAGTCACCTGCCCCTCCAGGAGGGCCCTGTCTGCAGCCCCCTGCGGTCCCTCTGCGGCCCTCCTCGAGGGATGGCGGGCAGCTTCCATGTACACGACAGAGCTAAAGAATCGAGTCCGTATCGACTCGACACTGAACACATTTACCTAGAATTTGAATAATTTTACTTATTCCAGGAGCTAAGTTCCTCTTGTATGTACTAAGGCATTTCAGTCATCCTAACTCTTTGTGACCTCACGGACTGCAGCCCTCCAGGCTCCTCTGTCCACGGGACTCTCCAGGCAAGAACACTGGAGTGGGCTGCCATGCCCTCCTCCAGGGGACCTTCCCGACCCAAGGATCAAACTCCTGTCTCAGTGTTTCCTGCTTTGGCAGGCGGGTTCTTTACCACGAGTACCACCTGGGAAGCCCAAGTTCCTCTTCTCTCCAAGTCATTTGTGTAGGTGAGAGTCCTGTCAGAGGGGACATTTCTCTGGGTTAAAAGCCACCTGCTTCTGTATTTACACAGCAGTGCGCTTGACTGGCTTGATCCTGCTGGATCAAAGGTTAATATCTGGAGCAGTCTTTCAAGAAGCATATTCAGAGATGGTATTACGATTCCTCAGCTACTAAATGCTCTGATATCCTTTGTTCACACAGAGAGACTAAATGTAAAGTTCTAAACCATTCTATAACACAGAGAAACCTTGGAGACGGAGGTCTCCTGCAGGTCCAGCTCCCCGCGGAGCCAACGAAACCCCCAGGAGGATGACCCTGTTGGCCTGGGTGCTCCAGGCTCCAGCTCCGGGGATGGGACCAGGCCAGCTCACCCTTCACCTCCCAGGCAGGGACCGTGGCTGTTTGAGGAGGAAGCTGGAGATGAAGGTGAGGGTAGGGCTGCCCCACCACGCAGCCCAGGTGAGGGTCCTGACCTCCTGGGCCTCGGTCTGCCCACTTGCTGCAGGGGCTCCCCCTGCCTGGCTGGGTGGCCGCCAAAAGGATTAAAGTGTTAGGATGAGGGAGGTGCTGAGAAGCTCGGCCTGAGCGTGGCTGGTGGGCAGCATTGTTTCCTGCGGCTCTCAGTACCCCAGACGGTGAGGCGACGCTTTCTAACTGCTTCCCGGTTATGGCAGGCACAGAGAAAAGTTGTTTTCCATCCAGTCAGTAGTTCGCTTTTATGGTTCTGTCTGATGCCGGAAATTCTAATGGATCCAACCCGTATCTGCCGGTTCCCCCCCCTCTGAACACAGCACCGCTCCCTGTGGGTGTGTGGGGACGCCGGGCACTCTGGCGGGATCTGTGGTGCCCATGTGGACGCAAGGGCTGGGGCCTTGGGGGCGAGGGCACAGCCTTGGACAGGAGGGCCCTGCCCATGCGTGGATCGTCCCCAGCGACTTCCAGGACTGAGGAGGAGGGAGCAGGTGAGGCCAGGTGCTCGCGGGTCCAAGGCACGGCCCCCACTCTGCCCTGTGCTGAGAACGCGGACACTCAGCAGACTGACCACTCACCGCCTTCCCTCCAAGAGAGCACCCCTCACACTGTGACCGGCACTAGGAAAGGCCCGGAGGTGACGCCGGGGGCAGGACGCAGCGAGCCCAGCCCGGGTCTCCAGCCCCGAGGTACCCTGCAAGGCCTCTGGGCCCAGGTCTGAAGTCGGGTTTAAACACCCGCTCTCTGTGCTGAGACTCTTCAGCTGGGAAAAACCTGAGACCTCCTGGTTCTCTGATGGAAGAAAATATCCCTGTGTTTGGACTCAAGTCAGGAGACCTCCTTGCTTTAGCAAAACAAGAGACTTTTACCGGCGGGGGGTGGGGGGGAGGCTTTCAAATTAAAACTGCACAAAATGAAATTCATGTGAGCGCAAAACTAGAAAATTCCAGGGGACTCTGGGCTGGAAACAGGCTTTACGTTAGAGCCTCGGACGAGGCCCCCAGCCTGCACAGGCCTCCCACCCAGGCCCAGGAGCAAACAGGGTGGAGAGCCGGAGCTCCGCCGGAAAGGCCCTGGTTGTCTCTGAGCCGCCGACCACCGTCCAGCCGCTGGGGTCCCTGTGTGGCTTCTCCTCACATCACCAGACTCGACACGCACCTACCTGGCCTGCCAGGGGCCTCATCACTGTCCCCCCAGGAGGGAGTGGCTCCCACTGCCCAGGCTCCCCCACCAAGCCCCCGCCCCAGCCCTGCAGAGGCCTTCACCCTCCCAGGCCAGGCAGGCCAGGCCCGGCCTCCCCACACCGCAGGCCTACTCTGTTCCCAGGGGTCCCACCACCCCAGGAGGATCCACAGACTGACGGTTTGGCTTGCAGAGACATCCCGCCACACAGACGCCCCGGCCAAAGCCGTCCTGGGCAGGGCGGGCGGCGGGGACCGCGAGGTCCATGGCGGGACCCAGACATTGGCCCAGCGCTCAGGAGCCTCTCCCAGGCACACCCCAGAGGCAGGGCTGCCCACCGGCCCTCCACCCCGTGGGGTCAGCTGCCCCCAGATGCAGCCCGACCCCAGGACGGGGACACGTCACCCACCCCCTGGGACCAGCGGGCTGCCCCAGGCTCAAGGTCGAAGGCCAGAGGTGCCCATGAGACCTGCTCCCTGCAAGATGCCCACACCCCACCTACCGGAGCTCATGCCCTTGGGCGACCCCTCTACCCGTACCCCCGTAAGATCGGTCGTTGTTTGTTCAGTCGCTAAGTCACGTCTGACTCTTTTGGGGCCCCACGGACTGTAGCCCGCTGACCCAGGGCTTGAACCCGTGTCTCCTGTATTGGCAGGACACAGCAAAAATGAAGGGACAGACCACTGAGGCCACGACGCCCGTTTTCCTGGAATCTCCTCCACGGTGAGAATGGAGCTGGCCCAGGGTCACAGGCTGGTGGGCAGCCAGAGCCAGCAACCAGCAAACCGAGTCCTGAGCCCCCTGCTCCGAGGGCAGCCATGGGGCTTGGACACGGTCCTTCCCCAGCAAGCCTTGGCCTGAGGCCCTCTCCTGCCCCAGCCCCCAGCCCTCCTGAACAGCAGCAGACAAGCCACAGACCAGCAGCTGAGCTGGCCCCCAGAGCTCTGGGGAGGCTAGCTGGGGTGCTCCGAGTCCAGCAGGAGAAGGACTCCCGGGGCAGGAGAGTCGTGCCTTTGAGGGGACCCCGGGGGGCCCGCAACCCTTCCTGCACATGGGCTCAGGGACAGGCTGGATCCTGAGAGCACGTGAGCCCCTGGCCCAGGGACTCAGCACGCAGTGGGTGTATGGAGCTGGGGCTGAAGAAACACAAGGGGCCTTGGTGGAAAGGTGGGGCCTGGACACTGGCTTCCCGGGATTTCTAAGACCCCGTCCCCACCTCTAGTCCTCCCCCTGGGGCTGCGCTTGTTCCCCCAAACTCGTCTTGAGGACCGAACCCCCGGCACCCGGTTGTGTGGCCTGTTTGGAAACGGGGTGTCTGTGGCTGGACCTGGTGAAGCTGAGGCTGCCCTGCAGGGGCCGGGCCCCCGTCCAGTAGGATTGGTGTCCTGTGAAGCCGACGACTGGAGACACACTCACAGGGAGATGCCATGGGGAGGGCTCAGAGATGGCGATGCTTCCCCAAGTCCAGGCACCACCAACGCCGGCCAAGCTGAGAGGCTGGAGGGGGCCTGGGCTGGAGCCCCCCCTCGGCCGCAGAAGGAAGCCACTGCACGGACACTGTGGCCTCGGACTTCCAGCCACTGGGACGGGACACCCACCCCTCATCCTTCTGTCCTGGGAACATACACGACCTCCTGCCAGGCGCCAGGCACCTGCGAGGAGCTTCAGAGACGTCGGGGCCGCAGACAGGCCCGGCCAGGCCCCGGGGCTCAGCAGGAAGACCCTCAGCCCAACAGTCATGGCACACGTACTCACGCTGGTGTGCAAAGAGGCCGATGGACTTGCAGGGTGGCAGGGGGCTCCAAGGACAGCAGGCGGGCCCAGGACGGGATGCTGGAGTGACCTGCTGAACTGAGAGGGACACCGGAGTGCAGAGGCCGCGCTGGTGCCGACACGGGGCAGGTGTGGCCGGCACATCCCCTCCTGCCCGCCCTGGGAGCCCCGCCGGGAACACGCAGGCTGCGAAGCAGGGGTCAAGGGCTGTGTGCCCCGGCCTGCAGGTGTGGCCATCAGTGGGTGCAGGAACCAACAGGAGGGCAGCGACTCTTTGAGTAAATTAGAAAACGCCACGTGTGCTCGTGCACGAGGTAAGGTCGTTTCAGGAGACTTCGTTCAATTACCCACACGCGTGTCCTGCGCGCACCAGGCTGAGAACTAACCTGCTTCCTGGCAGGTGCCACCAGGCCCTGGCCCTGCCAGGAACCAGGTCAGCGTGACTCACGCACACATCCGTGTCCTTCCTGGGACAGTGGCTGCACCTGGGCCCAAGACGGTCCCAAAGCCTTTCACAGCCGCTGGGGCCAGAGCTCTGGAGCCACACAGCCATCGTCCTCCTGAGCAACGGCACAGGGCTGACCTCAGTGTGCAGGGTGTGTGTACACGTATGTGGATGTGTGCTCACGTGTGAGCGAGGGTGCGCACGTGAGCGTGTGCAGGTGTGCGGGGCGCGTGTCTGCACCGCTGTGGTGCCGACTAGGGGGTAGAGGTGCTGGATCTCCTCCCCATGGGCCTCGGAACAGCAGCCAGAGAGGGGCCATGAGGCTGCACAGCACTCACTGGGCGTGAACTCCGGGGGGAGCGGGGCCGGCCCCTGAGGTCCCAGCATGCGGGGCTCCTGGCGGCAGGCGTGCGCAGGGGGCCGCGTCCGAAGCTCCAAAGCGCTGGCCTCCGCTCCCACACCGTCTCCGCGGGGGCCGGACCCAGAAGGTCCTCGGACCACCTGGCGCTCACCCAAGGCTGAGTCTGGACTATGCTCTCGGCCCCCTTTCTGCCGCCCCCCAGGGGCTCCCCTCCATGCCCTGAGCCCCATGGGGAACCCCAGGCTCAGTCGCACATCCATGTGCCCCCCCCAACAAGGAGCGTGCAGACAGCACAGACCACCCAGGCCTGAGTCTGCACAGGACGTGCCCACGAGGAGGGAGGACCTGAATCTTCCACAGATCCCGCCCGCGGCAACGGGCTGGACACACGGCCACGCGGGCCAAGGGAGCCTCCACAGAGCCGCCCAGCGGGGCAGGCGTCCAGGCAGTCACGTCTGAGCCTGACCAGGCTGCCAGCCGCTGGTCCGGTGTGGGAGGGCCGCACTGCCGGCTGCCCTCAGTCCACTGAGCTGCTGCCACTCGGCGAGGTGGTTCAGTTAAAGCTCAACGGCCTGGCTGACCGGGTGCAGGTGAAGCACAGTGTACGCAGCCCGGCCATCAGCCCGGAGCCCAGCACCTGCTCCCGCCCCAGCAGGTGGGGGCCAGCACCCCCCGACCCCGGCCTGAGCCCCGCTCCGCGCCCCTCCCTGCAGGGCTGGCTGACCGTCCACCGGGCTGAGGGCATGTCGGGCAGCCCACAGGGTGGGTGGGTGGATGGACACCGGACTCCGGCCAGCCCGGGTCTCTGCAAGATGGGGTTTTGACTGAGAACCAGAAGACGTAGAACTGCGCCCTAGTTAGGCTGTTTGTTTTGCACAGAGATGAGTTAGCAACCCTGAAATTGCCCGGCGTTTATTCTAGACTTGGGAGAGCAGGGGTAATCAGAATGGCTGCATAATTTGCAGGTTCTGTACAAAATGAGAACACGGGGCCCGTGTTCAAAACTTGTTAAGAATTTCAGGATGGTATCAGCAGAGCTGTGAACAGGTCCCTCCGAATGCGGCCCTGGACAATCCCTGGATAATGAGGATCTGGGGATGGAGCCACAAGTCAGGCCTGGGGAGGCATGGGGACAGGCTGCGGCCCCGCCTGGGGTCCCCCATGTGCTCCGGGTTGTAACACAGACACGTGTGTCCACACACGTGTAGGCGGGACGGACCTGGGCCCCTGTGTGGGGGGACGCACGTCTGAGCTCTGGTCTGAAAGGCTTGGCACCCAGTTGGGCCCTGAGCCTTCCCAGAGCTCAGGCTGCAGATCCAAAGGCGCTGGTCCTGTGAGAGGCCTCAGGGCTCCCTGGAGAAACTGCCGGTTCCGGAGTCCAGACGCAGGAGGCGTCAGCGAGTGGGAGTGTCTCATGGGGCTGCAAAGGGGAGGCGGGCTGGGGGAGGGACAGAGCCCCCCAGAGAGCTCCCGAAGGCCAGACATGGGACAGATGACCGAAGAACCACAGTAATGACCATGGGAACGATGACCCTCTGACTCAGCCCAGGCTGCCCCAACAGGCCTGCCCAGGCCCATGTCCCCTACAGCCCCTGGGGGTCAGAGCCTCACCTCGTGGGGTCAGGACTCACACCCGCGTCCCCTACAGCACCCAGGGGTCAGAGCCTCACCCCACAGGTGCGGGGCTCACACCCGCATCCCCTACAGCCCCCAGGGGTCAGAGCCTCACCCCACAGGTGCGGGGCTCACACCCACATCCCCTACAGCCCCCGGGGTCAAGGGCCTCACCCCACGGGTGCGGGGCTCACAGATACCAGCTGGGAAAACATGCCAGACAAGGAGAAGCGCAGCCCACATCCCGGCAGCAGAACTGTGGCTCACAGAGAGGGGCCAAAGGACGCAGAGCAACCACTTGGCAAACACTACAGCAATTGCCTGGGGGAAAATGACACTGAAAAGTGAGATGGGCGTCCGCCTGGCCTACCCACGTGACCGTCAACGGGGAGGGAGGAGATTCGACGGGAGGGAGGGGCTTCGAGGGGAGCAGAACAACCCGGAGAACAGTCTGCGCCCCTCGCCCGTGCCCGCACAGAAGGGAGGCCCAGGAAGGCCCCGCAGCACCCACGGGTTCCTGCGTGACGGGCGCGTCCTCGGTGTGGCTGCGGGGCGGCAGCAACGAGCCCCGGCTGAGAGGCTCGGTGTCCCCGAGACGTGAGGAGAATGAGGAGCCGTCCCGAGGTTAAGGAGCCGTCCCCTGGGAGGAGGCCCGGGAGACGTGAGAGCTGAGCACCACCCGTGTCCCGCAGCGGGCCCTGCTCAGGGAAAGTCCATCAGACGTGGCCGCGTCGCACGGCGCCTCCCCTGTGTTCCCGGGGCCGGGTCTTCCTCCCTGGGGCGCGCCAGCACCAGTCTCCTGCTCCTTCAGGGGTGAGAACACACCCTCCAATCATCAACAGCGGGAGGACGCAACCCTTGCCAGGGCCATGGCCCCCTCCGAGGGACAGAGAGGGCCTCCGCAGGGACCCCTGGGGCCACCCCCCTCCGTCTCAACACCGCTCCCTGCAGCGGAGCCGTGAGCGGTGGGGCCTCTGATGGCCACCAGCCTGGCCCTCAGCTGCCCAGCCTGGCCCCTGGGTCACGTGATACCCTCCCTGTGGGGAGGAGGGAGCCGGCCTGGCCCCAGGCACCTGGGGACAGGGGTCCCGGTGACGCCCTGAAGCTGTTGGCTCTGCAGCATGAGGGTTCCAGCACCCCTCAGGTGCAGTAGCTCAGGGGCTCAGCTCAGCAAAGCTGGCCTGTGACAACCCGCAGTGCAGGGGAGACAGATCCAGGGCCTGAGGCCAGGAGGAGTCCTGCACAGGGAGGACACGCCTGGGCGCCCAGGCCCAGCCCCGGACACCAGGGTTTTTCTGGGTGTAAGCACGTGGCCCCAGAAGCACAAATTGCTCTCATCAGGGGCACATTCCAGGGCTTGGAGTCAAGGGCGGAGGGCCAGACCTCACTGGGGCCAGACAGGCCGTGCCGTGGACGTCGGCTGACCGCCTCGGTGTCCACTACGTGCTAGACCCGGAGACGCTGCCCCACAGAGACTGCGGTGTGGACAGTCCTGTAAGATTCTCCGTTAATTCAAGTGAGGGCGAGGGACTGGCCCCTGGGGCTTCTGACCTTCTGGAGGAAAGACAGTAAAATCTGAGACATTTGGCTCCACACAAGAAGGAGGGGCCTTGAGTCAGCTTCCAGGGAAGCAAAACTTGAGGTCAGATTAAGAGAGGTGAAAATGGGGGGCCACCAGGGAAGAACTGTACAAGCTCAGCCCTCAACTCAGCCTGGAAAGAGAGACTTAGAGAAAGCTAACCATTCAGAACGAGATGACTGCGTGGCCAGCGGAGGGGACTAGAGATGCCTGGGTGCAGGGGCGGGGGGTGGGGTGGTGGAGCATCTGGTTAGGAGTGGCTGCACAGAGCAGCCTCGAAAGTCCAGCAGGAGGAGCACAGCTGCAGATGGCAGGAAGGCTGCCCGGAGGAGGTGGTGAGAGGCTCCCCAGGTCGCTGGGCCTCTCTTTGCTTGCAGGCCCAGCACGGAACGAGGTGCTTCTGGAGGCCCCACCTGAGGCGTGTGGTTGAGCACAAGCTCGGATGGAGGTGTGGCTGGGTGACGTGTCTGGGGACAGTGCCACACAGATGCAGTTTATTCAGAGAGAATTGTGTTTATTTCGTGAGCAGATTGTCTCCGGCTCCAAGTTCTGAATGTTGTATGAAAGGATTGAAGTAATGTTTATGTCCCGTCCCCTGCACGCACACACACACACACACACACGCACACACACACACACACACACGGTGAACCCCGACGTCCCTGGAGACTCAAAATCCGTCGAGTGAGGGCTGCATCCTCTCTGTGATAAGATGTGGACACGGACCCGGCCTGACTGGCCTGGGGGAGAGCCCTGCTCACGGCTCTAACGGGCTCAGAGCCGGCCCGGCCTGGGGCAGCACAGAGGCCAGGAAGGGATGTGTGCAGGACCACGCCCACCCCGCTCCAGGAGCCCTGCTCCAGCTGCCAGGCGGGCCTCGCTGTGCCCCCCACCCCGTCCTCTACTGGCAGGCCCCCACCCCCCGCCCCGCATAGCTCCCTCTTCCGTTGGGGGTCTCACGTGGGGATGCCGCTGCCCCAGCCGTGCTCGCCGGGGCCGCTGCCCTCCACTGACGCCCCGTGTGCAGGGCCTCTTGTGCCCAGGGACCTGGGACCTGTTGCTTCACCCCCTGGGGCGCGGTGCGTGCAGCCCCTCCTGTGCCCTGCAGGGCTGTGTGCAGATGGGAAACCCATAGGCCCATAGCCTGCGCCTGCCAGCTCTGAGGGGCCCACTGCCTCAGCAAGTCCTCAGATGCCTCCTTCCCACCTTCGCCTTCCTCGCAGGCCTGCCTGGCCTCCGCCACCCAGCCCTTCACACACCGGGCGGGGAGGGGGGCGGCGGGCGGCACGAGAGCCACGTGGGCGGCTCGGGGTGGGCAAGCGCCCGGCCTGCCGCCCCAGGCACCTCTGGCTTCCATTTCCTGGTCAGCATGTTGCTTCTCTCTGGGGCAGTTGTGGGTGTTGAGCTCGTTTATGTACACCCACGTCCCGGGGACGGCGTCGCTGGACACACTTACACCGTTTCAGCCAGGGCCGTGCCTGTTCGGGCCCCCAGCCTCTCTGCACCCAAGCCCGGCTCCCCACGCACCGGGCTGCTGTCTCTGCCCCTGCAGCCCGCTGCGGGGCCACCCTGTCCTCTCCCGGGCGGGCTCTGCACCCCCGCGGCAGACTTTCCCCAAGGAAGGTCGGGGCTGCGATGTCGGCCTCGGTCAGTCAGGGGGGTGATCAAACAGCAGCCAGGCACAGGCCTGGAGCTCGGACAGAACGCTGGAACTCGGGGAGGCAGGCAGGGCACCAGACTCGCCACCTCCAAGCGGCCTCTTCCTGCTTCCCCTCAAACTTCTCGGCCTTCAAAAGCTGCTGGGTTCCCCTCGCATTCCAGGGAAGAGAATCTATTATTTGCCTAAAAATAGGTTTCCAGTACTGACCCGGGGCGTGTGAGCCGCTCACCAGGGGGGGCCCGCCTGGCTTTTTGTGTGACAATAACAGAGCTGAGTGCACCCGGGCTGAAGCCTGTCATCGCATCGGTTTTCCAGCTTCCTGGGAAGCTGGTCCCTCGATGAGGGTTCAGCCAGAGTGGACTGCCAGCCAGCGCCTCCCTGGGGGCAGAGGGGTCAACCAGCCCAGCCCCCGAGCCCCTAAGGACACGCATTGTCCTCCCCAGCTCCCCACCCGGCCAGGATGCTCCCTGCTGCCCGCAGGTGGGGACAGCCCCCCGGGGCCAGGGCCAAGGCAGCGGTCAGAGGAGCAGAGGGCAAGAGCGGCCGCTCCGCTGGCCCACACCCTTCCTTGACCCCAGGCCCCTCGTGCCGGCTCCTCTAAGCCCCAAAGCAGCAGAGTTTGGCCGAGGATGCGCAATGGAGTTGGAGGAGGGCTGCACGGGATGAAATGCTTCCCTCCACACTCCCATGTGGATGCCCCAGCCCCCAGACTCAGGATGGTTTTTGAGAAGGTGATCAAGCTGAACAGGTCATCAGGGAGGGCCCTAATCCAGCCTGCATGCTGTCACCATAAGAGGAAGGGGGCAGGACACCGCCAGGGACAAAAGCTGGGCGGGTGTGCTCACAGTGAGAGACGGCCTCCAGGACTCAGCCCAGGAGCGTCTGATGTTGGAGCTGCCACAGGGACCCAAGGCCCTCCTGACGCCGCCTCCCCGGGCAGCCGTCCAACAAACCGTGGTCCGACACCCGCTCTCCTTGACAGCTCCCCAAGCAGGTGAATGACCCCGATCCCACCAAGGGCACCATGAGGAGGGGTCCCACGTCTCCCCTGGTGCCCAGCATCCGGGACTGACTGGGCACGGCTGCCCGCTGACCCTGCTCACTGCGCCAGCTGTCTCGCTGTGTCTCACTGTGCTCACTGTCCGCTGCACCCAGGCAGGCAGGGCGCGCGGGGAAGCTGGAAGAAACCGCGAGGAGCTATGGGAACCAGACACGTTTGTTCTCTCTGGGCTGGCACGTCAGCCCAGCAGACACGCTGTATTCTCTCCTCTCGTGGTTGACCCAGCGGACACAGCTGTAACAGCCTCAGTACCACAATGCAGCCACGACATAGCCTCAAGGGCTTTTTCAGGTGGAGCTTATACACATTCCCAGAACAAAGGTAGCCCATGGCCAAGCGAGTACCTTGTGACCTGCACTCACAGTGCTCCAAGCAATCTTGGCGGTTACATAACTGTGTATTTGCAAAAACGTGGGGCCAGAGCGAGAGGCCACGGGGCGAGAGAGCCTGAGCACTGCCATCTTGGTTAATCTGCTCTCTCCCGACAACAGCCAGCCTCACCCTTCTGGAGGTCACCGCACCCAGGAACAGGAGCCGACCTACTGCCAGGGCAGGAGGAGCCCAGAGGCCATCGCCACCCTGTCACCCAGAACTGCTGGGTGCCTACTGCTCCCACGTTTGCCCGTGGCGGCGCCTCAACTGCACTTCTGGGAGTTTCTCTTCATTTTTCCTGCAGGGGCCTTGCACAGTTGTCTCTGAATTGCTGAGCTGAGTGGGTGCAGGGCGGGGCATTCCCTGAGCTCAGGAAACACCCGAAGGTCAGCATAGAATGGGGCTCAAAACAGCCACGGCTCTGCTCTAGCGAGCGCATCATCCTTCCTCTTCAGAGAAACAGCCACAAAAACTCCCATTGCACGACCACACCTCGCCCACCCCACGGGGACCCCGGACCCTGAAGGCGGAGCTCCAGAAGAGCAGGCAGGCTCACCCAGGTGCTGGGGGTCTGAGCAGGGAGCTGCCAGGAGGAGATGAGGCTGCGCCTGGTGAGAACACCCGGCATTAAGCATCTGAATCCATGCCACCAGCTCCTACAACCCACCTCAGACACAGTCAGGAAACATGAGAAAATGCGGGCTCAAGGGTGCACATTACAGCCCTCGTTTCAGTAACTGAGGGCTGGAGACAGCCCAACTGTCTGTCAACACGTGGAGACCATTGGGCAAACTGTGGTGTATTCAGAACCACAGAACGGAGACGTGTGTGGCTGTGAAGAGATAGAAGGGCTATCACTATTTGCTGTAGGGCGTTTTCTCCAGATGCAGGAAAAAACAACTCACTGGCGTGGATGGAGAGGAAGACTCAAGAGGGAGAGGACATGTGTATACCCCTGGTTGATTCATGCTGATGTACAGCAGAAGCCAACACAGCACTGTGACGCCACTACCCTTCAATTTAAAGAAAGTTTTAAAAAAAATCAATGGGACCTTTAGAGGTGAAAAATATAACATTTAAAATGAAAATTCACAAGATAAGTTTAACAGCGGTTTGGAAACATCAGAAATTTATCAAGAAGCTTAAACACATAGCTTTCAGTTCAGCTCAGATGCTCAGTCATGTCTGACTCTTTGTAACCCCATGGACTGCAGCACGCCAGGCCTCCCTGTCCATCACCAACTCCCAGAGCTTGCTCAGACTCATGTCCATCTAGTCGGTGATGCCATCCCACCATCTCATCCTCTGCTATCCCCTTCTCCTCCTTCCTTCAATCTTTCCCAGCACCAGGGTCTTTTCCAGTGAGTCAGTTCTTCGCATCAGGATTGGAGCTTCAGCATCAGTTCTTCCAGTGAATATTCTTCATTGGACTGATTGCTTAGGATTGACTTGTTTGATCTCCTTGCAGTCCAATGGACTCTCAAGAGTCCTCTCCAATACCACAGTTCGGAAGCATCAATTCTTCACCACTCAGCTTTCTTTATGGTCCAAGTCCCATATCCATACATGACCACTGGAGAAAACAGAGCTTGGATTAGATGAAACTTTGTCGACAAAGTAATGTCTCTGCTTTTTAATATGCTGCCTAGGTTGGTCATAGTTTTTCTTTCAAGAAGCAAGCATCTTTTAATTTCATGGCTGCAGTCACCATCTGCAGTGATTTTGGAGCCAAGAAAATAAAGTCTGACACTGTTTCCATTGTTTCCCCATCTATTTGCCATGAAGTGATTCCAATCCCAAAGAAAGGCAATGCCAAAGAATGCTCAAACTACCACACAATTGCACGCATCTCACACGCTAGTAAAGTTATGCTCAAAATTCTCCAAACCAGGCTTCAACAATACGTGAACTGTGAACTTACAGATGTTCAAGCTGGTTTTAGGAAAGGCAGAGGAACCAGAGATCAAATTGCCAACATCTGCTGGATCATGGAAAAAGCAAGAGAGTTCCAGAAAAACATCTATTTCTGTTTTATTGACTATGCCAAGCCTTTGACTGTGTGGATCACAATAAACTGTGGAAAATTCTTCAAGAGATGGGAATACCAGATCACCTGACCTGCCTCTTGAGAAATCTGTATGCAGGTCAGGAAGCAACAGTTAGAACTGGACATGGAACAACAGACTGGTTCCAAATAGGAAAAGGAGTACGTCAAGGCTGTATATTGTCACCCTGCTTATTTAACTTCTATGCAGAGTACATCATGAGAAACGCTGGGCTGGAAGAAGCACAAGCTGGAATCAAGATTGCCAGGAGAAATATCAATAACCTCAGATATGCAGATGACACCACCCTTAAGGCAGAAAGTGAAGAGGAATTAAAAAGCCTCTTGATGAAAGTGAAAGAGGAGAGTGAAAAAGTTGGCTTAAAGCTCAACATTCAGAAACTAAGATCATGGCATCTGGTCCCATAACTTCATGGCAAATAGATGGGGAAACAGTGGAAACAGTGTCAGGGGTTGCAAAGAGTCGGACATGACTGAGCGACTGAACTGAACTGAACTGAACTGATGGGACCAGATGCCATGATCTTCGTTTTCTGAATGTTGAGCTTTAAGCCAGATTTTTCACTCTCCTCTTTCACTTTCATCAAGAGGCTCTTTAGTTCCTCTTCACTTTCTGCCGTAAGGGTGGTGTCATCTGCATATCTGAGGTTATTGGTATTTCTCCCGGCCATCTTGATTCCAGCCTGTGCTTCGTCCAGCCTGGCATTTCACATGATATACCCTGCATACAAGTTAAATAAGCAGGGTGACAATATACAGCCTTGATGTACTCCTTTCCCAATCTGGAGCCACATGGACTTTCCAGGTGGAGCTTACATATGCTTATGGAAGATTGCCCATGACCAAGCGGGAACATCGTGACGCACACGTGCAGTGCTGTAAGTGATCTTGGCTGTTACATAATCATTATTTACAGAACATGGGGCAAGAGGAAGAGGATGTGGGGCGGGAGAGCCTGACCGTGCCATCTTGGCTAATTTGCTCTACCCTTACAAGAACAGACAAGGGAAACTACTACAGCAAATTGCTGAAAATCAACGACTTGTTATATACATTCTAAAAGCAGCCAGAAAAAAGAGACTATGCACAGTTAAACAAACATAGTGATAACCGCCAATTTCTCATCAGTAACAGTGCAAACTGGAAGATAATAAAACAATATTCTTCAACTCACTGGAAGAATGCCCATCGACCTAGAATTTGATACGTAGTGAAAATCTTTCCAAAAGGTGAAGGCAGATTAAATTCAGTCTCATTCAAGCAGTGGTTGACAGAATTCACCACCAGCTGATCTGCCGAACAAGAAAACCCTAAGAAGTTACTGGGGCTGAAGGGGTAACCAGCAGCGAGAAGACAGGCCTTCCGCAAAAGAGCGAAGAGAGCAGAAGTAAATTTTACTTCAACAATAATGGACTGTTGAAAGCAAAAACGATGGTGGAGCTGATGGGGTGCCTAGAAGCAAGTGAGGACCGAGGTGGCTTCTCTCCTTGAAGGGGGCGCCCGCTGCAGGGAGCCCGGGTCCACAGCCTCCACCCTGAGCTGCCCATGGTATTCATCCTCATGGGTGGTGGTGAGTAGTTCTTGGGGCCAAAAAATACGGTAAAAACTTGGGATCACACCAAGAGTCCTCTCTGCTTGGGGCTGACCGCGAATGAAGTATAGAGAGGCCCCTGGGGAAGCGGGGTGCTCCCTGCGGCCCTGGATGGCTGCAGCCTCCCCCTTTTCCCTGGTGACCCCACCCCCATGAGAAGCCAGTGCAGAGCGCCAGCCCCTGATGGTCTGCGTGGCCGGCACACGCGCAGAGGAGTTCTGATCTCACACAGCACCCGGAGCCAACATTTGAGGGGCCCTGAGAATGAGCCTCACTCTGGAGAACGGTTTGCATTCGAAGGACCCAACCAAACGTCCAGGCTCACCAAGTTCCTTCTCCAAATATCACCAGCTTCATTCTCCAAATATCACCTACGAACCAGCACCAGGAGATGCTTAGATACATAAGCGCTGTTATGAATGATTTTCCAACAGTGGGCATTTTTCTTGGATGGGAAAGAGAACCCTGTGGGAACCACATCCTCACCAGAAGGGCTGGGCATCAACACAGGGCATGACCTGG
Organism: Bos grunniens; assembly: GCF_055505025.1. Lineage (NCBI taxonomy): Eukaryota > Metazoa > Chordata > Mammalia > Artiodactyla > Bovidae > Bos > Bos grunniens. The sequence continues at coordinate 783,208 of NC_141184.1, read as the reverse complement.
AGTCTGGAAGCTGAGTGGCTCCCAAGCTCCCACAGGCCATAGCTGACGCACAGACATCAGGACACCTAGCTGTGCAGGACAGCTCTCCTCCCTGCGTGCCAATAACTAGCTCCACCTCGGATGAGACTCGGAGAGGGGTCTGAGGCTGCACCCAGAGCCCATCCCCAAGGGCCGCCTGCATCCCGGGCTTTGGGGGCCATGAGCCCTGCCCTGCTCTCCCACCCACCCCACCTTGGGCTTCCACGGCTGGTCTGTGTTCCCCGCAGATCACAGGTCTACAGTGTACCTCCTCCTACTGCAGAGCAGTGTGGGGGCAAAGCTTCGGGGTGGGGAGCAGCCTGGCTCTGCAGGGGCTCCCCCAAGTGTAGCAGAAGCTCAGGGCATGACGGCTGGGGCACAACTCGCTGCTAAGGAGGATGGATTTTATACTCGGCAACAGGGGTCAGCAAAGGGTTTCCAACAGGCGGGTGGGTGTGCTGAACAGAGAGCAGGCTGGAGGGGAAGACAGAGAACAGGGTCCGGCTACATGCTATTCCAATGGCTGAGGCCAGCAAGGCCACCAGCAGATGCTACATGAATATATAAGAGAAAGGGAAAAGTCTCTGACGTCCTCAGGGTCCCTGGCCCGTATCCCAGGGGCATGGCTCAGAGCCACTGCTGTGCTCTGCCCTGATGCCTTGTTCCTGGGAGGCCTCCAAGCCCTCCACTGCCCCTGATTCAGCAAATAGCTCTCCCATCCACCTGCTTCTCTGAAACCCTGAGCAATTCACCCAGGCTTTAACAGCATCTACCACTTCTATAGGACATGGAACAACAGACTGGTTCCAAATAGGAAAAAGAGTACGTCAAGGCTATATACTGTCACCCTGCTTATTTAACTTCTATGCAGAGTACATCATGAGAAATTCTGGGCTGGATGAAGCACAAGCTGGACTCAAGATTGCCGGGAGAAATATCAATAACCTCAGATATGCAGATGACACCACCCTTAAGGCAGAAAGTGAAGAGGAACTAAAAAGCCTCTTGATGAAAGTGAAAGAGGAGAGTGAAAAAGCTGGCTTAAAGCTCAACATTCAGAAAATGAAGATCATGGCATCCGGTCCCATCACTTCATGGCAAATAAATGGGGAAACAATGGAAACAGTGTCAGACTTTATTTTGGGGGGCTCCAAAATTTGGAAACAGTGTCAGACTTTGTTTTGGGGGGGCTCCAAAATCACTGCAGATGGTGACTGCAGCCATGAAATTAAAAGACGCTTACTCCTTGGAAGGAAAGTTATGACCAACCTAGATAGCATGTTCAAAAGCAGAGACATTACTTTGCCAACAAAGGTCCATCTAGTTAAGCCTATGGTTTTTCCAGTGGTCATGTATGGATGTGAGATTTGGACTGTGAAGAAAGCTGAGCACTGAAGAATTGATGCTTTTGAACTGTGGTGTTGGAGAAGACTCTTGAGAGTCCCTTGGACTGCAAGGAGATCCAACCAGTCCATCCTAAAGGGGATCTGCTGAGGCTGAAACTCCAATTCTTTGTCCACCTCATGTGAAGAGTTGACTCATTGGAAAAGACTCTCATGCTGGGAGGGATTGGGGTTAGGAGGAGAAGGGGACGACAGAAGATGAGATGGCTGGATGGCATCACCGACTCAATGGACATGAGTTTGAGTGAACTCTGGGAGTTGGTGATGGACAGGGAGGCCTGTCGTGCTGCGATTCATGGGGTCGGAGAGTCGGACACGACTGAGCAACTGAACTGAATTGAACCGAACCACTTCTGTAAATGGTTAGCAACGTTTTTGATCGTCTGAGACAGAAGAAAAAGAGAGAGAGTAGATGTGAACAGGAACACAGATGGTACGCTGTCACAGGGAACTGGGCATGGGCAGCTCCAGCGAACCAAGGGTCCTGACTCCACAGGCTCTCAGATGGAAACAGCAAGAACACATGCCCTTCCAGAGGCCATCAGGACAGCTCTCAACAGGAAAACGTGAGCACCATCAAGCCTGGACACCAGACAAGTTCCCTCCCTCCCTGGAGCCCCAGCTAGACTGTCCCTCCGGCAGGCAGTGGGTTCTAATGGGAGCTCTTGAGGATCAGGTTCAGCCCTTGGCGACGGCGGCTCCCAGGACGCAGTGGAGAATGATTTTTTAAAATTTCTTCAACGCTCACATATTGAGATAAAAGAGGTCACTCTGGCTTATACATCAATTCACTTGAATTTGATCCTAACTAAATAAAATGCCCTATTTGTGGTCTATCAAACATACATTGTACACCTGCTTTAATTATTAGAGAGGGACACACTGACCAGAAGGAACGCCCGTGTTAAAAGTAAAGATTAAAAGCCGCTGCTCCTGGGACCCGGATGGGGACCTTCTGTGCTAAGACTCCCTTCCCCGATGCAAGGCCAGGTTGACGCCGTCTGCGTGCTAGCCTGTTTTTGTTTGTTTAAACCTTAAAGAAATGTATCCCTGACTTGTTTAACGTTCTTTGCTTTGACAAGATGTAAAACTGTGCTGAAACCACGCTTCTCCGGAGCGGTTTCTCAGAGAAACCTGGGAAGTGGGCCTCCGGCCTGGTTCTCAGTTTGGCTCAAACCAAACCCCTTTCTGATTGTAGACTGTTGTTGGTTCTGACGGGGGCCCCCGCCTCTCTGGAAAGGCCGCGTTCTTCACACGACGCCCATCTCGGGGCTCATGTCTAAAGACAGCGAAAAGAAACACGAAACGGTCGCTGCCTTTCGCGCGCCTATTTTTTTCCGCCTCCGCCTCTCACGTCGTCCACCCAACCCCAGACTCAGGCTGAGGGACCGCGCGCTCTCTCGCGGCTCCACGCCACTCGGCGCCAGCCCTGGGCCAGGTGTCTCGCCCGCTCCTCGGGAGGAGGCGGCGCGCAACCCGGCCCCCGGCCCCCGGCCCCGCAGCCTCCCCTCTGCGAGACAGCCCTCGACCCGCCGGAACCGCGGGGCACGCCGGGAGGACGGCGCGGTGGGTGACGTCACACCGCGCCCCCGACGCAGGCGCGTGCGCGAGGCCGGTGGAACTACCCTTCCCAGGAGGCCACGCGGCGCGCCCACTTCCGGCGGACGGTGCGGGGCCCGGAAGCGGCGCGGCGGCGAATCCAGCGGCGACAGGTCGGCGGCGGCGGCAGCGGCGGCGGCGAGCATGCGGGGCAGCCGGCTGCCCGCGGCGCGCGGTGCGTTCGTTCCTCGGCGGTGGCGGCGGCGCGCGGCGGCTCTCGCGTGAGCGGTGGCGGCCGGAGCGTCCGGCAGGGCGCCGGGCGGGCGGAGTGCCCGCGTCTGCGAGGCGGCCCGGCCGGGCCCGGCGGCGGCGCCATGTGGAGCGGCCGGAGCTCCTTCACCAGCCTGGTCGTGGGCGTGTTCGTGGTGTACGTGGTGCACACCTGCTGGGTCATGTACGGCATCGTCTACACCCGCCCGTGCTCCGGCCACGGCCGCTGCATCCAGCCCTACCTGGCTCAGAGGCCCAAGCTGCAGGTGAGCGCCTGCCCCCCGCCCGACCTCCACCCTCGGGCCGGGCGGGCCGAGCCGGGCGCCAGACTCTGACCCATGTGAGGCCGCCTCCCCGCCCCGAGCCCCGACGACCCTCGGCCCGCAGCTGGCCCCTGTGCCCCGCCCCGTCCAGCGGCCAGCCTCAGGCTCCAGCAGGTGTCCCTCTGTGGCAGGCCTGGCCCTCACAGCCATCGTGTCACCGCCGAGTCCTGTCCCCTGAGGAACGGCAGGCACCTTCCCTGCAGCGGCCGCTCAGGTCTTCCTCTGTCCCCGCCCTGCGCTTTCTGCCAGGGCCCTCGCAGGCTTGATTTTCTTGACGGTCCTTTTTCCAGCTCAGTGTGTATACCACCACGCGGTCTAACCTGGGCTCTGAGAACAACGTGGATCTGGTCTTGAACGTGGAGGACTTTGACGTGGAGTCCAAATTTGAAAGGTACGGATGTGGGCAAGGTGAAAGGCAAGCCCCGTGGCCATTGAGATTGTTGAAGAGTCAGTGTGTGTATGTGTGTGTGTGTGTGTGAGAGAGAGAGAGAGAGAGAGAGTGAGTGTGAGAGAAGTGCACCGCAGAGAAGTGGCGATACCGACCCTCTCGTGCACGGTGGAGTGTTTCAGCTGCAAACGTGTGAAACGTAGGCAGCAAACTTCGTTTCAGTTGAAAGGACCAGCTTTGTCACTTAGGAAGTAGCTCGAGCTAACCCAGCTTCTAACAGTTGTGGGATGCAGCTCGGCCCTGGGGAGTTTCCGGAGGGGTGGGGATGGGTGCAGACGACCTGCTGAACAGAGCTTACGCAGTTCCGACAGCAAAACTTGTGTTTTCCCACCAAAACTTGTGTTTTCCCAACAGAAGTGATTCAGTTCTGTTATCTAGAAGGGAAAAGAGAAGGATGGATGGAAGGATTTAGCAGAAAATCAAAATTAAGTGAAGTGTAGCTTTACAGAAAAGAGCAAGCAGTGTAAATATGGAAGTATGTAGTGCGGCTTTTTAAAGCTGCATGTAACTGATGATTCTAGGTTTTTAAGTTTCAAGAAATGTAATTTTAAAAGCGATGTGCTCATCACGAGTCCTCCTCTTCTGTCTTTGTTGTCTGGGAGGCGTCAAGACGAGTACTGGGGTGTGTGACTCGGCAGAGCCCGAGTCCTGTGGGAGAGCTGCTGTGGGGACGGGGTGGGTCACGCGTGCCTGGGGCTGGCCTGCGACCTTAGCGGAGGGGATGCAGGCTTCGCAGCAGCCGCCCGTGCCCTCAGAGTGCGTTGCGTAAACGTACGTTCGGGACTCCAGTGACGTCTAGGCAGGTGGGTTTCACTCTTAGTACTTCTCAGCCGACAGTAATCCGTTTGGGTTCAAAACGGCATTTTCTGTGGACGTGCTCGCGTGGTCTCCACTTCCCCGGAACAAAGCGCTCACGGCGTTGTCGTCGGTTATGTGGTTTCAGGACAGTCAACGTCTCTGTCCCCAAGAAAACGAGGAACAATGGCACGCTGTACGCCTACGTCTTCCTCCACCACGCCGGCGTCCTGCCCTGGAATGACGCGAAGCAGGTGCACCTGGTGAGCCCGCTAACCACCTACATGGTCCCTAGGCCGGAGGAGGTCAGCCTGCTCGCCGGGGGACCCGCGGCACAGGTGAGCGGTGCCAGCGGGAGGCAGCCTGCTGGCCCCTGGGGTCCACACGCGTGTGCACGTGCCGTTATCTGTGTTGAGTTAGTGGTGCGCAGTCTGAGTGTTCGGTGACTTTCTTCACCTGGATTCCTTCTCAGGTCACCGGGCCTCTGAGCCCTGGGAGCGTGTGTGCAGGGCAGAGAGTTGGTGCGGGGTGGCCCACCTCAGCTACGGTCAGACTTGGAGCTGGTAATGCTGTGCTGGGGCAGGACAAGGCAGCGCTGGGGCGTTGATTCTAAGGATGTGACCTAAATTAGGAGAAAGGCAGGAGTACAAAGTGTGGCTCGTACGCCTAGAAAACCACACGTTCAGGGAAGGCTGGTGGGCACACTCTTGGCCGTGACCGCAGGGAAGGACGGAACAGAGGTAGCCTGGTGTTCGGGGCCGTGTGCCCTGGAAGGAGAGCCCTTCACGGCCAGGGGCGGCAGCTCTCCGGGAGGTGTCCACGTCGTCTTCTCTGTGTCCTTGGAAAGGCCCCGGGTTCCCGTCCCGTGCAGACCGCACAGCACTGCCTCAGGGCCTTCCCGGGGGCCTGCGGAGGGTGGAGGGTGGAGGGCGGCTCTGGATCGTGCGGGTGCTGAGTCAGCGTCAGCTGTTGCTGCTTCTGGGAAGACGGCTCTGGTGTCACCGCTAGAGCTGAACTGGAGCTGGAGGGCGGAGATAAATAGAGCGTCGCTGTCTGTTCACGGGGCTGCTCAGGTCCAACGTTAAGGTCTTCCCGTCAGGAAGGGTTTGTTCTGAATTTAGTGGATTTAGGCTTGTTGCCCAGGCGCGGACAGACCCCTTCCAGAAGGCTGGGCAGAGCTGCTTTAGAAGCGTCTCAGTTCAGGCTCCTTGCAGGCTGCAGGGCTCTTACCTCCAGACTGCCCCCGCTTCCTGTGACTGTTCAGGGCTCGGCCTTCCCGGGGCAGGAGTCCGTGAGACCCAGGATCACGAGCTCTGGAACAGCAGGCCTTCGGCTTCTGCCATGAGCAGGCTGTGGGGAGTGAGGGTCTGGGCGAGGGCCGCCGGGGTCCCTCTCGGGCCGGCTCGGGGCTGCACTCTCTCCCAGGTAAGGGTTCCGCACCCCGCCCCCAAGACCCGCTGGGCCTGCCCCTCCCGGCCTCTCCTTGCTGAGTCAGCGCTCATGTTCAGCAGCAGATCGAGGCCGAGAAGAGGCCGACGAGTGCCCTGGATGAGCCCGTTTCTCACTGGAGGCCCAGGCTGACTCTAAACGTGATGGTGGACAACTTCGTCTTTGACGGGGCCTCCTTGCCTGCGGACGTGCAGCGCTACATGAAGATGTAGGTGCCGCTGAGGCCCCGGGGCAGGCCCGCTGCAGGTCCCGCGCCCAGCTTGAGCACCACTCGTGCACTCCCTGAGCGGACAGCAGAGGGTGGATCCGGTGGGTGGGGGAGCCCCCGGGATCGTGGCCAGCCACAGTCCAGGAGCAGAGGGGCTGCACCTGCACCCCTGAGACCTCCGTAGTAGGGAGCCGGGGGCTGCCTGGAGTGCCCCGGCCGTCCTGCCTCCTGGAGGTCTCGCTGATGACAGCCGCCACCACGACCAGGAGGGAAGGAGGAACAGCGGGTGTTTTCTCGGAGGGACAGTGGGGAACCTGGTTGGGCCGAGTCACCCTGCACCCTCGAGGCAATCCCCTGTCTGTGTCCCGCGACCTCACACGCCACTCCCTCAGCTTAAATGCTGGTCGTTGGGTCACCCTCTCTCCGTCACTTGCCATCAGAAGCATAACCGTTGAAGCCGGCTTAGGGCACCCCGCCCTAACCCCGACTCTGGTCCGGTCCCAGGTCGACACGTAGCTCCCGGAAACGCGGATGAGAATTGTAGCCTCCCACACTTCTCAGCGGCCCCTCTGGTGCGCTCACGACAGTCTGCCTTCTGTCAAGTTCTCATTTTTTAATGCTGGGTGCGTTCGTAGTTGGGAGCGTGAGGGCTGCGGGGCGCGAGGCCTCTGCCCGCCCCCTCCCAAGCCTGTGGCCCTCAAGTCTCGCCGCACCCCGGACACTCGTGTGGGCGCACGCACAGCCCCTCGTTCTGTGTCCTGAATGGCGTCCCGCTGAGCGCCCGGTGCCCAGCCTCACTGCGTTTTCCAGTGGCAGCTGTGAGGGGGGAACGTGGCGCACGGGCCCCTCCGCTCCCCGTGGGAATGCGCGTCCTGGGCCTGCTGGCACCCAGAAGCGCTGGGGTCGCGGTTGGGGGAGCGGTCTGTGAGGTAGACCCAGCATCTTGGGGTTTCCGTCCTCCTGGGTGCGGGAGCCCCCCAGTGACCTGGAGACGGCTCTGCCCCCAGGATCCAGCTGGGGAAGACGGTGCAGTACCTGCCCATCCTGTTCATTGACCAGCTGAGCAACCGTGTCAAGGACCTCATGGTGAGTTGGCTGCTGCCGCCGACCCCAGCATAGCCTGCATACTGCGGGCAGCGGGTCCCACCCGTGATGAGCACGGAGCCCTGGGAGGGCTGCTTATCCCTCAAGTGGCTGTGGCCATGGCTCCACGGGGGCCCGGGATTCTGGTGGGGAGGCATCTGGAGCAGAGCCTGCCTCTTCCAGGCTGGCGCCCGGTCACCTGCGCCCCCGGGGTGGGCTGGGCTGGCAGCAGCACTAACAGCTGACGCCTGAGGTTGCTTACCACTGCAGGCACCGTGCTGGGCACCTCGCAGCACCCAAACCGCTGTGTCACCGTGTCTCCGACCTGCAGGGCCTCACTTAGGGTCAGGGCGGTGCCCTCTCCATGGAGGCCTGCTGCTTAGCGTCTCTGGGCAGAGCTCAGCTATGGGGGCCACAGGGTCGGGTATCATGGGACACCTCCCCTCCACACACAGTCACACGTCAATTCCAAGTGTCCTCGAGGGCCCTATTGAGGGGCCACCCCTCCCTGCAGCTCCCGCCGCCCCCGTGAGTGTGGCTGCCCCGCTGTGTTCTTCTCAGGGCAGCCTTGGCATCTGGTCCCCGGGCAGGGGCTCAGACTCCCGTGGGCCTCTGCTCGACTCAGCTGCCAACGTGGGTCCCCGCGCCTGCCCAGGAGGCGCCGGCGCCAGGGCTGTGGTCACAAGAGACACGTAGGGTTCAGGTGATGGAGAGGAGCTTGAGGAATGAGGACTTCCTGGAGGAGGTGCCTGCAGGTCCCCAGAGGACGGTGTGGTGCCGGGCCCACAGGGTCCCAGCCTGGCGCAGGGCCGGACCGCCACCGCTCCCCCGCAGGTCATCAACCGCTCCAGCACTGAGCTGCCGCTCACCGTGTCCTACGACAAGATCTCGCTGGGGCGGCTGCGCTTCTGGATCCACATGCAGGACGCCGTGTACTCACTGCAGCAGTTCGGTGAGGCCGCTGGGCGTGCTCCGGGAGTGGGGAGTCGGGGGAGCCCGGCACTCAGCGCCCGTCCGCCCGTGAGGCTGTCCCCCTTGGGCCCTGTGGGGTCCGAGGAGCTCCTTTGCAGACGAGGTGACCCCTCAGGACTCTGTAGCATGGGTCCATGTCGCCCCTCACTCGGGTCCTCGGTCCCCTTCAGGATTCTCAGAAAAAGATGCTGACGAAGTAAAGGGGATCTTTGTCGACACCAACTTGTATTTCTTGGCGCTGACCTTCTTCGTGGCTGCGTTTCACGTGAGTGCTCCTGGTTTTCCAGTGCAGCCTCCTCTCTCCCCGCCCCGCAGGAGAGGGGTCTACACTCAGGCTTAACTAGCTGAAGGGCTAGGTTTCGTCTGTTTGGAGCCGTTTTGAAAACAAATCAAAATCAATGAGGTTAGCAAAATAGGTGTTGCCTTGTGTGAGGTCTGGCACGGTGATTCCAAGAGTTACGGTCGGGTCCTGCCGGGAGGGTCCCCGTTAGACGCAGTGGCTGGCAACTGCCAGAAAAGCCTGCATGGAGCTGTGCTCAGGGCAGAGGGCGGGGGTGAGGCCCGGCTCCCGGCTGTAACAGTGGGTCCACAGGCCAGGGACCGGCCACCAGAGAAGCTAGAACTTGGCAGGGCCGCGCTGGGGCTGAGGCCTCCCTGAGTGGACAGTGTCTCCAGTCGAGCCCGTGCTCGCCCACACAGCATGGGGGCTCATCGCTGTCCTGTTCTCTTCCAGCTACTTTTTGATTTCCTGGCGTTTAAAAACGACATCAGCTTCTGGAAGAAGAAGAAGAGCATGATCGGCATGTCCACCAAAGCAGGTAGTGGCTCGGGACTCGCTCGTGTCCTCCCGCTGGGCCACGTGGGCGGGTGATGAGCTCACTTTGACGCCCACAGGGGTCTTCGCCCGGGGCCCACGCGGCTCTTGCTTGGGACGGGCTTTTAGGTCCCCGTGGGAGCAGCCTGGGAGGGTGAGGGCAGCCTCCTGGCCGTGGGGAGCACCCCGTACACCTGGGGCAGGGGGCTCGGGGGCCGGTTCTCGGCACTCGTCTGCATGGGCTCGTGGTCCCGCGGGCCGCCAGGCTGGCTTCCCAGCAGGAGGTGGCTCTTCAGCTCCCGTGGAGTCACTCTGAGGGCGGGGCCTGGGTGCTTGGGTGGCCCCTGCGTCCAGGTCCCAGGTCTCGGGGTCTTCTGTCCTCGCTTCTGACTTTCTCGGAGGGGAGGACCCCTCTGAGGCCCTCCGCTGGCCTCTGCTGTTGTGGTGTGAGCAGCGTTTGTGGGGCCTGGGGCCCGCGTTCCTGGCAGGCATTGCCCTGCAGGGGACATTCCCACAGCCGTGGTGGCTCCTGAGTCTCCGCTGGGAAGACAGGCCCAGCTCCGGCGCAGGGTCCCCATCAGGAACCGTGTCCCCCGCATCCCGTCCGTGCATCGTGTCAGTGCGTGTGGCTCACACACGTCCTGGCTGACGTGGCTTTCTGTTGGGTCCCAGCCTTTCATGGCTCCACAGCTCCCTTTCAGTGGGCAGAGGGGAGACGCGCTTGAAGGTGCTGGTGCCCCGGGGCTGAGTGCCTGTGTGCACGTGTGTGCACCTGTGTGGGTGTGCGTGGGGTGCAGCTGGCTGGCCCCACCCTGCACTCAGCCCCGCCCGCCCGTCCCCAGTGCTCTGGCGCTGCTTCAGCACCGTGGTCATCTTCCTGTTCCTGCTGGACGAGCAGACGAGCCTCCTGGTGCTGGTGCCCGCGGGCATTGGAGCCGCCATCGAGGTGAGTGGCCCACCTGGGCGTTGATCTGCGTGTTGCCTCAGAGGTCGTGGGGCCCGGGTGCTCATCGTGGGTCGGGACTGGGGACTGGCCGGCCTGGCTAGGGCAAGGGCGCCGCTGCCTGGCTCCTCCAGTGGAGCTCCCCACAGCCCCATGTGTCTCCACCTGGACGCTTCCTCGTCCTGTCCGCCCGCGACATGTGGTAGCTCGGTGGGTGGACCCCGTGGCTGTCGCTGAACTGATGCTGTGTGGAGCAGGATGGGTAATGGGCGATGTGGGAATGATGGGCCAGGATGCCCTCTCTCTGGAGTCCAGGGCCCCTTGGGCCTCCGGCACCACCCTCACCAGGACCCTCAGAGTGGCTTTGTTCAGGCCTTTGCCTGTGGGCACCCCTTGGGAAATGCTGTCTGGGCCCTCCCGCAGCCACAAGTCATGTGGACACCGACTTCACTGTTGTGCTGGCCCCACTTCGGGGACGACCACCTGGAGACACCCAGCCGTGGCAGGACACGGGACTCTGTGCTGCCTGGGGGGCTGGAAGAAGGTGCCAGGGCAAGTCTGGAGGTGGTGGGGGTGGCCAGGCACAGGTGAACTAGGTGGGGATTGGTGGTCCCCAAGGGCGGACAGGCTGGGTCTGTGCTGGAGACAGGCGTTGGTCAGGGGCCCGCCGAGTGGTCAGGCTGAGCTGGGGTGCAGCGGGGCATGAGTGGCCCGTGTCCTGATCGGTCACCGTCCAAGCAGCAGGCCGTGGCTTCTTCTGGGTCCTGGAACCTCAGGTGTGGGTTTTCCTTTCTCAGCTGTGGAAAGTGAAAAAGGCCTTGAAGATGACCGTCATCTGGAGAGGCCTGTGGCCCACATTTCAGGTAGGGGACGCCCCCCCATGTCCTCTCGGGGACCTGTCACTTCGTCCCGTCGCAGCCCACCTGTGGGACAGGCCAGCTGCTGCATGCGTCCCTTGGCTGCACCCCACCACGTACAGTCCTGAGGGCGGGTGACCGTCTCATGGTCACCTGTAGGCCCGCGGGGACACGCAGGGGTGTCTTGGTGTGGGCGGGGCAGCTCACCCCTCTGCAGCTCTGCCCTCAAGCCCCCTGGGCTCTGATTCCCCTGGGATCCCCCGTCCCCAGCCGTAGGAGCAGCAACCCCCCACCCCACGACCAGGCGGGACGCTGGTTATCCCATCTCAAGTGCAGCCTCCCGCAGGGTGGGGTCCTGCCCTGACCACACCCGGCGGGGCTCTCCGGTGTCGAGCTTCCTGGGGCGGCAGTGGGAGGTGATGGCCGGGCGGCTGCTCCGCTTCGTGTGGCGGGCCTCACGTGCAGACCCCTGGGACTGAGGGTGCAGGCGTGCAGGTCAAGGGCGGGTCACACGGCGGTGTGGTGCAGCTTGTGGTCCGCGTCGCCCCACGCGTCTGCCCTGGCTGAGGAGGAGCAGGGCGTTTACTGAAAGCCTAGCAGGACGGCAGGAAGCGGCCGTGCCGCATGACGTCTGGGTTGACGGGCCTGCCACGGCCTCGCGTCCCGGGCGGTGCGCTCAGGGCTGCCGTGCCTGGCCGGGGGTTCCTCCCGCTCAGCCCGCAGCCAGGCTGAGCCCGGGCGCCAACCTGGCCCCTGGGGTGACGCGCTTGTGTGGACTCCTTTGCAGTTTGGCACTTACAGTGAGTCTGAGCGGAGGACAGAGGAGTACGACGCCCAGGTGAGCGGCGGCGCAGCGTGCTTACCCGCAGGCACGGGCCGGGCTGTGGCTGCCTGGGAGGAGGCCCTTCCTGGGTGTGGGACCCGCCCGCCTTAACCGCGACCCTGGGAAGCTGCTTGCTGGTCTTCTGACCCAGGAGGGGGCGCTGGGGGCTCCCGGGTCCCAGTCCTGTGGGTGCCTGCTCCACGTGCTGTCCTGTTGGGAGGCGTCTTCCTGCTCGTGGGCGCCCGTGGGGCTGTGAGCCGGGCCCGTGGGCGCCCGTGGGGCTGTGAGCCGGGCCCGCTCCGCGCCGTGGGGCGCCCCCTCCCGCGCGGTTCTCGGGTTGGTTCACATGTTCCTCGTGCAGGGATTTTGTGTTCTGGTTTCACGGGCGTCGGCCGCATCCCAGTCTTCATCGGGTTTTGGTAAAGCCCAGATGGGAATCGAGGACGCCTTTCTTCAGAGTCCTTTGCTGGACGTCTGGTCCCCCGCCTGCCCCCAGTCACGCTGAGTCTGGCTGTGTGTCAGGGCCGGCGTGGATCCATCACGCGTTCGTGGCGGATGTCCTGTGGGCACATGCTTGCCAGCTTGTATCCTCCACGCAGCCCAGCTTTGCTGCCCTGGACGTCCTGCCACTGTGCCCTCTGGTCTGTGGGTCTAGGCGGCTCGGAGGACGGGCCCTGACTGGGCACCTTCTGTCCCCCAGGCCATGAAGTACCTGTCTTACCTGCTCTACCCTCTCTGCATCGGGGGTGCCATCTACTCACTGCTCAACATCAAGTACAAGAGGTGAGAGCACCCTGCTGACGGCCGCGGGTCCAGCGCAGCTTCGCCCTCAGCCAGGGTCCTGGCTGCCCGTTGCTGGCCCCTCGCGGCCATCTGGTCCCAGCAGGCTGGGGAGCACTCGTGGGAGCAGACTCACTGCTGGCCACACAGCCCGCGTCCAGAGGGGCAGGGGCCTCTGCACTGTCGTGGCCCCATCCTCCCAGCACGGGCGACCCCCAGCGGCACCGGTGCGCGGGCCAGGCTCAGGGCCGCCCCCAGGCTGCGTGGTTCTGTCCCACTGGAGGTCGTCAGGGGAAGTGTGTCAGTGCCCCATCTCTGCCGTCCCCTCGGTGGGGGCTCCAGGTGCCGGGTCTCTGCTGTCCCCTCGGTGGGGGCTCTAAGGAGCCCACCGTCCATGCAGGTGGCCCGGGCTAGCCCGCCAAGAGCAGCCCCTGCTGCGGCCCCGGCACTGGAGGGGCCAGGGGGCCTCGGTCACGACAGGCCGAGCGGCGCCCCCATCACTGCCCTTGCCTTCCAGCTGGTATTCCTGGTTGATCAACAGCTTTGTCAACGGTGAGTCTCCCATCCCGGCAGCAGCGTTTGTAGCGGGTCACATCGTCCACCTGCCGCCTGGCCTAGTGCGGCGAGAGGTGCCCTGTCCGGCCCTGCCTGCCACTCCCCGCGTCCTCCTTGCTGGGCCTCTGGGGTCAGCTGTGGCACCATGTTCTCGTGGGTAGTCGGTGCAGCACCGCAGCCCCCGCCCCGTGTCCGGGGCAGCTCGGCGCTCGGTTTGTCCAGACGGTGAGCTGCTGCTTGCCGGCCGCCCGGCCCAGCTCGGCGCGTTCACCGGGCGTGGGAGGGGCCCGTCTCGGCCCCGGGCAGGAGGCGGTGGGTAACGGCAGGCAGAGCTCCCAGGCGTCCGGAGTCGGTAGCTCCGATGCCCGGCGGCAGGGGCAGCATCCCGGCCCGTGCCTCCACACCCGTGTCTCCCCAGGGGTCTACGCGTTCGGCTTCCTGTTCATGCTGCCCCAGCTCTTCGTGAACTACAAGGTAAGAGGCGCGCCCCCTCACCCGTGGGCCCCGCGCCCCTGGGCCGCCCAGCCCTGACGCGCCCCGTCTCCTTGTCCCCAGATGAAGTCAGTGGCCCACCTGCCCTGGAAGGCCTTCACCTACAAGGTCAGTGTGTCGCCTGCACGGGGCTCTTGGGCACTGTCCCTCGTGGCCGGGTCGTGTCAGCCGTGCTTCTGTGCAGGGGCACTGGGGGTCCAGGCTGGGGGTTCTCCTTCAAGCACAGAGCCCCGCGGTGGCCCTGGAAGCCCGGGGTCCCTGCCCCAGCCCCACAGACGGTCTCCCGAGTGACAGCCCCGCTGCTTCCTGGCACCACACGTCCTACAGCAGGCGGATGCTCTTGACCCGCTGGCTGGCGTCGGGTGCTGGGTCCCTGCCCACCAGACAGCGGCTCCAGTGGTCCCAGGCCCAAGCTGGCCACGGGCTCTTGGGCATGTCGTGGCCCGGCCACGTGCAGAGGCTGGCGCCGCGTGACCCTCCAGTGACCGTGAACTAGAGCGTGCCAGGTCGGGCGTGGGGATGGTCAGAGCTGCCTTCTGCTTTGGATCTGCACGGGGATTCTATGCAGACGGCTCCGTGATCCCACCACCACTCCTGGGCGGTGCTTCTCCATCCTGTTTGCGGAGGGCTGGCGGGACGCCCGGCCGTGGGGTCTGTGCCAGGGTCACCCTGGGCCCAGGACCCCTGCTGCTCCCCGTTGTGGTGGCGCTCAGGTCACTGGGTGGTGAGTGCCCACGGGTGACCGCGTGCCCGGGGGGCTCTGGTCTCACGGCCCCGCCCGCCTGCAGGCCTTTAACACCTTCATCGACGACGTGTTCGCCTTCATCATCACCATGCCCACCTCGCACCGGCTGGCCTGCTTCCGGGATGACGTGGTGTTCCTCGTGTACCTGTACCAGCGGTGGTGAGTGTGGCCCCGTCCTGCTCCTGCAGGGGAGGCGTTGGCAGGTGGGGCCTCGGGGCCTGGCGCCCTGTGCAGGAGCACTGCTGTCTGTCTGACCGCCCCGCGAGCACATCGCTCCCCTGCTCAGCAGAGCGTGAGGCGGGCCACGGCCCTGCTCTGCATGCATGCACCCAGGCTCTGGCCCCCACCTCGGCATGAGTGTAGCTGTCAGCGGCGGCCTCAGGAGCAGAGGTCTGGCCTGACCGTCCTAAGAACGTCGAGAGGGCACAAGGCAAACGCGCGCCGGTCTCTCCCACGGGGACTGACTATCCGAGTCCTGGCTCTCATTCACCCAGGACATGCGTGTTCACGCTTGCGTGCCAGCCAGCCTGACTCACACGTGGTCTCGTTGCAGGCTTTATCCCGTGGATAAGAGTAGAGTGAACGAGTTTGGGGAGTCCTACGAGGACACCCCCCAGCGGAAGCCCCACACAGACTGAGGCGCTCAGGGCGCCGCTGCAGAGGGTGGCGGCCCAGGTGGGCCTCCCACATCACAGCCTCTACGTTGCCAAACCCCCGAGTGTCCCTCACGGCCTCGGGTGCGTCCACCTCATGGCCTCGGGTGCCTCCACGTCGTGTCCGCGGCGCCGACAGCGCTGATGACGCCGCCCGCACGGACGTCCGTCCTGGTCGCCGGGTCCGGGAGCGTCTGGTGCCCGTGGGTGCTGGGCCGCTCCTGTGGGGTCCCCACCCTGGATTCCGTCTCCTGGGGTCTGTGGGTGCTCCTCACGGGGATTTCACATGCCTCCTTGAATCCATTCCGTGTAGACTCTGGGATCAAACGGCTTTTTTCCTTTTCATTTAAATTTGACTATTTTACAGCTTAATGTACGTATGTTTCTATTTTAAAATAAATTTCTCTGGCTGTACACTCTTCTTGGGCTGACATGACGTAGGTTTCAGATAGTGGCGTTTATCCCATTCCCAGAAGCGAATGCACAATGGGGTGTGTGTGTGTGTGTGGGTGTGTGTAAACAGGAGAAAATTTCAGGAAGCTCGGACCACAAGTAGTCTCACGTGTCTGCGTCTCGTTTTGAAGCTGAGTCATCGCAGTGTCCTGGGGGTCAGTAGACAAGTTTTGTTAGAGAAACGCCCTAGGGCTCGCAGAGGGAGGAGCAGGGCGGGGAGGTGTCTTTGCAGACAGGGCAGATGAGGGTGAGAGCTGGTGGGTGACACGGTCAGTCGTATTCCCTGAGGTTCAGTCTCAGAGCCTGTTGGCACGGTGTGGGCACGTGAGCACGTCAGCACCTCGGCCCCTGAGCCTGGCTCAGGGGACATCTCTCTTTGCCGATGTCTACACTGGTGGGCTGTGGCCTCCAGCGGTGTCTCCAGGCATGCATCCAGGGCCCCTCCGTGGCCAGAACGTGGGGCCAGCTGTGGGCTGGCGTTGAGGCCGCTCTCAGGATCAGATCTGTGCGTCCTTCCTGCAAGTCCTCGAGGCCAGACAGAGAACCACACCCAGGAGCCAGCTGCCAGCACGCGCCACCCGCTTACAGGAGAGAAGCTGCTGACTTAGAAGGCTTCACCCCTGAAAGTGTATCAGAATATACTGTAACATGACAGGCTTTACAGACAGCAGAAGCAGGAGGAACTCCTCGCAGCAAATCTGCTCTTTGAGAAGCCTCACAGGGAGGCCTTCCAGCAGGGGCGAGGGCAGCGGGAGCAATCTGATGTGGGCGGAGGGGAAGCCCCAGAGGCAGCAGCCACGTGGGTGCGTCTTGGCTCACTTGTCATTTAGGTTATCTAAAATAAACCACTTACGGCTAAAATAATGATGGTGTTTTGTGAGGTTCCACAGAGCCAGGCAGGGAGGTACTTACACTGGGGGTGAAGACCCGATGCGACTGCAGGTGAACCGCGATGGGTTACAGACAAGCGACCTCCGAAGTAAATCAGCCAAGTGGGGAGACATGCTCGGTGCAGGACTAAACAGGACAACCGAAGAGCAGTGAGAGCAGATGGGACAGGTCGACGCCTGCAGCTCCACCCCGCACGCCAGGAATCCCATTAAAGGCGCACGATCCACCCGCCGGAAGGCAGAGATTACCAGACCAAAGGCAGAGCGGGGCCCCAGGGACACAGGCTGAAGTACACACTGAGACATCCGCCACATTGACATCAGGAGCGTGTATTTTAGAGAAGTATCAGTAACGTTACCAAGAAATAAAGTGTTTTTATAAAAAGTATTAAAAAGACATAATAATTTGTTATTGGGTACACAAACACGTTGAAATGTTGAACATATTGAAAATCTATTACACAAAACCGTTAGGAAACGCAAGCAGAACTAGTCCAAGGGGCAGCTTCAGTGCTGTGTCAGAAACTGACAAGCGTGTGAGCAGATCTCTCTGAGAACAGAGGGGACCTGAACACTTTGACTCTGCATGACCTGTTGCAGACACTCCTCCCAAATTCAGAAGTGTACACACTTTTCAAGAGCATGCAGAGCATTTACCAAGGATATTCTACACAATAAACCAGCCTAAACAACTATAAAATGCTTTCAGGACATATAAATTATGTTCTTCAGCCCCAGTGGAATTAAGTTAAAAATCAATAACAGATCTGTGAAAATCTCCAAATATTTAGAAATTAAACATCACCACTTTGAAATAAACCATGGATCAAAGAAGCCAAAAGGGAAATGAGAAAGTATCTTGAACTGAATGAAAATGAGAACACGGAACACGCACGTTCATGGTCTTCGATGGGGAGACGGAGGCACAGCTGAAGCACTAAAGACCCCCAGCAGGGAAAGACGTGTCCTCAGCACTCGCCTTCGGAAGCCAAGAGAGCAGAGGAGACCGCAGCACGTGTGAGAGCCCAAGTCCGCGTGGTGGAGGAGAGAGTGCAGGATATTAACAGCAACGCTTGTTCTTCGAGATGATTAATGAAAGTAGTAAACCTCCAGCCGGACTGAGGAGGAGGAAAAGAGACGCAATCACAGCATCAGTTAAGAGGGAGGGACAGCACCAGATGGCACACGTGTGTGAACGACAGCAAGAGAACCTCAGGGCAGTTTGTGCCCACACAGCCAACCATGTGGAGAGACAGACAGATCCCTGGAGAGACAAGCCACCCACGCCCACGAGGAAGCCCAGGGCCAGATGGCTTCCAGCGGCTTCACTTGGCATTTCGGGAATGGGGTACCAGCACGCAGGTGCCATTCCCAGGAGAGCGAGCAGGATGTCCGCCCAGGCCCTGCACGCCCAAGTCAGACAGACCCTGTGCTCAGCTCCCACCCCAGAGTGGCTCGCAGACTCCTGTCTGTTTCTGCCCGAGCTCTGACCCATGTGCTTCCACTCCCTCCCCCACGTTTCTGAGGTCAGACTTCCGCGCCTGGAGCGCGTCCTATAGAAACCGGCTGCTTCTGGGTTTCTGCCCGCACGAGTGCCCTTACTTACCCTCATCCTAGAGACACAGCCTGCGGCCTTCCGGGCTGTCTCCCGTCTGAGGCCTGGGCGCTCTCCGCCAAGTGTAGCGTCCCATCCATCCCCCTCTCCAGGCAAAGCGCTGATTCCGGAGGCAGTGGGGCCCTGGGCCCATCTCTCAGAAGTGCCTCCTCCGCGCGACGCTCCTCTGCAGTGACCTGTTCTCGTCCCCCCTCCTGTTCTCAGCTTCCGGGCCCCTCTGTGCTGAACTCGGGGGCATTCCAGAGACAGAGCTGTTTCCACGGTACTCATGTTCTCTGCTTGGTACTTACTTCATGTACTGAGTTTTCCGTTATTCAGTAATGTGGCTCCCGACGTCCTGTTTGATTCTAATTGTTTCTGTTAAGCTGCCTGGTCTGTCTGAAGGGCCTTCTCCGCTGCCTGCCTCTGTGTCTGCACAGAGGACAGGCCAGCACCGGGGGCAGCGTCCTCCGGTGGCTGCAGCAGCCTGCAGGCCCGATCCTGCTGCCTCGCACGCTGGGGTCCGTCTGCTCTCGCTCACGGCACTGTGCCCTTCCTGCTGTGTGCTGGAGGGTTTTGGTTGTGTGTTCATATTCAGTATGGATCTCGGGGGGGCTCCCCTGGTGGTTCAGTGGTTAAGCATCTGCCTGCCAACGCAGGGGACGTGGGTTCGATCCCTGGTCCAGGAAGATCCCACATGCCACGGGGCCATGAAGCCCTTGTGCCTAGAGCCTGTGCTCCGCAACAAGAGAAGCCCCCACCTCCGTGAAAAGCCCGCAGACCACAGCTAGAGAAAGACTTCACACAGAGACGAAGGCCCGGTGCAGCCAGAAATGAAGTGAGTGAAAGCTCTACAAAGAAAGCTCATCTGAGGCCAGCGTGTCGGTGACTCCTTCCAGGGAGGGTCAGAGCCGGGCCTGTGGGCAGAAGTGCCTGGAGACCCTCCAGAAGTGACAGAGATGATGTCTACGCGTATAGATGAACCCCATGAACAGTATGAAAATGCAAAAGGATATGACACTGAAAGATGAACTCCCCAGATGGGTAGGTGCCCAATATGCTACTGGAGAAGAGGGGAGAAGCAACTCCAGAAAGAGTGAAGAGACGGAACCAAAGCGAAATCGTCCAGATGTGGATGTAACTGGTGATGGAAGTCAAGTCTGATGCTGCAAAGAACAATATTGCATAGGAATCTGGAATGTTAGAGCCAAGAATCAAGATAAATTGGAAGTGGTCAAACAGGAGATGGCAAGAGTGAATGTTGACACTTTAGGAATCAGTGAACTAAAGTGGGCTGGAATGGGCAAATTTAACTCAGATGACCATTATACCTACTACTGACAGGAATCCCTTAGCAGAAATGGAGTAGCCCTCATAGCCAACTAAAGAGTCTGAAATACAGTACTTGGGTGCAATCTCAAAAACAACAGAACGATGTCTGTTCGTTTCCAAGGCAAACCCTTCACTGTCACAGTAATCCAAGTCTATGCCCCAACCAGTAATGCTGAAGAAGCTGAAGTTGAACGCTTCTATGAAGACCTATAAGACCTTCTAGAACTAACACCCAAAAAAGATGTCCTTTTCATTATACAGGACTGGAATGCAGAAGTAGGAAGTCAAGAGATACCTGAGTAACAGGCAAATTTGGCGTTGCAATACAGAATGAAGCAGGGCAGAGGCTAACAGTTTTGCCAAGAGAACGCACTGGTCATAGGAAACACCCTCTTCCAACAACACAAGAGACAACTCTACACATGGACATCACCAGATGGTGAATACTGAAATCAGATTGATTATATTCTTTGCAGCCAAAGATGGAGAAGCCCTATACAGTCAGCAAAAACAAGACCAGGAGCTGACTGTGGTTCAGGTAATGAACTCCTTATTGCAAAATTCAGACTTGAATTGAAGAAACTAGAGAAACCACTAGACCATTCAGGTATGACCTAAATCAAATCCCTTACGATTATACAGTGGAAGTCACACATACATTCAAGGGATTAGATCTGATAGACAGAGTCCCTGAAGAACTATGGACTGAGGTTCGTGACATTGTACAGGAGTCAGTGATCAAGACCATCTTCAAGAAAAAGAAATACAAAAAAGCAAAATGGTTGTCTGAGGAGGTCTTACAAATAGCTGAGAAAAGAAGAGAAGCTAAAGGCAAAGGAGAAAAGGAAAGATATACCCATTTGAATGCAGAGTTCCAAAGGATAGCAAGGAGAGATAAGAAAGTCTTCCTCAGTGATCAGTACAAAGAAATAGAGGAAAACAATAGAATGGGAAAGACTAGAGATCTCTTCAAGAAAATTAGAGATACCCAGGGAACATTTCATGCAAAGACGGGCAAAATAAAGGACAGAAATGGTACAGACCTAACAGAAGCAGAAGATATTAAGAAGAGGTGGCAAGAATACACAGAAGAACTGTACAACAAAGATCTTCATGACCCAGATAACCATGATGATGTGATCACCCACTAGAGCCAGACATCCTGGAATGTGAAGTCAAGTGAGCCTTAGGATGCATCCATATAAGCAAAGCTAGTGGAGGTGATGGAATTCCAGTTGAGCTATTTCAAATCCTAAAGGAAGATGCTGTGAAAGTGTTGCACTCAACATGCCAGCAAACTTGGAAAACTCAGCAGTGGCCACAGGACTGGAAAAGGTCAGTTTTCATTCCAATCCCAAAAAAGGCAATGCCAAAGAATGATCAAACTACCACACAATTGCACTCATTTCACACGCTAGCAAGGTAATGCTCAAAATTCTCCATGCCAGGCTTCCAGATGGAACTGAGAACTTCCAGATGTTCAAGCTGGATTGAGAAAAGGCAGAGGAACTAGAAATCAAATTACCAACATCTGTTGGATCATTAAGAAAGCAAGAGAGTTCCAGGAAAACATCTACTTCTGCTTTAACGACTATGCCAAAGACTTTGACTGTGTGGATCACGACAAATTGGAAAATTCTTAAAGAGACGGGAATACCAGACCACCTTATTTAACTTCTATGCAGAGTACATCGTGCAAAATGCTATGCTGGATGAAGCACAAGCTGGAGTCGAGATTGCTGGGAGAAATATCAATAATGTCAGATACGCAGATGATACCACCCTTATGGGAGACAGTGAAGAACTAAAGAGCCTCTTGATGAAAGTGAAAGAGGAGATTGAAAAAGTTGGCCTAAAACTCAACATTCAGAAAACTAAGATCATAGCATCCAGTCCTATCACTTCAAGGCAAATAGATGGGGAAACAGTGGAAACGGTGACAGACTTTATTTTCCTGGGCTCCAAAATCACTGCAGATGGTGACTGCAGCCATGAAATTAAAAGATGCTCCTTTGAAGAAAAGCTATGACCAACTTAAACAGCATATTAAAAAGCAGAGACATTACTTTGGTAAGAAAGGTCCCTATAGTCAAAGCTATGGTTTTTCCAGTGGTCATGTATGGATGTGAGAGTTGGACTATAAAGAAAGTTGAGCACCAGAGAATTGATGCTTTTGAACTGTGGTGCTGGAGAAGACTCTTGAGAGTCCCTTGGACTGCAAGGAGATCAAACAAGTCTATCCTGAAGGAAATCAATCCTGAATATTCATTGGAAGGACTGATGCTGAAGCTGAAACTCCGATATTTCAGCCACCTGATGAGAAGAACTGACTCATTTGGAAAAGACCCTGATGCTGGGAAAGATTGAAGGCAGGAGGAGAAGGGAACGACAGAGGATGAGATGGTTGGATGGCATCACCGACTCAATGGACATGAGTTTGAGCAAACTCCGGGAGTTGGTGATGGACACGGAGGCCTGGCGTGCTGCAGTCCATGGGCTCGCAAAGAGTAGGACACAACTGAGCAGCTGAACCGAACTGAATGTGTATAGATGATGGATATGATAAGACGTTTGTGGAAGCTTCCTGATGGGAGGGACTGGCTGTGGGGGAATCTGGGTCTTGCTCTGATGTGCTGGGCCGTGCTCAGTAACTCTTTAATCCAGTTTTCTGTTGATGGGTGGGGCTGTGTTCCCTCCCAGTAGTTTGGCCTGAGGCCAGAGTACTGTAGGGGAAGCAGCAATGCCAGCCTCCCACAGAAGGACTTCGGCGGCAGTGTCACTCAGAGCCCCGACCCCGCAGAGGACACTCTCGACCCACGCCTCCGCTGGAGACTCCTGGACCCTCACGGGCAGGTCTGCTCTGTCTCTGTGGGGTCGCTGCCCCTTTCTCCTGGGCCTGTTGCACACGAGCTTTGTTTGTGCCCCCAAAGTCTGTCTTCCCAGTGCTAGGGAAGTTCTGTAATCAAACCCCACTGGCCTCCAAAGTCAAATTCTCTGGGGGTTCTCAGTCCCCTTGCTGGATCCCCAGGTTGGCAAGTCTGTTGTGTGCCCTAGAACTTCTGTAACAGTGCGAGAACTTCTTTGGTATAACTGTTCTGCAGTTTGTGGGTCGTCTGCTCAGTGTCTCAATGATGGAGATGATGGCAATCCCCTCCAAGAGGACTTGGGCCACACACCGCGCCCTCCAGGTCTGCTGCAGCCAGAGCCCCTGTCCCCGTGGCAGCCACTGCTGACCCCCTGTCTCTGCAGGAGATGCTCAAGACACTCACAGGCAGGTCTGGCTCAGTCTCTGTGGGGTCTCTGGGTCCTGTGCACACAAAGTTTCGTTTGAGCCCTCCCAGCATTTCTGGTGGGTATGGGGTTTCATTCTAAATGCGATTTTGCCCCTCCTACCAACTTATTGTGGCTTCTCCTTTGCCCTTGGATGGGAGTATATTTTGGTGGGATCCAACATTCTCCTGTCTATGCTTGTTCAGCGGTTAGTTGCAATTTTGGAGTTCTTGCAGGACAAGATGAGTACATGTCCTTCCACTCCGCCATTCAGATTCAGCACTCAATGTGCCAGCAAATTTGGAAAACTCAGCAGTGGCCACAGCACTGGAAAAGGTCAGTTTTCATTCCAATCCCAAAGAGAGGCAATGCCAAAGACTGTTCAAACTTCTGCACAATTGCACTTATCTCACATGTGAGCACGGAAAAGGCAATGGCACCCCACTCCAGTATTCTTGCCTGGAAAATCCCATGGACAGAGGAGCCTGGTGGGCTGCAGTCCATGAGGTCGAGAAGAGTCGGACATGACTGAGCGACTTCACTTTCCCTTTTCACTTTCATGCATTGGAGAAGGAAATGGCAACCCACTCCAGTGTTCTTGCCTGGAGAATCCCAGGGATTGGGGGAGCCTGGTGGGCTGCCATCTATGGGGTCGCAGAGAGTCGGACACGACTGAAGCGACTTAGCAGCAGCAGCAGCACATGTTAGCAAAGTAATGCTCAAAATTCTCCAAGATAGGTTTCAACAGTACCTGAACTGTGAACTTCCAGATGTTCAAGCTGGATTTAGAAAAGGCAGAAGAAACAGAGATCAAATTACCAACATCCATTGGAACATCGAAAAAGCAAGAGAATTCCAGAAAAACATCTACTTGGGCTTCATGGACTATGCTAAAGCCTTTGACTGTGTGAATCACAACGAACTGTGGAAAAGTCTTAAAAAGATGGGAAAACCAGACCACCTTACCTGCCTCCTGAGAAATCTGTATGCAGGTCAAGAAGCATCAGTTAGAACTGGACATGGAACAACAGACTGGTTCCAAATTGGGAAAGGAGTCTGTCAAGGCTTGATATTATCACCGTGCTTATTTAACTTATATGCAGAGTACATCGTGCCAAATGCTGGACTGGATGAAGCACAAGCTGGAACCAAGATTGCTGGGAGAAATATCAGATATGCAGACATCAGATATGCAGATGACACCACCCTTATGGCAGAAAGTGAAGAGGAACTAAAGAGCCTCTTGATGAAAGTGAAAGAGGAGAGTGAAAAAGTTGGCTTAAAGCTCAACATTCAGAAAACTAAGATCATAGCACCAAGTCCCATCACTTCATGGCAAATAAATGGCGAAACAATGGAAACAGTGACAGACTTTATTTTGGGGGGTTCCAAAATCACTGCAGATGGTGACTACAGCCATGAAATTAAAAGATGCTTGCTTATTGAAAGAAAAGCTATGACCAACCAAGACAGCATGTTAAAAAGCAAAGACATTACTTTGCTAACAAAGGTCCGTCTAGTCAAAGCTATGGTTTTTCCAGTAGTCATGTATGGATATGAGAGTTGGACTGTGAAGAAAGCTGAGCATCAGAGAATTGATGCTTTTGAACTGTGGTGTTGGAGAAGACTCTTGAGAGTCCCTTGGACTGCAAGGAGATCCAACCAGTCCATCCTAAAGGAGATCAGTCCTGGGTGTTCATTGGAAGGACTGATGCTGAAGCTGAAGCTCCAATACTTTGGCCACCTGATGCAAAGGACTGACTTATTGGAAAAGACCCTGATGCTGGGAAAGACTGAAGGCAGGAGGAGAAGGGGACGACAGAGGATGAGATTGTTGGATGGCATCACTGACTCAATGGACATGAGTTTGAGCAAACTCCGGGAGTTGGTGATGGACAGGGAGGCCTGGTGTGCTGCAGTCCACGGGGTCTCAAAAAGTCCGACACAACTGAGCGACTGAATGGAACTGAAGTGCGTGCCGCAGCTGGACTCTGTTCTAGGAGCAGAAGGCTCTGGGGGTGACAGGGCTTCACTTGGGCTTCTCTGAGTGCAGCTGGGGCCCAGAAGGGGCTGCAGCGTCGTGTGTCCCCACCGGGACTGTGTGTCCCCACCGGGACTGTGTGTCTGTGGGGACGACCTGTTTCACGCCTCCTCTCGGTGCAGCCAGACCCGGCCTCTCCTCCCCCTCCCCCTTCGCTCCTGTCCCAGGACAGAGCTGGCCCCGAGCTCAAAACTTGCCTGGCCTGGCTTCTTGGTGACCCTGGAGAGGACCCCTCCTCTGAAGGGCTTCCCACAGAGCCCCTGCCCCACCTTGGGCCATGCCTACCAGGAAGCTGGGTCGTGGCTGGGCCAGGAGCAATTCAAATGCTTAATTATGTAAGTAAATTCCACAGCTCAGCATCAGAGTAGGTAATTTCATCTTAACACCTTCTTAAATTTCATCAAATAACTTTCAAGGGTGTGGAAAGCCAGAGGTGTGTGCATAGCAGGAGCCAAGCCATGTCTGCCAAAGTGCAGGGACGTGGTGCCCGTTCAGAGGGATTTTCAGCCTTAAGCACTCTTTATTGGTTTTCATCAGGCGGTTTAAGGTCCAAGAGAAAGTACACAAAGGCACGGAAGTGGTAAGCTGGCTGGCCTGCCGCCTTGCCGCGCAGATCAAAGGCTTCGTGCTCCGAGGAGCTGGGAGGAGATGCGGGTTTTCCCTGGAGCTGCCCCCATGACCCCGCTCCCCACCAAAATGAGGTGAAGTGCGTGCGTACTCAGTCATGTCTGATGCTTTGTGACCCAGTGGACTGCAGCCTGCCTCGCTCCTCTGTCCCTGGGATTCTCCAGGGAAGAGTACTGGAGCCATTGCCGTCTCCTTCTCCAGGGGATCTTCCCGACCCAGGGACTGAACCCGCATTTTTTATCTCCTGCCTTGGCAGCTGGGTTCTTTACCAGCTGGGCCCCGAGAAAGCCCCTCTGCTCCCCCAACTCACTGCCTTTTCTCCTGGCGTCTCCCAGCGCCAGCCAGGTGTGTGGGGGACACTGTCCTGGCTCTGCCCCGAGTTACCCGGATTGTTCAGGAAGCCAGCACCCCTGCGCCTGCGGGCAGGACCTGCCCGCCTCCTCCAGGGCTGCCCGGAGCCAGTGTGCAGGAATGCCATATACATTGTGAAGCCCCGTGTAAACAAAGACCGTTCTTCCTGTAACCTATCTTCCCTTCTGAGAATTAAAAAGCCTCAGTAAACCCAAGGCAGGACAAACCCCACAAAACAGGGACGTGAAACACCCTCAGCTCCCACAGAGCCCCCAGGCCCCTGATCCACGAACCCGGGTGAGGGCATGCTAAAACAGGCCGCTCCGAGTCCCCAGGCGGGGACCACGGGGACCCTGGCCTCAGAGAACCTGGGTGCCAGGCCGAAGTGGAGCTCCCTGGGGCAGCCCTCCTCCTGGGGGTCCCTGCCCCAGGACCGGCCCGTGTCCTCTGCTCCATCGCTTCCCAGCGCCCCTGGGCTGTCCTCCCGTGCGGAGAGGAGGTCCGGCCCCTCCGCCCTCTGCTGCTCCGGGAACCAGGTCCTGAACACCTTCCCCGAAGCGCTCCCCCGAGCCGCACGCAGGGCAGTGCTCTGGGCATTACGTGCCTCTGTTTTCCACCCATGTGCAGCCCTGCTGTCACACTGGCACCCCTTCCCAGGCGTCTCCAGGCCCCCGGGGACCAGTCTGTTCTGTCTACACCTGCCTGAGCCCCTGCAGTGAAAACCAGCGACACCACCGAGGACTCCGTCACACATCGCTGATCGAGATGCAAGACAGGAAAGGAGACGAGCTCACGGGGCGACCAGACCCCTGGGCGTCCGTCCTGAGCGACGAGAGGTCATGTGATTATACACTCGACGTCCAATACCAACGCAGCCCTTCACAGCAGCTGTGCTGGTAACGGCTCCAGAGCGGGAAAAACCCCAACACCCACCGCAGGGCCAGGGGTTGGATCAGCTGCCCAGCCTGGCCCAGCACACTGCTCCGAGATCTCACAACTGATGCACGGGAGGTGCTGGGACAGTTCAGTATTCCAGGGCGGGGCTGGTCACACGAGTCCACACAGGGGACAAAATGACGTCGCCCTCCAGCCACACGCTCCACCGGGCAGGGTCCCAGTCCCTGCCTGTGTCAAGTGGACACTGACCCAGGGCAGAGCCGCATGCTGCCTGCTGCGCTGAGTCTCACGGGCAGAGGCTGCCCCTTCCTAGGCCTGTGACCTGAGGCAGGGGATGACCCTGGATGAGGCGGACCCTGAGTGAATTAGAGGGTCCTCGTCAGGGTCCTGGAGGGAAATGGGGCCTTGGAGGCAGAGGCTGGACTCAGGGAGTTTGAGGGAGGGGGCAGGGCCCGAGGGCTGTCTCACCCTCTCTCTCCGCTGAGACCCATTTGGGTCCTGGTTGCAGCCTTGGCCGTCCCACACCGTGGCCACAGATCTGATGGTGCCTGGGTCGGGGGGCAAGTACCATGCACCAGGTGTGCCGTCGAGTGGGTACAGGCCGGTGCCGGGCACACCACTGTGGCCCGCCCCACTCCCCACCCACCCCGGGCTGCCCTCCAGAGCTGGCTGCCCGTGCCCTCAGGGCTGCGGTGCCTCCAAGGCCAGTGGCAGTGATCACAGGACGGAACCTGCTGCTCATGAAGGACAGCCTGCTCATCGTCTAAACCCCAGCCAGGCCTCCGGCCACGCTCCCCGGGGGGGGGGGGGGTGGTCAGAGTCTCCGGGACCCCCTTTCCTCCCTCTTCCCAGCTGCATCCTCTGTACCATTTGTGGCAACTCCTCACAGACTAGGGGTGATGGTCCACGGCCAGCCCTGCAGACACCCCGCCAGCTCCCCAGGGGATCCCCAGTGTCCAGCCACTGCAGGTGCTTTTGTAAGCTTCACAGTTGGGTCTATGTATAACTGGGGGGGCTCCACTCGCCCCTTAGGTGACAAACGACACATCAGTATTTGTCTCCCAGCACAGAATCCACAGAGGAGCCAGAGACCACCCATCAGATCCCGAAGACAGCAAGGGCGTTCACAGAATCCACAGAGGAGCCAGAGACCACCCATCAGATCCCGAAGACAGCAAGGGCGTTCACAGAATCCACAGAGGAGCCAGAGACCACCCATCAGATCCCGAAGACAGCAAGGGCGTTCACAGAATCCACAGAGGAGCCAGAGACCACCCATCAGATCCCGAAGAGAGCAAGGGCATTCACAGAATCCACAGAGGAGCCAGAGACCACCCATCAGATCCTGAAGAGAGCAAGGGCATTCCAGAAAAACATCTGTTTCATTGACTACATTAGTATTTATCTCCCAGCACAGAATCCACAGAGGAGCCAAAGATCACCCATTAGATCCTGAAGAAAGCAAGGGCGTTCCAGAAAAACATCTGTTTCATTGACTACATTAGTATTTGTCTCCCAGCACAGAATCCACAGAGGAGCCACAGACCACCCATCAGATCCCGAAGAAAGCAAGGGCGTTCCAGAAAAACATCTGTTTCATTGACTACATTAAAGCCTTTGTGTGGATCACAACAAACTGGAAAATTCTTAAAGAGATAGGAATACCAGACCACCTTACCTGTCTCCCGAGAAACCAGTATGCAGGTCAAGAAACAACAGTTAGAACCAGACATGGAACAACAGACTGGTTCAAAATTGGGAAAGGAGTATGACAAGGCTGTATATTGTCACTCTGTTTATTTAACTTCTATGCAGAGTACATCATGTGAAATGCCGGACTGGATGACTCACAACCTGGAATCAAGATTGCCGGGAGAAATACCAACAACCTCAGATTGCAGATGATACCACTCTAATGGCAGAAAGTGAAGAGAGACTAAAGAGCCTCTTGATGAAGGTGAAAAAGGAGAGTGAAAAGGCTGATTTGAAACTCAGTAATAAAGAAATTAAGATCATGGCATCCGGTCCGATCACTTTATGGCAAAAGAAAGGGAAAAAGTAGACACAGTGAGAGAGTTTACTTTCTTGGGCTCCGAAATCACTGTGCACAGTGACTGCAGCCGTGAAGTTAAAAGACGCTTGCTCCTTGGAAGGAAAGCTATGACCAACTCAGACAGCATATTCAAAAGCAGAGACGTCACTTTGCCAACAAACTATGATTTTTTCCAGTTGTCATGTACGGATGTGAGAGTTGGACCATAAAAAAGGCTGACTGCTGAAGAACTGACGCTTTTGAACTGTGGTGTTGGAGAAGACTCTTGACAGTGCCCTGGCCTGCAAGATCAACCCAGTGAATCCTTACGGAAATCAACCGTGAATATTCACTGAAAAGACTGGCTCGGAAGCTCCAATCCTGGCCCCCTGATGCAAAGAGCTAACTCATTGGAAAAGACCCTGATGCTGGGAAAGGCTGACGGCAGGAGGAAAAAAAGGGCGGCAGAGAACGAGATGGTTGGATGGCTTCTCCAATTCAATGGAGATGAGTTTGAGCAAAGTCCTGGAGGCGGTGAAGAACAAGGAAGCCTGGCGTGCTGCAGCCCATGGAGTCGCAAACAGTCGGACACGACTTAGTGACTGAACGACAGAGTTCCCTGTTTAGAAACGTCCAGGTGTGAAGTGTGGCACTCACCCACTGCCTTCTGGAAGTTTCTGGAATCGGATTTTGTTGTATTTTGTCATAAGCCAACAGTATGAAGTTTTTTCCAAGAACACCTTCGTGTTTTACGACACAGTGACTAACACCACTGTCAGCTTTCCGGAGACAGAGCAGCCGTCCACGCGGCAGTGGAGCCCGTGTTCAGGAGACGAACAGTTTCCAGTCACTCCAGAAAAGTCTCCCTACCTCGGGCTTCCCTTGTGGCTCAGCTAGCACGGTACTAATCACATAGCTTGCTTCTTCTCCTTTTTTAACTGTTATCCATGCTGGTTTCTAGTCGCTGGAGAAGAACACACTTCCCAAGGCTACGCCCAGTCCCCCACTGGCGGAAACAAGCCAGCTTGAGACCTCGCAGTGCTCACATGGCGAACTTCCAGGAGAGCCACCCACGGTCCCAAGGGTTACCAGCGGGGCAGACCCGAGCAAGTGGGATGGACACAAAACACCGCTGGTGACGGAGGGAGAGTGGAGGCCTCTTTAAATGCTATGGCCACGAAGAAAAGTAATTGCTGACCAAGTTTTGTAATGTTATGAAATATTAACCATTTGTTCAGCCATTCAGTGTTGCGGAACTCAGGTGTATCATTTGTGCAAGCCTCCCAAGACCCAGAAGCTTCCTCTTTCTACTCAAACATCCTGCAAGCGTCTGGGTTAGGGTGAGACGTCATTAGGGTGACTGCTCTGAACCGTGCCCTTGGGCCTGGGAGGGTCTCTGTGGCTGGGCAGGAAGGTGAGGCCCCTGATCCTCCTGGGGCTGTGAGCCTCTGGGCAGGCCCTTGACCCGTCTTGGTCTTCGTGGTGCTTGTAGAGGGCAGGGTGGCTCTGGGTGTAAAGGGAGCCATGAATGGGTGCCAGGAGCCTGCAGGTGGTGCCCCAGGGAACCCGTGGCTCCACTTCTCCCCTTCCTTTGCCCTACCCATGGGATGGGTGATTAACAGAGAACTGGTCTGAGGATTTCCGTTTATGGTGAGAACCACGGAAGATCCCGCAAAGAGAAAGTACAGCCTGGAGCCAAGGAAACCAAGCCCGCAAGGCAAGTGCTGCTGCTGCCCGCTGCCCACCACCCGCTGCCCGTTGACCACCGCCCGCTGCCCGCTGACCACTGCCCGCTGACCACCGCCCGCCGCCCGCCCGCGCCGGGGAAGGCTCCAGGAACTCCCCTGAGGAATGGTCGAGGATGCATCTGCGCCCCCTTGGTTTCCCCAGGCCCGCCAGGAGGGGCGGTGGTCCATTCTCTTCTTCGCACAAAGTTACTCATTCGCTGCCATGAGCCCCTTCTGGACCCCAGAGCATCATCCCTCGCTGCACGGTCATGGCCCGGGTGTTAAAGCAACCAACCCGAAGAACCTGCTCCCCGGGGACGCCGAACGCACCAGGCCCCCCCAGGGACCCCGCGTTCTGGTCCTCTCCCTTGGTACCACAGAGCCTTTCCACTGTGCGACCCCTCGCGCGACCCCTGCGCCCTGGGAGGGCTGGCGGCGCGGGGCGGGGGAGACCGCCCGGGAGCAGCCGCGCGGAGGAGGCCGGGTCCTCGTCGTACCTGGGCGCAAACACCGGGCCCCCGTCCGCGGCCCCGAGGGCGCGCAGGGGGCGGGGCTGCGGGCCTCCGAGACCCCGCCCCTTCCTCCGCCCGGCCCCGCCCCTTCCTCCGCCCGGACCCCTGCTCCTCCGCGCGATGCCGCGCGCGCCCAGGTGCCGGGCCGTGCGCGCCCTTCTGCGGGCCAGCTACCGGCAGGTGCTGCCCCTGGCCGCCTTCGTACGGCGCCTGCGGCCCCAGGGCCACCGGCTTGTGCGGCGCGGGGACCCGGCGGCCTTCCGCGCGCTGGTGGCTCAGTGCTTGGTGTGCGTGCCCTGGGACGCGCAGCCGCCCCCTGCCGCCCCGTCCTTCCGCCAGGTGGGCCGTCCCCGGGGAGCCTGGGCGGGGCCGGCGGGGTGATAGCGGAGGGGGTGAGGGAGGACGTCCCCGTGTCCCCAGCGACTCACGGATTGTCTCCCGCAGGTGTCCTGCCTGAAGGAGCTGGTGGCCAGAGTCGTGCAGAGGCTCTGCGAGCGCGGCGCGAGGAACGTGCTGGCCTTCGGCTTCACGCTGCTGGCCGGGGCCCGCGGCGGGCCGCCCGTGGCCTTCACGACCAGCGTGCGCAGCTACCTGCCCAACACGGTAACCGACACGCTGCGCGGCAGCGGCGCCTGGGGGCTGCTGCTGCACCGCGTGGGCGACGACGTGCTCACCCACCTGCTGTCGCGCTGCGCGCTCTACCTGCTGGTGCCCCCGACCTGCGCCTACCAGGTGTGTGGGCCGCCGCTCTATGACCTCCGCGCCGCCGCCGCCGCCGCTCGTCGGCCCACGCGGCAAGTGGGCGGGACCCGGGCGGGCTTCGGACTCCCGCGCCCGGCCTCGTCGAACGACGGCCACGGGGAGGCCGAAGGACTCCTGGAGGCGCGGGCCCAGGGCGCGAGGCGGCGTCGCAGTAGCGCGCGGGGACGACTGCCTCCAGCCAAGAGGCCCAGGCGCGGCCTGGAGCCCGGGCGGGATCTCGAAGGGCAGGCGGCCCGCAGCCCGCCCCGCGTGGTGACACCTACCCGAGACGCTGCGGAAGCCAAGTCTCGGAAGGGCGACGTGCCCGGGCCCTGCCGCCTCTTCCCGGGCGGCGAGCGGGGTGTCGGCTCCGCGTCCTGGCGGCTGTCACCCTCGGAGGGCGAGCCGGGTGCCGGAGCTTGCGCTGAGACCAAGAGGTTCCTTTACTGCTCCGGCGGTGGCGAACAGCTGCGCCGCTCCTTCCTGCTCTGCTCCCTGCCTCCCAGCCTGGCCGGGGCGCGGACACTCGTGGAAACCATCTTTCTGGACTCGAAGCCCGGGCCGCCAGGGGCTCCCCGCCGGCCGCGCCGCCTGCCCGCGCGCTACTGGCAGATGCGGCCCCTGTTCCGGAAACTGCTTGGGAACCACGCGCGGTGCCCCTATGGCGCGCTGCTCAGGGCGCACTGCCCGCTGCCGGCCTCTGCGCCCCCGGCGGGGCCAGACCATCAGAAGTGCCCTGGTGTTGGGGGCTGCCCCTCTGAGAGGCCGGCCGCTGCCCCCGAGGGCGAGGCGAACTCAGGGCGCCTGGTCCAGTTGCTCCGCCAGCACAGCAGCCCCTGGCAGGTGTACGGCCTCCTGCGGGCCTGTCTTCGCCGCCTGGTGCCCGCCGGCCTCTGGGGCTCCCGGCACAACGAGCGGCGCTTCCTGCGGAACGTGAAGAAGCTCCTCTCCCTGGGGAAGCACGGCAGGCTCTCGCAGCAGGAGCTCACGTGGAAGATGAAGGTGCAGGACTGTGCCTGGCTGCGCGCGAGCCCAGGTGAGGCACCCGGGGGAGGGGTCGGGGGCTTCTTGGTAGCTCCCCATCTCAGTTCTCGGCCTCTGACCCAATCTCCCACCCGTGGATCCCGGACTTCATGGAGGTTCTGGGCCTGGGAAGGGGTAGTGGAGAGGGGGACTCGCAGATGGCAGGTGGGGCACCTGGAGCCCCGGTGGGCGTGGCTGCGGGGGTTCATTATCCCTTTCTGACCTCAAGGTTAGCTGCCTTGAGCTATGCTCCCTGATAGAAGTGGGAACTGGGCTGAGAACCCCCGTGGGTGGGGTTGGGAGGTAAGGCTTGGGGTTCCCCAGCCAGCTCTGGTCAGCCATCTGCAGACCCAGTGAGTTCTACTGTGCGTCCACCAGGCCAGGGCCACTGGCGGCCGGTACGAGAGGACCGTGTCCTTGACTGAGGCCCCGGGCTGGGTGGGCACAGAGGGGAGAGCTGGCTGCCGGCCGGGTCCCAGGACAGTGGGCAGCTGCTGGGGTGCAGCGGGACCTTCTGTGAAGCTGGGCCTTTGGGGTCCCTCCCCATGTGGCGGTCTGGGTTTGATGTGGGGCTCCTCCCGTGCAGCCGCGGCCCTGCATGTCCGCAGGGCAGAGCCAGGAGTGGCAGGGCCAGCCTCTTCCGTGCACTCCCGAGTCTGACCCTAAACTCCTGAGAGCCTGGCATCTGGAAGGAGGTGATGGCAGTGCTCTGGAGCCAGGTTTGGCCGCCTCGTCGACTCGTGCGTCAGCTTTTCTCATGAGCGTCTGGTGCCTCTCTTTACCGGAGAGTCTGTTTCCCTGCCTCACCACGAGGCGGTTTCCGTTATCTAGTTTTTAACTTCAGCCTCTCCTGTCCTGTGAGGACGCGTAGCGTACGTGTCAGGTCACAGCGCTGAGCCTTCCCGACCGCGCCTGGCGGTCTTTGCGGCTGCCCTGAGTCTTCCCGACCGTGTCTGGCGGGCTTGCCGCAGCGCTGAGTCTTTCCGACCGCGTCTGGCGGGCTTGCCGCTGCCCTGAGTCTTCCCGACCGTGTCTGGCGGGCTTGCCGCAGCGCTGAGTCTTTCCGACCGCGTCTGGCGGGCTTTGCCGCTGCCCTGCACCACACTCCTCTGTGCCGACCGGCGAGTCTGGCTGCGTCTTTCCCATCTCCCCGATTTGCCTGCTTTTCCTGTGTCTTTATTCCGTTTCCTGATGTGCATTTTTTCACGTGTGTGTGGGTGTCTCGTCTAGAATTAGATTTGTGTTCTCCGTTGCCCTCGGGATGGTTTCCTTCCAACTGTAGCCTCGCGTGTTGGGGTCAGATCACAGTTGAACTGTCTCCCCGCTCAGCCAGCCATGGCTCAAGGTAGACGTTGCTCTCACTGCTCCCTCGGTCAGTGTGGGCGTGGCTTCACCCCCTCCTCTTTCCTTCGCTGGCTATTCACCGTCCTGCCCCAGACCCACCTCCGGGCCCCCTTCCTTGTCCTCTGAGCGGGCTTCGGCTGGTGAGGCCCCGGCTCTGTCGGCGCTGAGGCCCCTGTGGCACAGCGTAAACCACAGAGGGCCGCGGGGCGTGTGTCTGGAGCCAGCAGCATTGGGCATTCCTCAGCCCGCGACCGCCTCTGCATGCCCCCCGTGTTCAGCCTGCAAACCCCCGGGCATTTCCAGCCCCTGCAGCCCCGTGGCGATGCCTGAAACTGCAGCGCAGCCCTCCCCAAGCCCCCCGTACGGACAGCAGCCCCGGCTCCCCCGGTCTGCGTGCTCAGGGACAAGTGCTGGGGCTCCGGGTCCACGTTGTCCGGCAGGAACATACGTGAGCGCCATGCCTCATTCAGAGTCTTACAGTAGCCACAAGAGAAAAGTAAAAAGAAAGGAGAACCTCACTTAAAAACATTTTCTATCAAAGCGCAGAGATCCGGTAGCATCTCTTTAGCCCGTGACCCGGGGAAGCTCCTTGCCGAGTTACCCGCCTTCTCCTGTGCCCCTGCTCCGAGTTGCCGTGGACTCGGAGGCCGTGGGCAGCCGTCCCGGCCCACGGTGGGCAGCGTGGAGGGTGAGCACCGGTGTCTCTCCTCCCAGGGGCTCGCTGCGTGCCCGCCGCGGAGCACCGCCAGCGCGAGGCCGTCCTGGGTCGCTTCCTGCACTGGCTGATGGGCGCCTACGTGGTGGAGCTGCTCAGGAGCTTCTTCTACGTCACAGAGACCACGTTCCAGAAGAACCGGCTCTTCTTCTTCCGGAAGCGCATCTGGAGCCAGCTGCAGCGCCTGGGCGTCAGGTACGCAGGGGGACGCCCGTGCCCGCATGCTCGGACCCACCTGACGCCGGCCGCCGGGGGTGGTGGGGGCACCATGAAGCAGGCCGCCCAGGGGCTGAGTGCCCGCGCGGCGGCCACGAGCCCTGTCCCCACCCGCCATCTGTGTCCTCTGTGAAGGCCTGGGTGGCTGTCAGTGGACGGGGACCCAGCCGGGACAGGTTGGGGGGCCGCCTGAGACACGAGCTGGGCCTGTCCAGGCGCCCCGCGAGAGGGGTCCCAGCTGAGCGTCTGAGCAGGGGAGGTGCTCTGGGTCAGGAGCAGAGCTGGGGTCCCCGAGTCAGGAGCTAAGTGGGGGTCCCCGAGCACGTGGGCCAGGGTCCCTGAGTCAGGAGCTAAGTGGGGGTCCCTGAGTATGTGGGCCAGGGTCCCCAAGTCAGGAGCGGATCAGGGGTCCCTGAGCACATGGGCCGGGGCCCATGTCCTCCGGCATCTGGGGAGCCTCTGGAGGCCCTAACCGTGGGTCTGAGTGAGGGCACCCCATTCAAGCATTTCCTGGCATGTAAACTGAGGTGGGCAGCCCAGCTCTTCTTGTGGGGCCCCTGCGGCCTGTCCCCCACCTGGTGGATGCTCGAGTCCCACCATGGGCTTCCTTTGGGGCCACCAGCCCGGGGAGCATACTGCCCATAGTGGCCAGGAGGTGGGAGGACCCCTGCCCATGCTTGTGGATGGTTTTAGGGTGAAGGCTGAAGCTTACGGGTGACAAGGTGCCGGCTGGTCTGTGGGGAGATGATTCTGCTTCTCCTGGGGGTTCCACCAAGTACCCCCTGCCTGTTCCAGGAGGAGGACATGGGGTCCCTGCCCACCAGCCTCCTTCAGACCCCAGAAGCACTTGGTGGCCAAGCTGCCCACACCCACTCCAGACCCCAGGGTCTCCCCAGCGAGCCGTCCTGTCCAGTCCTGGTCAGAGCTCTGTCCACCAGGAGCCGGGCATGCCGGTCATGAGCTCTGCCCACTGCATGGGCACGGGCGCCCACCAGGCTGACCTACCCTGGCTGCCCGCGGGCACCTCTGTTTCAGACAACACTTAGACCGTGTGCGGCTTCGAGAACTGTCAGAAGCAGAGGTCAGGCAGCACCAGGAGGCCAGGCCGGCTCTGCTGACATCCAGGCTCCGTTTCGTCCCCAAGCCCGGCGGGCTGCGGCCCATCGTGAACGTGGGCTGTGTTGAGGGCGCCCCGGCACCGCCCAGAGACAAGAAGGTCGCTGCTCGCGTTGCTCTGGGCAAAGTGCATTGAAACCCAGGTCCAGTGGCTGTGGCCAAAGTCCCAGGGTGTCTGGGGGCCGCGGTGAGGTCCTGGGGAGCCAGGGGGCGTGGCCGGAGGACTCCTGGGTCCAGAGAAGGAGCTCCCAGTGAGGCCTGTCCTGCGGGGTGCCAGCTGGGCTCCGAGACCCCGCTGTGCCCCCCTGGCTCCTGGAATCCCCCAGGGCAGGGGGGCAGTGTGCTCTTGGGGTGCCGGGGCAGAGGGGTATGTGACATCTGTCACCAGCCTGCCAGGGTCCCCAGGACTTCACCCCTGTGCTTGGCCCCTGTGACTGTCCCCCCGCACCACCCCCTCACCGCCACCCCTGCGTCACCAGCAGCTCCCGCCCCTGCCAGAGCCCCCTGCAGTGATTGGGGTGATTCTACCGTTAGTGACAAAGAGAAGCCATCACTACTGGTGGGGGCTTGTCCACGAGCAGTGAGGCATTGCTCACCCGCTGTGAGGGTGCTCCCCCAGGAGGCAGCGTCCCTCTTTGCTGGGTGGGGGGACCAGGTGAGGAGAGGGACCCAGGGTGTGGCTGGTTGCCATTTCCACAAGTGGTGTCCGTGATCCCAGGATGGGTCCCTGGGGACACTCTGGGATCTGAAGTGGGCGTGGGCAGCTTGGCCATATGGTCTTTCTGGGGTCTGAGGGGGGCTGGTGGGCAGGGGGCAGCAGAGAGCAGGGGACCTTCGCCTTGTCCCTGGGGGCTGTCTGACCCGAGTCCCCTTGGGGATGGTCTCTGGGGGCTGTCTGACCTGAGTCCTCTTGGGGACGGTCCCTGGGGGCTGTCTGACCTGAGTCCCCTTGGGGATGGTCTCTGGGGGCTGTCTGACCTGAGTCCCCTTGGGGATGGTCCCTGGGGCTGTCTGACCCTGAGTCCCCTTGGGAACGGTCCCTGGGGCTGTCTGACCCTTGGTGTTCCCTTGGGG
Source organism: Bos grunniens (assembly GCF_055505025.1). Classification (NCBI taxonomy): domain Eukaryota; kingdom Metazoa; phylum Chordata; class Mammalia; order Artiodactyla; family Bovidae; genus Bos; species Bos grunniens. The sequence continues at coordinate 746,083 of NC_141184.1, read as the reverse complement.
ACGGTCCCTGGGGCTGTTTGACCCTTGGTGTTCCCTTGGGGACAGCCCCTGGGGGCTGTTTGACGCTTGGTGTCCCCTTGGGGATGGTCCCTGGGGCTGTCCAACCCTGAGTCCCCTTAGGGACGGTCCCTGGGGGCTGTCTGACCCCAGTCCCCTTGGGGACAGCCCCTGGGGGCTGTTTGACGCTTGGGGGCTGTTTGACGCTTGGTGGCTGTTTGACGCTTGGTGTCCCCTTGGGGATGGTCCCTGGGGCCGTCTGACCCTGAGTCCCCTTAGGGACGGTCCCTGGGGCTGTCCGACTCCGAGTCCCTTTGGCCATAGTTGCTCTGGTAACACTGCCATCTGGGCTGGGCCCGCAGGTGCAGCATCTCAGCTCACGGGTCAAGACGCTGTTCGCGGTGCTGAACTACGAGCGAGCTCGGAGGCCTGGCCTCCTGGGGGCCTCGGTGCTGGGCATGGACGACATCCACAGGGCCTGGCGGGCCTTCGTGCTGCCCCTGAGGGCCCGGGGCCCAGCCCCTCCGCTCTACTTCGTCAAGGTGGGTGCCCGTTGCCACCCCTATGGAGAGAACCGGGCCTGCAGGTGACTCTGTGGGTCCGGCCCCGCTGATGTGGGGAGTGACCACCTCCTACAGCCCCATGTGTGCCGCGATGGGTCACCCCTGGTAGAGTCACATCCATGTTAAACGTGACTCTCAGCTTCTCCTGTGAGCTGCAAGACAGGGAGGGGGCCTGGCTCCCAGGGCAGAGGCTCTGTGCCTCTGGAGTACTCTGGGAGTGCACCCCACTTCCCTGGGGCTCCTGCCCTCAGGGATCCCCTCCAGCGAAGGAGACACCTACTCAGACCCCTGTGCCGGGTGCCCTGTGTCATGCCCTGGTCGTCTGGGACACCAGCCTGCAGCTCAGAGAGGGCACGCAGGCTAGTCCTGGGGGTACTCAGAGTCCAGGGGTGTGGGGTGTCTCAGAGAGAGCCCATGGGGGCAGGGATGGGGGTACAGGGTCTCCCCATCCCTCATGTTCGATTCACCCCAGCATCCGCTGATGGCAGGTCAGGACGAGCCGGACCCAAAGCTCGGGGTTAGAAGTGAACGTGTCCTCAGGCCCCTGTTCCCGCATAGGTGGACGTGGTGGGGGCCTACGATGCCCTCCCCCAGGATAAGCTGGCAGAGGTGATCGCTAACGTGCTGCAGCCGCAGGAGAATACGTACTGCGTGCGCCACTGCGCCATGGTCCGGACTGCGCGCGGGCGCATGCGCAAGTCCTTCAAGAGACACGTAAGACCCACAGGGCCAGTGCAGTGCGGGGGGGCGTGGTTGCGGGGGCGGGGGGCGCACGGTCAGCACTGTGGAGCCCCTAGGACTACTCTTACCGGTATTCCTGTCCGGTCCGCCCCTCCCCTAGGCCTGACTGCACGTGAGCTGCGCAGAGCGGGGGACCCGGGCGGCAGCAGAGCCACACGGGTGTCCTGAGGTGTTCCCATGGCCACGCAGCAGGACCATGTGTGTGTCCCTTGGCGGGGGGGCGGGGCGGGGGGGCGTCCTGCCTGCGACTCGGAGGCTGCGCTGCCTTCTGCACGCACGTGCATCATGGGGTGGGCGGCGGGGCACTTCTCCCCCCAGGGATGGGGGTCTCAGGCCAGGAAGGGCTGGAAGAGGACGCGGGCTCTGGGTGGACCCCGAGGCCATGGGGGCTCCTAGCGCTTGTCCCCCGCCCAGAGCAGCGTGTGTACCCGGAGATAGATGTGGGTGGGCTCCCGGGAAGCGCTGGGGAGTGCGCACAGAAAACCTGGGCCCAGGCACCGCTGAGCGTGTTTGTGAGTCCAGGGTGTGTGATGCAGGGAGCTTGGGGGGATCTTGGGCGTCTGACACGGGTCAGGCAGCACCCGCAGGACGCCCTCCAGGCCCCCTCCTCCGACAGGCAGCAGGCTCACCTGTCTAACCTTGTGATACATGCAAGCAAGCTCCCCCTCCCGTCTGGTTTCGGGTGTCTGGGGCCGTTGTGGCGGCCTCTGATGCTATTGGGTGAGGCCCGGCCTTCCGCCGGGTGGGCGTTTGCTGGTTTGTGCCCGGATGTGGATCCAGGCGGTTGCCAGCACCCCTGTGATGCGCTGTTTGTGGAGACAAACCCTCGTCCCAAATCCCGTGGGCAGATTCCAGGCTTGTGTCATTTTAGGAGACGTCACCTGAGAGGTGCCAGGTGCGGCCCTGCGGGCCTCAGGGGGTCCAGCGGGCCGTGTTGGGAGCCCGGAAGGGCAGGGCTGCAGCTTGTGGCCCGGCAGCCCGGTGGGACCACACAGGCCCGTCTCTGGGACCAGGTCCAGCAGACCGGGCTCTGGGCACCTCATGTGTCAGCTGCCCGGCTGGCACGTCCTCTGGGGGAATTGGGGGGCACCCGTCCAGTCTCCCCACGTGGGGCCGTCTGTCTCCTTTGTCGTCTGAGGGGATGAGCCCATGTTCTGGGGACAAGCCTCTGGGCAGTCATGGATGCTGTCTCAGCCTAGCCTTTGCCGTCGCAAGCGGAGTCTCCGTGAACAGATGTTTTTCATTTTGACAGACCCAGCTTCTCTGCCGTTTTGGGCTGAAACCATGTTGTGCCTGCACCGCCCGCCTGCTGGCTGCCTGACCCCAGTGCTGTCGGGATGTTTGTTATTCGAGCTGCCACGTTCAGGCGGGGCTGGTTTATCTTAATTAGTTAATTAGGCTGCCCCAGATCTTAGTTCCAGCGTGGGGAACGTGGGTCCCTAATCAGGGACTGAACCCCGGCCAGTGCCTTGGGAGCTTGGCATCCTGGCCCCTGGGCCGCAGGGAAGTCGCCGGCGTCTGTTCTGAGCCCGTCTTTGTGCTGGCGCCTTGCTGTGCTCCGTCTCTGCTCCAGGCTGGGCTCCTCCAGGCCGGTCTTCAGACTCACTCGTCTGCTCTTTCCCACCTTTAGTTCTAAGCGCGTCTAACCAGGCCTTAAGTTCGCTGGCCTGTTTTTCAGGTGTAGAAGTTGGTTTTTCTCGCAGGTTCCTGGTCTCTGGTTAAGTCCCTCCGCTTTGCCTCTGTTTTGTTAGCAGTGTTATCTTGACTGATTTTAAAAATTCCAGAAACTTGGCGCCTCCCCAGCCCCCGGGCAGGTTTCTCATCTGTCTGTCCTGTGAGAGGTTTTGGTCACACCTGGGCCTGTTTTTCCACAGAGCGCCAGACTTTGTGATTAGGAACTTTAACGTGTGGGTTTGTGAGTTCTCCAGGGTGGGTGGTGTTTCCCTGACAGCGGAGCTGTGACCTGAGTCCTGCAAGGGTTCGTTGTGGACAGCGTGGCGTCTGGCCTGCCTCACTTCCCCTTCCCCGGTGTCCACTGCGAGGGGCCCCCAGGCCCAGCCCCCTGGCTGCTAGGACACGTGCTCGGCTCAGCGTGGCTCCTGGGGTGCCTGAGTGAGGGTCCTTGCTCTGCAAGCCCCCCGGGGGTGCCGTCAGTCCTTGCCCCTTCAGTTCAGTTCAGTCACTCAGTGGTGTCCGACTCTTTGCGACCCCACGGACGGCAGCACGCCAGGCCTCCCTGTTCATCACCAACTCCGGAGTTCACCCAAACTCCTCCTTGCTGCTTCGTGGCCCAGAACCCCATAGTCTTTCTGCTCAGTGGATCCCGGCCTTGGGGAGAGGTCAGGGGAAGGCACGATGCACCCCAAAAACCAAGACCCCAGCCCGTCTGTGTCTGCACCTCCCCGGCACCCCCAGCGGCCCGGCATTTTCTGCCCGGTCACAGTGGCCGTGGCCAGCCCCCCAGGCTCTGACCCCCATCCTGAGCACCCATGCTGTCTGGGGCGGGGTGTCCACCCGCCTCACCCCGTCCTCGGCCGGCAGGTGTCCACCTTCTCGGACTTCCAGCCGTACCTGAGGCAGCTCGTGGAGCATCTGCAGGCGATGGGCTCCCTGAGGGACGCCGTGGTCATCGAGCAGGTGGGTGTGGGCACCCGCCTCGTGGGCTGGCCAGTGTAGACACGCCCCTGCCTTTGGGCACCTCCTCCTACTCCCGGGCCTCCCGCACCCCTGCCGTCCGTGGCCCCTCTGCGCTTTGCTGCCCGTCTTCTCCCTCCATTTTGGCCTTGAGTACACAAGAAGGCGTGCGCACCTCCTCCAGGAGGGCAGAGGGCTTGCCCCACAGACCCGCCCCCAACTCAGCCCTGTGGGGACGCACTTCCTGCGTGAGCAGATTCCCCAGCGGGGCCTGGGCCCTCAGGGCTCCCTGCTGCCACGCGGGGCTCCCTGCCGCCTCCCTCTGGGTGCGGGCCCCTGCCCCCGGGCCACATGCCGGCCCAGAGCAGCGTCCACTCCAGCCCCTCGCCCACCTGCCTCTGCAGAGCTGCTCCCTGAACGAGCCTGGCAGCAGCCTCTTCAACCTCTTCCTGCACCTGGTCCGCAGCCACGTCATCAGGATCGGGGGCAGGTAGGTCTGGGCCCCGCCTGCCCGCTCAGCGCCCAGGAGGCGTCCCAGCCCCGTGGCCAGGGCGGCAGCACACGGCCCTCCACTTACGGGACGTGCTCAGGTTCAGAAGGCAGCTGGTCGTTCTCTTAACGTGTGTGAAACCACATCTGCTCTGGTGGCGCCTGTGTGAGACCCCTCTGGGTCCGGGGGTCGCAGGGGTCCAGGGGGCTTCAGGCTCGTGGCCACGGCCATCTCAGGGGTTGTGAACGTGCTCCAGGCTCAGGGAACTTTCTGCCTAAAGGATGTACCTTTGTTATTATTACATTCCAAGTAACTACAATGCTTATGGCAAGGCAGTTCCAGTAAAATATAAACTCATACGTACTTCTGGGGAGGCACGCCTGCTCACTGTACAGCAGGGCGACTTCTGACGAGAGCACAGGTCTGCACACACGTGGACATGGCACCAGGGGGAAGAGATCCTCCTTTGCGGGAAAGGCCTGGAGCCTGACTCCTCCCCAGGGCCACCACCCCTCGTGGAGCGGGGTCGTGCCACGTGTGGCCGGGCAGGCGTGTGGCAGGGCTTCGTGGGGGGTGTGACAAATGTGTTGATCCGCATTCCCCCAGGTGGGAGTGGTGTGTGCACCCCTGTGTGTGCGTGTGGCTATGTCTGTGCATGTGTGTGTATGACGTGAACGTGAGGCTCGCCGTGGCCGGCCCACCTGCTGACCACATCCTGCCCCCCAGGTCCTACATCCAGTGTCAGGGGATCCCCCAGGGCTCCATCCTGTCCACCCTGCTCTGCAGCTTCTGCTACGGGGACATGGAGAACAAGCTCTTCCCTGGAGTCCAGCAGGACGGGTACAGCCTCCGGGCCAGTGGGCACAGCCAGCCCCGTGGCAACGGGCAGGCCCCTTGGCAGCGGGCGCACCCCCGTGCTGGCGGGCGTGGCCTTGTTGGGGCCCCTCTGTTTCTGGTCTGGGGTGCAGGGGCTGCTGCACAGGGCTGGGGGGTGGTGCTCGCAGGCCTCGAGCAGGGAGTGAGCATGGCTTGCAGCGTGGCCAGGGCATCTGGCCGGCACCAAGCCCGTCTGCTCCCAGCCCGACTGCTGGGCCCTGCTCGTCCCAGCCGGAGCCAAATCCCACGGACAGTGGTCTGTGGTTGGCTTCTCTGGAGAAGGTCACTTTATTCGCATCCGGCTGAATTCAGACATTAAGCCTTGCAGCGTTCACCAGCCCCCGGGAGGGCGCTGTGTGTGGGCATACGGCGGTGGTTCAGGGTCTGCCCTCACTGTGGGGTCTCTCCATGCCCAGGGTGCTTCTGCGCCTGGTGGACGACTTCCTGCTGGTCACCCCTCACCTGACGCGGGCCAGAGACTTCCTCAGGTGAGCCCCCTGTGTGTGCTTCTCTGCACGCACCTCCCAGCACACGTCCTGCAGGCGTGTGAACACGGTCCTCCCGTGCGTCCCTGCGCCTCTGGGGAGCGTCCTGCGGTGCAGTCCCAGGGCTCCAAGAGCCTGGCGTACAGTCCCAGCGTCCACTCACGCCTCAGGGCTGGTCCTTGGGGCGCCTCTGCCACCAGCCACCCTGGCCCCTGATCACGAGCAGCAGGTCGCTCCGCAGAGCCGGGCCGTGTCCAGCCTTCCGCGGGGGCCCGCGGTCCCAGCCCACCCTCAGCGGCCCGCCTGCCTCTCTGGGTGATGCTGCCCAGCGCCCCCGAGACACCCAGTACAGCCCTGTCCGTCCAGCGCTCACACGGCGCCCGGCCTCAGGACGCTGGTGCGCGGTGTGCCTGAGTACGGCTGCCAGGTGAACCTGCGGAAGACGGTGGTGAACTTCCCCGTGGAGCCCGGGGCCCTGGGCGGCGCGGCGCCCCTGCAGCTGCCGGCCCACTGCCTGTTCCCCTGGTGCGGCCTGCTGCTGGATACCCGCACCCTGGAGGTGCATGGCGACCACTCCAGGTGAGCGACGGCCCCAGGCCCTGGGGTCAGAGGCCACACGGTGGGCGGCGGGCACCGGCTCTCCGAGGCAGCGGTTTTCCGAACGTTTTTCATGAAAGGAAACCATATAGCGGACTCGGGCGCGAGCGTGTTCCCTGGGGAGGCGTGTGGCTGTGACCTGGAGAGGCAGGACCTGCTGGACACGAGCCCCAGGTCTCACTGGGCTCTGGGGTTCGTGGTCCCCTCTGGTCCGTCGGGGACAGGGCTTCGGGGCACGTGGTCGGCTCTGTAGGTCCCTCCCTGGCCGATCCCTCCCGCAGCCTCTCCGGGGCATGTGGGTGCGTCTGCGCCCCCAACCCCCACGTGGTCACCCTCTGTGTTCAGCGTTTCAGCGTCTCTTCCTGGGGCCCCCGTCCCAGTGGATTCGGGCCCCCCTTATGCGCTCTTTGACCTTAGTCACCATTTCAAAGGCCTTGTCCCTGAACGGTCGCGGGGGCGGGGCTCAGCCTGTGAGTTTGGGGATGCAGTTGAGCCCCTGGTGGCCCTCTCCCCTCCCCCCACCCCGCCCCGCCCTGGGATGGTGCAGCGAGCCCCAGGCTTTACACAGACGTGGAGGCCCGAGGAGCACTGTGGATGCAGGCGTGTCCTCTGCTCTGTGAGTAATGAGCAGTTTCAGGGCACTGCTGGATGGGGCTACCCTGTCCTGTGGTGCTAGCCCAGTCCTGCTGGGGAGCTGGGGGCTGCCCCCGGCCCCTCGCCGGGCGCTCCCTCGTGGGGCGCTCCCTGGAAAGACGAGGGCGCTCCCTGGGCGGACGCTTTGCGTCTGCGGTTCCGTGTGTCCACATGCTGCTCCCGACACCCCCTCGCGTGTCCACACACCGGCGAGTCGTGACCCGCCTACAGTCGTGCCTGGCTGCCTGTGAAGCTGTGACCGTGTGGGGGACAGGCAGCCTTCCTGGCCAATCAGTGTAGCCGAGGGGCGGGACATCCGAGTGTGGGTCAATATGGGGTGGACACACGTGCTTCCCAGGACCCCATCCTGTCTCACAGTTACGCCCGGACGTCCATCAGAGCGAGTCTCACCTTCACCCAGGGCTTCAAGCCCGGGAGGAACATGCGTCGCAAGCTGTTGGCGGTCTTGCAGCTCAAGTGCCATGGGCTCTTCCTGGACCTGCAGGTGGGGGGCGGGGCCGTGGGGCACGGGGGCAGCTGGCACCCCATGTGTTATAGATCCTGGGGGGGTGGGTGTGCGGGTGCACGCCTGTGTGTGAAAGGACATTAGTCATCACACGTGTATGTATGACCGAGCGTGTGGGTGTGCGCGTGTACCTGTGTGTGAAAAGGCATTAGTCATCACACACGTGTATGTATGACCGAATGTGTGGGTGTGCGCGTGTGCCTGTGTGTGAAAGGGTATTAGTCATCACATACGTGTGTGCTCATGTATGTATGACCGAGCGTGTGGGTGTGCGTGTGTGCACCTGTGTGTGAAAGGACATTAGTCATTACACACGTGTATGTATGACCGAATGTGTGGATGTGCGCGTGTGCCTGTGTGTGAAAAGATATTAGTCATCACATATATGTGTGCTCATGTATGATTGACCTAGCGTGTGGGTGTGCGTGTGTGCACCTGTGTGTGAAAGGACATTAGTCATCACATTTGTGTATGTATGGCCGAGTGTGTGGGTGTGCGTGTGTGCCTGTGTGTGAAAGGATATTAGTCATCACATACGTGTATGCTCGTGTATGTATGACCAAGCGTGTGGGTGTGCACGTGTACCTGTGTGTGAAAGGATATTAGTCATCACATATGTGTGTGCTCATGTACGTATGACCGAGCGTGTGGGTGTGCAGGTGTGCCTATGTGTGAAAGGGCATTAGTCATCACACACGTGTATGTATGACCGAGCGTGTGGGTGTGCGCGTGTGCCTGTGTGTGAAAGGACATTAGTCATCACATACATGTGTGCTCGTGTATGTATGACCGAGCGTGTGGGTGTGCGTGTGTGCCTGTGTGTGAAAGGACATTAGTCATCACACACGTGTATGTATGACCAAGCGCGTGGGTATGCAGGTGTGCCTGTGTGTGAAAGGACAGTCATCACATACATGCATGTATGACCGAGCGTGTGGGTGTGCGTGTGTGCCTATGTGTGAAAGGGCATTAGTCATCACGTACGTGTGTGCTCATGTACGTATGACCGAGCGTGTGGGTGTGCACGTGTGTGCAGCTGTGTGCATGCATGTGCCCACAGCCCTCACCCAGCAGTCCTCGCCTGGCCCCTGCTTGTCCCCGTGGGGCTGGGCTGTCATCCTGCCAGGCTCCCGCCCTCGCCCTTCCCGCGGGCCTGGCCGCCTCTGAGGGCCCCGGGGGACCTGGTGGGTTTCCCCGGAGATGCCTCCGGGTTCTTACCAGGGCGACCCTTTCTCCTGCTCCGCTTGATGTGGCCGTAAAGCAAACTCAGGAGTGCAAAGCCAGAGGCGCCACCAGCGTTTTCTCCTCTTTTCTTTCTGAAGGTGAACAGTTTGCAGACGGTCTTCACAAACGTTTACAAGATATTCCTGCTGCAGGCCTACAGGTGCGTCGGGGGGGGGGGGGGGGGGGGCCGCAGTGCCGCGCTCGCCCGGGGCGGCGGGGGCACGCTGCTCCCGGTGCGAGGAGGCAGCCCGTGTCCTCGGGGTCCTCGTCCACCCTGGAACGCTTCTCTTCCCCAGGGAGCACTCGGGGGCCTGGCCGTAGGGGTCGGGGCGGGGTGAGGGCTGCAGGGCCAGGCGGGGCGGGTCAGAGAGCAGAGGTCAGTGCCTGCAGTGTCCCCCAGCCCTCAGGTGCCCCCAGGAGGGGCAGCGGGAAGCCGCGCCAATCAGCGCAGACCAGCTTCCGGAACATTCCCCGCCCTGGGGCCATGTCCCCCTCCAGAAGCTGAGCCGGGGCGCAGGCAGCTAACCGTGGAGTCCGGGGCTCATCCACCCTTAACGGGGACCCCGAGCCAGGCTCAGCCTGAGTGGTCTCCCTGGAGCCCCTCGCGGGCAGCGTGGGGGGCGTGTCCTGACGGGGCCACCGCCCCCAGGTTCCACGCCTGCGTGCTGCAGCTGCCCTTCAGCCAGCCGGTCAGGAGCAGCCCCGCGTTCTTTCTCCGGGTCATCGCCGACACCGCATCCCGCGGCTACGCCCTCCTGAAAGCCAGGAACGCAGGTGCTCGGGCGCCCGGGGCTGAGGGCCCGCGGGGGGCGGGGACTTGGGCTGCACGCCCCCCACGCCCCGCGGTTGAGCCCCTTGTTTGTGGAGGTTTCTTGGAGAAGTTGAAGAAAACACCTCTGTTGTCAGAATTCCCCGGGCTCCTATCGGGGTGGCTCCTGAAACAAAATGGCTGTTTTACCGCCCCCCAACATTGTCCCCAAAACCGCACTGATGCTCTCCGCCTGCAGGGCCCCCGGGCTCCGGGGCACAGCGTCGGGCGGGGCCTCAGTCTCCTGTGTCCCCAGGGGCGTCACTGGGGGCCAGGGGCGCCTGCGGCCTGTTCCCGTCTGAAGCTGCGCAGTGGCTGTGTCTCCACGCCTTCCTGCTCAAGCTGGCTCGCCACCGTGTCACCTACAGCCGCCTGCTGGGGGCCCTCCGGACAGGTGGGTGTGGGCGGGCACAAGGTGGCCTCTTAGGCAGGTGGGTGGGTCCAGGAGTCCCCAGGAGCCAGGGTCACAGCCCTGCCCCGCCCAGGGCACACCCACCCGGGTCACGCCACCTCTCACTGTGCTTCTCGGGGCCTCTTCTCCCCGCGGCGTCTGCCCGCCAGCCCCCTACCTGCGTCCCCTCAGGCGCTGCCCAGCTGCCCCCGTGGCCCCGGGCATGATGGGTTGTCTCCCCCTGCTGAGGCTTGCACCCCCAAGCCTGCCGGCGCACAGCTGGCCCAGCGTGGGTGCCCGCGTGGCCTCAGCAGTGTGCCTGGTGAGCGGCGGTCTCTGGCATCCCCCGCGAGGAGCTCTGAGTCCAGTCCCCCCACAGCCCGAGCACGGCTGCACCGGCAGCTCCCGGGGCCCACACGGGCCGCCCTGGAGGCGGCGGCCGACCCCACCCTGACCGCAGACTTCAAGACCATCTTGGACTGACTGTCAGCCCTGCCCACAGCCAGGGATGGGCTCCGGAGCCCACGGGAGGGGCCCGCTCCACGGCGAAGCCTGGGCCCCCTCCGAGAGGCCTGGAAAGGGGGGCCGGCCCCACCTCCTCATGGGAGTGGGGCCGCTGCCCTGTGGCCCTCCAGAAACCATCCATCTGCAGCGGCTGACTGCCGGGCCCAGCGAGACGTGTGGGAGAGCCTGGCGGGGCAGTCAGGCGTCGGAACAGGGAGTTGGGGGGTTGTCACCCCTCTCCCCTGCCCTATAGCGAGGACACACGTCTGTCCAGCGGCTTGGGGGGCGCTCGGGGGCCAAGTGGGCCCTGCCTGCCGCTGGCAGTGCCCCTGCGCCCCGCCCGGCGCTCGGTCCACGCCTGTCTCCTCCACCCGCTGGGCTTGAAGTCCAGCCTGCTGGGCCTTCCCTGCAGTCGGCTGTTGGGGGCCCCGCCGTCCCCCATGCCCACCTGCCCCCCTAACCTCTGCGGGCAGCTGGTCCCCACCCAGCACCGGGCCGGGGTCATCTGCCCCTCCTCCTATCCCCCACCCCCACGTCACCGTGGCGAAGGAGGCCAGCGAGCCTCCGCCTGCCATCTCCACAGCTTGTTGCCGTTTTTCTCTGGATGTTTGTATTAAAGGGCGTGTCCGTCAGTACCGGGTTCTGTGGTTATAAAAATGCACACCCGCAGGGTGTCTGATGCTCCCAGGTCCCTGGCCTGGCAGGAGTTGGAGGGGGGTATCCTGGGGGCAGGGTGTGGCTGGAGGAGCCAGGGGATCGGAGATGATGCCTCTCGGGGCCGGACCAGTGCCCACCCTGCCTGCAGCAGACTGGTCATGCCCTATGCACACTCGGGAGACGGTGGACACGAACATTCTGAGGTCTAGGACACCTGACCCTGCCTGTCCCTTCACAGTGGGCCCCGGACTCCTCGTCTCTCCCGAGGGCCCATGGAGTGGACAGCGCGGGCCGTGGACACGGGTCCAGGCATGGGCCCGGTCCTCTCCCAGGGTGCTTGTCCCCTCACCTGTTCCCACGAGCTGGACCTGGGCAGGTGGACGGGCTTGGGCGGCAGCGCCTGTGTGTCCACGTGGGCTGCCCCCTGTCACCCGGGTGACCCTGCCTGTCTCCTTGTGGCTGCAGGGGCTCCTTTGCTCACGTGCCGTTCTGTCCACTGAGCTGGACTCGGGCGGAGTGCCTGTGGAGAAGCAGCAGAGGCCTGGGCCGGGGTGCGCAGAGAGAGGCTCCTCGGTGGGCACTGCTCGGGTCCCCGAGGGTGAGACCTCTGGGGGCCACATGGGGCTCGAGGCCAAGGGCTGTGCTTTGGGGGCCATATGGAGGGCCTGGGCAGACAGGTGACCCTGAGGTTGTGGAGAGGTGCGGCAAGCCCCTAACCTGGTGGTGGCCAGCTGTCCCAGAGAAGTTGTCCCAGGAGGGCTGGGGCTCAGAGGCAAGGGGCAGCTTTCAACCTGAGCCCTCTGGTGGGGAGCAGGGGGTGAGCCACATAGGTGCTGGGTCCCTGGTCCCCTGGTCGGGGGTGGTGAATCACACAGATGCTCCCCCCTGGTCTCCTGGGGGAGGATGTGAACCACACGGCTGCTGGGTCCCCAGTCTGGTGGGGAGTGAGCCACACAGCTGCTGGGTCCCTCGTCTGGTGGGGGGTGAGCCACACAGGTGCCCCTGTCTCACCTCTGGCTCAGCAGGTCTGGGCATGTGAATCTTGAAATCCCACACGCTGCTGAGGCTGCTCTGAGGGGTGGGGAGGTTGGAGGCTGCCCTGGGGACTGTCCCCCTTGCAGTGGCCCTGGGGCGTAGCCTTCAGTGGTCGTGGGGCCAGGGTCAGGGTGCTGGAGGTGGGTCAGGGGGAGGTGGTGGGTGTGCGACTCAGCCAGCAGGAAGAGGGTGTGAGGTTATGGAGGGGCCTGTGTGAGAGCGGGGGTCCCCTCTTCAGCGCCCTGTCGGAGGCCTCTACGTGCCCCTGGGCCCAGGTCTGTGGGGCACCCTCCCCCCAGGAGAATCCAGCATCAGGAGCTGTCGGTGTTGATCAGGACAACGGGCCTGGCCTGCCCTGCTCTGCTCTGTCCTTGCGCTTAGATCCCTGCGGGCATGAGAACAGGAAGGGCAGCTCAGGGTGCCACCTGGGCGGTTGGCCGCCTTGCGCCCTGTGCCCGGCACAAGCTCATCCTGATGACAGTGGCCGATTCCCGAGGCTCCCTTCTGGGGTGTTGCTGGCGGGGCCACGCACTGAGGCAGGGGCTGTCAAGTGAACCTTGGTCGGGGTCGTCGTGGGAGCGGCCCGCTGCCGCTGAGCGTGGTGCCCGGCGCTGGCCGGCCGTGTTTATGGCCGTCGCCTGTCAGCTGCCGCTGCTGCAGGCTGCGTCCAAGTGACCGGGTTGGTGCGTCCGTTTGTGATGGACCCAAGTCCAGGCGCACATCATAAACAGCGAGGGATTGGCCCCACCCGCCTGCCTGGCATGCCCGCCTGGCGGTGCCCCCTCTGGGGAGGAGTGACTTGCTGCTCAGCGTGCCAGGTGCTTCAGGCAGGGGAAGGTGACCAAGAACCCACAGCTGCGTCCTGCTGACCCCCACCTGCGGGCTCCCTGCGCCCCAAACCTCTTTCTGGCCTTTCCATAAAGGCCAGTCATCACTCAGCTTTCCAGCATCCGCATGCCTCTAAAACTCTGTCTACTAAATGCAGTTTATCCCGATTTTACTCACAATCACTTGTATTTTTCCTGAAGTGTAAAACCCTTGGAAAGGGCATATGTTCTGGTCGGGCTCAACTAAGATCTTGCTCTGATTTATCGTTTTTAAAACCACCGTGCGGCTCCTCAGAGTGAGACGTGAAAAGGATAGAATTCTGAGAGAGTCTAGTTTCCAGGCTTCCCTGGATCTAGGTGGGCTTCCCTGGTGGCCCCGATGGAAAGAATCTGCCTGCAATGTGGGAGACCTGCATTCAGTCCCTGGGGTGGAAGGTCGCCTGGAGAAGGGAACGGCTACCCACTCCAATGTGCTTGTCTGGAGAATCCAATGGACAGAGGGGCCTGGCAGGCTACAGTCCATGGTGTCGGAAAGAGCTGCACACAGTGGATCAGCTTTGACTTCACTAGCTCTAAACTGCATGTGAAGTAGATGCTCATGCGCCCCCAGGTCTGTGTGCCGCTGGGAGTCAAGGCGGGAAGCGAGTGAGAAGGAGGCAGGAGAGAAAGCAGGGCACAGGCCACACCCGGGGCCCCTGGCCCCATATGCCCACCCCCCACTCACCGCCGTGACCCTGGCACGTGCTGGCTCCTGGCCCTGGCATGCTCACTTGTGAAGGTCAGCATGGGGCAGAGGGCTTCCCAGACCCCTCAGCTCAGAGCCCTCCAAGTGCTGGTGGGAGGCAAGGTGGTGACCCCCAAATACGCACAGGGACCTGGACATCTGAACTCCAGAGTCCAAGAGCCTGTCCTGGACGTGGTGGGAGGGCATCACGGTGATTAGTGACCATCAGCTGGCCTGGACCCGCCTCCCAGGCGGGCTGGTGTGAGCCTGGGGTCCCTGCACGCGGAGGAGGGAGGCTGAGGTGGACGCCGTGTTGGTGCTTCTCTGGAAGAGGGGGCCCTGAGTCACTGAGGGCGGCATGGGGGTGAAGTGCAGACCCCGCCCACCCCATGCGGCTTAGGGCTCACTCCGGGGCAAACTTGCGTTGACCCGGCTATAATACCCACTCCTCTTAGGCATGCGGCAGTGACCGGCCCGTTTTCCGGGGTCCCAGGGCCCCAGCGCTGTGCTGGCCTCCCGCAGGGCCGTGTCGGAGGGCCTGGTTCAGCACCATGGACAGCACTCGCCTGCCTGGGGCTGGGCTCAGAGGGCCGCGCTCCCATCACAACGCGGAGGACAGGCTGGGTCTCCGGCAGCTCACCTGTGTGTCCAGGGCCCCTCAGGACTGTCCCCGGCTGGTGGAGGAGGTCCAGAGTGCAGGGAGGCGGGGGGAGGCGAGCGGGCCCCGGAAAGGGCAGGTCTTATCTGAGGCTGCTGGGAGTGGGGCTTGGTGCAGGGAGGGACCCATGCTCAGGAAGGAGGCTGGCCCTCCTCCCCTGGAGAGAATGGAGACCTGCGTGACCATCGGCCTTCCCTTTCCTCCTTGACTTGAAAGTCTCGGAAGAGTAAAGGGCAGTGTGTCTAAGCTAAGCCTGCGAAGAGCCAGCATCTCAGTTAGCATCTCAGTGCCCCAGCTCCCTGGCCTTTGGGGAGGAGGGAGCGGCCCATGCTTCTGGGATGATTGTCTGTGCACCAGGTGCCCTGAGGTCCCCATCACGCACACCCAGGATAGACCCTCCCTGGGACCAGGGCTCAGGTAGAGAAAGGTCCTTATGTGGGGCTGGGCCTCCATCCCAGCCCTGCGGCGTTCCTTGCAGATGGCCCTGCCTCACGCTGTCCATCTGCTGTGGGGTGCGGGTGGGCCTTCCCAGACCCCCTTCCCCCTACCACCAGCGTTTTGCCCGTGGACTCAGTGCACGGCCTCCCCGAGGGCCCCATGCAGAACCGCCGGCCACAGGGCCCAGGAGGCGGATAATGGGCTTGGGCCATTTGGAGAGGAGCGTGGACTGACATGCGAGTCGGGCGGTGCCGTGAGCGGGTCCGGAGGGCACGACAGTGTCGGGAACAATGACCACGGGCCCTCGGGGCCAAGCGTGCGTGTATTGGTGCTGCCCTGGCTGTGGCACAGGCAGGCCTCCCCGCCACCCTGGCCCCGTGCTCAGCAGGCCCTGCCGCCCCGGGGCTTTGGGCATCTGTCCTGCGGCGGGTCCCGCGTCTTCTGTCTGCACCGGGCGAGCAGCTGGCCCAGCGCCACCACCGGGACCCACAGGGTGGGCAGGAAGGACAGGAGCACACAGGCGGCCAGCACCCAGCCCGGGTAGGGCTTCTCCTGCCGCAAGGGGAACCGCTCCTGCAGGACACGAGGCCTGAGAGGGGCATCCGGGAAGCAGACACGTCGCCCCACACGCACTCCCTGTGTAGAGGAGGCTGGCCCTCGGCCCCAGGGGCCATGAGCGTGGGGGGCAGCTCAGCCCGTCTTCTCCTCTATTGGGGCCCCTAGGGCGGGTGGAGGGAAAGGCACCTGGCCAGGGCCGCTCCCTGGCAGTGGGCACCTGGGCAGCTGAAGTTTCGGGGACTTGGCCTGCCAAGCCACCTGTGGGGTTAGGCTCCGAGAGGCAGGCCGGGGACCTGGGGTGCCGCGTTCTGGAGAGAGCCACCCTGGACCACCCGAAGGGCTGCTCGGTCCTGGGGTTGACCGCTGGGCCTGGTCAGACTCCGTGCTCCCTCCGTGAGGGGAGCACCACCCGCCCGATCTCAGGCCCGTGGTCACTCTAACAGGGCGGGCGCCCCCAGAAGGTGGCGCCATTCCTCCTATGCCCGTCTGGCCGTGTGCGGCAGCTGCTTTCTGGGGAGATTTTAGAACCAGCTGCGTCCACACCCCGGAGAAGGGGCGGCTCTGAGCTGGCAGATGGAAAGCAGGCTGGTGGAGCTCATGGGCTCAGCGCGCAGCCTGGGGCCAAGAGCTGGCTCCAGAGTCCAGGCCACACCCTGTGCTTTGCCCGTCTCGGTGGCGGGTCCCATCTGAGACTGGCCAGGCGTCTGCAGAGCCGGCCCCATGGCCCCCATCCCCGGGGGAGGGGCTGCAGGGGCCCACGGGGTCACCAGAGTGTGGAGCCTGCACTGCCCTCCCGCTGCTGACGGAGGCCTGCACCCAAGGTCAGCCCCAAGGTCGCTGGGGCTGCCGGAGTCAGCACCGATGCCCCAGGGGACATCAAGGGCCAGGGACCTGGGGTCTCAGGGAAAAAGCAGCCTGCGTGGGCCCCGGCGCACAGATGTCCCTGGTGGGCACCGGGGAGGGGAGTGAGGCTGGGTCTTGGGCCCTGGGGTCATCCCCCTACCCAAAGGACTTACGTATCGGGGGTTCCAGGCCTTGTAGTGCGGTGGCGAGCTGGCCAGGAGGGCAACATAGGCCAGGAAGATGGTCAGCAGCAGCAGGGGGCTCACGACCTTCCAGGTTGCCCGCCAGTAGAAGCCGGGCCGCCTCCCGGTCATCCAGGCTATGTCGTCGCAGAACCTGCCGCAGAGCCTGGGCTCAGTCCCCATCCGCTCGGCCGGCAGCCTTTGTCCACCAGGATGTGGCCCAAGGGACTGTCCCCACCTCCACTCTGACCTCTGTCCCTTGTCTTCCCGAGTGGCCCCTGGATGAGGCAGCCGTCTGGGTTCTGGTGAGGACCCGCCCCACCCCCAGGTCAATGGATGGGAAAGGCCCGAGGGGTCGCGGAGCCCAGCCCAGGGAGCCCCAGGACCTGTGGGTCTGGCCCCGGTCGGGGAGTTCCAGCTCTGTGAGCGTAGCTGTGGGGGGGACGCGACACCTGACTGGGGTCCCAGGGCAGGAACAGAGGCCCAGGATGTGCAGCGGCCCCGGCACACACGGGAGGGGGTTGGAGCTGCTCCGGACCCCGCCCCTCCCAGCTCTCCTCCGCAGGGCACCTGGTCCCCTTCTGAGGCCGCGTGGCCCCCAAGTCCGGGGTGCACTGTCCCCCACACCACTGCTGGGTCTGTGGGCGTGCCCCGGGGACGAGCCCGCTGTCCCTCTGCCCGTAGAGCAGCATGGAGTCTCGCATTCAGGGCCTCCCAGGAGTTCTTAGAACAAAGGTCGGGGTCACAGCCTCTAGGGTCCCTATCTGGGCAGGGTGACAGGTGAGTGCAGGGGTGTGTGTGTGTGTGCAAGTGTGAGTTCAGGTGTGAGTGCGGTTGTGCCTCGGGCCTGGGCCAGGTGAGGGTGGTAGAATGTGGCTGGGTCTCCTCGGAGGCCTCCAGGGGAGGTTGGCTCTTGGCGCTTTGGGCAGGCCCTCCTGCCCTGGGGTCCACCTGCGCTTGGACGCTGGGAGCTCCCGCAGGTGGCTGGAGACCACTGTTAGTCATGGGCCTCCGCATAGCGAGGCGGTGGTGCCAGGCTACGCCTGTGGACAGGTTCGCTGGGGGGACCTCAGATGGCCCGTGTCACCCACCGCTGCCTGAGGCCCACTCAGGGACCACGGGACGCCGGGAGCAGAGGGGCGGGCCAGGCGGCTGACTCACCGCTTCATCCCATAAACGTAAGCGACCCCAACCACCTCGAAGAAGGCCAGGAGGATCAGGTTCAGGGCTGCGGCGTACTGGTCGAAGATCTCCAGCCAGTAGCTCCCCGACCGCAGCGTGAAGCAGGTGGCCGTGAAGAAGCACAGCAGGCAGGCCAGGCCTGGACACGACCCGTCAGGCGTCTCCGGTGCCCTGCCGTGTGCCCGGCACCGTGGCCTGGAGGACACCCTCGGGGGCCATGCGGGACGCAGTGCCCGCCCGTGCTCCCTGGCCCTCGGCGGGTCAGCCTGAGCTGCCGGGACCAGCCCTCAAGCCCCCGTGGGGGAGGCTCATCTGACATCTGGTGAGGAGGCCTGGCTGTGCACTCACCTGTCAGCACCTCCTTGGGGACCCTTCTGGGCATGACCCCCAGGTCCAGGAGTGGCGTGATGATGCTCTCCATGTTCCCGAACATGGACGACAGGCCCAGGCTGAAGAGCATCCCGAAGAAGAGCACAGCCCAGACCGGCGCGCCGGGCATGTGGAGCACGGCCTCCGTGAAGACGATGAAGGCCAGGCCCGTGCCCGAGGCACTCTGCAACATGGCGCAGGTGTGCCAGCACGCCCCCGGGACACACACGTGTGCCAGCACACCCCCTGGGACACACACGTGTGCCAGCACACCCCCAGGACACACGCGTGGGCCAGCATTCCCCCCAGGACACACGCGTGTGCCAGCACGCCCCCTGGGACACACACATGTGCCAGCACACCCCTGGGACACGCGTGTGCCAGCACACCCCCGGGACACACGCGTGGGCGAACACCCCCCTCGGGACACACACGTGTGCCAGCACGCCCCTGGGACACGTGTGTGCCAGCATGCCCCCCAGGACACACACGTGTGCCAGCATTCCCCCCAAGGACACACGCGTGTGCCAGCAGGGGCCATGCCAGGACGCACACCCACCCTCACGCTCCCTGCTGGAAGGCCAGGGTGCCCTCCTGGGTCAGGCAGAGGTGACCCTGCCCCGTCCGGGCCGTGTTACCACATACTGTGGGTGCACCTCTGTGGGGAGGTGCCCTGTCCCCTAAATCACCTGCGGCGGGGGATGCGCGCCCCCGGGCTGGGGCTCAGGAGCCCATTCAACAGCTTCCCGCAGGGGCCTTCCCACCTCCAGTCACTGTCCCTGCCCCACGTCGGCCAGCCATGGCCTGGCTCGAGGCTGTGCTCACGCCCCTCTCCCTGGACTCTGGGTAGCCCCAAGGCCCGCTCGCCCCGTCTGGACCCCACCTGCAGAGCAGGGCCTGTTGGAGGCACTGCGTTTAGGCCCCAGGGCTCAGCCCTGACCCCAGGTCAACGCCTGCAGCCTCCTGCAGCCGCACCATGGCCCCTGCGCACCTTGTCCAGGAAGTCCTCCAGGCGGCAGGCCTCCAGGGGGAGCCCGGCCACCTCAGCTGGCTGTGAGGCGTTCAGACGCGCCAGGGCCGCAGTGTAGGTGTCCCTGGACACGCTCTGCTCCGGCAGGTCGAAGGCGTTGATGAGGTGGAGGATGTTTCTGCGGGGGCGGGGACGCTGGGTGAGTGGCCCCGGAGGGGCGGGCTCTGGGGGGCGCCCGGGGTCTTGTACACATGTGGGGGACACAGGCTATCCGGCTTCTAGGGCCAGGGTACAAAGAGGCCACACAGCCTCCTGCCCCCTGGCCTGTGGGCTCCAGCCTCCTCCGCAGGGGTGGCCTCAAGCTCCTCACATCTCCACGTCCGACTCGGGGCTCACGGCTCAGACTGTTCGCTAGAACATGCTTGGCACCTCGCCCTGCAGAGTCCCGAAGCCTTTTGCAGAGGTGGCTGGGGTGGCTGACATGCCCGTTCCTGCCAGGCCCCGGGACGCTTTGCCCCTAGGGCCGTGGACGAGCCTCTCAGAGGCTGGCTGGGGCCGTGGCTCTCCCGTGCGTGTGCATTCCGTCCGTTCCGTCTGTGATTCTGCTGTGTCGGCGTGGCCTAGTGACCCTGGCGCAGCAAGAAGGTGGTGACGCTGCCCAAGGTGCAGCCGTGGGGGAGCCGGTGTTGGCCACTCTGGTTTTGTTCTCTGGGCATCTGGGGGGAGCGGTGGGAAGAGCTGGCCCGTGGTGGGACGCTGCTCCCTGGGACGCAGTGGACGCTGCGGCCACTGCGGCCTCTTGGGGTCTCCGAGCCGCGCACGTGCTCTGCTGTGCCTGGGGTGTGGGTGGCTGCCCTTCCTCCCCCGCGTGGCCAGGGGGGTCATGGCAGGCATTCCCCTGTGCCCTGCCAACACTGCCCACGAGTCCATCATCAACAAGCTGCCCTGGACCTCCAGCAGCAGGCGGAGGGCGGGCTTGTGCCCCTCTGGTGGGGCTCTCCCGGGAACCTGCATTGGGAGGCCATCCGTCCCATGCGGTGACTTCCCCCGTGGGGCCGTCCTCACTGGGCCGGCTCCAGGACTGTGGTGAGAGATGACCGCAGCCTGGGCGACTGGAAGCCACAGGATGTGTGACCTCCTAGCTCTGGAGCAGGGAGTCCAAGACGAGGCGTGGGCAGGGCTGGGGTCGCCCGCGGCCCAGGGGAGGGCCCCGGGTGTGCGCCGTGGCCGCCTCCCTGTAGCCCCCGCTCCTCCTCCATGTCTGCGTGTGCCCCCCCTCCCGTCAGGATACCAGCCGTTGGCCGGGGGCCCATCCTGTCCACAACTCCCTCATCGGAACCTGTCTTCCTGGCCAAGACCCAACCTCCAGCTCGGGTCCTGCCCATGGTTCCAGGCGGACCGCCCCCATCCCTGACTCCTCAGCGCCCAAGGGCCCCGCTCACCGGTCCAGGCACCGCCCGTGGTCGCTGGCTGCCTTGAACCCCAAGACAGAAAAGACAGCGATGGACGCGTAGAGGGACGTCATGCTGTTCACCAGCGCGATGCTCACCGCGTCCCTCCTGCAGTTGTTCCTGTGCAGACGTGCGGCCTTAGGGCCCCAGGGAGGAGGCCTGGGGCAGGGTGCCGCCTCTCAGGGCCCTCCCCACCACCCCCGCCCGGGACCCCAGCTCGAGGCGGCAGCTGGTGCCAACCCTCAGGGCCCGTCTCCTCTGCGGCCTCGGGGCAGGAGCGAGCTGGGGGCCCTGGGTGTGGGTGCCTGGTCTCCAGGTGAGAAACGCACAGTGGCTGCCGTGCAAGGGTGGAGGCAGAAGCACAGCAGGAGTGACCACTGGAGGCCCCTGGGCCCTGCGCCCCCGTGCGCCTGCTGCCCCCACGGACCCGCGTGCCCGCTGCCCTCACGGACCCGCGCGGAGGCTGCTGTCAGCGCGTCATCGCTCATGCCATGTTTTATGACCCATGGGCAGGCTTGGGCGTCGTGAGGAGGCGGGCGCCCAGGCGTCTAAGTGCCCAGGAGGCTGACACAGTCTGTATTTCTGCTTTTATGGCCACGTGTGTCACACGGGCAGCCCCGGGTTATAGCCTTGTTCCTGGCTTTGATGACCCCAGTTCCCTTCCGGCAGCTGCTCCAGAACTTGCTGCAAGCTGCTTCAGAGGGCGGCAGCCTCCCGGCCCTCGGGGTGACTCAGTGATTGCCAGAACCCCGAGAGGTGCTTATCAGAGGCTCACACCGGTTGACCCCGCGTTCCAGGAAGGATGTCACAACAAGCTGCTCGGCATGCCCTCCGCAGCACAGCCCCTGGCCCCGGCCCCAGCCTACCTGGGTGGGTTGTAGCTGGCGAAAGCGATGTGTCCTCCCAAGGCGAGGGACAGGGAGAAGAATATCTGGGTGGCGGCGTCCAGCCACACCCGGGGGTTCTGTAGGACCCGCAGCTGGAGGGGAATGGGGACCCGTGGTCGCAGACAGGCCCCCAGCCTGGTGCTCCTGGTCAAGACTGCCCAGCATCCCCGGGACGCTCCCACGAGCCGTGTGCCCACCCAGGCCCCGAGACAGCTTGGGGCCACTCGTGAGGAGCGCGTGTGATGACACGGGCAGTCTGGGCTCCCTGCTTTGATGCGGAATGCCCCCTGGGCCCATCCACAGGAGGACGGCCCTCTCGGGGAGTCAGAGCCGGGTCGGTTCAGCTCCCTGCAGGCTAGGGGTTTCAAGGACTCGCGGGCCAGGCGGGGCCCCCTGCACACAGGGCCTGGTGTTCCCACTGGGGAACCCACAGACCCCACAGACCCCACCCACGTGCCCAGCAAGGGGCCCAGCCTGGGAGACTGAGGGTGCTAAGCTGTGCAGCCCCTGGGGCTCCAGAGACCATGGGATGGCCCCGTGGCTCCTCTCCTGGCGGGCTCGTGTTCCTGGACAAGCCCCTCAGAGACGTGGGGTCTGGGACCCTGCGGGGGACACCGAGGTCCCCACCAGGCGTCTCCCCTGCACCCCCATTTCACACGCCCCTGCATCCCAGCCCGCGTTCTCTGCTCCCCGCCCTCCAAACCTGACCCCTGAGACGCCGGACCGCCCCTCCCTGTGGCCGTCTCTGCTCCCTTGGCTGAGGGTGGGAGGGTCCAGGCTGGGGGGGCCCGGCTTGTTTGTTTCCTGAGCCTGGGCCTGTGGGGGAGCTTGGGTGTGGGGCCCACTTACGTCAGGGGTGAACAGGTAGGTCAGTCCTTGCATCGCCCCGGGCAGCGTGAGCCCTCTGACCAGGAAGACCGTGAGCACCAGGTAAGGAAACAGGGCCGTGAAATAAATGGCCTGAAAAGGCCAGTCATCAGTCTCCTCTGCATCCACTCCTGAGTCAGCGGGGCTCAGGAGTCGTCAGTCTCCTCTGCACCCACTCCTGAGTCAGCGGGGCTCAGGAGTCATCAGTCTCCTCTGCATCCACTCCTGAGTCAGCGGGGCTCAGGAGCGGCCTCGGGCCACTGCCGGGTCGTGGGGTCTGACTGGAGACAGCGGGCGGTGGGCCCCAGTCACGCTCAGGGGCTTGGGCTGCCCCGAGGCTCACGCGAGGGTTCTACCGCGGTGGGCAGTGGCCTCCCTCTGGTCCACAGGCCCCTCCTCCTTCTATGCTGAGGCCCCAGAAGGCCTCTTCATGGGGTCTGTGGGGCGCACACCTGCCCACACGCTCTCCCCGAGCAGGACCAGTCCCCAGTTCTTTCAGGCCTGGGGAGGGTCTGCGCACATAGCGTCTGCAAAAAATTAAATCGGCAAACGGGGACCCTTCCCCCTGAGCCCAGACCCCAAATGCAGACACGGTGCGGCCACCCAGGTCATCTTCAGGGACGTTCGTGCAGGACTATTTGGGTTTCTGGCTGGTTGGTTGGGTCTGAAATTCCAGTCTCCTCGAGCTTGGAGCCCCTCACCTGAGAGTAATTATCACCCCCACACGTTAACCGAAATACAGAACAGGAGCTCACACACACTCAGACCCGCAGACCTCCACAACCACCATCGGGAGGCCCCACAGAGACGCGTGGAGTGTAGTCACAGTTGAAGTCAGGACAAACGTAAAAAGTACCGGACTCATCCAAGCCCGGAAGGAAGAGGGGTGGGCACTCATCCAAGCCCGGGAGGAAGAGGGGTGGGCAGCTGGAGCTGGGTGCAGTTTGAAAGGCAAACGTGGGAGGCACAGACTCAGGCTCCCCTGGTCCTCTCTGTGTGGAAGCGAGGTGACTTTCAGTATTTTTTCTCATTGCCTCAGTCTCTTTAAAAGATAATGCAGTGTTTAAAACAAAAATGCTGAGAATGTGGGCGTTCCCTAGGTGAAGATTCACCTCGCTCGCTGCCAGGCCTGGGTTCAGTCCCTGATCGGTGACCTAAGACCCCACAGGCTGAGAGGCAAAGAAAAAACGAAGTGCTGAGGCTGCGCTTGCTGCTTATGACGCTGTAGTGAGAGGTGTGATGGCAGCGTGGCCACTGGAGGGAGAGGGCGATGCTGAGGCCTCCTCTGTCGCCTGGCGCAGCGTTGCTGGGAGACAGAGTGGGCTGCAGCCCCAAATCCAACCACCGAGTTACAGCCGCCGAGCAAAGGACATAGAGAGGCGTCCAAAACACCTCAGAGAAAGAGCGGCACGAAAGCAAAGAGCAGAGGGGATGAGCAGAAAGTAAATACAAGGCGATGGGCCTCACCCAGCCAGATGGACAGCGCGGTCAGTGCAACCACCCCAGAGGAAGAAGACGGGGGCAGTCAGACTGGGGGTAAAAGCAAGAGCCAGCTGCGCGCTGTCTACCAGAATCACACTTTAAACACAAAGACCCAAACATACAAAAAGAAAAAGAGCTGGAAAAAAATTAATTCAGTCAAAGAAGCCAGAATGGCTGTTCTAACATCAGAGAGGATTTCAGTGCAGACTGTCACCGAGCCGAGGAGGTTCACCTCACGGTGACAGGAGCCCAGCTCTCCAGGGACACGGACAGAACCTCTGAACCCCAGAGGCCGAGGAGATGAAGTGAGGAGGGGCCCGGGAGCGGGCTGCGCGGCTCACCTTCCCAGTGGTCTCGATGCCCCTGATGACGCACAGGTACACGACGGCCCAGGAGACGGCCAGGCAGACCAGCAGCCGCCACTGGACCGGGCCGCTGTCACCGATGTCGGCCGAGACGTTCAGGGTCCGCCGGTACCAGAAGTAGCTCACGGGGCTGCTGTCCCGGCACTCCTGCACAAGGCCTGGAGCCGGCAGGGCCCGCACAGGTGGGCCGCGGGCCACAGGGACCCGGCAGGACCCCGCCACCCTGGGAGCGGGCCCGGGGGGCTGGCCGCCAGGGGCCTCTGCAGCTGCTCAGCCTGTCCAGCAGGTGCCTAGCACGAGCTGGCACAGGGGGCCCGCGGGGACAGAGGCCCACGCGGGTTGATGAGCACACTTGAAAACCATGAGTACTCCCCACACCTGAGGTCTCCGCAGAGGGCATGCACTTGGGCTGGGGGGGTGTCCCCCTGAAGACCCAATTCAGGGGGATGAGCAGCCCAACCCACACACTTTTCCTTGCCAGGTGTGTGAGCAGCTTCGAGGGCCTGGGTGCTACTTGGTGAGGGGGGCCCGGGGTCCCACAGCAAACGGGCAAGCGCGGGGTAGCAGGACCCAGCTCCAGGGGGGCCGGCCACGCTGGGCATCTCTCCCAACAGCAGTACCTGTGCGGTTGAGGTCGAGCGGGCAGGCGCTCCAGGGCAGCGGGTGCTGGAAGGAGTTGAGGAGGTACCAGAGCACCCAGGTCAGGACGGTGTTGTAGTACAGGCTGACCAGGAAGGACACGGTGCAGCAGCCCAGCCCTGTGGGCACCGGGCACGGTCAGCGCCTCCCTGGGCGGCCCGATGGACCTCTTCGCGCCCAGCCTGTGTATCCGCTCCCTGCGTCAACCCTGAGGCCCCTGCTGCCCGCCCGCTGGCTGGCACCCTCCTGGCTGGGCTTCAGCGGCCTGTCCGCCAGCCTCGGCCTGCTTCTAGGTGGGCCTTCGGGCAGCCCGAAGCCACCAGGCATGCCACAGGCCTGCCGGCGATGCTGGAGCCGTCTGCGGCAGAGCCCATCTCACGGGCACTCGGGGAACCAGGGCTGCCCTCTGCCCAGTCTCCCCAGGTGCCACGAGGTCCCAGGTCGCATGCACTCAGGGCCCCGTGCACATGGACTGGGCACCGTGGGCCAGCAAGCTGCTGTTCTGGGGTGGACTCCTGCCTCCGCTGTCACGCCTGATTCCTGCCTTGGGGACCTGCGTGCCCGGGACCCCTGCACCTTCCGTTCCGAACCACCGGGCATGCACTGGTATGACGAGCAAACACCCAGCAAACACGCATGGCACGTGTAGACGCAGCCCCGCCCCCCCTCCCACAGAGCAGCTGCAGGTCAGGGTCATGGGGGGCACGTACCCATGCCCCCCAGATAGGGCGAGATGGCTGTCCACACCCCGATGCTGCCCCTGCGCAGGCGCTGGCCGACAGCAAGCTCAATGTGGAACAGCGGGATGCCCTCGAAGGCCAGGGCGATGATGTAGGGGATGAGGAAGGCACCTGCAGAGACGCGGCTGTCAGTGGGCTCTGCCCTCTGCCCCGCCCAGCCTTGGTGAGGGTGACACAGGCCGCTGTGGGGGGGATAAGGAGAAGCATTCATGGCCACCAAGGGAGACAGCCCTGACGTTGGGGGTTTGCTTGTGTTAAAGCTGTAGTCCCCCACCCTCTGGGGCTGTGTGGAGTTCCCACTGACACGTGGGCCGAGCTGCGTTCTCACTGGGGCCCTGACACCCCTGGTTCCCGGGCTCCTGGGACGGGGAGCTGGTCTGCTCATGGCAGGGCCTTGCAGGAGGTGGTCACCAGAGGTCCCCCGAGCTGTGCCCTGGGTTGAGGTGGGAAGCCCTTCCCAACCCTTCACCCCTGCTCGGACGCTGGGGTGCACACAGCAGGGTGGGCCTGGGTGCCGGGCCCCTCAGACAGAGCTGCCTCTCGGCAAGAACCTGAGGGCAGGCAGGCAGACACGGCGGCTCCCTTCTGCACCACGTGGATGGCGCGGGTCCCAGCAGGTGGCAGGGGGCCGGGCACCCCTGAGCCCGCAGGCCTGCTGGGGAGACACGGGTCCCCACAGGACGCTCCTGCACTGTCAGGAGGAGGACTGAGTGCCAGAGGCGGAATCGGCCCTGTGTGCGCCGTGGGAGTCTCAGCTGCACATCCTCTGTCCAGACCCTGGGAACCTGCCTGCCCTGGGCCGGCGCGTGTGGCTGCTTCAGCGCTGCCTGGCTGACTGCAGCTGCTGCCTGCACGGGTCCAGGGGACCCCAGGGAGCAGCACAGACCATCAGGCCCTGACCAACAGCACAGGCTGCTGTGGGCACGGCTCTCCCCACTGTCCACGGGAAGCTTGGGTTCAGCTTCCGAGAGCCACTCCCTCGAACCAAGGCCCCGTGCTCTCCACCAGCACAGCTTCGTGCTGGCTTTTCTATCACCATCCGAAGTGTGGATGCAGAGTCAGAGCCCTGAGGGCAGCCAGGCCATGAAGCTCTTGGGCCGTGTCGGCCTGACGGGCCGCCGGGGCCAGCATGTGGGCAGACGGTGCGTCTCAGTGTCTCCCACGCAGCAGCAAAAAGGCAAAGTACATTAGAGACTTAAGTTCCAGGTGGAGCCCCAGAGGCCCTGGGATGGCCTCCCAGGGGCAGGAGGGCCCCTGCGGGCAGGGCTTGCAGCGGGGGCTGTGGCCGGGGGTCACCAGGGACCCGGGGTCCAGTTCACTGAGGGAGGTGCCCTCCTGAGGCACGCTCAGGCCCCAGGACGCACACCTTGCAGCATGGCGGAGGCAGACCTGGAACGGCCGCACGCCCAGGGCCTGAGCCCCACGTGTTTGAGCCACCATCCGGGAAGGGTGAGGCCTCTGGGCTGACTGGCCCTTGGCCCCCTTCCCCCGTCCCTGCCCGGTCTGAGGGGGAGGCCCTAGCTGGACGGGGTCCAGGTGGAGGCCTCAGGGGCTGGTTGAGGGCAGCGTGAGAGGGTCTGGCCCAAGGAGAGGTCTGGGGAGAGGGGACAGACAGGGAGGGGAGGGACGGGGGGCCTGGCCCATGGCTGAGTCTCCCGGCTCTGGGGAGAGGGGGACAGGAGGCATTTCTGTGACCCGGTGCTGAGCAGTGTCCAGCCTGTGCGTCAGGCTCATTTCAGCCCCAACGCAACCACCGTGGGGACGGGGGCCCAGATCACAGGCCCGGCTGGGGTGCTGGGGGCCAGGCTTGGGGGCTCTACATCCGGGGGGTGCCCGCCCCCTCATGCTGACTCCAGGAGGAGCCAGTGGGGGTGGTGCGGGGCAGGCTTGTTTCTGCCAGACTACAAGGCAGGAGGAGAGCTGGTCCCCCTTTCGTGGACCCGGTGCTGGGGCCCCGGATCCGGGATGCTGTGGTGAACTGAGAGGAGCGTGTCTGGTCCTGTCCTGGCTCGGCCCCCGAGCTCCCTAGGCGTGTCGGGGGGTCGGGCGAGGGGCTCAGCTTGTTGATGTCCTTCAGCCTCACCCAGCTGACCCCACAGGCCGGGAGCTGGAGGGGCAGGGCGACCCCACCCCTGGGACTCCCAGCCCGGCCCTCCCGCAGCGGCAGACTGAGAGTCACCAGCCAGCGGCCCAGGGTCCCGTCAAGGGCCTGCCTGGTGGAGGCACAGGAGGGGGCCGTGCTGGGGGGGCCCCGCCTCTGCATCGCTCCTGGACGGCATTCCTGGGTTGCACCCTTCATGATAAACCTGTAGACCTGAGTGTTTCCCCGAGCCATTCCAGCAAACCACTGAGTCTTAAGAGGGGTTGTGGGACCCCTTGAATTTGTAAAGAATCGGAAGAAGCCACGGTAACCTGGGGACCTGCTACTCCAGATTGGCATCTGAGGTTAGGGGGCGTCTTATGGGGCCGCCCTTAGCCTGTGCGGGCAGGCTAGGTTCTGGGGCACCCAGTCGGCGTCCACTGAGAACCAGAGGCCTGGTCAGTGTGGGGAAAGCCTCGCACATTCGGTGCTCCGGCCCCGAGAGCTGAAGGGCCACTGCGGAGCCGGTGACAAGGAATACACAGTCATCAGATGGCCGGCCGCTGTGTGCCGTCCCCTGTGGGCGGGTCTGGGCAGAGCCCGGGGGGTGCGGGGCATGGCACACAGCTGTTCAGTCCAGTAAGAAAAGATGCCTCTGGTCGGAACAGCGGCAAGGGCCTGTGGGCTGCTGAGAAACACGCCCGTGATCTTGAGGAAAGAGCCACAGGAGGATGGAAGGAGAGGGGCACACGGGGTGAGGGAAGACCTGCATCCCAAGCCCGTGGAGACCGCAGGGGCCAGGCCGGACACCCCACCGGACACGAGGCCCGACCCCCAGCCCGACCCCCCGCCCGACCCCTGGCCCGCGCGCCACGGCTGCAGTCTATGCGGGAAGGCGGCGGCAGAGTTTAAAGGAAGAGCCGAGAGGGCTCACTCTGCTGGACACCAGGGCTCCACACTAAACCACAGGCCTCCAGGGCAGAGCAGGAATCGGGGCCTCTGCAGCTCCCTGGGGGAGCCCCCGGCCACAGCCCGGGTTGGAGCCCTGCGGTCAGCAGCCGGGGTCAGCACCGGGCACTGTGCTTCCGCCTCCTCTGCTCGTTGCAGAGTGGAGCGTATGTGACGCCCCGGACGGCCCCGCGTCCACATCCGCTCAGCTCTGTGATGACGCTGCCTCCCTCCATGACGTGGAGGCACAGTCCTGACGTCAGGGGGTTGCAGGTGCGAACCAGGCGATGCCCTGTCTGCTTGTCACCTCCGCCCTGTCTCAGGGTCTCCAGAGGTGGTCAGAGCAGACGGAGAAGGGCCTCTCGCCGCGTGAGAAGCTTGTTTCGTGGCACTTGGTCGAGAGCTTCCAGCCTGGGAAAGCTGGATCCTGGACCCTACAGGCGTGTCTCGGAGCCCCGGGCATGGCGGGTGGCGCCCGCAGCCTCGATGTCTGGATGGAGGCAGAGGCAGTGTCCATGGGGCGGGGGCCCTGGGCCCCCACTCTGGCCGCTCTGGGTAGCGGGTCAGGCTGTAGGCAGTGCTGTGCTTGCAGGTGGCGGAGCCCCGTGCGTGGAGGGTCGCCGAGGCCCTGGCCTGGCACGACAGGCTTTGGGGGCTCTGGGCGCCCTGCTTCAGGTCTGCGCTGGCGCTCCAGGGAGCTCCATGCTCTCCACGCCGCGCTCACGGAGGTGCGGCCGCCCCCCCACCCCAGACCCACGGAGGCTCTGGCGCCAGGGCAGCTGTTACAGAGGAATGTCTGGCCATTTGTCTGCATGTTCAGATTTTCCCACATGCCCCAGATCTTATCGTCAGGAAAAGGAGACCTCAAAGATGCCGTGTCTGCATGACCAGGAAGCTTGGTGGGCGGTGCTCATGCGGACTCTGCCTTCTGTGTTGATCCCCTGCTCCCCCATTTTGGGTGGAGATGGGCTGAATCCTCACCACCTCGGCCTCCCCGTCTCCGAGGCAGGAGGCTAGAGCCGCTGCCCTGCAGGGGACACTCGACCAGCGCCTGCCTCGGCAGGGAGCTCCGCAGGCTCTAGGAAGCACAGGCCTCGGGGAAGCCTCGGGTCAGACACCACGATGGGGTGACTCTGCGCGGGAAGCCCCCTGCCCTGAGCCTGGGGACACAGCGAGCCACACCCCACGTCCATCCCCTGAGGGCAGCTGTCCACCTGGTCTGTGCCTCTTGTCCCCAACTCTAGGTGTGACACCAACAGCTACGGGCCACTGAGCGAGGCGCCCCCGCCCAGTGGCTCCAGATGCTGCTGTGGGCTTCGTGCGGGAGCCTGGGTGCCCATCTCAGCTCCCCATGTGGCTGCGGCCCCCTGGCTGCCCTCTGGGGTCTGGTCAGTGAGGACACAGTGCTGGCGAGGGGGGCCCGGCGCCCTGACCCTGACGGAGCCTGGGCGGGCGGCCTGCTGAGCAGCACCGCAAAGCTGTCGCCAGCTGGGCTCCGGGGGACAGATCGCTGGGGGTGGGAGTTTCCACACCCCGGAGGCGGCGGTGGGGGGGGCATACCCAGGAGGCTCACCTCCTCCATACGTCTGGCACAGGTACGGGAACCGCCAGAGGTTGCCCAGGCCCACAGCGAAGCCCACGCAGCTCAGCAGGTACTGGAGTTTGTTGTCCCACGCTGGCCGCTCCTCCCCGCCGCCATCCACAGGTTGGTCGGGCCCTGGGGTGCGCGCCATGCCTGCCACAGCCCGGAGCCTCCACAGCGGTAGGAAGTTGCCAGTCTTCTGCCCTGTGGGTGTGCTTTTTTGTGATTTAAAGGAAAACCAGTGGAGCTGGTTAATCGGTAACAGCCCCCTCCAACTGCCTGCCCCTCCCGACCCTGGACCCTCCCCCGCCCACTCCTGCCCAACGTCTGTGGCCGCCATCACCAACGCGAGAAGCTCAGGGGTTCTGAGGCTGGGGCCCACTTGCCTGTTCCATAGATGTTGTTCACTTTTAATAAACTTTCTGGAATAACTGCTGGCTCACGTGTGGCTGTCAGGAGCAGTTCCGAGCACCCATGGGCCCCCACTAGGCACCCTGCAGGCATCTACCAGCATCACGGCTGACGCAGTGGACACGGCCATCCCAGGAGGGGCCCTGTCCCTCATGTGGCCGCACCCCCGACGGCCTGCTTCTGCTCTCCCTCCCCGGAGAGGGACGTTGTGTAAGCGGTGTGAGCTGGGCTACAGGCCTTGGTCTCTGGAGACCCGCCTGGCGGGTGGTTATATGGCCTGTGGGGTGCTGTGTCCCCCATGCACTGACCAGGGTGGCCGTGAGGAAGAGCTGCAATGAACATCTGCAACGGGATTTTGCGTGGACATGGGTGAATGCCCAAGTAGGGCTGCCAGGACAGCTGCTATGTTTACTTTTAAGCCAGTTATTTTCCAAAGATGTCCAGACCTCTCAGATGGTCTGAATGTGACCTTTCCACCTGGCTCCCAGTGCTCCCCTTCTGTCTGGCTCCCGGTGCTCCACTTCCAGCTGGCTCACAGTGCTCCTCTGCAGAGGATGTCCAGATGAGTTCCAGAAGACCTCCCCTCCCCTGGCCTTCGCCAGCCCCTAGCCCAGGAATCCTTGCCAGTGTGAGCCCACTATGAGCTGTGGTGGGGTGGCGACCTGCGTCCCCAAGGGGTTCCCTGGGAGGGTGGCAGGGTGGGGTGATGCCAGGCATGGGGAAGGGCTTGGCCAGGCTCAGGGGGTATGTGAGCCCTTCCCTCAGCTCGGGTTCCCTCTGTCTGGGGGCTGGAGCCGTGACGAGCCAACACGGTGGGTTCAGCTGAGGCTTCCCCCTGGACCCTTGCCCCCACCACCCAGCAGACGCCTCCACCAGGACAGGACCGGGCCCCTTATCCATAATCTCACTTTCCTTGGACACTCCTCTCTCAGCCGGGCTGCATGGTCCCAAACACGGGGCCCCGGAAGCAGGTCCCGCTGAGGAAGGGCGACTCAGATGGAAAGGCATGGGAGAGGAAAGACAGTGGCGAGGCCAGGCCTCTCCCTGTGCCCCGGCCCAGGGGCCTCACCAGTAGCCCCCACGTGAGGGCACTTCGCTGGGAGCCTGGGGCAATGGTGGGGGGCGGGGGCCCTCCATGCACGCAGCAGACCTGCAGTCCTGCACCAGCCCCTCAAGGCTGGGGCTCGTCTGTCTCTCATTTAGACAACACTTAGGCCAAGACTATGAAAGAGTGATTTATTCACACAGGCACACACGACACCCACAAAACCCAAATTTCTAACAATTTGCAAAACATCAAGTCTGTGAAAGAACCCGTCACCAAGAGACAAAGACGGCCCAGCCCCACCCAGGTCACGTCTGGGAGTGTGTCTCCCCTCCACGCACCCTGGGGGTGGGGTCCCTGCCCAGGTCACGTCTGGGAGTGTGTCTCCCCTCCACATACCCTGGGGGTGGGGTGGGGCGGGGTGTATCTAAGGGGTCCTGAGCAGTTTTCCCAACAGGGTCGGACAGCTCTGGGAGTAGAGGAGGTGGATGCCAAGGATGCTGGTCAGGAGTCTCCCACCCACCACTCGGCCCCCTGGTCCTGCACGGAGAATCCTTGCAAAGTCCAGTTCAACATAAACTTGCAGACTCTTGCATGGAAAGTGGAGGTGACTGGTTCTTGGAAACAAACACCCAAGTTCACGTAACTTTGGAGGAGGCTGGATGTGGCATCCCGTCCCCGCACCGACGCCGGCTTCACTGAGCAGCAACAGCTGGACAGTCCCCCTGCCCTCACGGTCCCCGACGTCGCTCGGGACGCACGGGCAGTCCTCCACCTCGGTGGCCAAGGCCGAGTTATCCTACAACCCGTCTTTTCCAACATCTGGCTAAATATTCATGCAGTTAATGTCCTCTCAAGAATGTACCAAGTGTGGGGGGGTCTGCCTTAAGTCACCCGAGCTGAGTTTTATTTAACTGCTCATCTATTGCTGGCAGCCACATGCAGGGATTAAGCAGATCAGCCTTCAGATCACACCCGGGTGTGGCCAAGACTCTGTCGGATGGGTGGGGCCCCACCGGGCCGGCCAAGTTCTGTCGAGCTCACTGGCCTCTTCTGGATGGGCCTGAGAAGGCTGCTCCTGGTCACAGGGTGAAAGCCCCGACCTCACCGCAAGAATCCCAAGGTCGGAGGGGACCTCGAGAGGAAAGGGCAGAGGCACCAAGACAGGCTCCCAGGGGCCGAGGTGAGGGGGGCGTGCGCAGCCGGCCCCACCCCACGGCAGCTCACTCTCTGCGAGTGGGTGGAGGGGGGCCGCCCTCAGCTCCCAGGCCCTCGGGTTGCTGCAAGGCAACACGTGTGTGTGCAAGCAAAGCCACAGGCATGCACGCACACACAGGTACACACACAGCTGTGCACACACACACAAGCATGAGCACACATGCACAACACGTAGATGCATGCACACTGAAACACACTCACACGCGTGCAAATACACTCCCATACTGGCTCACGTATACACCTGCCCACACGTGCTCACATGCACACACACATCCATGTGCACACACACGTGTGTGTAACCACACCAAGAGCATGTCCCTTATGCACCCATGCTTACACACATCCACACGTGTACACATACACTTGCACATGTATATACACTCACATATGCACACATACACACGCAGGGACATACCCACACACGGTAGATACCTTCTCACACTTGCACACTCACATAAACAACACACACACACACGCCCATGTATACACGCTCCCACACATGCACCCTCACATAATACACACACGTGCACACACGTGCAGCCCACTCCCTCCTCAGACACCACCCCCACCCCACGGGCTGGGCTGCCTAGGACCACAGGCCACCGTTCACTGAGGCCGCGGACAGTGAGCTGACGAGCGCCCGCTGGTCCCCTCGCCTCTGGAAGTGGTTCCTGATGAGCTTGTAGATGGCGAAGCCGGGGATGACCAGGCAGGGGACCCCAGCAACCAGGACCACCACGGCGTACACCCAGCCTGGGTACTTGATTTCCCTGGATTTGGGAAATTCCTCCTGGAGAGAGAGTGGCCTCAGGTGAGCAAACCAGGCAGCCGGGGTCTCACTCAGGGCAACGAGCCCGCCCTTCGTGATTCACTCCTGCCTCTAGAGGGAGGGGGAGCCTGCCCCCACCCACCCACCCTGGAGGCCCAGGACTCACATAGGCTGGGTCCCAAATGTTGTATGTCAGCTCCTCCCTGACCTCGATCACGAAGAAGAACAGGAAGATGGCCAGCATAAGCAGGGGGCTCACCACTCTCCACGTGACCTGCCAGAAGATGTTGGGCTTGTGGCCGATCATGAACTCGATGTCCCTGTTGAACCTGGAAGCAGAGGCCGAGGGGCTGTTAGTCCCCAGAAGGCAGAGGGTGGCAGCCTCTCCACGCCTGGAGAGACGGTCTCTCCTCTGTGATGCTGCACTCTGACCTCTCACATCCTTCTTGGCAGACACGCCTTCTCTGGGAAGCCCCACCATCCCGCAGTGCTAGTGCCAGGCTAGACGTGTGGACTCTAGTCAGAGGCCACGTCCTCCTCGGGCCCAGGCTGACACTGATGTGAAGGGCGGATCAGAGCTGCTGGGACCGAGGAGGGGAGCTGTCCGGCTCCCTGTCTCAGTCTCCTTGGCAGGGCAGGTGCTCTGACCCTGGGCAGCCTCACCAGCACTCTTAGAGGTGCAGCGCTGGGGGTCTTGACAGGGTCCCCTGCATGGGCTTGTGCATTTAATCTTAATTGATTTCACCAGATCGTTTATGGAGTGGTGGTGAGTCCAAGTCCGGTGCCAATCCGTGATGCCCTGAATGACTGGCCAAGGGACGGCTGACCCTGCCACACTTGCCCACTTGTCTTTGCCTGAGCCTCTGTCTGGCAGAGGAGCCCTGCTCAGACCCCTGGGGGCAGGCCTGGCAGTGCAGTGGGAACTGGAGTAAAACACCAGCTTCCTCCCTCCTCCAGGCAGGGTCCTGGGGAAGCCCCATCGACCCACAGCAAACGCCTGTGCACCATCCTGCCTTCTCCCATTCGCCCCGAGACTGGGCTGCCTCCTGCTGCGGCTGCCAGCGCCCTTCCCGAGGCCTGGGGGCATCTGGACGCCGCAGAGGGCGGGGTCTGCAACCCCCGTGAGCTCCATGGCCTCTCCGTTGCCCTCCCAGGCTCAGGCCATCTCCACCCCACACCAGACAGAAGAGACACCTGCGCGGCCCTGCGCACCCCCTACCATGGGGTTCCCCGCCCCCGGCCCCTACCTGTCCACGCCGTACACATAGACGACGGAGAACATCTCGAAGAAGGCGATGACGAGCAGGGGGATGGAGCCCGCATAGCTGTCCAGGAGAGACAGCCAGTACTGGCCGGAGTTCAGTGTGAAAATGAAGGCGATGAGGTACATCCCCAAGCAGATGAGGCCTATGGCGGCAGAGGGTGGGGTGCCGTCACGGGCGTCTGCCCCATGCCTGCCGCAGTCTCCCTCTGGCGGCTGCGCCATGGCCTCGACCCCGCCCACAGGCCCCGCCCATAGACCCACAGACCCCGCCCACGGACCCACAGGCCCCGCCCATAGACCCACGGGCCACACCCACATTGCCCACAGCCCCCACCCACAATCTCCACAGGCCCCGCCCACCTGTAAGCAGCTCCTTGGGCCACTTCTTGGGGATGACTTTGAGGTCCTGCAGGGGCACGACCACACCCTCCATGTTGCCGAACATGGACGACAGGCCCAGGCAGAAGAGCATGATGAAGAAGAGGACGGACCAGAGGGGCGCCACCGGCATCTTGGTGATGGCCTCGGTGAAGACGATGAAGGCCAGCCCGGTGCCCTCCACGCCCTGCAGGGCGGCAGGCGAGTCACCCAGGGCCCTCCGAGGTGCCCACTGGCCGGTCTGGCCCTGACACTGGACGGCTCTGCATCCGCCAGGCTGGCACCCACACCGTCATGGATGATGCAGGCCATTCTGTGGAGTGACTGCAGCTCTTGTCTTTTAGCTCTAGGTGTATTTTAAAAGGCTGAACTGGTTATATTGCTGGGAAGTTGACCACATTGTCTGGCGGTGGTTGGGGGCCCATGCAGCCCAGACAGAAACATTGGGCAGACGGGCGTGGACTGCCATCTGGTCGCCGGTGGGTGCCCCCACCCCGCCCATAGCCGAGGCCATCACGCAAACCGACTTCAGCGGGCCTGAGCAAGAGCCGAAACAGAGCCCCTGGACGTGCGCCCACCAGCGCTCAGAGTGGCCCGTGGGGCAGGCAGTGCCATAAACGTGCTTGTGGGTGCGTAAGGATGACACTCTACACGGAGTGGCCCACGCAGGTAAGTGAGGCCTCGGGCACTGGGCCCCCTTCTCGAGGCTCAGGGTTCCCGGGGGTTGAACCTCCGCAGAGAGCCCTGAGCTCAGAGGGGCTGAATGAGGAGCCAGTGGATCTGGCGGGATCCTGCAGGGCCCATGGCACCGTCACGGCATCTGCACACATTCCTGGGGCACAAGGACTCAGAGAGCCATGGGGAGGTTGCAGGGGGTCGTCACAGCACTATGGAGCCCACATCGCAGAGGAGCAGTCCGGGAGGTCTAACGTCCTTGTATCCGTGGGAAAGCAGAAGCCCGTCAGCACTGCCCAGGGCTGGGGGGCGGGCGCTTCCAGCTGAAGGGAAACTACCAGGGGGGCAGGAGGGCATAAAACGACTGCGTAAACTTACTAACCCCCCACAAACTGAGCTTCCAGGCGAGAACTGGCACCTTGAGAAGGTCACTTTTTAAAAGGAAGGGGGATTGAGACTCGTGGTCCCTGTGACGTTCCCCAGGGACAGCCAAGTTGGGAGGACCCTCTGCTGTGTCCACTCCTGGCAAGATGGCGCTGTCGCTGGAGAAGCAGTGCCAGGCCCTCAAAAATGCTCAACACACCCCCGAAATGTTGTGTGGCTCCCAATAAGAGAATTGCAAAGCTAAGATTAGTAGATGCCGGCCTACGAGCAATCACAGCAGATGTCGCTCGTCCTGGGGGCCGGCACTTGAGCTTGTGAGCATCAGGGAGGGACTCCCGGGAGCCTGATGGCCACCGGTGATTTCAGAAGGACGGTGACAGTGACTCCGACCTTTGTGTAGGAGAAATTCCAGTAAAAGTGGGCCATGGGGTGTTTCTGTGTGTTTGGTACAAGGCCACGGGAGAGGTCAGGCCCACGGAGGGCATCTCACGGTCTCACATGCGGGGCCCATGGCCCAGTAGATGCTGGTGCCCTAGAGCCAGTGCCCGGACCCTGCGGGGCAGGATAGCCAGGGTGGGCGGCCGTGTGGCACGGGGCAGGTTTGTCCAAACTGGACTCCCAGGGGAGGCTCGGTGTCCACCCAAGGTGCCCGCTGCCCTGGCCCTACCTGTGAGAGGAAGGCATCCATGTCGCAGGTCTGGAACTTGAGCCTGGCGTAGGCCGCGGGGTCGGAGGCGTTGCACCACCGCTGCATCTCAGCAAAGTTCTCCTGCGTCACGTTGCCTTCGGGCAGGTCGAACCCGTTGATAAGCGTCAGGATGTTCCTGGAAAGAGAGCGAGGCTGACACCAGTCCGGGTGGGCTCCTCGGAGGTGGAGGCCCCCGCAGCTGTCGGGGCACCCGCGGGCCACTCACGTGCTGAAGCAGTCGTCGTAACGTTCGGTGGCGCGGAAGCCAATGATGGAGTAGACCACGGTGGCCGCATACACGGACGTGAAGCCGTTGATCACAGACACGATGACCGAGTCCATCTCGCAGTTGTTGCTGTGGACAGAAGCGGCGTCGGTGAGGACAGGCCAGGGGGCGCGGTGTCCACACGGCCAGCCCACGTCGGCACAGGTGGGCAGAGCTGCGTCTTGGGCCAGCCGGACAGGCTGAGCCGCCGCTGGGCAGGGAGGGGGGAGGGCTCACCGGGCACCAGGTGATGGCCCCCATGCCTGCTGCAGCCTGCAGGCTCCTCGGTGCCCCCATGCCCTGGGGACCCTGGAGCTGGGGCTGAAGACGCTGGTGTTCAGGTCCCTGCTCGGCCAGCGTCTGCTCTGGGCTCAGGAGGTGGCGCATCAGCCCTACTCGCACACGACAGCCTGGACCTTCCAACCACCAGCCACAGAGGCCTCAAAGAGGCAGCCTGGGCCGGGTGGCCCCATCCCCAGGCCTGGACGCCTCCCTCCCTCTCCTTACCCCCTCTCTGCCCCCACAGACGCTGCCCCCCAGCCCACCCCAGGCCTTCATGGCTGAGGACACCCCATCTCCAGCCACCTCGACACCTAAAGCCTCCCTCAGCTCGGTGCATGACCCCTGACCTCCCATCCGCTGAGGCACCATCCTTCCAGGTGCCTCTGTCAAGAACCCCAGGGAAACGCAAATCCGACCCCAGTGAGGGCCTTCCCTGGTGGTGCAGTGGGTGGGAGCCTGCCTGCCAGCGCAGGGGGACACAGGTTTGATTCCTGGTCTGGGAAGATCCTGCAGGTCGCAGAGCAACCAAGCCCGTGGACCGCAAGAGAGGACACTTCGCTGCAACTGGGGAGAACCCGCAAAGCAAGGAAGACTCACGGCGGGCAAAGAAGAAACAGCTACTGAAAACAAACACGTAGCTCAGTGAGCGGCCACACCCTCCCCTGCGGCCGGAACCCAAGCATCTGAGAGTGACAGGCGCGGACGAGGGCGGGAGGACCCAGCGCTCCCACATGCCCTACAGGGACTGCAGAGGGGAAGCGGCTCCTCAGACGGTTAGACCTGGAGCCACCGCGAAGCCCAGGGCCCCCCGCCTCGGGGCACACGCGCGGGGAACGAAAACAGGTGCTCACGGAGCTGGAGCACAGACGTTCTCAGCAGCCAGAGAGCGGGCGTGGCCCAGCGAGGCCCGGCTGCAGGCCAAGGACGCCCCGGCCTCGGGGGAGAGACGGACACGCAGGCCAAGGACGCCCCGGCCTCGGGGGAGAGACGGACACGCAGGCCAAGGATGCCCCGACCTCGGGAGAGAGACGGACACGCAGGCCAAGGACGCCCCGGCCTCTGGGGAGAGACGGACCTGCAGGCCAAGGACGCCCCGGCCTCGGGGGAGAGACGGACATGCAGGCCAAGGACGCCCCGGCCTCGGGGGAGAGACGGACACGCAGGCCAAGGACGCCCCGGCCTCGGGAGAGAGACGGACACGCAGACCAAGGCACGGGGGGCCGGGGGCCGGCTGCAGCCGCTCCCCACAGCTCCTGAGAACGCCTTCAGCTGGGAGCCGGCCTGCCTGCCTCCAGCCCCACCATCCCTGATCCGGGAGACTCGGAGCCTCAGCTCTGGCGAGTGCCCACCCACCTCCAGCCTCACAGCTGGTCGGAGGGGGAGACTGGGGCTCTGCGCGTCAGGTGCCTGGAGGAGCAGCCCCTCGCCCCCATGGGACCCCCATCCAGCATACTCACTGGACAGGGTTGTAGCTGGAGAAGGAAATGAGGCCCCCGAAGGCCAGGGAGAAAGAGTAGAAGACTTGGGCCCCCGCGTCCAGCCAGGTGACCGGGTTGGCCAGCTCCGTAACCTGCGGCCAAACAGAGACCCTCAGCCGCGCACCACGGGATGTGGGGGCTCCCAGGAGGGGCGTCCAAGGAGGGGACAGGAGCCGGGAGGCCAGGTGACACCTGAGGCCACCAAGTAGAGGCCAGAGGGAAACGACCCTAAG
This sequence comes from Bos grunniens, assembly GCF_055505025.1. Lineage (NCBI taxonomy): Eukaryota > Metazoa > Chordata > Mammalia > Artiodactyla > Bovidae > Bos > Bos grunniens. The sequence continues at coordinate 707,040 of NC_141184.1, read as the reverse complement.
GCGACAGCTGGTGGCCCTCTGCCCTGAGCCACACGCGATCTGGCATGCGCTGCCCTCACAGGCCCGGCCGGTGTCCAGGGACCAACGGGGTCTCGGAGCCCGGGGTGGGCGGGAAGCCCAGACTCACATTGGGCGTGAAAAGGAAGACGATGCCGTTGGTGGCTCCCTTCAGCGTCAGGCCCCGGATGAGAAAGATGGTCAGGACGACGTAGGGCAGCGTGGATGTGATGTACACGGCCTGGGGGAGGCGGCAGCTGTTGGGGGGCAGGGCTGGGGGCCCACCGCGAGGCGGAGGGCTGAGCCCCGGACCGTGCCCCCTCCTCCCGCACCCTGGGCCCCGCCTCCCCCTCTGGTCTCCGTGTCCTCTCGTCACCACGGTCACTGTTTAGCTCCCACCACCCAGACGGGCACCACAGTCGCTCCCGCCTGCGGCTTCTGAAGCGTGTGTTTGGGAGCCATCTGGCCCAGCACTGAATCTGGGGCGCTGCCCAGACAGGCGGTGGGCAGGGGCCGAGCCCTGAGAGCTGCTAAAGGGGCCCCCGGTCCCCCAGAGGCCCACAGCCCCGCACCTTCCCTGTGGTCTCGATGCCCCGGATGGTGCACACGTAGAGCACGCTCCAGGCGCATGTCAGGGCCAGCAGGATCCACCACTGCACAGAGCCCGAGTCATCGATGGAGGTGGAGACGTTGAGGGTCTCGCGGTACCAGAAGTAGTCCACAGAGGAGCTGCGGGCACACTCGTCCACGTAACCTGACACCGCACCACACCAGTGAGGGCCACGGAGAGCGTGGGCCCAGGACACTGACAGACGCCAGGACGCACTGCACACGTGCACACACGTGTGCACACCCGCATGGACATACCCAACAGACAGCATCACAGTGAACTCGCACGTGTGTGTGCACACCCCACACAAACATGCACAAATGTACTCACCCGTGTGTGTGCACGCCCACACCCACACACGCGCAACAAACAGCATACAGAACACACTTACACATGTGCACACACCCACACTCAACAGCACGCACCACATACACGAGTGTGCATGCACAGACACACCCAACAGCATGCACAACATACGTGTACATGTGTGCACACTTTAGTGCACTCGTGTGCCCACGAACATACTTGTAGACACACATAAGCATGCACATACCAAACCAAACAGACTTGCATGTATGCTCACGTGCAGACCCGTGCACACACTCGTGCACACAGGGAGCGTGTGCACCGGGCTCTGACTACCTGTCCCCTCCCCCAACCCTGCCCCCGGCAGGCACAGACCCAGGGCTTAGCTGGGCGTCAGTGCCCTGGTCACGGCACGCAGTCATTCAGGAGCTCACCAGTCTTTGGGGTCTCACGCCAGAGCCCACACTGGGTGGCTTGTTCAGCCTCACACACTCTCTCTGCTCGAGACCCAGCAGCCCAGGGTCCTGGTTGCCCCCCGGGCTCAGGGAGCCCAGTGAGACCCTGCCAAGGCAGGAGTGGTCTAGTCCTGGCAGACCCTCCTACCTCACCCCTGCCCACATCCCCTGCAGGGCCCTGGGTGCAGCAGGGAGGCCATGCCCCTTTCTGTGCTCGCGTTTTTGCTAAACTTGGGCGACAACCACGTGGATGTTAGAGATTCGGGAGACGCTGCTCACGGACCAGCTCCGCCCCCACCAGCCCACCCAGGGCTCACCTGTCTGGTTGGCATTGAGCGGACACTGGCTCCAGGGCAGGGGCTCCTGGAAGGAGTTGAAGAAGTACCACATGACCCAGGCGATGATGGTGTTGTAATAGAGGCCCACCATGAAGGACACGAACATGGACGCGATGCCTGGGGGGAGAGGGGACGTCAGTGCTGGGGCGGGGTGTCACTGCTGAAGTGGGGGGTCACTGCTAGGATGGGAGGTCCCTGCTGGAGTGGAGGTAGTGCTCGGGTGGGGGAGTCACTGCTAGGGTGGGGGTCACTGCTGGGGTGGGGGCGATGGCTAGGGTGGCAGTCACTGCTGGGATGGGTGATCACTGCTGAAGTGGGGTTCACTGCTAGGGTGAGGGCAATGCTGGAGTGGAGGGTCACTTCTGGAGGCGGGGGTCACTTCTAGGATGGGGGGTCACTGCTGGAGTGGGGGTCACTTCTGGGGAGGGGGTCATGGCTGGGATGGGGGCACTGCTGGAGTATGGGGGTGCCGGGGTGGGGATAACAACTAGGGTGGGCAGTCGCTGCAGGGGAGGGGATCACTGCTGGGATGGGGGTGCTGGTCACTGGAAGGGGGTCACTGTGGAATGAAGGGTCAGTGCTGGAGTGAAGGCAATCTCTGGGGGGCCCTCTTGGCCCACTGAGTGTGGGTGAACAAAAGGGTCCCTGACCTCAGGAAGGCGCCCCCACTGTCAGTGTCCCTCCTAGTGCCTGCTCTGGGCAGGAAGTGGGGGGCTCTGCTCTCCCCCTGTATCTGCCCCCACTGGACCTTGTGTTCCCTGGGGACCCAGGACAGCCTCTCCAGCCCATACCATCCCCCCCACAACAGAGTCTAAGGAAGGGGTGGCAACAGCCTCAGGGTGGAAGCTGTGGAGCCCGGGCCGTCTCCTCCCCGAAAGGTAGAGGGAAGAGAGGGCAGCGTGTGCTGCCAGCCCGGACCCCAGGCTGAGCCTGGGCATGGACGCACCTACGCCCTTGAGGGCCGGGTGGATGGCGCTCCAGACGCCCACGCTGCCCTTGCGCAGCCGCTGCCCGATGGCGAACTCCAGGTGCAGTAGCGGGATCCCCTCCAGGACCAGCAGGATGAGGAATGGAATCATGAACGCTCCTGCGGGGGCCGGGGAGGCATGGTCAGGGCGGTCACGTGACTAAGGACGTCGCCCTTGACCACGCCCTTGACGGTCATCGAGTCATTTACAGGGGGGCTTGTGCCTTCTCCTCGAGGTGGCCGGCTCATCCACGGTCCCCACAGGATGCTGCCTGCCCCCTAGTCCCTGGAGCGCTAGGCTGGCATTCGCCTGTGGGAGGAGTCCAGGGAGGGGCACGCGCCAGGGTAGGCCCCCTGGGGGTGTGGGCCCACAGCATCCGCACTGGAAGGTGGGGAAGGAGTAAAGGCCAGGAGCTCAGAAGCCGGCCCAGACCCCGCGCAGAAAGGGGTCTGCATCTGAGCTCTGGGGACCCCACTCTGGGCCAGGGAGCAGTTGGACCTGGGGTCTGTGTCCGCCCTCGCTGATGGGTCCCAGGGCCTGGCCTGGCCCCAAGCAGGGGCCCCGTGAACACCTGCCTTCATGGTGCTTGTGGGCCCACCATCCCAGAGCCCTGAAGGGGTGAGCCCCCTCCTGCTGCTCCATCCTCGGCCCCAGTCCGTGGTTTTACCAGCTGCCCGGGCTCCTCCCCCTGACCCGGGCTCTGGGGGAACCAGGGGGGAGGCAGCCTGTCCAATGCACCTGGCCTGGCCCCGTGCTGAGCCGAGTGCAGGCCTGCTGATATTAGCACGGCCGCAGTTACCAAAGGTCCCCGGCTCTAGTCGGCAGGCAGCTCGGGAGCTGAAACTGGCCGATAAGGATTGGAAACACCTGCTTCAGGGCTTAAGAGTGTGTTCAGGTCCAGTCTGAGGGGGACCTCGTGGTCGGGCTCCCTGGTTACCGGGACCGCCAGCACTGGCCTGGGACGCCCGCCCTAAGGTCCCTGCTCTGTCCTGGGGTCCCGCGTGGCCTGCCGTGGGCTGAGGTCCCCCGCTCTGTCCCGGGGTCTGGTGCAGCCTGCCGAGGAGTGAGGTACCCCCTCGCCCCAGTTTGTGCAGCCCCGTCTCCCCGCCCTCCTCTGCTCGCCTCCACCTCCCGACACACACGCTCTCTGCTCCCCCTCAAAGGGCTTAGATCCTTCACTTGTACCCGCTTCTCTCCCAGATGCCAGCCAGGCCGCAGCCTTCCCACCATGGCCTCCTGGGCAGTGTGAGTGTCAGACCTGAGCCTGAGGTCCCCACTGGTGAGGCTCTGTGTATACATGTGTGTACGTGTGTGTGAATCCATGTGTACGTGCACGTGCCTATCCACACGTGTGTGTGTATCCACGTGTATGTGACTGAGTGCGTGTATGTGAGCACGTGGGTGCCTCCACATGTATCCAGACACTTGGTGTAAGCGTGACATGTGTGTACGAGTGTGCACGTGTGTCCTTGTGTATGTATGGGCGTGCATGGGTGTGCACAGGTAAAAGTGAGTGTGTGTAGGTGTGTTTGAGTGTGTCCACGTGTACTCTTACGCCTGAGTGTGCGTGTGTGTGTGTTGAGGGGAACCTGGAGCACATGGCAGGGGGCTCCCGGTCTCTGCGCCCAGCTCCCCTCTTGGCTCCTGGGCTAATTCCTCGGCCTTTTCTCCTTCTCCTCCTCCGTCTGCCTCTGGGCCCCAGGGCCAGCGGCACTTTCTCCTACCCGTGGACTGGCCTCAGTCCCCACGCCAGGAAGCTGCAGGGCCACTGGCCGCCCACCGGGGGCTCCAGGCACAAGCTTCTTCCAGGGCCGGTGCTGTGTGGGGCGGGGGGCAGTGTGCCGAGGGTCAGCAGGCGAGGGTGTGGGCTGGGACGCAAGGAAAGTCACCAGGAATGGGCCCCCCCAGGCCAGACCCCTCGATGGAGGGGAGCCAGCAGCCTGGGGTCTGGGGCTCGGCCAGCTGCGGGCTCAGCGCCCGTCCCTCTGTCCGTGGAGGGAAAGGTGAAGTAAGGTTTGCCTCTCTGAGGTTCTCAGGAGCTGGATTTGAAAACCTGTGGGGCAAAACCACCAAGAAGAAAACAAGCTCCCCATCCTGTCCCTTCCTCTCATGATGCCACTTTTCCCCCGGGACTCCCTGCCCCTTCACCACCATTGGGAAACCCTATGCATCCTTGAAAACCCCACTCAGACAGCCCCTCCTCCAGGAAGCCTCCCCTGCTCCCCATGATCCTGGCACCTACAGCAGCCCCCCAGCCACCCCCACAAGCTCCTCCAGGACCGGAGGCTCAGCTTCTACAGAGGCAGGGAGGGTGGGGCCAGGGCACGTCCACTGCAGCCCCCAAAGGTGGGCTGGGCCCAGCGAGCCCTCCATGTCCCCACACGTGAGGCCCGCCTGGTGGGCACCCCCAGCCCTGGCAGCACAGAGCGGAGGCCCCTCCCCTCCCCAGGGATGGGCGGCTCTTGGCTCCCTTTTGGGGTTGGGTCCTCCGTTTGTGAACTGACCCCTCTGCTGTGGGGCGGGAATGGGGGTGTCAAACAGAGGGGCGGGGCGGGCTGCAGGTCTTAGGAGGCAGGAAAGCCAGAGCGCCCGGCGGCCAGCGGGTTCCAAAGGTCCCGGGAGATGAGAGTGGAGACCATCAGCTCCAGGAAGGACGTGTGTGCAGAGAGATGCCGGGGCAGAAGTTCCAGGAACTCAGGAAGCGAGGCAGGGGAGGGGAGGGGGGCGAGGGCCTCGAGAGCCCCCCGGGGTGCAGGGTCAGGTGGGGCACCATTCCGCCTCGGGGTCTCCAAGGCTTTTGTGACCACAGACCCTCAGCCGCTTATGGGAGGGAAGCCCAGTGGAAACGGAGGCTGCTGCCCGCCCCTCCCCCTGCCCCACAGTGGACAGGAGCCGAGGGGGCCTTCTCGCTCCCATAGCCGGGCTCCCTGGGACACCGCCCGCTTCCCCAGATGCCCTGGAGGGCCGCGGGCCCCTCTTCCACTTCCCCGAAGCGCAGGGGAGGACCGCCACCTGCCCTCGCCCGTGGCCTCCCTGGCACCCCCGCTCCACTGCCGTTGGTCAGGACTCGGGCTGCTAGGCTGTGGAGCTGGCCCTGGGAGGCGGGGGGCAAAGCTGGGTGGCAGGTCCTGCCTCCCCTGGTTCTCCCTGCTGGCGGCCGGGACCCAGTCCTTGCAGGTCTGTGGGGGCTCAGCTGGCCTCCAGGTGACAGGCACCAGGATCGCCCGCACCAGGGGATTCCAGAGCCCGTGGCGCTGCCCAGAGGGCCTGGGGGCGGGGAGGAGGCCTGAGGCTGGCCCAGGGTCTAGAGTCATGACCCCTGGGCCCCAAGCTTCCGAGGGCCCTGCTCAGCGGGGTCCCCGGGGCGGCGCCCAGCCCGTGTGCCCCTGAGCACTCACTGGATGGTCAGAGGGGCGCCGTGCTGGGGGGGACAGAGCTGGGCAAGGAGTGGAGGTGCCCCCAGGTGGGCGCCCCTCCTAGGGCTCTGGAGGGCAGGGTGGGGGCGTCATGCTGGGGTGGACAGAGCCGGGCAGGGAGTGGAGGCACCCCTGGGTGGGCACCCCTCCTGGTGCTCGGGAGGGCAGGGTGGGGGCGCCATGCTGGGGTGGACAGAGCCGGGCAGGGAGTGGAGGCGCCCCCGGGTGGGCACCCCTCCTGGTGCTCAGGAGGGCAGGGTCGGGGCGCCATGCTGGGGGGGACAGAGCTGGGCAAGGAGTGGAGGTGCCCCCAGGTGGGCGCCCCTCCTAGGGCTCGGGAGGGCAGGGTTGGGGTGCCGTGCTGGGGAGGACAGAGCCGGGCGGGGAGTGGAGGCGCCCCCGGGTGGGCACCCCTCCTGGCGCTTGGGAGGGCAGGGTAGGGGCGCCATGCTGGGGTGGACAGAGCCGGGCAGGGAGTGGAGGCACCCCTGGGTGGGCACCCCTCCTGGCTCTCAGGGTCGGAGAGCTGAGCCAGCAGCTGGCCTGCAGACCCCAGCCTCGTCCTCAGAGCGGCGGACCGCAGCGTGCACACTGTCTGCCTGCTGACCGGACTTACAAGCGAGTGTGCAGACCCTGGCACAGTGGCCCGACGGGGCGCTCACCCAGGGACACGGGAAGAAAGGCGCGTGCAGGCCTGGGGGCGGGGCCCAGCGAGGGGCCCAGAGGATGAGAAGGACATCCCTGGTCCGCAGGGGGCCCCACCTCCCTGAGCCCAGGGAGCCAGCAGCCGGTCCTCCTCAAACCCAAGTGAGCTGAGACCTACGCTCCGTCCTGCCCCCAGGCCCGTCCGCGTCCGCCTCCGCCTCACCTCCGGGGGCAAACCTGCCTTTAGGGGCCAGCTCCTTCAGCCTCACAGGCCCGGCTGCCTGTCCGGTGCAGACCCCGGGGGA